>NC_137791.1:32999582-33637082 GCF_963383645.1 Muscardinus avellanarius
TGTTTCCAAATAAAAATATAAAAAATAGGTTTCTGGGAGTGTAGCCCAGAGGTAGAAGGGTTTACAGGAACCTTAGTATCACCAAATATATATATATATATATATATATATATATATATATATATATATATATATATATATACACACACACACATACACACATATATATATATACACACATATATACATACATACACACACACACACACACACACACACACAGGCAAATTATCAATTGAGAGATAAATTATTTATTCATCTGAGAATAAAGTTGGTCATCACAGCTGAAAATCTGATTTTCTGATTTTCATGAACTGAAGACAGTCTACATTTAATTAGTTCATATTTTTAAATATATTTTTCAAATTCAATGGACACTTAAATCATAATGCTATAATTAGCTTTATAATAAATATGTAACACATGTCTGTCTGGGAAAAATTTGTATCATTTACTGAATTCCAGGTTCTAATATTATTGTCATTGTCAACTTCAAAGTATCAACACATTGCCACTGAATGTAGACTGAGAAGATATGCAAAAAATTGTCATTTTTATGCCACAAAATATCAGGTCTAGTAACCACCTGATTATAATTTTTAAGGAGATGGTTATTTTAATAATTATACTCATTTAAAGTTTATAAAATTTGTGGTCTACTTAAGGATTTTGCACTAATTTAATAATCTTTAGTTCATAAATATCTAGATTTTTTATTTTTATTTTTATGTATGTGTATGTGTATAAAATTTTAATAGGCCAAACTTCCACTGAAGTTATTGGGTAAAAACTTCTAAATAATATGTTTATAGTATCATATTTTAAGATAAGAAATGTCCTATTAGAATTATAAACAAGACACATACTAATAAACATTCACAAGAAAGTGGTACTGAAAATAAAATAAACTCATATTTTTCTTCAATCTGGATGAGTTGTACATTCTGAGTTTTCTTTCTTTTTTTATTGGTGCATTGTAATCATGCACCTTAATGGGGTATAAGAGGCAGACATGCCAACATCACTTATTTAGCCTTTCCCCTTCCCATCCCATTTCCTACACCGTCCCTCCTTATGTTTAGCTAGTGATTGACTTTGACATGTCTGTGAATGTACATCATGTGCATTAGGGAGTTTCCCTCTTTCTCTTCCCATCACTCTCAGTTAGATCACCTTATTGTCTCACCTAAGGCTTCTCATTTCTTGTATAAAGTTTTTCCTGTGACCCATTTTCTTTCTCGTTTCCTCATATTAGGAAGATTATTCATTTTTTTAGCCTTTTTGACTGAGTAATCTCACTTAGCATAAGTTCTACAGTTTTATCCCTTTCCCTAAAAAATGATACAACTTTGTTCTTTATGGCCGAATAAAATTACATTATGTTACTAAGTCATAGTTTTGTAATTCATTAATTTGTTGATGGACATCTTAATTGGTTCCATAATCTTGTAATTGTAAATTGTGCAGCTATGAACATATATACATATATGCACTAGTTTGGTGTTTTGGTTTCCATTCTTTTGGATAGATACCCAGAGTTGATATTGCTGGATCATATGATAGTTTCATACCCATTTTTCTGAGGATCCTACATACTATTTACCAAAGTAGTTGTACTAATGTGCAATCCCACCAACAATGTATTAGAGTTCCTACTTCTCTACATTCAAATGGCCAATAAATATATAAAAATGCTCAACATCATTAGCAATCAGAGAGATGCAAATAAAAACTACCCTGAAATTTTTACCTAACTCCAACTAGAATGACAATCATTAAAAACACAACAACAAATGCTGACAAGAATGGCAAAAAGCAAATTAGTGCAACCACTTTGTTAAACAGTTTGGAGAATCCTTAGAAGAATGGGGGTAAATGCACCATATGAGCTATCAATACCACTTTTGGGTATCTTCCCAAAAGAATAGAATCAAAACTACCAAACTATTGCATATGTTTCTAACTTCATAATCAAAATTCCAAGTTGCCAAACTATGGAAGTAGTCAATATGTCAGAAAATAGATAAATGAATTACAAACTATGAGATATGTACACAATGGAATTTTACTCAGCCATAAAGAAAAACAAAATTATATCATTTTCAAGAAAATAGATGAAACAGGAGAAATGATGCTAAGTGAGATTAGTCAGTCACAAAAAGTAAGAAATTGGATGGTCTGCCTAATATGCAGAACCTAGGGAGAAAAGGTGCCATAGGAGGAATTATAGACAAGGAAGGATAAACCATAGATGAGTAAATAATGTGACCTATCTAAGGGGGATGAGAGAGAGAAGAAAGAAATTCTCTAATACACATGATGCAAATTCACAAACGTAAAAAAGTTAATCAGTAAGCCAAATAGGAGAAGTTAGGAGAGTAGAGGGGATGGGCTAGAAATTGGGGGATGGATAAATGAGTGGTGTGCATGTATGCCTCTACTATCTTCTATCCCAGTAAGATGTATGACTCCAATGCACCAATAAAATATTTAAAAAAGTTTAAAAAATCCAATGTTTTTTGTGTCACCTACTTTATAGGGAATCAACTCAGAGGTTTTAGCAGAACAGTTTGAGATCTATGTGATTTTAAAACTCAATGTGCAGGCTGATGGGCATTTCTTTCAGCTGTGGCTAGTTTATCCTTAGTGTCTGGCAATCCTTTCTGACTGTTCATCTTTCTGGTCCCATCTAGTAAAGGCAAGTTATGTTGAACTCAAAGGTAAAGGTTAGGTAATGAAGTAGGGGGGCTCAGTGATTTTTGCAGGAATAGAGTAGAGTATATGATCAAGTAGAATAAGAATTTGAGTCTAGTAAGGTAATATATGGTAGAGATGAGAGATAGTAAATATATAGGGGGATTTTAATAGTTGATGTAGAATATTTGTGTATAGTAAAATCAAATGGATTAATAAGACAAAAAAGATTAGAGGGGAGAGAGTAGATAGGAAAGAGGAAGAAAGCTTGCAAAAGAAATGGGTAAGAGAAAAACAAACAAAATAATATAATATTCAACCAAAAAAAAAAAACCACCCTGTAAATATACAAGTACATAGGAAACTTGGCCTCTACAGTCTTTCTTGATCTATGTGGATACTTTCAGCCATTAAATGTCTACTTATAATATAGTAGGTTCTCAAGTATGTTCCATTTGCTCAGTAACCTATAGTAGTGATCAGTTTGTAATCCCACTTTTTGGTCATCTGCAATAATTAGAACCTTAAACTTGTGTGTCTCTCTGTCACTGCAAGTATCAAGTGTTTCTTTTTCTTTTCTTTTTTCTTTTTTTTTTTTTTTTTTTTTTTTTTTTTTTTTTTTTTTTTTTTTGGTGGTACTGGGGTTCCTGGAAGCCCTTCTACCTCTGGGCTACACTCCCAGACCTATTTTATATTTTTGAAACAGGGTCTCTTACGCCAGCGCGGCTGGCTTCGAACCTGCGAGATCCTCCTTTCTCCGCCTCCCAAGTGCGAGGATTACAAGCGTGCGCCACCACGCCCGGCAAGTATCAAGTGTTTCAGGTGCCTCTTCTGCTGCACACTTGGGCCTCCAAGCTTTTCACAAGGCCTGTCATTATGCTTCCCTCTGTCTATGCAAATGGTGAGTGTCACTGGGAATGGATCTCATGTAAGTGAAACATTCTGTTCTTTCCACAGGCCCTGAACCTGTTCCTCTTTCTGCTTACATGTGTGGTAGTTGTCCAGTGTAATCACAGGGTGATCTTCAGAGGTCTGCTGTGGACATTCTGCTTGGAGATTTATGGGCTTATCCTGCACCTCTGCTATGTTCAGCATCCATTTCTAAGCCTAACCTCTACTGGGGTGGACTGCAAAGTCATAGACCCTATGTGCTTGTCTTTGGCTCGGTCCTCTCTTGCTGAAATGTGCAGCTAACTTACAGAGAAGCACTGGTCTGCTTCTCTGGAGAGTGAACTGGTTATGCTGCTGCTGCTGCTGCAGCCTCTGGCCAGATATCCAATGTTGTTGGATTTCTGTCAAACCTAGAGTAAGGTACTGACCACTTACCATGCTAAAAATTTGCATCCGCTTACTTCATATCAAGTTGTCGGCTTCTTTGCTGGGGATCTCTAGAGACCACAGTGTTAACAGTCTTACCTTGAAGTGGTCAGGCCAAGACAGAACCACTAGCCACTGGCATTACCATTCTGTAGGTGAGGTGTGCATGGGGCACTTTGCTATCCCTGGCTCTGTTTTCTAAATTTTGTTCTACTGAGGTTCAATTTTTTATTTCTTTGTTAAACTTTTTTCCTCTTGTCATAAAGCTGCCTTCATGGTGGTTCAATTTTAAGTTTTAGAGTGACTGAGATGTGCTATATCTCTTAGCTTTCTTCTTGCTGAAACTCCAAGTTTTCTTTTATTTCAATGTTTGTCAAAGAACCAGATATAACCATATATATACATATAATTTAGAATATGTATGTGTGTATATATATGCATATATAAAAATTAAATTAGAATGTATAGATTCTAATTTAATGGGTAATACAAATGATAATGGCAATATTACTATTAATTTAATATTTGATTTATTTAAATTTTATAATATGTTAGTGATATGAGTATACTCATTATTTAATATATTATATTTAAGTTTTATATAAGTATATAGTTGATAATATTTTAAATATTTAATGAGTTTTAAAAGCAAATATTTTCAGAAAATTTGCTGTATCAGATAAAATCATATTACTTGAAGGCTTTAGAGAAGAAATCCTATGAATTACACATATTTATATGTCTAAGAAAGTTGTCTTTTATCTCTTAGATATATTTATCATTATAAGAAAACTTTTATTTTGATTTTAGTGTGTATACAGATTCATAGGTAATATTTAATTTGTTGTCAATATTCAATTATAATATATATTTTTCACCTTTAACTCTTTTTTTTTGGTGGTACTGGTTTTCCTGGAAGCCATTCTACCTCCGGGCTACACTCCCAGACCTATTTTTTAATACATCTTTATGTGGAAACAGGATCTCAAGCCAACGCGGCTGGCTTTGAACCCGCGCGATCCTCCTATTTCCACCTCCCAAGCACAGGGATTACAAGCATGCACCACCACTCCTGGCACACCTTTAACTTTCTCATCTTAAATTTATTTTCACAAATATCTCATTGAATATTTTTTCTAAGTCTAAATTTTAATACTGTATAATAATATTTAATCACCCTGGTGCATCTAGGTAAATGCAGGCTATTTTCCGAGAGCCCAACTTGTACTTGGTAAATCACAAATTTGCTTTATTTTCCAGTTGTACAAAATAATCTGCATATATCTAAAAAAAATGTAGCATGAATATCTCAACATAAATTAAACATTCAGTTACTGTGGTAGGCTTAAAATGCCTATTTTAGGCCGGGCATGGTGGTGCACGCTTGTAATCCCCACGCTTGGGAGGCAGAGACAGGAGGATCGCGCAGGTTCGAAGCCAGCCGTGGGCTGGCTTAAGAGACCCTGTTTCCAAATAAAAATATAAAACAGGTCTGGGAGTGTAGCCCGGAGGTAGAAGGGCTTCCAGGAACCCCAATACCACACACACACACACACACACACACACACAAAAAAAAATGCCTATCTTTCCCTAATCCAACCACACTAAATATTATTACCCAATTCCTGGAACTTGCAAATATTATCAAAGTGGCAAAATAACTTTGCAGATGCGATCAAGTTAAATATCTTGCAATAAGAGAATTATATTCTGTGCTCAAAATGACATAAAAATAAAAGAAGTGAAGAAATATTTGGCACCAAATTTTCAGTTTATCTATTGATCAGAAAATGAATACCACAATCAACCTATGGCCAGACCATTATAAATCTGCTTGAGGTCATCAGACAAATTTTATCCTCACATATCCTCCCATAACCATCTCTCACTAAGTCTACTTTAAAGGAGCCATGAAACCACAAAATGCATCTCTCACCTTAGATATGGCTCATATTCTGCTTTCATTGTGTATATCTTAATTTATAAA
Source organism: Muscardinus avellanarius (assembly GCF_963383645.1). Taxonomy (NCBI): domain Eukaryota; kingdom Metazoa; phylum Chordata; class Mammalia; order Rodentia; family Gliridae; genus Muscardinus; species Muscardinus avellanarius. The sequence continues at coordinate 33,005,581 of NC_137791.1, forward strand.
AAATAAACCCCTGTCACTGTCATTGCCTCCAAGTGACCCTTGCTGAAATTCCTTTTTATCATGGACACCAAGAGTCTTGAATTGTATTCCACTCTTTCTTTCCATGAATTAACTTTTTTTCCAGAATAAGACATACAAAACAAGAAACAAAAAACCAGCAACAAAACCACCCCAGTACATTTGAATATATAAAGATTTGTCTACAATTGATGTTGGAAAGGAGCAGCCATCTGTAGGAGTTAACCCCATTAGGATGTTATGTTTCTGATTTCATGCTGTCCTACATTTTCTTACCTGTCTCCCAACATCTTTCTTTCCTTCTGTTTTTCCTTCCTTCCTTCTTTCTTTTCTGTTTCTTTGTTACTTCTTTTAACTCTGAAGTGAAATTATTTAAAATTATATTTACTTATTTACTTATTAGTCAAAACCATATTCTCTTTTTTTTTTTTTTTTTTTTTTTTTTTTTTATTTTTATACATTTATTTATTTTTCAGAAAAAAATATATCCTAATATGAAATATGAACTCTAAACACCTAAAACAATCATGAAAAAGAACACAGCTAGAAGATGTACATTTTCTGATTTCAAACTTTATAAAGCTATAATAATCGAAACAGCGTAGTACTGCTATAAAGGCAGATATATAAACCAGTGGAATAAAATAAAAAGCCTAGAAATAAATTCTTCCATATATGGTCAAGTTATTTTTGACAAGGTTTCCAAGAACATTTGGTGAAGGAAATAATAATCTTTTCACTAAATATTGTTGAAAAATAATTACATGAAAAAGAGTAAAATTGGACCCTTACCTAACACCATATACAAATATTAACTCAATATAGATAAGAGACCTAAATGTAAATCTTAAGACTATAAACTTTTAGAAGAAAACCTGGGTCATAAAACTTCACAACACTGAAATTGGCAGTGATTTCTTGGATATGATTCCAAAGGCACAGGCAACAAAAGAATAAACAAACAAACTTCATAAAAAATGATTGTACATCCAAAGACAATGTAAACAGAATTAAAAGTTACTGATAAAATGGAATAAAATATTTCCAAATGCTATATCTGAAGGTATATTAATATTCCAAATAGAAATCCTAAAAATTAGCAACAATAAAAGCAAACAATACAATTTAGAAACAGGTAAAGACTAAAATAGGTAATGAATCTCCAAAGATTTTTATATGACCAATAAACACATGAATATCACTCATCATTATTATAATATAACTAATCATTAAAGAAATACAAATAAAAAACTGTAGTGAAATACTACTTCACATTTGTTAGGATGGCTACTTAACATGAATTGCCTTGCTCCAGCCCTTTACCTTGAGTTTGTTCTTTTTTTTTTTTTTTTTTTTTTTTTAATTTTATTTTATTGGTGCACTGTATTCATACATCATAGTGGGATACAAACTTTTGTAGACATACATGCACACATCGCCCAGTCAGCCCCCACCCGATCCCCACCCCATTCTCACCCCATCCCTCCTTCCCATGCTTGGCTTAGTGGTTGACATCTAGTATTATAGCAATTTATCCAAAATTAAAAATGATAATCTCACATAACAGTTTCATTTGTCTGATACCAAGCATTTGATGATTTAAAGATAACATTTCAATATTTCTTTTTGCTTTCTTTCTTACCAGAGCATATTTTTTTCTGTTTTTTTAGGTGAAACTATCATATATTTATAAATTTATTTTTCAGAAAAAAAATCTATCCTAATATGGAATATGAATTCTAGATACCCAAAACGATCTTGAAAAAGAACAAAGCTAGCAGATATATATTTTCTGATTTCAAACCATATAAAGCTACAATAATTGAAACAGTGTAGTACTGTTCTAAAGGCAGATATATAGACCATTGGAGTTAAATACAAGCCTAGAGCTAACTTCTTCCCTATATTGTCAAGTTATTTTTGACAAGGTTTCCACGAAGATTTGGTGGTAGAAATAATAATCTTTTAACTAAATATTGTTGAAAAATAATAATTACATGGAAAAGAATAAAATTGGACCCTTACCTAATCCCACATACAAGTATTAACTCAAACTAGATAAAAGACCTAAATTTAAATCTTAAGACTATAAACTTTTAGGAGAAAATCTGGGTCATAAAACCTCACAACATTGAAATTGGCAGTGATTTCTTGGATATGATTTCAATGGCACAGGCAACAGAAGAATATACAAACTCCCTAAAAAATAAAAGAAAATATTGTATATCCAAAGACAATGTAAACAGAGTTAAAAGTTACTAATTGAATTGGATAAAATATTTCCAAATGCTATATCTGAAGGTATATTAATATTCCAACTAGAAATCCTAAAAATTAACAACAATAAAGGCAAACAATACAATTTAGAGATAGGTAAAAGACTAACATAAATAATGAATCTCCACAGATAACCAATCTTAGTTGTCTGTTGGATGGAAAATCTTGTTTCTCTGGTTCTGGTGTGTGTTACCTATTTCTTCTTTGTAGTTAATCTCTTTGAGTATTTTCTCTAGCGCTGGTTTTGAAGACATAAATTCCTCCGAAATCATGGGAAAGAGGAATAACACTGGAGTAATGAATGTGCACAACCCCACAACATCAGAACCTGATAAAACAGAAAATCAGAGATTTCTAGAAGATCAAATCAGGAAAATAACTGTAGAAATAATAGAGGTGCTTCGAAAAGAACTCAGAGAGAGCCAAAAAGAGATAAAGGATGCAATTAATGAAGTAAAGGCCTCAATTCAAAGCACAAACAACCGATTAGAACACATGGAGAACAGAATCTCGCTCTTAGAAGATGAGCAATCCAAAAATGAATGCATAGTTTCTAATCTAGAAAAAGATATCCAACAGCAGGAATCTGACATTGAAGAAATATGGGCCCATCTTAAGAGAGCTAACCTAAGAATAATTGGAATAGAGGAGGGAAAAGAAAGTGATACCAAAGGGATCAACAATCTCTTCAAGGAAGTAATAGCAGAAAATTTTCCAAATATAGAGCAAGAGGTTGATACACAGATCCAGGAAACTTATAGAACTCCCTTTAGACAGGATCCGAGAAGAGGATCCCCACGCCATATAATTGTCAAAATGACCAATGTGGAAGCCAAGCAGAGAATCTTAAAGGCAACAAAAACAAAGGGCCAAGTGACATTCAGAGGCAAACCAATTAGAATCACTCCAGACTTCCCAAACCAAGTCATGAGAGCCAGAAGGGCTTGGAGTAACATATTCCAAACTCTGAAAGAAAACAACTTCCAGCCAAAAATTTCCTATCCAGCAAAACTTTCTATCAAATTAGATGGAGAAATAAGAAGCTTCCATGACAAACAGAAACTGAAGGAATTTATGTCTTCATATTCTCTTTACTACAATGATAGTACTCACATTTTTTTTCCTTGCATACACCAGTTTGGCATATCTTTCCAATAAGGTCGATCCAGCTGGGCATAATGGTGCACGCTTGTAATCCCAGCATTCAGCAGGGTGAAACCAGAGGACCTCAGTTCGTGAACAACCTCAGCTACTTAGTGAGGTCCTCATAACTTAGTGAGACCCTGTTTCAAAATAAAGAATAAAAAAATAGGTCAGGGGGTGTAACTCGGAGGTCGAATTTTCCTGGGTTCCATCCTCAGACCCACAAATAAATAAATAAATAAATAAATAAATAAATAAATAAATAAAAATAAATAAGGTAGATCTATACTGAGTTTATCATAAGAAGAAATCCCAAAAAGAATAAAAAAAAATGTATTACTTGGATAATAGCGCAAGTAACATTTGAAAAAAAATACCACACATCTGTCTGGAGAACAGAACAACTAATAGATATTCTCAAAGAGAAAACTGATCTAGCAGGAAAGATATATTTATTTTTATTTTTAACACTTAATATTTTGACATACTCATAAAATATAAATTTAATTTGGGTATTTAAAGGCATTTTAAAGATATGTGACTGTGGGAAAGATGAAAAATATTTGTGAAGTAATTGATTAGAAATAAAATTGGTCCTATAATTATTGGATCCCATGAATGGAAGGGGACAGGTGGCAATTTATGAATAGATTCTTAGGATGGGGTGGGCTTATGTCATTCACAAAAGGAAAGGGAAACAAAAAGAATATATTCATGGGATTTAAAAATATGAGAACAGCTTAATAGTTGCTGAAATATTCTTGTAATTGTGGTTCTACCATTCAGAACAACCTAACTTGCATTAACATTGGAAATCAATTCATATGAAAGCAACTAATATCACAACAAGCTATTAGATTAATGAAAGCTATTAGATTAATGAAATACTATTAGACTAATAAGCTATTATATTAATGAAAAATGACTGAATCATGTAGGCATGTATATCTTAAAATGGAACACATGTTTAGTTGAGAGTAAAAGATTTGAGAAAAAGCTGCTCAGATCATAATGGAATGATATTTCAAGCCCTTAAGATCTATTCAGTTTGAAACTGTGGATAAATAAATGCTGTAGGACAGCTCTTAGATTTTACTAATTAGCGAGTATTTTGACAGGTATTATGCTACCAAGTGTTTTGGGACATACTTTTGTGTATGCTTCAGAAACCCTGTTTTGCATGATGAATTTAAAAAGTGTCCTTAACCTGAATAGTTTTATTCCCTTTAAAGTAGATCTCATACATTAAAACAGTGGGTGCATTGTATAACCTAATTAGTTTTCAAAGGCTTTGTCAGTTTTGTTTTCTATTAGAAGTGATAAAACATGCTACATCTAGGTAATATGCTTCTTTTCGAGTTTTCTAAAAAAGCATTATCAACCTCCTACTATTTAAGCTCTACTTTTTTTTAAAAAAGTACCTTGTCTGCTTGAAGTCATTAGGGGAACATAAAATGCAGTAGAGCAGCCATTCACTGAATTTCAGGCACTGATAGCTTAGTGTAGTTAGTACTATGTAATTTACACTCAGGGGATAGTTTATACACCTGGAAAGATCTGAACTATTACTTACTTAATTGACATGATATTTAAAAAGAGATGAAGCACCCTAATATTGACATGAAAAGAAAACTAGAATCAAATTACCTCTTCAAGGTCAGAAAAAAATAATTACTGAAGTAAGACTTAAATTTTGTTCTCACTTTTAAATGTTCTATTTAGAAAAATATCCTGATCATATCATTATTGTTATGTGAACCTGTGAGCAGTCCATGCTTAGGTTATAAAAAGATATAGATAAATGCACTATATAACCCTATAGTTATATGGTACATTTTCCCTTAATAAAAGTCAAATTATAAATTCACAAGTCATGTAAATATTATATTCATTACCTTTGAACAGTCTTTGAGAAGTGACTATAAAGAGAAATATATGATTTATTTCATGAATTTAACAGTTTTCCATGTTAGAAAATATTTTTCAATTCTTGTTTATTAAATGAAAAACTAGGCTTAATTTTATGAACTGTGAAAATAATTGGCTCATCGGTGTGATATGTTCCAATTTTAAGGATCAAGAGAAACCACAATCAACTGAGGGTAAAGAATATTCAAATATCTCATTTCTTATGCATTAAATATAACCATTTATTTAAATCTGTGTCTTTCTCAATGCATATATACATATAAACAAAGACAAAAATACATATATGAAAGCATATAATTAATATGCTTATATACATACAAACAAAGACAAAAATACATATATGAAAGCATATAATTACATATACATATATAAAGCATATAATTAATTTCAACTATAACAAAGTCACTATGATAATATGAGTGTAAATTTCACCCTGTACAATTTAGTACACTGTTAATATTGCAAATATGAATAAAAATAAATATTATAACAACCTTGAAGATCAAAAATATAAATTCTGCTTCTACTTAGGATGTAAAAACAAGAAATAATTTGTCTTACATATGAAGAATAAAAAGACAGAAATATATATTCAGGATAATATTTTTGAGCCAGTCAAGAGACAATGATTGAAATAACATTACTACTTCCAATGATTGCAAAGAACATTCATATATCTCATATTCCCAAAAAGATGTGGGAAAAACAAAATGCTTCACTTGAGCCAGAGTGGTGCTTTGTTATAAGTCAGAAAAACTACAGCTGAAATTTGATATATTCTTAGGGTATGAATATGGGATGAAGTGACAGTAAAGAATTCCTAGTATTACAAGACTTACATGGTGTTCGCACTCACTTGGCAGCTTTATCCCACAGGACTTGATGGTGGACTCACAAACAAGGTCAAAGAAAAGGCAGAGGACTGGAGAGAGCCACTCTCAAGGTGGCAAGCTGTACCAACTTCACAGTATCTTCTCTCATAATGAGCATCCAGAAAACACTCAGGAAAAAAAAATTCCTTTTCTGGATTGTTGGCACACACTGCTGTTGAGGGTGAGATGGAGTTAAAAGCCATATACTTTATACTTCTGGAAGAAAATCCCATGCCCCACCTCAAGCCTTTTAGCAATTAATACAGAAGTAAAGTATTTGTCACTGAAGGATAGACCATCACAGTCTGGAGAAAATGGAAAGCAAAATCTACCTGATTCAGTAAGAGAGACAGATTAGTACAAATTAATTAGTACATCAGTACAAATTAATCATTAATTTGTACTGATATAAAGCAGAATTTTTATCATAACAAGAAGAGTACTTTCCCCTAAAAGATAATTATAGATACTAGGCAAAGGTAATGCCCCAGGATTTACGAATATATACATACATACACACACACACACACACACACACACACACACACACACACACACATATATATATATATACACACATATATATATGTCAGATATATATATAGTCAGATATCTATCTATAGATATACATCTATATGTAGATATCTATCTATCTATCTATATATATATATAGTCAGATATCTAGATAGATAGATAGATAGATAGATAGATAGATAGATAGATAGATATCTGACTAAGTCCCATCCCAAAAACTGGCAGTCACAGTCTTCCCAAGGCTGAGCTGGAGGGGAGACTCCAGAAAATTCACCCAATAGTAGGCCCAATACTAAATAAATAACAAGAAGTTACTTAGGATAAAGACAAATACATGAGAATACATTATTATTCTCTCCCACTTCAGATTCTTCATACATTACCAAATATTAAAGTATCCAAATATTAGAAAAGATATAAGTACATTATTATTTACATAGGCATAAATGAAATGGTAAATGATATATTGAAAGCTTAAGGACAGTAATATGGATTTCTTTTTAGTGAATTATTGGAAACCCTGGAAATGACTAAATATGAATTCTAAATTATTATATAACTCTATCATCTAAAGAATATTGCATAGAAGATATCACAGAAAATATAATATTTGAAGGGTTTATAAACAGACTAAATACACAAAAAATAAGACAGTAAGAAATGATAGATCAATAATAACTCAAAATCTTTAAAACACATATACAATAGTGAAGAAAGGGGTGTAAAAAAGACGAAAGACTGTAGAAAAATTCCTCACTTTGGGATTTCATAATCCAACACTATCATTTAATAGAGCAGCTATTCAATAAAATGGCATTAATAATTTAAAATTAATTCTTTAAAGATGAATGTTATAAGCTTTGTTTCTTTTGGTTTCTCCTTATTCTTTTTAAATTTTTTAAATTTTTATGTGTATCATACTGAAAAGGCATATATTCACACAGTGCTTCATGCCTTCCCCTGCACTTCCCCTTCCCTGACTCTGTGATCTCAGGCCTTGCCCTTTGTGCCTTCCCACCCTGGCCTGTGCCTCCCTACCTGCAAATTTTCCACTTTGGATATGTGATTGCTGATGCTGTTGAAAAATTTTTTATATATTTATTGGCTGTTTGCATTTATTTTGTGAAGTGTCTATTTAGTTCATTTGATTGTTTATTAATTGTGTTATTTTTTGTGTTGAATTTCTTGAATTCTTTGTATATTCTAGATATTAATCCTTTATCAGAAATGCAAAGAAGCTCTTTAAGTTTAGTTCAATCCCATGTATTATTCCTCATTTTAATTTCTTGTACATTTGGGGTTTTACTGGGGAAGTTTATATCTGTGCCTATATGTTGGAGTGTTGGTCTTATACCCTCTTCAAGTATCTTCAGTCTCTGGTCTAATTTCCAGGTGTTTGATCCATTTTTTTTTTTTTAAATACTGGGCATGTAACCTAAGGGCATTCTACCTCTATGCTACACCCCCAGCCTCATGTTTTATTTTTTATCTTGACACAAGGTCTCAGTAAGTTGCAGAAGGCCTCACTAAGTGAGGCCTCACTGAGGCTATCCACTAACCGAGATTCTTCTGTCTCAGCCTAACACATACAAGGTTTATAAGCTTGTACCACCATTGACTCTTGTTCAGTGAGAAAGTGGGGTTTATTTCTCTTTTTCTGCATATGAATAACCATCTTTTTCAACATTATATTTTTAGGGGGATTTTTTTCCCAGCATGTTTTGGCCCCTTTCTCAAAAATCAACTGGCTGTAAGTATGTGGATATGTTTTTAAATCTTCTCTTCTGTTCTATTCTTCTAAATGTCTCCTTTTGTATCCGTATTTATATTTTCCTGGGTATAAATTTAAAAGAAAATAAGTCAAAATTCTCAAATTATTAGAAACATAGATACTTAATACATATTGATGTCAATGCTAAATATATATATATTCTTGTTTATATGTAGTTTCTCTTTTTATACAGTGTATATAAATTAGTATATACAAGATTTTTAGTTATATTTAAGAATTTATGTATTTTAAAATGTATACATATTTTTTTACGGTACTGGAGATGGAACCCAGGGGCATTCTACCTCTGAGCTACACTCACTGCCCTATTTTTTATTTTTTAATTGAAAATGGTCTCACTGAATTGCAAAGGGACTCACTAAGTAGCTGAGGCTGTTTGTGAACTGCAATCCTCCAGTCTCTGCCTCCCAAATGCTAGGATTAGAAGCATGCACCTCCATGAACAAATAAAAATATTTTTAAATATATTTTTTTTTGGTGCTGGGCATTGAACCCAGGGTCATAATACTTCTGGGATACACTCTCCAGCCCCATTTATTTTTTATTTTGAAACAGGGGTTCATTAAGTTTTAGAGGTCCTCACTAATATGTTGAGCATGTTTGCAAAATTGCAATCCTCCTGTCTCATCCACCCAAGTACCAAGTTTACAAGCACCACCACCACATATCATCCAGGTTATCATCTATCTTTCTATAAACATTACTTTAATTCATTAATGAATAGTGGTGTGTCATGTTTATTTTCTCATAGATTTTATAGCTTTCCAAAATATTGCAGTTTTTCTTTGATTGGCCAAAGATATATAGAGATTATTTTATACTATTATTATATTTTCTTGAAAGGGTTACTTAAGAAATAATTACTAAGAATAAAAACATACTAAGAGAAAAGGATAAAGTCCTAACATCTATACTCAACTATATTCTCCTTGTCAGGTCATATCAGAAAAAAATAATATATATTTAAAAATAAAATAAAATATTTAACATTATAAGAAAGACTATTAAAAATCCAGTCTTCTTAATATTGATAAACTATTCCATTGGTGTATATTTTATTTAAATATTAACTTCTAAATAAATAAATAAAAATTAGCTTCTATAAATAAATAAATTATTATTACTATTTTTCTTAAGATTCTAATATTTATGATTTTTAATGCTAATGGTAAAGACATAATTCACATGTATTTCATATATGTTTCAAATGTTATAAAAACTTTATTATCATTGAGTGACATAAAAGTCAGAAGGATCATTTATTTGGTTAAAATATTTTCATATTTTGAGGTGGGTGTGGTGCTATATGCTTGTAATCCCAGCATTTGGGAATTTGAGACAGGAAGATTACAGTTTGCACTCACAGCTACTTAGGTTCTTCGAAACCCAGTGAAACCCTGTTCAAAAAGAGGGCTGAGTATGTTGTTCAGAGGTAGAATGCCCCTGGGTTTCATCTTCAGTACCACAAAAAAAATTAAAAATTAAAAATTATTTAAAGATAAACCGGACATGATGGCTCACACTTGTAATCCCCGTGCTTACAAAGCCAAGACAGGAGGATAACACAGGTTTTAAGCCAGTCTTGCTGGCTTAAGAGAACCTGTTTCCAAATAAAATATAAAATAGGTCTGGGAGTGTAGCCTGGAGGTAGAAGGGTTCCATCCCCAGTACTACTAAAAATTAATTAATTAATTAATTAAAGATAAATAAAAAATAGATGAGAAGGTCATTTTGTCCTTCAGTATTGGAATAAACAGCTAAAACCCAATAAATATCATAATTGTTTAGATTATATCACAATAACAGTATAATTAAAGGATGAAAATTTTAAGACACAGTAAAGATGCTTAAATAACACTTCTAAGTGGACCCTTATTTGTACATATTTACATACTGTCATTTATATCACATATTCAATCTACAAATATAATTTTATATATAATAAGAGGTTAAAAGTTATAATCTACAACAATATGGTTAGTTTAATACATTAAATGAACTGCTATAATTTATAATTTAGAGTTGCTATAATTTATAATTTAGAGTATAATTGAAAGTGTAAGGGAGACATTCACTGAAGGAGAAGTAAATGGTTTTAATGAAAAAATCACGTTTAGTGTTTTTTCAAGCTCATAGATTTGTATGCAAAATTAAAGTGTAGGATGACAATTCTTAACCAATATTCATCACTCCTTTTTCAAATTCTTTTTAAGACACTAATTTTTTTCATTAAATATTGATTTACTCTGTATCCTTGTAGCTAAGGATGACAGTTCAGTTTTTTTTTTAATTTTTATGTTTTATAAGTGGAACATATTGAAAATGGTGTACATTTAGATTGTGCTTCATGCCCTTCCCCTATTGATTTACTCTGTATCCTTGTAGCTAAGGATGACAGTTCAGTTTTTTTTTTAATTTTTATGTTTTATAAGTGGAACATATTTTATAAGTGGTGTACATTTAGATTGTGCTTCATGCCCTTCCCCCTCCATTTCCCTTCCCCCCTCCCAATAAAGAGTGTCCAGGTTGATCATGTTGTATTTATGCTATTACACATATTCCTATGTAGCTCCTCCATTGAACAACCTCAGCTTTCTTTCTCTCCTATCCTTCCATTCAAGCGTTGCTGAGATTTCCCCGCCATCATCTGGAGTCCCTCTGGTATTACCACTATTCCTTAGCTTGGACATATTAGAGAAAACATATGTCCTTTCTCTTTCTGTGCTTGACTAATCTCACTTAACATAATGTTCTCTAGTTCCTTCCATCTTGCAAGCTATTATTTTATTTTTCTTTATAGTTGAATAGAATTCCATTGTGTGTATTTCCCATAATTTTGCAATCCATTCATCTGTTGATGGAGATCTAGGTTTGTTCCATACTTTGGCTATTACAAACAGTGCTGCTATGAACATGGGTATGCATATGTTAACGTAGTTCTCTGATTTCAAAACCTTTGGAAAGATACCCAGGAGTGTTATAGCCGGATCAAATGGTGGATCTATCCCCAGCTTCTAAGGACTCTCCATACTGATATCCATAGTAGCTGAACTACTCTGCACTCGCACAAACTGTGTAAAAGAGTTCCTCTTTCCCCACATCCTCACCAGCAATTTCTGTTGTTTGATTTCTTTATGTTTGCTACTCTGATTGGGGTTAGATGGAATCTCAGCGTAGTTTTGACTTGCATCTCCCTGATGGCTAGTGATGTTGAACATCTTTTTCATTATCTATTGGCCATTTGTATCTCTTCTTCTGTGAAATGTCTATTTATTTCAGTTGCCCATTTCTTGATTGGGTTGTTTGTTTTGCTAGTGTAGAGTCTTTTGAGCTTTTTGTATGTATATTCTGGATCTTAGCCTCCTATCAGAGTGGCTGGTAAAGATCTTCTCCCATTCTGTAAGCTTCCTCTTTAGGTTCTTGATGGTTTCCTTTGATGATAAGAAACTTTTTAGTTTGATGAGATCCCACTTATTAATTCTTGCTTTAATTTCCTGTGCTTTGGAAGTCTTATTGAGAAAGTTACTCCCTGTGCCTATATGTTGAAAAGTGTAGATCCTATGCCTTTCTCTAATAACTTCACAGTTGCTGGTCTAATTTCTAAGTTTTTGATCCATCTCGAGGTGATTCCTGTGCATTGTTCTGCAGTGGTTTTAACATAAATGGGACAGTTCAGTTTTAACAAATGACATGTAAGTGGAATGCTGCTGTGTAATTATACAAAAGCAGTTGTAAGATTGCTCAGTTGGTTAAAAAAATGTGCTATGCCGGGAGTGGTAGCGCAAGCTTGTAATCCTAGTGCTTGGGAGGTGTAGAATGGAGGATCGTGCAGGTTTGAAGCCAGCCTTGCTGGCTTAAGAGACCCTGTTTCCAAGTAAAAATATAAAATAGGTCTGGGAGTGTAGCCCATAGGTGGAAGGGTTCCATCACCAGTACCACCAAAAAAAAAAAAAAAAAAAAGTGAAAGTGCTGATTGTTATAAATCAAGCCAGATAACACTAAAAAACATTTTACTAATAATCACACTTTACAAAAGGTTATAAATGTTTCTATTTATGGTCTTACATTCTCTTTCCTGTCTTTTATTGATTTTTAAGTCTAGATATTTAACAGATATCAGTACATTCATAGGACAACACAAGGAAAATCAGCTTGCTAAGTTTGGTGGAGTAGAACAACAACAAAAAATAATTTATTGAAGAATTTTTGAACAAGCAGAAAGTCTGGATTCCTTATGCCTATAATATCATGTGAGATATAAAATAGATTCCTATATGTTTAATGCACCAAAAGTTTAGTTTCTCTGACTTACAGCTGATTTTATATTTTAGATAGTAAAACTCTATATTTACCCAGCCCTTGCTGAGAGAGAGAGGGAGAGAGAGATGCAGGCTCAGTCTGTAAAAAGTGTGGAGACCTAGCTTACAATCAGTCCAGCCCCAGTAACACTCACCACCTGTATAGATAGAGATACAGTGACAGACCCTTGTCACCTGTGAAACTTTGTGACTGCACAAAGTCACTAGGCCATGGTTTCAATCATTGCAGACAACCAAAAAGTGAGGCTGTAAAATGACATCACTGTTATAAACTACTGAGCAAACAAGAATGCTTGGAATGTGTTCAACAACCTAATATAAAAGTTGACTTTAAATGGCTGAAAGTATCTATGCATATCCAGTGTAAAGGCTGAAGAGGCCAAGTTGGCTCTGTACTAGTATATTTGTAGGGTTGTTTTTTGTTTTTGTTTTTGTGTGTATTTGTTTGCTTTCTTCCCCATCCTTGCTACAAGTTTCTTCCATCTGCCTATCTCTTCTCTTCTCTCCATTTTTTTTCTTTTCTATGTCTGGAATTAAATTCATCTAATATCACTATAATGAAATACTATAAACTTGCTATTATAATTCTGTATAATCACTATCTTTTATGTATAATATATATTACCATACTACATACAAACCATTATATTGATTATACTTGATCCTATCCTCTACTTCACCCTATTTTTTAATTTATTATTTCAGTTTTATTCTTATTCAATCTTTATACTGAATACAACATAAATTGCCCTTGTATATGCCAGGTGATATCTCTAAATCCTGAGTACTGAGATTGGATGAGATAGACAAACCACCAGTAGGGACTGCCAGACACTAAGGACAAACTAACTACAGCTGATAAAAGAAACTGCACATTTCAGAGATTACAAGAAGGAAAATATAGAGCTATAATAGTAGAAATGGTAGTTTAGAAAAAATAAAAGATGTAATAATTGAAGTGAAGATATATATACAAACTATAAACAGTAGACTAGAACACATTAAAATATAAAATTTTACTCTTAGAAGATGATTACTTCAAAGATGAATGCAAGCCTGAGTTTGGTGGCACATGCTTATAATCCCTGTGCTTGGGAGGCAGAGACAGGAGGATTGTGCAGGTTTGAAGCCAGCCTCTCTGGCTTAAGAGACCCTGTTTCCAAATAAAAATATAAAAATATATCTGGGAGTGTAGCCCGGAGGTAAGAGGGTTTTCAGGAACCCCAGTACCACCAATATATGTATGTATGTGTATATATATATATATATATATATATATATATATATATATATATATATGAATGCATAGAATTTAATTTAGAAAAAAACAATTAAACCGCATGAGTTGGGCATTGAAGAGAACTGGGCCAATTTTTAAAAAAGCTAACATAATAGTCAAAGAGCAGAAAATAGAAACTGAAACCAAAAGATTCAATAATCTTTTCAGAGGAGTAACATAAGAAAATTTTCCAAATATAAAAAAGAGCTTGACACATAGACACAGGAAATATATAGAACTCACAGTAGAAAGATCAAAGGCTCACCACACCATATAATAATTAAAACGATTAATATAGAGGCCAAGAAGAGAATCTTAAAGGCAATGAAAGTAAAAGACAAAGTGACATTCAGAGGTAAATCAACTAAAATCACTCCAGACTTCCAAAACCAAGTCATGAAAACCAGGTAGACATGAAACAAAATATTTCAAATTAAAAAAAAAAAAACATTCAATAAAGACTATTTGACCCAGAAAAAAATCTCTTAAATTCTATAAAGAAATAAAAATTTCCACAACAAAGAGAAGATGAATGATTCATGTCTTTAAATCCAGCACTAGGGAAAATACTAAAAGATATTTATTACAAAGAATTAAAAAATGAATGCCAGAGCGCAAAAAACAATGATTTCTATCAAACAAACAACTAAGCAAAGAAGAACAAACACTACCTCAATTTGAAGGTTGAACTCAAAATAATACAAATTAAAAATCATCTCTTAATAACCATGTTGAATATTAATGCTCTTAATTTCCCAATGAAAAGACACAAGGTGGCAAAATAGATTTACAACTTAATCCATTTGTATGCTATCTGCAAGAAATACACCTTACAAATAAAGATACAAAGTAATCAAAGAAAAACAAAATCAATCTTAAAAATTAGAAGCTTTTTTTTGGTGGTGCTGAATGTGGAACCCAAAGGCTTTCTACCTTTGGGCTATACTCAGAGACCTAGTTTATGTTTTTTTTAAATTTGGAAACAGGGTCTCACTAAGTTGCTAGGAGCCTCACTAAGTAGCTGAGGCTGGCTTTGAACCTGTGCGATCCTCCTGTCTCAGCCTCCCATGCACAGGAATTAGAAACATGCGCCACCATGCTTCACCGATTTTCTTTATGCTAACCATATTTCCACTGAAAAAAAAATTCAAAAAACATTTTCACTCACAGTATTCATCCCAAAATAAAATACTTAGAAATAACTCTAACCAAGGAGATAAAAGACCTCTACAAAAATGATAAAACATTAAAAAAAAAAATCAAAGAACTTAGAATATAGAAAGATCTTCCATGCTTTCAGGTAGACAGAATAAATATCATCAAAATGATGATTCTTTCAAAAGTGATTTATAGATTAAATATAATACCTATTATTTATCAAGGTAATTATTCACAGACATAGGAAAATCAGTCTTTAAATTTATGTGAAACAAGAAAAAACCCAGAATGGTAAAAGTAATTCTCATCATCAATAACCATGCAGGAGTCATCACAATACCTAACTTCAAACTATAATATAAACATAGTAATAAAAACAGCATGTTACTGGCTTAAGAAAGACACATAGACCAATGGAGCAGAATAGAGTACAGAATGGGAAATATTTATGCTAATTAATTAGCTAATCCTTCAATAGAGGACTAATATTTAGAATATGCAGAGAACTCAAGAAACTCACTCCTATGAAAACATACTATATGGGATATGTATGCAAAATAATTATGTCATTTTCAGGGAAATGGATAAAACTGGAGAACCATATGTTAAGTAAGATTATTCAGTATCAAAAAGAGAAGAGTTTGATGTTTTCCCTAATATGCTGAAGCTAGGGAGAAAATGAGGCATAGGAGAGACTTCAGGTAAAGAACAAATCTTAGATAAAGAAGGTGACCTGACTAAGGAAGATGAGAAGGGAGAAGAAGGCACACCCTAATGCACATAATGGACATTCACAGACTTATCAAAGTCAATCATTAAGTCAAACATGAGAAGAAGGAAAGGGAAAAGGAATTGAATGAAACTGGGAAAGGGCTAAGTGAGTGATGTGTGCATTTATGCCTCTACCATCATGTACCTCATTAAGTTGTATGATTATAATGCCCCGATTAAAATGAGTTCTTTGATGTCCTAATATGTAACTTATTTTGACAAATGTTCTGATTAAATTTAAATCTACATTTCCATTGCTTCTCGGCCTTTTGACTAAGAGCAAGTGTATAAATCACATTTTTTATAACAGAATAAAAACTCAAAGTTTTTAAGATGATCCATAAATGTTTTACATTAGAAAGTTGAAACCACAAATAAGCTCAGATAAAATGATATTTTATTTGATGTGACTATAATTTAGCCTACAATAATAAAATAGTTATAGCTCTTACAATTTTTTGTGATACTGTATACTGAACCCAAGAAAATTCTACTTCTGAGCTACACAATCAGCCTTATTTTACAATTTATTTTGAAATGATCTCACTAGATTTATAAGAGCCTCACTATTTGCTGAGACTGTCTTTGAACCTACAATTCTCCTGCCACCCAAGTACAGGGACTACAGATGTGTGCTATCACAACTGCGTTACCATTTTAAAAATAGTATTTCTTAGCAGAAATTTATATCCTATGAAATACACCAACTGATAACTCTGTAAAGGCAGGATTTGGGCATTGTAATCCCTTTTATCTCATATATATATATATATATATATATATATATATATATTGAATGATGTGTGATTATGAGTGTGTGTATATATATATATATATATATATATATATATATATATATATATATATGTATGTATTTTTGTTGTTGTTATTGTTGTGTGGTACTTGAGATGGAACCCAGAGGCTTTCTACCTCCAGGGTATACTCCCAGACATATTTTATATTTTATTTGGAAACAGGGTCTTACTAAGTTGCTGAGAGCCTCACTAAGTAGCTGTGTCTGGCTTTGGACCTATGTGATCCTCCTGTCTCAGTCTCCCAAGCGCAGGGAATACAAGCATGCATGACCACACCTAGCAATCTCCAATATTTTTTAAAACAATATTTTATGGAACTCCCAGAAACCAAGTATACTAGATTATATTCTTTATGAAGTACACCCTTATTATTCTTTTGTGGCCTGTGATAACACCTAATCATTCTTCACACTCTTGGGTTTGGATGTGAAAGTAAAAACTTTTTGTTTTTTTTGGTGGTACTGGGGTTTCTGGAAGCCCTTCTACCTCCAGGCTACACTCCCAGAACTAATTTTATACTTTTTTATTTGGAAACATGGTCTCTTAAGCCAGCGCAGCTGGCTTCGAACCTGCACGATCCTCCTGTCTCCGCCTTCCAAGCGCGGGAATTACAAGCCTGCACCACCAAGCCCAGCTAAAAACATTTTTAAACTATATAATAAAATGTTTTTACTTTCAAACCCAAGCCCAAGTGTGTACTTAATCAATAGTACATTATAAGATCTTTTTCACTCATGAGGAACCTTACCTCATACTTTGAGGGAGAAGTTATAAAAATTAAGGTCAAAAAGAACACTGAGAAAGATAGGCCTTGGTTGGGTTTTCTACCCATTCTGTAAGCATTAAATAATACCTTTTTTGCCCATTCATATTTTGATATGATTGTTTATGATTTATACATGTTTATTCAAAAAAGATTCCACACCAACCTAAAATAAATGAACAACAAGAGCATCCAGATAGCTGGACCCATGGAGGACCTTGGCAGGTCATAAAACCTAAAAACGTGTGAATACTCCATATTCTTTCCCCTATGTCTTGCCCTCTGAATTTTTTGCATATATTCTTATAATATTAATTGTAATAAATTAATAAATAATAATTAAGAATTTATAAATAATAAATAAGAATTTTCATGAGTTTTGGCATCTTACAAAAATGATTTCCAGATAGTTTAGGTAAAAATTAAATTGGATGACAGAACACCCAGGTGGTATCTACTAATGTTCAGCATTGATTGAGTTATTTTGGAAAAAGAATTTGGATCACAGTGTTCTTCTGTGTTTTTAAATATGAGAGTATATTTATAATAGTACAGTAAACAAGTGTCAAGTTTAAAACCAATCTAGTGTCCATCAAAGGATGAATACATTACAAAATTATGAGAAATACACACAATGAAATTCTACTCAGCAATTCTACTCAGGAATTCTACTTAGCAATAAAGGAAAAAACAAAATAATGTCATTTGTAATGAAAGTGGTCGACCTTGAGAATATTACTGTTTAAGTGAGATTACCTAGTCACAGAAAGTAAAGGGTCATATGTTTTCTCTCATGTGCAGAAACTATAGAGAAATCAGAATAACAGAGGAATGTAAGACAATGTAGGAAAAGCTCCACTGAAGCCAAGGAGGTGGTCTCAGGGAAGTTTGGGATGGGGGGGGTGAAAGGAGGAATCAGTGAAGAAAGCACTTACATTCATATAATGTACATATTTTAGAATACTAATGTCAATTTGAATATTCTGTGTAGAAAAAAAGTGAGTAGAGAGGGATCCAAAGAAAACTCATGATGTGCTATGTGTGTGTTTGTCACTCTTACCATGAACTGTGTTATGATGTGAGACTCTAATGCACTAATAAAAGTATAAAATATAAACAAATGTGAGAGCAGAGAGAGTAAAAGGCATTTTATTTTTCCCTAGTTAGCAACACTCCACCAAAGAACAGCAGAATAAACATTTTGTATAACTGCACACATGATACTCACTATAATATACCAGATGCTTGTTTATAGAAAAGGCTATCTTATGAATATTAAATGACTGAAATCAACGAAACTATTCTCTGAGCAGATGAGATTATATTAAAAAGGCAGTAACTTGCTGTCTCAAAATCTCAAAATAATTACAAATGAATGCACTGATATATTGCAAATGCATTAAGAAAAAATAGTAAAAAATACAATGACAAAATAGAACATATCAATATTTTGAGGATGTATATAATAAAACATTTGAAAGAAGATTCATCAGTAAAAATTACTATGGCAAAATATAATTATCTAAGTTTGCACCTTCAAGACAAACCAGAGACTATTAATATAAATCAAATTATAAGAAGCTATAAAGTAATAACAGAAATGATAAATAATTGATGGTAAATTATTTTAAGGATCAATAATTTAAAATATACATAGCTAAATTACAAAAATATAGAGGCAAAGTATAATTAAAAATTTTAAAAAGCATTACAAAGGCAATAGTGAAAGAATGAAAAAGTAACATGATAGATACATTTATTTCAATAATTTCAGCATTTCAGATTATGTAAAATAAGTTCTTAAAATAAATTTTAAAAATTTAAAGTAACAGAAAAAGTATTAAAAACCTGAAGTTTCCTGTAGTGAAGTAAATGACATATGACTAGGCAAGCTAATAAACAAAAATATTTCATTACACTAAAAATGGAAGTGTTTTCTATGTAGAATGACTTAGACTGACTGCTTACTGAAGCAATGTAAAGAAGCAGAAAGAAAAAAATCTGACACACTAGCAGTACATATAAAGGTCCTTAAGTAGAAATGATAATTCTAAATTTGAGAAATTAAAATTAAGTGATTTACAAAAGTGATAAGATTTAGTGAAATAAAAAATAATTTGTAGAGTTTGAAAGAGCCTTATTATAGTTATTCATTAAGTGCATGTTAATAATCTAGAGAAACAGTGCTATTGTTCAGTTATGGTTTGAATGTCCTCCAGTATTTCCTTATGATAAATTTATTTGTCCCTAAGATGATACTGTTGAGACATGATGGAGAATTTGAGAAGTGGGGTCTAGGATGAGTTTTTTTTTTTTTTTTTTTTTTTGTGATACTGGGGTTCCTGGAAGCCCTTCTACCTCCGGGCGACACTCCCAGACCTATTTTATATTTTTATTTGGAAACAGGGTCTCCTAAGCCAGCGCGCGCGGCTGGCTTCGAACCTGAGCGATCCTCCTGTCTCCGCCTCCCAAGCACGGGGATTACAAGCGTGCGCCACCACGCCCGGCCTAGGATGAGTTTTTTGTTCAAGAAAGTTTCAAGTCATTCTGCTCCTGTTATCTTAGGTGCTGTGAGTTTATACTAACATGGCTACTATGTATAGATTATATGTGTAATAATATCATTATACCCCTTTGTATCTTTACTCAAACTTTGTCTTTTTAATAAAGATAATTCTTCTGAGGCTTGCTTATTTGCTAGTTATTCTTTTAACTCCTATAATTTGAAATTTATTACTCATCCTTTATTTTTTATCTTTTTCTCATTTAGTTATTTATCTTATTTGTCTTTTCTATTGAGATAGGAGCTTTATGAAGGCAGATAGTAGAACTGTTATATTTACTGTTGTATTTTCCATGTACATAATACAATAAGCATTAAAACATTTTTCAATAAATGGATGATCCATAGCTGAAACATTAATAGGAAATGGCTATTAAATTCAATGTAAAAATCATGACCCTAAACTAAAGTAAAATATGCATAATTTTTAGTATTAGAAAGAAACATATACAGATATACAAGATATAATGCTTTAGAAAGTTACATTTTGTCAATGAGACCACATGGGTGACAACTTATAAGTAGCATGTCATCAACAATATTAAGCAAAAAGGAGAGAAAATTTAAATACATTTTTCCAAAAATTAAAGATGGTGAAAGAGATATAGGCAATAAATTTTGCTGTTCCAATACTTGTATTTTACTAGAAGAAAAACTACTTCTTGACAAGAGAAGAAAAGCAGTCCGAATGCAAAAGAAGACAAACATGATTGAAATAGAGTCTAAACACAGTTTAAATGGAGGCAAAACAGAAGGTAGAGAGCTAGAGAAAAGCCCTGTGTGTCTATTCTGCTAATCACTGAGGGGAGGCAGTTGCTATCTTAGCAAGCCCACGCAGGAGCTGGTGGGTGCTTCAAGTGGTGGCTCTCAGAAACCAAATCCAACAAAGATGCTCAGTCTTGTAGGCCAAATGATTACAAAAAACGAACAAGAAAAGCAATCATATCTTACTCTTTATACTAGAATACCTCAAGATGTAATTGCCAGGTTTCCAAGCTTAACTAACCACTGAACACCCATGGCTGCGGCTGAATTTCGAGAGATAAACAAACAAACACTACAAACCCTTCCCGCAAGAACCAAAGTTGCCTATATCCTGCCTCATAAAAACCATTCTGAATCTCCAGATCAACTAATCAAATCACCCAGTAATCTCCAGTGGCTGTACCTGAACCTTTGGGGACCAAGAAACTATAAATCCTATCTTAAAGAACCTGAGCAGTGCTTATCAAGACTGTGAATTTACAAACCATCCCAACAATAGCCTGCAGAGTTGTAGGGATTTCCTTGCAAACAAACAAGCCCATGGCACCTGAGTTTGCAAGCCGCCTCTGCAGATGTGAGTACAGGGGCTACAGTCAGACACAGAAAAAAATTAGAACGAGCAGAGTCTCTAGGGACACTTAGGTGAATGAGACCTAGTGTCAGCAGTTTACCCTTTCACTGTGGGATATTCAGTAATCACCAGAGGACCACTATCAGTGGTATCTGTGGGATGAAATAACTCAGTCAACTGTACTACAGGTTCAAAAGGTTATAAACTCTTACCTTATGTGGTTTGGGTGCTACAAGTACCAAAGCCAGTGGTCAACAAGGTATCATGTGATCGCAGCTGCCAAGCACAGCCTAAGTGTTCCTGAGACTAAATAAATCAGGCACTCAAGCCCCAGGCTCAGAACAGTACAACCTTTTCCTGTTAAAGTTTGGATCCTAAAAGAAAAGAAACTTTAGGCCAGGGTCCATCAGGGCCTCAAGTATTTGCAGTTGAGGAGGAATAACAGTATATCTAGAACAATTTGATACAGAGAGCCACACTTCAAGTCTGAGAATGCAACACTGTCGCAGCCAGCAGAGTTTGAGCTTTGTGGTTATGCAAGCAAGTTGCCAACTGTTCATCCAATGATCACAACAAGTAGATCAGCAGTTATGTTCCTGTGCCATCAAATCTATGTCAGCTGGGCCACAAGTGCAGAACATTATAATTTCTGGGCATATGCCCAGTGACCACAAATGTTTGAGGCAAGCACTCCTCAGTGCTCACGTATTCACAACTCGCATAGTAGCACTGGCATTCTTGAGGCATTTAATTTCATCCAGCAGGCCACATATCCTCAATATAATTTTCTAGTTTCTGGCCCTGTAGAATTTGTGCCCAGACAGCACAGAGGATGGCCTGAAACCATTCAAAGATTTCTCTTTGCCTGCACTAAGAACTGTATCTTTTTTTAAAAAAAATATTTTTATTGGTGCATTGTAATCATACATCACATTGGAATACAAGACTTGAGAGGATATACAAGCACACATCATCCAAATAGCACTCATCCAATCTCCATCTTATTCCCTTCCCCTCCCTTGATCCCATGCTTGACTGGTGATTATCTTTGATACATATATTTACGTACCTCCTGAGTTTTAATGAGGTTCCATCCTCGCCCATCCCATCGCCTCTGATTGGTCACCTTAATTGCTTCACTATAGGGTCCTTTCTATAACTCAACCTCCTACTGTTACCCCTTTCCTCCAAGTTTTTGCTAATTAGGGGAAGCATGTGGTTTCTTTTTTCTGTGATATTTCTCTGTGCATGCCGCATTGCAAGTTCTGATCCCACTCTTGATGTTCCCAGTAGTGGCCTGGCCACCTGGAAGACTCTGATCCTGACCTCGCTGGCTCCTGCATGGGCCTAACCCCTTGGCTGGCTCCTGTCCCGACCTCGCTGGCCCTGGCACCAGCCTTACCCCTTGGCGGGCTTCAATCCAGGCCTCAGAGGCCCCAGCACCATCCTTGCCTCATGGCAGGCTATGATCCTGGCCTTGCTGACCCCGGGACTGGCATAACCCCTCGGCAGGCTCCAATCCTGGCCTCAGAGGCCTCAGCATCTGCCTTGCCTACTGTAGGCTCTGATCCCGGCCTCACTGGCCCCGGCACCAGCCTAACCCCTCAGCAGGCTCCAATCCCAGCCTCGCTGGCCCCGACCCCAGCACAGGCCTAAATCCTCTGCAGAATATGATTCCAGCCTCGGAGGCCCCAGCATCAGCCTTGCCACATGGCAGGCTCTGATCCCAGCCTTGCAGGCCTCTGACTAACCCATCGGCAGGGTCCGATCCTGGCCTTGGAGGCCCCAGCACTGGCCCTGCCTCACAGCAGGCTCCAATCCTGACTTTTCTGTCCCCTTCACTGGCTTCACCCCTCAGCAGGCTTCAATCTGAGCACCATCTTCATGCAGCAGGTTGTCCCACATTTCCGAGCGTGCGTGGTGGTACCATTCTGCCTCAGGGGTTATTTCTTTAAAAGTTCCAGGTGTAATGCATCAGATCTCTGCCTCCCCTGAGTACTGGCCACTGCCATTGCCACTGCTTCCACCATTTCAAATCTTTCCCAAGCTCTTTTTCCACTCTTCATTTTGTCCAGTGTTCCTTAGCATGCGTGATGGTAGCATTCGACGTTTGGGGTAATTTCTCCAGAAGATAAGGTTGGTAGGATCAGATTTCTGCCTCTCCTGAATACAAGTTTCCACTGCCATCGCAGCGACAGCTTCCAACACAGCCTTCCTCCTAGGTCTCTGCTAAACTTTCTCCTTACAGGTGATGTCCAGAATTCTTAAGGATGTAGAGAAGAAACAGTCCTCCTTTGCGGGGAAGTTTTCCAAAAATTCCGGTTCAGTTGGGTAAGTTTTGTCTGCATCTCCAGTATCCTGGCAGCCGGTGCGGCCATTTTGACCCCTCTCCGATATTTTTCTTTTCTTTTGTCTTTTTCTTTTCCTTTTTTTTTTTTTTTTAAGTAAGAGAAAACAGTATGTGTGGTTTGAGGAGGTTGTGAGATCAGGCACTCGGTAGCACTGTGGCCCGGCCCCGGTTCTTCTGGGGATCCAGCATGCCCCGCGCGACATCTGTCTGGGGCCAAGGGCCTTGCTGCCCTGGCTCTGGTTCTTCTGGAGGCCCATTGTGTCCTGCATGACCCCCGCCTGGGGCCTAGTGTCCTGCGGCCAGGGGCCCGGTTCTTCCGGGTGTCAGAACTGTATCTTTTTAAAGAGGTTCTGGGAGACTAACTCTAAAGTCTTACTATATGAAACGGATTTGTTGAGGCAAATATATGCCCAGTATATGCCTTACTAGAAAAGGTTAACAAATAAACACAATACTCCCACAGACAGAAGAGAAAGATGCCAAATTAAAAAAAAAAAATACAAGCCTGAGAATTTTGAAAATGTGAGAATGGAAGCCAACGAGGAAATAATAAACTATGCAAATCAATAGCAAAAAAATATCACCAATACTGAACAGCAGAAAAATTTCAAAAAGATTCAGAATTTTGATTTTCAATATGATCAAAGACCACAGAAACAAAATAAGAGAAAGAATACAGAAAATGAAAGAACATTGGAATCGAAAAATTGAGGTCCTAATAACCAAAAAGAATCCCTGAGTAAAATGAAGGAGACAATAAATAAAGAAATTCATAGAAACAACCTTTGGAAGACTAGAACACATGAAAAATAGAGGTTTTTTTCTTGAATGCCATCCCATTAAAACTGACAAAATGCCGGCCGTGGTGGCACACCCTTGGGAGGCAGAGACAGGAGGCTTGCGTAGGTTCAAAGTCAGCCTCTCTGACTTAAGAGACCCTGTTTCCAAATAAAAATAACATAAAATAGGTTTTGGAGTGTATCCCGGACATAGACGGGTTTCCAGGAATCCCAGTAACACCAAAAAATAAAGAAAAAAATTGACCAAACAATCATCAATATAGGAAAGAAATACATCAAAATAACCAAACTATTCAAGAAATATGAGAAAATATAAAATGACTTAAGCTATCGATAATAGGTATTAAAGAAAGTTAAAAAAAAAACAAGGGCATTATAAATTTCTTCAGAATAAAAAATGTCAAATAGTTTGCCAAACATGGAAAACAAATTTAACACTCACTTATAAGAGTCATTCAAAATCCCAAATAGACATGACCAAAGATAAACTTCTCCACTTCACATAATAATCAAAATGTGTAATTTAGACATCAAGGACAGAATTTTAAATACATGAAAAGTTAAAAAATAGCTGGAATTCAGGGACAAAAATATAAGAATCACTTTGTACTTCTCAAACCAAATTACAAAAGTTATAAGTGACTAATATGGTGTCCTTTAAAACCTAAAAACAAAACAAGAGAAAAAAATAACAAAGAAACAATAACAACAACAACAACAGCAACAACAACAACAAACTTCACTCAAGACTGCTATATGCAGTAAAGATATCTTTTAAAGTTGGCAGAAAAATTGAAAACATCTAAGATAAGCAAAAACTAAAATCATAACTACCAAGCTGAAACTAGAGAAAATATTTAAAGAAATAAAACACAAAGAAAAGAAAAAACAAGAAACAAATACCAGAAACAAAAGAGTGAAATGCCACCTGAAGAGCTGAAGAGCAAATACCGAAAAAAGAAATAACTCTATCTCAAACAAGAAAATACAACTCTTAATGGCACACAAGAATCATCTTTATTTATAACATTGGTCTAAGTTCCCCCATAAAAGTCATAGACTGACAATGTGGGTGAAAGAACACAAATCAACCGTGATACTTGCAGGAAATGTACCTATAAGGTACATAAATACACATAGACTAAAAGTGAAAGAGTGCAAAAAGATACATCTGGCATTTGGGAGGCTGAGACCAAAGGATCGCTGTTCATGGACAGCCTCAGCTACTTAGTGAGGCCCTCTGCAACTCAGTGAGACCTGGTTTCAAAATAAAGAATAAAAAATAGGGCAGCAGGTGTAGCTCGGACATCGAATGCCCCTGGATTCCACCCCCAGACCCCCCCCAAAAAAAGTTACATCTGACAATGAAAACAAAACAAGCACGAGTAGGAACCCTAATATGCAAAAAAGTAATATTTAAGCCAAAACTTAACAGAAAAGACAAAACAAGTCACTTATCACTGAAAGAAAGCCCAAAAGAAAAAAAACATGACAGTAGACATTTATGCCTCAAGTGTGGGCAAATTCACTTTATAAAAACTCTTCAGGATATTAGGTCTCAGATAGATCCAAATACAGTAATAATGTGAAACTTTGACACACTTTACACCACAAGATCAATCTTCCAGAGAAAAGATTAGTAATAACTCTTAAGACTTAAATAACACTATAAGTCAAATGGACCTAAGAGACATATATAAAATATTTAATCTAAAAGCAACTTAATATAAATTTTTCTCAGCTGCTCATGGAAGCCTCTCCAAAGTAGAATATATTCTCAGTCACAAAGCAAGAACACAATATAATTTCTTGCATATTTTTAGATAATAAGAAAATAAAAGTAGAAATCAACAACAGGAATATGAAAAAATACATAAATAAATGGAGATTTATTGATATGCTTTTTTGTGGTAGTATATTTAAAAATTATTAGTGCATTGTAGTTATATATCTTAATAGAGTAACAGATGATAGAGGCATTCATACACACATCACTCACTTAGCCATGTCCCAGTTTCTCCTCATTAACTTTCCCTTTCTTTTTCCACATGTTTGGCTTAGTAATTGGCTTTGAAATATTTGTGAATGCACATCATGTACATTAGAAAATGTCCGTTTTTTCTCCTTTCATCCTCTTCAGTTAGGTCACCTTAATTGCTCATCTTAGTTTTTTTCTTATTTGTCTATCTGCATATTAGGGAGAACATCTGATTTCTTACTTTTTGTGACTGACTAATCTCACTTAGCATAATGTTCTCCAGTTTCATCTATTTCTGTATAATTATGTAATTTTATTCTTCTTTAAGGTAGAGTAAAATTCTATTGTATGTGTATTCCATAGTTTTGTAATCTATCCATCTGTTGATGGTTATCTTGTCTGGTTCTATACAGATCAATACATGGGGTTGCATTAAATAGAAGACCTTCTGTAAAAGCAAAGGAAACTGTAAAGAACCTAAACAGAGAGGTGACAACATGGAAAAGATTTCTGGCAACTATTCTTCCAATAGAGGACTAACATCTAGAATATACAGAGAACTCAAGAAACTCAGCAGTAAAAAAGCAACTAATACAATAAAAAATGGGCAAGTGAACTAAATAGACAAGTCACAATATAAATTTAAACAATGAATAAATGCATAAAATGATGTTCAACTTCATTAGCAATCAGAGAGATGCAAATCAAAACTATCCTGAGATTTCACCTAACTCCAACTAGAATGGCAGTCATTCAAAACACACACACACACACACACACACACACACACACACACACACACACACAATGCTGGCAAGGATGTGGAGAAATAGTAACACTAATATATTGTTGATAGGATTGTATATTAGTGCAACCACCTTGAAAAACAGTATAAAAGTTTCTCAAAAGAACTAGAATGAACCTAACATATGATCCAGCAATACCACTTATGGGTATCTACCCAAAAGAATGGAAATTCAACTACCAAACTAATGCATAGTAGTATACTTTTGAATGAAGACTATATCACTAAAGAAATGAGGAAAAAAAAATTTTGGTGGTAATGGGGTTCCTGGAAACCCTTCGTCCTCCAGGCTACACTCCCAGACCTATTTTACATTTTTATTTGGAAACAGGGTCTCTTAAGCCAGCGAGGCTGACTTTGAACCTGCGTAATTCTCCTGTCTCTGCCTCTCAAGCTCGAGGATGACAAGCGTGCGCCACCATGCCGGGCATGAGGAAAAAACTTAAAAAATAAAATTAAAAAGAGAGACACAGCATATCAAAATAAATAGAAAATGTTTGAATGTGGTTTTTATATAAAAATTTATAACACTGAGTGCCCACATAAGTAAAACATAGTTACCAAATGATCAACCACCTCAAGGACCTAGATAAACAGAAAAAACGAATCTCAATGCTAGTAGAAGACAAGAGATAATTAAAATCAGAGTAGAAATGAATGAAATAGAGAACAAAAAACAATGCAAAAGACAGACAAGACAAAAAGCTGCTATTTTGAAAATATCAACAAGATTGGGAAATTTTTAACCAACTTTATTAAAAGAAAGATATTTGATCTCAGTTATTAAAATGATTTAAAAAAGAGATATCATCACAGACAGTGGAAAAATTCAAAGAATCATCAGAAATAATTTTGTAAATGTATACTCCAATAAATTAAAAAAATAAATTGGCAGATTTCTAGTCACATACTTGAACCAATAAAGTATTGTGTGGAGATATATATATATATATATATATATATATATATATATATATATATATATATATTACATATATATATATATATATATTACAAATTATAAAAACACATTAAAAATTGTACACTTAATCTAGTTGGTTTTATTCCAACACACACAAATCATACATGTGCTTCACCACATAAATAGAACTAAGAACAAAAATCACGTACTAACATAATAGATTATGAAGTATCATTTTACAAAATCCAACACTCATTCATATTTAAAAACATTGCAAAAAATTGGAATTGAAGAAAATTATCTCATATTATAAGTGAAGTATACAATAAACCCAAAGCCAACATCATACTGAATGGGGGAAAACCTAAGAAAGTTTTTAGTCAGGAACAAGACAAAGATTACTACTATCACCATTCCTTTTCAATATGGTACTTGAAATTCTAGCCAGAGTTATAAGGCAAATGAAGAAAATTAAAAAAGTACAAATAAAAAAAGAAGAACTAGTGCCAGGTGTGGTGGCACACACTTGTAATCCCAACATTTGGGAGGCTGAGACCAGAGGATCACAGTTTGTGGACAGCCTCAGTGACTGAGTGAGGCCCTCTGCTGCTCAGTGAGACCTGGTTTCAAAATACAGTATAAAAAAATAGGGCAGGGGCTGTAGCTCAAAGGTCGAATGCCCCTGGGTTTCATCCCCATACTTGCAAAAAAAAAAAAAAAAAAAAGAACTAATATTATCTTTAATTGCAGATAACATAATTCTATATTTAGAAGAGTCAAATAATTTAACCAAAAATTTCTAGAACTGATTAACAAATTCAAAAAAGTAGAAGATACCAAATGAATCTAAAAAAGAAATAGCTTATTTATATGCCAGCCATGAAGTCACTGAAAAAGAATTTCAGAAAATAATTCTTTGCAATAACCTTAAAAACAAAACAAAACAAAACATAAAATAAATCTATCCAAGCAGGTCAAAGACCTCTACAATAAAAATTATAAAACACTAAAGAAAGAAATTGAAGATGTTAAGAGATGAAAAGATGCCTTGTGCTCTTGGATAGGTAGAAAAAATATTGTCAAAATGGCCATTCTACCAAAAATGACCGCAGAGACAAGAAAATATCAAAGTGCCAATTTTATTCTTCACAGTGATAGAAAAATCAGTCCCGAGATTTTAAATTGAAAAGGAAAAGATAAAAAATAGCCAAAGCAATTTAAGAATCATGCAAGAGGTATCTACAATACTTGACTTGAAATTATACAGCAGAGCTAAAATAGTAACACTAGTATGGTACTGACAAAAAAAAAAAAAAAAAAAAACAGACATATAAAACAATGGAATACAAATCCACACCCTTAGAGCCAAATAATTTTTGACAAATGTGTCAAAAACATACATTGAAAAAAAACATATTTGTATAAATAGAATTAAATCACTACCTCTCACCCTGTACAATAATCTACTCAAGATGATCAAAAACTTGGAAATTAAACAGAGACTGAAATTAGTAGAGGAAGGCATAGGAATAATACTCCAACAGATAGGCACAGGTACAAACTTTCTTAACAAGATACACAAAGCTCAGGACATTTAAACAAGAATTAGTAAATGGTTCAATATTAACCAAAAAATTTGCTCATCAAAGAAAGCTAACAAGAGTGTGAAAACAGAGCCTATAGAATGAGACAAGATCTTGAGCAGTTATTCCTGTACTAAATGGTTAATATCTAGAATATACAAGTTATTTAAAAGTCAAAACTAAAAAAAAACAGAAAAAAACCCTAATAACCTAATCAAGAAAGGAGCTACATAGTAGGTCACTCTTAAGAAAATAGAAACACAAATGATCAATAGATTAAATATAAGAAAAATGTTGCCAAGCATGGCGGCTTATCCTTGTAATCCCAGGATTCGGAAGTTGAGACTGGAGGATTGTGGTCTGTGGACAGCCTCAGCTACATAGTGAGGTTCTCTCCAATTCAGTGACACCCTGTTTCAAAATAAAGAATAAAAAAATAGGACTGGGAGTGCAGCTCCAAGGTAGAATGCCCCTGAGTTCCACCCCCAGTATCAAACTTAAAAAAAGAAAAAGAAAAATGCTCATCAATAGCAATTATGGAGAATAATACAAATGGCCAATATATGAAATATATGAAAAAAGTAATATAATTATCAATCAGAATATGCAAATTAAAACAACACTGAGATTACATCTAAACCCAATTAGAATAAAAATTATTAAGAACTTAAGCAAAAATAAATTTTGCTGAGGATGTGGAAAAATAAGAACTTTCCTAGTGTTTGTACAATTGCAAATTAGTGCAGCCACTATGGAAATCAGTGTACAGATTATTCAGGAAACTTGGAATGATTCAGTAATAACGCTCCTTGGTATCTTTCCAAAGGGACTGAAATAAGAATATTATAGTAAAGCATGCATATTCATGTTTATAGCAGCACAATTTGTAATATTCAAATAATATAACCGAGCCAGGTGTCCATCAACATATGAATAGATCAAAAATTGTGGGATATACACATAATGGAATTCTATTTAGCAATAAAGAAGAATAAAATTGTGTAATTTGCAGAAAAGTGTATGAACCTGAAGAACATTATGTTAAGTGAGATTGGCCAGTCAAAGCAAGTGAAAAGTCATGTTTTCTCTCATATATAGAACCTCAGAAGAAAAAGGTGTATAATAGATATCTTAAATAATTGTGGAGATATTCCAGTGAGGCAAAAGAAGTGTTTTGGGGAAAATATGTGGAAAGAGAAAAAATTATTAAAAAATACTCTACTAAAATTATGTACATATATAAGTATACCAATGCTAACCCCAATATTTTGCATGAAGAAGGGATTAGTGGGGAGGGAGCTGAGTGGAAAACTCACCAACTTTGTGTGCAACTATGTCACTTTCTATGAACTATGAACTACATTATGATGAGAGACTATAATTAACCAATAAAAATATAAAATATAATATAAATATTTTAAGGAATATGAATGAGATCAACTGCTCTTTTCAGATTTATACTGACCAGTCCTTATGTATCAGTTCTAATAGTATACATTTTTTAAAGCTAATATACCTAGAGGCCAAATTTCTACAGGTAAATAATTTCTCATGTGCTTTGTTAACATTTTATAATGCACATGAGTAGCAAAATTAAGAACACAATAAATACAGAAAAAAAGAATCGCATGCATTTCGTCATTAGAACACCTGATCTCATATTAGGATAACATAAGTTATTATGTCCTTTTAGTGGCATGTAGGTTGTTTATAAAAATAACACATGTTATGAACACTATTGTTAAGTGTTTTTTTCCTGTCCAACAGAAACATATAATTCTGAGAATTAGGCATAAAGTGATTGAAGCTTAAACAATACATAGCAGGGTACTTAAAACTGATTCATATAAATATATATATCATAGTAGTGAAAGAGCTAAGTAAATTGTTGAAGAGAGACAATTCATGCTTAATTACTTTACTACAAATTACTCATTTAAATAGCATTACTTATTTACCAAATCTTTCTAAGCTCTTTACCTTATGCAGTTTAAAAAAATACCACAGTAAAAATGGGATATATATAAATTGCAAATAGAATAATATACAAAAACACTAACATAGTGGCCGGTATACTTTATTTATCTAATGATTATTTCTTTTCAATTTTGAATCCCAATACTAGAGAAGTAATTAACCAAGTTATGTAACTAATGTGTTAAACATTTTAGGATCTACTCATTATGATTCTACTCATATTGTACTTAACATAAAGTTTGAGATGAGATATTACACTTTAAAATTATAAATTATTTTTTGTGGTGCTGGGGGAAAAATCAGGGGCTTTTCTACCTCCAGGATATATTTTTTAATTTATTAAAAAAATTTAAATTTTTTTAATTTATAAAAATTATTTTATAATTTTTATAACCTATTTTATAATTTATTTGGAAACAGGATCTCACTAAGTTGCTGAGAGCCTCATTAAGTAGCTGAGGCTGGCTTTGAATCTGTGGGGTCCTCCTGTCTCAGTTTTCCAAGAACTGGGATTACAAGCATGCACCAACATGCCCAGCCTAAAATTATAAATTATTTTGCTTCATTATCAAAATAATAATTTAAATCACAGACCTTTGTTATTTTAATGTTGTTTCCAATATTTATGACAAAAATTGTAACTACCTTGATAATTTGATGACCATAGTGACAAAATTTATTTCAACTTAGCTGGAAAGTTTTTTGCATTTTTTGCATTTTTATTTTTAAACACAATAAACTTAAATATTTCTTAATTAACTACTAGTAAATACTAATTATAAAGAGAATTCATTATATTTGTAACAGAAACTCTATTAAAAATAACCTAATAAGAATGGGCAAGCGAACTAAGTGAAGAACTACAAATAGACAATAAATGTATAAAAAATGTTCAACATCTTTAGGATTCAGAAAAAATGCAAATCAAAGCTACCCTGAGTTTTATACTGACCCCAATTAAAATGATAATCAATAAATACACAAACAGTAGTAAATACTGGTGAAAATATAAATAATTAATACCTCTGATAAGCTGTTGGTGGGATTTCAAACTAGTATATCCAATTTTAAAAACAGTGTGGAGAATTCTCAGAAGAATGAGAGTGAACATACCATATGACCTAGCTATACTACTCCTGGGTTTCTACCAAAGAAAATGGAAAACAAATTATGAAAGTAATGCATGCATATCTGTTTTTTAGCTTCACAATTCAAAATTGTCAAACTATGGAACCAGCTAAGATGTCTATCAACAGATGAATGGATTGCAAACTATGGATTATGTACACAATGGAATTCTACTAAAAAATAAAGAACAAAATTATGCCATTTTCAGGGAAATGAATAGAAATGGAGAACATTATGCTGAGTCCTCCTCTTGTGGAAAAGGCCTGGCCACAGCCAGGAGCAGAGCCCTAGGAGAGAAGTGGGGGTTCAGCCAAGCCCCAGGGCTGGACACGCCCAAGACAGGAAGATCCCCAGGGCAGGAATGATCAGGGATGAAGCAGGTCAGATACACATCCATAGGCAACCTGTCTTCCTCCTCTACACCTACTTCACTCATCATTTATTGAGCACCTGTTGTATACCTGCCCCTGGACCATGCAGCAGAAAGACAGAGACAGAGAAAGACAGATAGATAGATGGATATATATATATATATATATATATATATATATATATATATATATAGAGAGAGAGAGAGAGAGAGAGAGAGAGAGAAAGAGAAAGAGAGCAATTTTTCTATGTCAGGTGTGGACAAGACATAGCTTCTTACTTGAACCCCTTGCATGGCAGTGAGGACAAGCCCAATGTTGCATAAAAAAGGAAAAAGGCTCAGAGAGGTTAAGTCCCTTGACTGAAGTCACAGAAGCGGCAGAGCTAGGCTTGGAAGCCAGAGGGTTCTGTCCAGAGACCCTGCCCTCCCTACCCACTTCACTATTCCCCTCCATCTCTCCAGAGAGCAGAGGATGGGAGAAACGGCCACAAGGGAGGAGACAGAGAAAGAACTGGAAGCAGAGAGGCTGGGCAGAGAAAGATGCAGAAAAGACAAGCCTTCAGAGCAGAGGCAGGAGCCAGGAAAGGCATCAAAGGCCCAAGGCAAACCATGTGTGGCTTTGGCAGCCGATGACATGCTCCAAGCACTCATTCCCAGAAGGCCAGCCTCCTCAGGGCCACCATCCGAGCCCCCAGGTGCTGACCAGATTGCTCACACACTCCAGAGCTGGTTCAGAGTCCCTAGGGGGCCACAGACCACGGGAGGGTTGCGCCAGGGCTTTGGCACGGGCTAGCCATGACAGCCGGGCATCCCCAAGCGTGCTGGGTTGCAGCTGAGGCTGAAAAGGCCTAGGGGCCAGCAGGCCCAACTGGGAAGTGTTGCCAGGCCTCAGAGGCCAGACACCTAGCTGTGAAGCCACTCTGGACATGCCACAGAGCTGCGTGGCACCATCCCCAAGCCCTCCCGTGCCCGTGAGACTCCCCAGCTCTCTTTAGCAGGGCGGTTCTGGGCGATTGGCAAGGCTGGGGGCATTCTGTGGTGCAGCCAGGGTTGTCATGAAGATGGTTCAGGCTGAGGTGCGGGGCCAGCATGACAGTATTCTCCAGGGAGAGCCTCGCTGGTCCATGGGGACCGCACTCGTGACCTTGGCCAGGGAATTATCTGTTCCTTAGGAAACTGTTCTCTTTGCCCATTCATGATGGCCCCCTCCTGGCCCCGGCGCCTCCAAAGACAGCTCCAAGTCAGATGGCCAGAACCCTACCCAAGTATTGTTGCCCAGTGGCTGAGGACGCTGACCTCACGCCATCTATCAGTGTGGGAATGGTTGCGATCTTGCTGGCGGCAGCTGCGCTTCCTCGCAGCTCGAAGGCCTTGCAGCCTGGTCTGGCCTCCCACAACCCTCCCGTGCTGCTCAGCACCCAGGGTATCCTGTTATTTCTTCTTTACTTAGATGCCCTGCTGTTCTTCTTTACCTCTTCTCTAGTTCCGAAGTCTGCTAATATTTTCTTCTTTATGGTTTATTTTTTTAAATACTTTCTCTACTGTTGGGTTTGAATTGATGAATTTTTTGAGGTTCTGCTTATCTTGAAACACTTGTTTCCCCATCAATTTTCAATAAGAATTTTGCTGGATATAGCAATTTTGGTTGGAAGTTGTTTTCTTTCAGAATCTGGATTACATCATACCAGTCTCTCCTGGCATTCATGACTTGGGTTGTATAGTCTGGGGTGAGTCTTATTGTTTTGCCTCTATATGTCACCTGTCCTTTTGTTCTCACTGCTTTTAAGATTCTTTCCTTGGCTTCTTTGTTGGTCATTTTTATTATTATATGGCATGGGGAGGTTCTTCTTTGATCTTGTCTTAATGGTGTTCTCTATGTCTCCTGGATATGAAGACCCAAATCTCTTTCCATATTTGTAAAATTCTCTGAAATTATTTCTCTGAAGAGATTATGAATGCCCTTGGTTTGTACCTGTATTCCTTCATAATTGCCTTTTATCCATAAGTTAGGATGCTTCATGTTGTCCCATAGTTGTTGGATGTTTAGGTTTTGTTGCTGTAATGACTTCTATATGCTGTTGACTATGTTTTCAGTTTTGAATGAACTGTCATCTAACAGCAATATTCTATTTTCATTTTGTCTAATCTTCCAGAATTTCTTTCTATTGCTGTCTTCATTTCATTTATTGACTGTTTCATTTTATTCCAGACCTCTTTCTGATTCTTCCTTAGTATTTCTATTTTATCTTTCATCTCCTGTAGACTTTTTTTAAAGCTTTTCATCATATTGTAGGTCAAGATTCAGAAATCCCCTTTTGCATTTCTTGTAGGTCCATATTTGTCATTTCTGATGTCTCCTCACTATTTCTAGTTCTCTCATTTTCAAAGTTCTCAGGCCTGTTTTTCTGATGTCTTCCCATAGTTTGTGGGTATTATGTTTAATCCAATCTTAGTCGTAGGAATTTAGAAGTGGCAGCAGGTAAACAGTGCTTTTTCCAGTGGTGGAGTTTGGGTATTGGGGGAAGAGCTGGGGTGATGGGTACAGGATTTGTTTAAGGCTGACAATATGATTATGTATGTATGAATTTAAGTGTAATAAGGTAGTATCTGGATGAAAATGAGAGAAGGATAAGTAGTAGGAGTCTTGTAATTAGTAATTAAGTATGAAAATATGAAATACCTTGAGTATTACACATGGAGATACAGTAAAGGAAAAGTCTTGAGACAAGAGAGTGGATAGGCTGGTGTGAGAAAGTTTGTAAAAGAAATGGGGTGGGGGGAGAAACAACCAAACTTAAATAAAGTAACTAGACAAGATACAAAAGCTAACAATTTTACTTCGAGAATAAAAACAAAAACAACAGCAAAAAAAAAAAAAAGAAAAAGAAGAAGAAAAAAGGAATAGAAAAGAGAAGAGATTTGGGAAAAAGAAAAGAAAGGACAAGAATAAAATAGACTAAGAAGAACTAGTGACCATGTGAGACAGCAAAGCAAAACAAACAAACAAACAAACCAGCAGATTAAAAACCTGAATAAAAGAAAGAGAAGGGAAAAAAAAAAACCAAAACAGAAAAACAACCACAAAACAAAAGCAAACAAAAAATAAAAATGTCCTACTATTTACAAACATGGGGCTGGGCCCATATAATATTTGTATGTCTGATCACTGGTAGATTTTGGAGTATATTCCAATCTCTCTTATTTGCTCTGTACCCATTTGATTTGTCAGCTCTTGACCCATTCTCTGTGTGATCTTTTCTCTAGCCTCTGATGGCTAGCTGGTGTTAGATGAAATCTTAGTACAGTTTTGATTTGCAATTTTTTAGATTTTGATATAACCATTGGCCACTTATAAAACTTCCTTAGAGATGTATTCATTTCAATTGCCCATTTTTGCCCATATTTTTGATTGGGCTCTTTGCTTTTTTATTTGCTTAATTAATTTCATTGTATATTATAGATATAAGCCCTCTCTCAGAGGTGTTGTTGGTAAATGTTTTCTCCCATTTTGAACTTATTTTTCAGACTCTTGATTCTTTCCTTTACTGCCCAGAAATTGTTTAATTTTATGCCATCAATTATTAGATTCTCTTCTTTCATCCAAGCTTTGATGATCTTTTTGATCAATTCCTCACCAGTGTCTATATGTTGGAGAGTTTATCCTATGTCTTCTTATAGTAATTGCAGGGTCTATGATCTGATTTTTAGGGTATTGTAAAATTTGATTTTAACTCTTCTCCAAATATTCTGCTCTGCACACAAACAAAATAAATTTTTTTAAACAAAAGAGTATTTTTATATCTTGTTTTTTCTATAATTCTTAAGAAAATAGATAAAATATCTAGCTTTGTTCCAAAAGAGAAATTTGGTATATAATATATGAATTGATGTTTATTTACAAAAAACCTCAGGACTCAGTGCACCTATTGGACTTAGGTAATACAATATCTGCCCAAAATTTGAGTTTTGGAGATATAAATTTCGGTTTAATAAACAGCTACTTGTGTTATAAGACATATATCTTTTGACAAGATTATTGTCATAATTTAAGAATGTGTTTAATATATAAATAAAAGAAACAATTTATGAGTGAAAAATATTTTCCTCATAATTTAAGACAAAACACTAACATTCAATTAAATATTACCTTGCATACGCACTTCTGAATCATGAAGATACATTTTATATTCAGTGGGATTTGTAATGAGAATTTTAATTACTTCATATTACCATATATCTATAAGTGCTCTTAAATTTAATTGTTTTATAGATATTCTTTCTTTCTTGGAAATTATTTGGCAAAATGTTTTTAACAAGTAAGTACAAAGATTAAGAAGTCAAGACATACAAAAATAAAATAAGTAAACCAAAACTTACATTATACTGTTTTGATAATCATGTTGACAAATGCATGTTTTGGCACTTGTATGAAGGTAGATATTTAATTTTATTAGTAATGTTTAAAAATATTTATAATAGCTGGGTATGGTGGCACACTCTTGTAATCCCAGTGCTTGGGAGGCTGAGACAGGAGGATCATAAACGTTTGAAGTTAGCCTCAGCTACTTGGTGAGGCTCTCAGCAACTTAGACCTGTTTTCCAAATAAATTATAAAATAGGGCTGGGCTGTAACTCGGAGGTAGAAACCCCTGGACTCCTCTCTGCAGTACCACAAAAAATTAAATAAAAAAATATAATAAATTCCTGAGGCAATAATACACATCACTTTAAGCAATTTTGAAATATAAATAAAACCAAGTGTTACAACAAGAGGACTGAAAATATTATTTAAATGATTGTAAGATTTAAATATTATTTTTTATTGTTTTCTATAATCTTGCATAGAATTCTGTATTTTATTCACTTGTATGATTCTTGAAGTTGTATTTTTTTTTTTTTTTTTTTTTTTTTTGGTGGTACTGAAGTTCCTGGAAACCCTTCTAACCTCCAGGCTATACTCCCAGACCTATTTTATATATATATATTTTATTTGGAAACAGGGTTTCTTAAGCCAGCGATGCTGGCTTTGAATCTGCACCATCCTCCTGTCTCCGGCTCCCAAGCGCGCACCACCACACCTGCTTGAAGTTTTATTTTTAAAAACAGATTTTATTAACTATTTTTTATTAGTATCTCTGATTAGTCAATATACAAATGTTTTGATATTTTATTGTTCATCATTTAAGCAGTTTTGTTTAGTTAGACTACTCATCACAACATAAAACATTAATGCCAGCTCTGCAGCTCATTTCTATGGTTAGCTTCAAAAAGAATGTCAGAAAAAAAATGACAAGGCATAAAGTAAATTTGAGTTATGACACTCCTGTGAATATGGATTGGCTCCCATGCATGCTCCTGTGTCTTTGATCTTTAGAACATATCATTTCTTTAAAAAGTTTAAAAGTTCCCCTAGACTGCAGATTTCAATCTTTCTAGTATGTATTGTCAGATTTTTAGATAATTTAGATGTGAATCTTACTCTGTTGTATCATTTTGCAATATATATTGGGCCAGGGTTTAACTATCATCTCTTGAATTGAAAATCTCTGCCATTATTTATTTTTTAGTATAATCTGTGGTGTTCAAATAGCAAGTCTTCATGAGTTTTATTATGTTTTGAAACAAAATGTTATGAGGAGAAAATATAAACAATTTCTGAATATGCCACACATGATTTATACATCATATCCAGTATTTTTTGCAGTAAAATTCTCAGTATTGTCTATGTGAAAATAAAACAATATCTCTTTGTTGGTTTAATTTGTAAAGTTTTATAAAAGAAAAAAAATATTGTTTAAGATTTGTAGAAACCATTTTATCAGTTTAATAAACACAATCTTATTTAATAGCTTAATTTTATATAAAATAACACTAGATTGATTTTACAAATTTTAATACCAGACTCCATCTTAAAAATCTACAACATTTTAAATATTTTACCATGAACATAGGTAATAAAAATGTACCTAAGTTTGATTTGGTGGCACACACATGTAATACCAGGGTGTAATTTGGGATGCTGAGACAAGATGATCACAAGTTTGAGGAAAGTTTTAAAAACTATTGAATCTCTCATAAAAGTTGTGAGAATGTTCCAAAATAAAAATAAAATAGGTTTGAGAATATATCTAGAAGGTAGAAACCCCATGGGTTCAATTCCCAGTACCACAATAAATAAAATAATTTATAAATAAATATTCAAAATATTTTTAAAATTACAGGAGCTTCAAATTAGATATGTATGGTAGCTGTTTTTACTATTAAGTATAAATTTTAGCAATTTTACATATTATGTCAAAAGTATTTAGTATACACATATATGTATTTTAGAAATATAAAACTAAAATATGACTGAGAATAGGGTCATAGGAGGAACTCTAGATGAGGAAGGAGAAATCACAAATGAGCAAACAACATGACCCAATAGAGCAGGATTGGGAGGGGAAATGAGAAAAATTTCCTAATGTATATGATGTACATTTATAAACATGTCAAAATCAATCAATAAGCCAAACATGAGGAGAAAAGGGAAAGAAATGGGGTAAAAATGGTTAAGGGGTAAATAATTTATATATGTATGTATGTACATTTAAGATGTATGAGTACAATGCACCAATAAAAAATTAAAACAAAGATTTTGAACCAAAAACCTAAAATATATATAGTAAATGTACTAAAGTAAAATAAAGAGTCATCATATTTACTTTATTATCAATAATACAAGTGAGACTTTAATTTAAAATCATTTATTTATTGGGATAACTACAATAGTAAATATCGCTGAAAATTGATTCTAAAAACATATTGTTAAGCCGGGCGTGGTGGCACACGCTTATAATCCCCGCACTTGGGAGGCGGAGACAGCAGGATCGCACAGATTCAAAGCCAGCCGCACATGCTGGCTTAGGAGACCCTGTTTCCAAATTTAAAAAAATTAAAAAAAAAAATAGGAGTACAGCCGACTGGCTCAGTCGGGAATAATAAATCCAGAACTGAATATGGCCACTGAGTCCACTCGAGATCGATTTTCTCAGAAAGATGTGCAAAGGATTCGGGTGCAGTTCTGCCCCCACTTATCTGCAGCGATTCTTTCCCTTTTATGAAATAAATTCCTTTAAGTTCCTATTCACAGCGCTAAAGGTGAAGATTCCTCTCCGGGAAAGAATCTGACATGGACAAAAGCCTCTTGTGTGATTGATACTTTATTACAAGAACCCAGAAAATTTATATCCTTCACCAGTGAGATTAATAGTAAAAAAAAAAAAAAAAGAAAGGAGTGTAATCACCACAAATCAATAGTGAAGTACATGTAAACAAAGTAAAAAAAAAAAAAAAAAAAAAAACTAGTCCGGGCAATCAAGATTAGCTCCGATTAGCTCCTGATCATGTGACCAAATCCAGCCCCCTGTCCTTGAGCCCCCTGCCCTTGCAGACAGGTGGCTCCAAAGGGAAAATTCCAGAAGACACGGTCACACCCAGGACTTGGAGAATATGGCCTCTCATGGAATCTTCTTTAACTTTTTGGAACTTTCCATTCCTAGGGCTTAGTCCATATGGCAGGCATGGGGAGATATGGTGATCCAGGGGGATGTGATGGAGGTCTCCCAGGTTTCATCTGCATTACCTTCTAAAGTCTGAAAGCTTAAGCAAGCTCACAACACAGTTTAGCAGGTAAACACCAAAAAATAACATGAAGTTTTTAGATTTAGTTGTCAGATGTACTTCTCTAGCTGCTGAACACGTTTCCTCAAACGATAGGCTTATTAGAAGCCTATTCCTCTTTTAATAATCCATATTCCTATCACTGACCCTTTGGCCAGAGACAACACTTCTTCTTAGGGCTTAGGGCTTCGCTTACTTTAAGCCAGCCAATTTCCTGCGTGGGAAATTATCTTCACACAGATGCCGAGGAAAAGGAAGTAATCTCGGCATGGGAGTGTAGCCCGGAGGTAAAAGGGCTTCCAGGAAACCCAGTACCACACACAAAAAACCCTAATTGTTAATAATCAATAAATAATATTTTGATATTTAAATGACCTACTACTCTAATGTGATACTCAAAAATAAATGATTTTGCTATGCAAATTATTTATTTTTATTTAATCCTTTCATATTATACCCAATTTTATCAAATACACATCATCCAATTATGGTTTTTATATGGAAATTACCTTCTAAACCTTATGTGTTGAAAGCTTGTTCTCCAATCCAATAGTATCTAAACATTGGGAGGGTTGGCTTCTCCAACCTCAGATGGGTCACTAGGGGAATAGTCTTGAGAACTATATCTGTTCCCCCCCCCCCTCTCTCTTCTCTCATCTCCTTATCATATACAAGAGAACACCTTCTATGCCAGGCTTTACATGATTATGTTATTCCTATTGGGACTATCAACCATGGACTAAATCTCTGGAACAATGAGCCAAAATTTATCTTTCCTAATCTAAGTTGTTTTTATAAGTGTTTTTTGCCACAGGTACCACAGCAAATGAAGAAATTAAAATCAGAAGTGAGATCATTGTTATGATCTACCCTGAGGTAAAAGGGCTTCCAGAAACCCCAGTACCCCCCCCACACACACACACAAATTTATTGATGTATTGTAGTCATACATACATCTTAATGGAGTACAAGTTGGTTAAGGCACACATCACTCAATTAGTCCTTACCCAATTCCTGCCCTTTTTCCTCCCCTTGCATCCTTCTTCGGTTTGGCTTAGTGATTGATATGTTTGATAATGTACATCATGAACATTATGGAATTTCCCTCTTCCTCTCTCAACTATAATGACTGAGTGAATCACCTTCTACTGAATTGCTTCTAATGAATTGCTATGTTGCCTTTCGTCTCATAGTCATACTTATATCAGGGACCAGCAGAAAAACAAACAAATGCTTTCTAAGAGGATAATTATCACTAGAGAAGGGTATTAATGCAGTCTATTCTATGATTATAATAGTGATTCACAATCTATTTTCTGATTTTAATAGTGAGGGCAATGAAATAATTCATAAATAATTTATTTGTGATTAGAATTACACTTATGTCTGGGTTATAATGCCTAATTTTTAGAAAACTGTCACTTCAGGTTGGATCTGCAACACTGTCATATTATTTTTTGTTTTTTTAAATTTTGGGGCATTTAATGAATTAATTGACAATTGGTTGAAACACAAAAGCCAGTGCCATTTGTGTTGTTTCCAGAGTCTAAAAAGATTCCATATGCCTTTGCCACTTTATTGCTGTTGTACAATAATGTGTTTAATTTTAATGGAATTTTCTCACATGTTCAAAATTATTGGTCAGTAAAAATTATTGTTACAAGACTGAGCATTTTTATTATGTTTATTTT
The DNA here is from genome assembly GCF_963383645.1 of Muscardinus avellanarius. Lineage (NCBI taxonomy): Eukaryota > Metazoa > Chordata > Mammalia > Rodentia > Gliridae > Muscardinus > Muscardinus avellanarius. The sequence goes on from NC_137791.1 coordinate 33,048,416, forward strand.
TTCTTCTAGGATAAATATATTTTACTAGAATAATTTATTAGTAGCTATTATATGCTCACCAGAGCCTATAATTTGGATCTACTTCTTCTAGAACAGCATGATAATTCACAGAATAACCAGCTACCTATTTTCTTTTTTTTTTTTTTTTTTTTGCGGGTCTGGGGATGGAACCCAGGGGCATTTGACCTCTGAGCTACACCCCCTGCCCTATTTTTTATTTTTTTATTTTTTATTTTGAAACCAGGTCTCACTGAGTTTCAGAGGGCCTCACTTAGTAGCTGAGGCTGTCTGCGAACCGCGATCCTCTGGTCTCAGCCTCCCAAATGCTGGGATTACAAGTGTAAGCCTCCACGCCCGGCTATATGCATGAGTTGATGCAGTCCTGAGGTAAGACATGGGAGATGAATCCTTGTTCCTTCCTGGTAAAAATAAACTAATTCATTGTTTTGAAGAAAAATATAATTACAACTACTTCCTAGGGAGTTGGCTAATCTAGTTAAAGGACAACATGTAAAATAACAATTAAATTTAAAATCATCATTTGAATAAATTTTAAGTAACCCAATCTATGTGGCTTTTATATAAGCCAAACATCTTAGTTAAATTAAGATTTGATGAGAATCATTCACCTATGTTCTTGAAGTCCCCGCTTTTGCCATTAACTTGTTAAATTTCTCTGGTGATTACATGCTTCTTAAATTTTATTATTTTGTTTATAAAATAAAAGTTTTAAAGATGTTTTACTTAATTTTACACTTTCCATCATAAAATACTTTAGTTGCCAAGAAGCCAAACACAGGAGTTCTACTAGTTGCTATTTAGTTCTAGTCAATCATTATAATCCTATTGTGAGAATCACATTGCTGTAGAAATTGATCAGTTTTACTTCTCAATTGTCCTTTATAAATATTTACATAATGTAATAAAACTTGTAAGATATTTTGAATACTAAGGGTATAGGATCTATTTAGTTCACATTTTTCATAATAATTCCTTATAAACAGAATAGCTATCATGGTAAATATATTGAGGTTCCTGAATAGAAATCTTGGGAAAAAGATTATAGTACATGCATATGAGAATATAAAAGTTTTTCTTTGATTGATGTAGTTCAGTTTATCAGTTTAATGTAGGAACTTAGTGGCTATAACTTTGCATTAGAAAAATTTATATTATACATCTATGCACTAGTGCACTTAGCAAAATATAATATTTATGTAATAAAATTAAATATAATACTTAAATATTTTATTGTTAAAATATTGTATTAAAATATAGTATTATAGACTTAAATATAGTATTTAAATATAATGTTGAATATATAATTATTTTAATAGAAAAATAAATCTTTAAATTGGTTTAGAACCACAAAAACCAAGAATAGACAAAATAGTTTCTAGCAATAAGAACCATGAAGAAGGCATCACAATACCTGACTTCAGACTATACCACAAAGCCATAATAATAAAAACAGCATGGTATTGGCACAAAAGCAGACAATAAAAACTATTCAGGACAATAGAAACTTCAGAAACAAATTCTCACACTTAACAAGTTGATAGCTCATTGATCTCTGACAAAAGGGGCCAAAACATGCACTGGAAAAAAGGTAGCTACTTAAACAAATGGTGTTGGGAAAACTGTCTATCTATTTGCAAAAAAATGAAAATAAACTCCAGTTTCTAACTCTGCCTGCACAAAATTCAATTCAAGATGAATCCAAGACATAAATATTAGAAAAAAGACCTTGGAATCATTTAAAGAAAACAATATATAGACACAGGTGAAAAAAAAAATCAACATTCTTAACAAGGTCCCAAAGGCACAAGAATTTAAAATGAAGATCAATACATAAGATGAAGTTAAACTGAAGAGCTTCTGTGCAGCAAAAGAAACATGAGAAGGAGAGAGGGGGAGGGAACAGTATAGGATTTGGGAAGGGCTCAATGAGTGATATGTGCACATATCTACCATCTTATACTCCGTTAAGATATATGACTACAATGCACCAATAAAAAATTGAAAAAATCCAGGTGTGGTGGTGCATGCTTGTATTCTCAGCATTTGGGAGGCTGAGAAAGGAGGACTGCAGTTTGTGTACAGCCTCAGCTACTTAATGAGGCCCTCTGCAACTCAGTGAGACCTGGTTTCAAAATAAAGAATAAAAAATAGGGCAGGGCTGTAGCTCAGAGGTCTAATGCCCCTGGGTTCCATCCCCAAACCCACACACACAAAAAAATTTGAATAAAGAAAAAAGAACTGTCATTAACCACAATGAAGTGCTGACAGAATGGGAGAAGATTTTTGCCAGTTACTCATCTGATAAAGGACTACCTAGAATATAAAGAGAACTCAAGAAACTCATTACCAAAAATAAAAAGAAATTAAAATTAAGCTGGATGTAGTGGCTCATGCTTGTAATCCCTGTCTTTGGGGGACTAAGACAAAGGATTGCAGGTTCGAGGCCAGCCTCAGCTACTTAGTGAGGCCCTCCACAATTAGTGAGACTTTGTTTCAAAATAAAGAATAAGAGGTGAACCCCCTCTCCACCCGGAAGGACCCCATGGTCCGGGGCCCCTGGGCCCCCGACCCTGGCTGGGTGGGCAGGCGCCGTCGGGGCGCCCCTAGGTGACCCCCCTCTCCATCCAGAAGGACCTCGGGCCCCCGACCCTGGGTGGGTGGGCAGGCGCTGGCGGAGCTCCCCTAGGCGACCCCCTCTACACCCAGAAGGACCCTGTAAAAAAGGAAAAGAAAAAGAAAAAAGGAAAATATTGGAGAGGGGTCAAGGAGGTGGCGGATGCCAGGATACTGGAGATACAAACAAAACTTATCCAAATGAACTGGAATTATTGGAAAAATTCCCCGCTAAGGAGGACTGCTTCTTCTCTACATTTTTAAGAATCTTGGACATCACCTGTAAGGAGAGAGGCTTTAGTGGAGACCAAGGAGAAAGGCGGTGCTGAAAGCGGTCTCTGCGTTGGCAGTGGAGAACTGTATTCAGAAGAAGCAGAAATCGGAGCCTACCAACCTTATTTTTTTTTTTTTTTGAGAAATTACACCAAAGGTTGAATGCTACCGTCGGGCATGCTTAGGAAGATTGGACAACATTCAGAGTGAAAAGAGAGCTTGGGAAAGATTGGAAATGGTGGAGGCAGTGGCAATGGCAGTGGCCAGTACTCAGGGGAGGCAGAAATCTGATACATTACACCTGGAACTTTTGAAGTAATGACCCCAGAGGCAGAATGCTATCACCACCACGCACCCTCGAGAACATGCAACAAATAGTTGGGCAAAGAGGGTGCTCAGATTAGAGCCTGCCGAGAGGTGAGGCTGGCGATGGACACAGCAAAGCTGGGATTGGAACCTGATGTGAGGCAAGACCAGTGCTCGGGCCTCCGATACCGGGATTGGAGCGTGCCGAGGTGTTAAGCCAGTGCCGGGGCCAATGGCCGGCATCGGAGCCTTCCGTGAGGCAAGGCCGTTATTGAGGCCTCTGAGGCCGGGATCGGAGCCTGCTGAGGGGTTAGGCCAGTGCCGGGGCCAGCAAGACCGGGAACGGAACCTGCCATGAGGCAAGGCCGGTGCTGGGGCCTCCGAGGCCGGGATCGGAGCCTGCCGAGGGGTCAGGCCGGTGCCAGGGCCAGCGTGGCTGGGATTGAAGCCTGCCATGAGGCAAGGATGGTGCTGGGGCCTCCGAGGCCGGGTCAGAGCCTGCCAAGGGGTTAGGCCGGTGCATGGGCCAACGGCCGGCATCGGAGCCTTCCGTGAGGCAAGGCCATTATTGAGGCCTCCGAGGCCGGGATCGGAGCCTGCTGAGGGGTTAGGCCGATCCTGAGGCCAGCGAGGCTGGGATTGGAGCCTGCTGCGAGGCAAGGCCGATGCTGGGGCCTCCGAGGCCGGGATCGGAGCCTGCCGAGCTTTTAGGCTGGTGCCGGGGCCAGCGAGGCCGGGATCGGAGCCTGCCATGAGGCAAGGCCGGTGCTGGGGCCTCCAAGGCTGGGATCGGAGCCTGCCTAGGGGTTAGGCAGGTGCTGGGGCCAGTGGTCGGCAACGGATACTTCCGTGAGTCAAGCTGTTATTGAGGCCTCCGAGGCTGGGATCGGAGGCTGCCGAGGGGTTAGGCCAGTGCTGGGGCCAGCAAGGCTGGGATCGGAGCCTGCCGCGAGGCAAGGCCAATGCTGGGGCCTCCGAGGCCAGGATCAGAGCCTGCTGAGGGGTTAGGCCTGTGCCAGGGCCACTGGCCGGCATCAGAGCCTTCCGTGAGGCAAAGCCACCATCGAAACCTCTGAGGCCAGGATCAGAGCCTGCCGAGGGGTTAGGCCGGTGCCGGGGCCAGCGAGGCCGGGATCAGTGCCTGCCATGAGGCAAGGCTGGTGCTCGGGCCTCCGAGGCTGGGATCAGAGCCTGCTGAGGGGTTAGGCCAGTGCTGGGGCCAAAGGCCGGCATCGAAGCCTTCCGTGAGGCAAGGCCATTACTGAGGCCTTCGAGGCCGGGATCGGAGCCTGCCGAGGGGTTAGGCTGGTGCTAGGGCCAGCAAGGCCGTGATCGGAGCCTGCTGCGAGGCAAGGCCGGTGCTTGGGCCTCCGAGGCCGGGATCGGAGCCTACCGAGGTGTTAGGCCGGTGCTGGGGCCAACGAGGCTGGGATCGGAGCCTGCCGTGAGGCAAGGCCGGTGCTGAGGCCTCCGAGGCCAGGATCGGAGCCTGCCGAGGGGTCAGGCCAGTGCCGGGGCCAGCGTGACTGGGATTGGAGTCTGTCATGATCCAAGGCTGGTGCTGGGGCCCCCAAGGCTGTAATCGGAGCCTGTCGAGGGGTTAGGCCAGTGCTGGGGCCAACGGCCGGCATCAGAGTCTTCCGTGAAGCAAGGTCATTATTGAGGCCTCTGAGGCCGGGTGCGGAGCCTGCTGAGGGTTTAGGCCGGTGCTGGGGCCAGCGTAGCTGGGATCGGAGCCTGCTGCGAGGAAGGCCGATGCTGGGGCCTCCGAGGCCTGGATCGGAGCCTGCCGAGGGGTTAGGCAGATGACGGGGCCATTGGCTAACATCAGAACCTGATGTGAGGCAAGAACGGTGCTGTGGCCTCCGAGGCCGGGATCAGAGCCAGCTGAGGGGTTAGGCCAGTGTCGTTTCAGCGAGGCCAGAACCGGGGCCTCCCATGAGGCAAGGCTGCTGCTTGAGCCAGCGAGGTCTGATCAGTCCACTGGGTAGCCAGGCCACAACTGGGGCCATCAAGAGTGGGATCGGTATTTGCAATGCGGCATGCACAGAGAAATATCGCAGAAAATTAAAACCAGATGCTTCCCCTAATCAGCAATAACTAGGAGGAAACGGGCAACAGGAAGTGGTTGAGCTATAGAAAGGGCCCTATAGTGAAGCAATTAAGGACCAATCAGAGGGTATGGAATAGGGGAGGATGGAGCCTCTTTAAAAAGCAGGAGGTACATAAACATATGTATCAAAGTTAATCACCAAACAAGTATGGGATTGAGGGAGGGGGAGGGAATGGGATGGGGGCTGGATGAGGGCTAATTGGATGATGTGTGCTTGTATATCCTCTCAAGTCTTATGTTCCAATGTGATGTATGATTACAATGCACCAATAAAAATAAATTTAAAAAATAACATCAAGAATAACCTATAAAGCCAGAAAGATAAATAAAAATATTTTCCTGTTTATTAATGAAAATAAAAAGAATAAAAATTGGGCTGGATTTGTATCTCAGAGGTAGAATGCCCTGGGGTTCAATCCCTAGTTCATAAATAAATAAGTAAACAAATAAATAAATAAATAAATAAATGGAAATAAATGAGGTGAAAGTTGTGTAAGAACTAAATGAGTGATGCATGCATGTATGTCTCTACTATTTTGTACTTCATTAAGATGTATGACTGCAACACTCTTTAAAAATGGAATTATGAACTGGACACTTCACAGTAGAAGAAATACAAAGGTCAATAAATATATAAATAAATGTTCAATATCATTAGCAATCAAAGAGATGCAAATCAAATCTACCATAAAATTTAACTTAACCTCAATTAGAATGACAAATAAGGCAACCTAACTGATAGGGATGGTAGTAAGATAGAGGTAATTTATATATATATATATATATATATATATATATATATATATATATTGAGCATTTATAAATCTAGAAAAATCATTCAGTAACCCAAACATGAGAAAGAAAGAGAGAGAAGAGAATTGGGTGGATATTAGGAAAGGCTAAATTATGTGTGCATGTATGTCCTGCAACCCATTAAAATTTATAATTACAATGCACCAATAATTTTTTTAATTACTATCATTAAATACACACACAGTAAATGTTGGCAAGAATGAATAATTAGGAACTCTAATACACTTTAGGTGGGATTGCAAATTAGGGTAAATACTTTGTAAAACAGTTTAGAGGATCCCCAAACTACCAGAGTAATGTATACATATTTACATTTGTAGCTACACAATTCAAAATTGCCAAGTTGTGGCATCAACCAAGATGTCCATCAACAGATGAATGAATTACAAAAATTCCGTAAGATATGTACACAATAGAATTTTACTCAGCCACAAAGAAGAGCAAAATTATGTCATTTTTAGGGAAATAGATGAAATAGTTGAATATTATACTAAGTTTAATTAGCCAATCACAAAAAGTGTACTCTCTAATATGCTAAAGGTAGGGAGATATTGAACCATTGGAGGCATTCCAGACAAAGAATGAGAAACTTTGGGAGTGAAGAAGGCAACCTAACTAAAGGAGATGATAAGGGGAAAGTGGGAAACACCTCAATGAACATTATGTGCATATACAAATTTATCAAAGCCAATTACTTTGCTGAGCATGGGAAGAAGGAGATGGGGAAGGAATAGAGTGGGAACTGGAAGAGGGTTCAGTGAGTTTTGTGTGCATGTATGCCTCCATCACCCTAAACTTGACCAAGATGTGTGAATACAATGCACCAATAAAATAAATAAAAGTAATGTTTTATTAGAATACCATCTATTTTACTTTTCAAGGTAATACATTCAATTAACAAGAGATCATTGGTTGTCCAAACAATGTTTACAATTCTATCCATGCTACCAATTTATGGTAATTTTACCTATAATGTCTCTGATATATAAATACTATCACCTGATCTCTGCCAGTATAGTATGCTATGATTCTTCTTGAAAAGAAAACTAAATATAGCAGATTCGAGTGGATGCTGCTTGCTCCATAGTCCCATCATGAAAGGTTGCTGCTCCAGACAGCTACCAAAAAGTTTGCTTTATAAACCTGCCACAAAAGCTACCAAATATTTTTTCTCACAAAGAAATAGTTTGAAATCAGATATAATAATTTGAAGAAAATTATATTTAGTAATTGCAATAATATGGAGGATGGATCAAGAGGAGTTAACTGACACTTCTGAATTATCTAAAACCAATACTTTTATATAAACTTTAAACAAGCCATTATAAAAGTTAATCAAACACAGAAGCGTGCAATTGTCATGAGTTGCAATAAGGAAAGTCAGTGAGGCAGAAATATGACAAACTTAGAGGAAGTAAGGTTTAAACATTACTGGGTGAAGAAGACATCAAAGACCACACTCTGTCAATTACATGGGGTCCCTTGGAATTTGTTCACTTCTAAACAAATCCCACCCAGCCAATACTGTGTGTTCAGTTTAGGCTGATCTAAGATGTTAATCTCAGTTTGCAGTCCTAAAATGGCTTTCAACAACAAAGGTGGATTGATGTATGAGTGAGCAAACTGTGATACATTTACACAATGAAATGCCACTCATCCACAAAAGAGAACAGCCTATTGATCCAGTCAACAACATAAATAAATCATTAGTGATTTTTTTTTTTTTTTTTTTTTTTTTTTTTTTTTTGGTGGTACTGGGTTCCTGGAAACCCTTCTACCTCTGGGCTACACTCTCAGACCTATTTTTTACTTTTCATCTGGAAACAGGAACTCTTAAGCCAGGAAGGCTGCCTTCGAACCTGTGCGATCCTCCTGTCTCCACTTCCCAAGCGAGGGGATTACAAGCATGTGCCACCATGCCTGGCTTTAGTGAATTTTTTAAGATGTGATTGTTACTCTTAACCAATAAAATGTGGCAAAGAAAAAGTATGCCATTTCTGTGATTATGTTATGCAGTTATGTTTTTATTTTACTAGCAAAAAAAGTTTTAGTTAGAAACTAACTCCTGTTAAACTTTATGTGTAGGACTTTGGAATTATGTCCTTCCTAGAGCCAAATTTTTAGATGAAACCTTAGTCCAATTCAACACCCTCAAGAAGCTTTCGAAAGCATAAAAAAAAAAAATACATGTCCAAATACCTGAACAATGCAAATGGTAAGAAATAGCTACATGTTGTTTTAAGTCGTTAAGTTTGTAATATTATTTAAACCCATTCTTCACTTGTCATCAGAATACTCACTTATACTGCTTATAACTGCAGCATTTATTATGAGATATTTCTAAAGATTTCTAAGAACAGATAAATGGAGAAACAATGACAATAATAAACCAAAATTCTTTTTTGCAATAATTTTACTGCAAAGTATTGTGGAGAAGGCAGAGCTGGAGATGTTTTGGTTGAAAAAGCTGCTTTGGGATATACATCTCATACAAATTATGAATGGTGAAAAATTTTTATTTTGCTTTGGTGCCCCCATTTTGTCAACAAATGTTTCATATCAGTTGGTCAATCAAAGGCTGAGATTTTATTGCAGAAAATCAAAACTGTGTTTGACATTTTGTAAATATTTTTTCAACTGCATATGCTCCAAACATCTCAGTTGATGAATCACATTCAGATTGCTTCAGACTCACAAAGCTTATTCATATAAAGATAAGTTTCTGTGACAGTGAGCTGTAGTTTTTTTTCTAAATGGGAAATGTATTAAAAGAATAAGTTTTATAGCAGTAAACATTTTTCTTTATCCAGTTTCTTACATTTTTAAGGAAACTATTTTAATATTTTAGATTTTGGCAAAATCAAGCCATGTTCCCTTATCATTTTATTTTTATTAAAATATTAAATGTTTATGTACTGAAATTTATCTAATATGTAAATATTCAACTGTGTGATACTCTTCCCACCAAACATACACTTACATGATTTTAATACCCCAATCTTTCAAATATATCTGTATTTAGGAACTATTATAATATTGTTACCTAATATTTACAATAAAATGACTAAAATTGCTTGATTCAGAGACTTGGGAGAAGTAAGATTAGAAAATCCAAAACAAAGATGAATTATACAGATTTATTTTTTGTTTTACCAATTCTCAGAAGAGTATCTACCACTGAACAGCAATATGGAAAAATGATCTTTCTTTCTTTCTTTCTTTCTTTCTTTCTTTCTTTCTTTCTTTCTTCCTTTCCTTTCCTTTCCTTTCTTTCTTTCTTTCTTTCTTTCTTTCTTTCTTTCTTTCCTTTCTTTCTTTCTTTCTTTTTTTTTTTTTTTTGGTAGTACTGGGGTTCCTGGAAGCCCTTCTATCTCCAGGCTACACTCCCAGACCTATTATTTTATATTTTTATTTGGCAACAGCGTCTCATAAACCAGCGCCTCTGGCTTCAAACCTGCGCGATCCTCCTGTCTCCACCTTCCAAGCGCGGGGATTACAAATTTGTGCCACCACGCCCAGCTGGACAAATGATTTAATCCACATTGGGTCATCCAGCCCCTATCATTGGGTTATACCAATTCTTGTACAATAGCCTTTCACACTAAAGCAGAGATGTACAGTATTCATGAGCCCAACTCTGGTATCTTTCAAATCCTGATTTGCCATTCGTGAATACTCAATCAATTAGAAGCCAGAATTCATGCTGTATATTCAATATCATGCAATTTAACTACTTTATAGCAAGTAAATTATATAAGTCTCCTATTCTGGAGAGGACATAATCCATCTTACTAGAATTAATACTCATTCAATGTCTTTCACTTTTCTTAGTCTAATTTTTTAGTAAACACTATTTATTAAAAGTTTATGCAGTAGTTGATATAACTTTATGGAATCATATATAGAATTTCCTCAAACCAAGGAATATATTTAATAATAATGAATTGCTAAAATTGGCAATTGGATCATGGAACCACCTATTATTACTTTCTATATTCAAATGTTGATGTTGTGCTAGTGTGTTAGAAAAATCTCTTGAAGGAGGAATGAGAATGTTCAAAAATGAAATTTTGTAGACTTGAGTACTCTCAACACATATTTATTTTATTTTATTTTATTTTATTTGTGTTACTGAGGATTGAACCCAGGGTAATTTTACCTCTGAGCTACACCCCCAGCCCTATATTTTATTCTTTATTTTGAAACGGTCTAAACTTTGGATATATGGCTAAATAACTTAGATGTGTGGATCTGAAAAGCAAAGAGTATCAGTAAAATGAGCCCTAGTTACCATCATTTTCAGTGTTCTTTTTGAAAAATATATGCTTCCCTAATCTATAACTTTTTTTTCTATAAGATTAGTGACTCCAGTAGATATGAAAAAAAATACTTTCAGGAAAGTACATGGACTTAATTTTTTTAAATTAAAAATGCAGCAAGCCTGCCATTTTGACTTCTCATAATAGTAAACTAGCTAAAAAGAAAAAGAAATAAAGCAGGTATAACTGAGTCTGTTTATCTTAAAGACAAAGGAGTGCTACTACATAATTAGGACAAGATGAAGTATGATAGGTTTTCAAGACATTTACTAAAGTGTTCCTAGGTGCTCAAATGCTCTGTGATATCTGTAACTGAATGAAAGCAGAAAATACTTCCTGACAATCACACAGTCACAGGGGTTCACATGTCATTTCTGAATGCCAGATCACCCCATTAAGAAATCACATTTAACAACAGAAATACAGAAATAGAAATGACCTGTTGGAATACAACACTGACTTTAACTCAGTTACCAGTACATCAAATACCCTTTCTTCTAATATTAGAAGAAATACCTTTTCTTATAATATTTTTCTTCTAAATATTAATAAAACATTATTATTAATTTTTTTAGAAACCATAACTTTTTTTAAAAAAACTGTGGTTTAAATGGGTATGGGTGTGTAATTTAGGCCATTTACCTACACAATGTTAAGACTTCTTAAATGAACACTTGTATCCCCTTCTTGAGGGATCTTTCTCCATCATTGGATATTACATTATATTTGGGGGAGATACATAACAAGTCAGAATTTTCTAATATTTAAAGTTATGGAATAAGCCTGCCACTGATGATGACTGGAATGTTGTTAGACAATCACTCATCCTACCTATCCCACCAGCAATTTAACATACTCCTGAGGGAAGCTTTTCATTCTTTCTCAGATTTTTTTGCTTTTGTGTCACAAAGAAGTAACTTGCTTTATAGCATATATTTTTTTTATCCTCTTTCTCAACATTTTCTTACTTTTCTACTTCCTTACTATTTCTTGGAAACCTTTTCAAAACGCTTGGGTGCATGTTCTTATTTTTTGGTGCAAATTTTGAGGTTAACTTAAATTATGGAACTTGTTACACTTCTTATGATTATATATGCATCTCTTCTATTGGGTAAATAATTTGAACAATGAATCTTTTTAGAGTAAAAATTTCTTCATTTAGAAAAAATGTTCCCAAATTATTTATTTGACAGCTTCTCTTCTCAACATTCTTTATTCTCTCTTTACCTCTAAAAAATTATTGGTCTCTAGGATAACCTATTTTTTTAATATTTTCTTTTTTTTATTTTTTTCTTACATCCCAGGAAACATTTTAAAAATTATCTTTTGAACACTGTTATTGAGTTTGGCCTCAGAAACAATATTTATGATATATGAAAGATTTTTATTTCCATTTATATTTTCATTATGATTGATTTAATATCATCTATCATTCAAAGGATATAAATAGCAGTATTTGAAATTATCTCTAAAAAATCTGTTATTTTTAGTTTTTCAATTTTTCTTTCTCATCTATTTATAGCTTAATTCATATTTGCAGTGACCTTTCTTCTCATATATTATTTGAGAATTAGTTTATAAGTTTTTATTGAATCCTCTGAGCATAGGTGAAATTCACCTACAATGAGATTCATTTAGTATAACATATATGTATTGTTTTATTATAAAATTCTTAATCCATTTTAAGTCTGTTTTTTCCTGTACTGTAAAAATCTCTAGAACAATACATTTTAATCCCCTGTTTATAGACTATTCTAGTAATACCTAGCTGAAAATTATAAATTTCACTATATATAAATTTTACTATTTACTAATTTTATTCTTGCTAAATCCTGTTTTCAGCAAATATTACATGACCTCCAGTTCTATTACTTTAAAAATATTCTCTCTTGCTATTTTTTGAAAGGTCTAGTGAGTAGGTCTATATTATTAAGTCAAGGTTGGATGAAATGTTAACTGGTGATACAGATCTGGCTAGAGAATCTTGTATTCTTTATTAAACAAATTTTCATCCAATATTGTAATTTTAATTCTCATATTCACTTTCACCTTAAGAGCTTCTTAGAGCCCATGGGATTTTGGAGTTCAAGTTTATTTGCTTCCAGGGGTTTATGTTGCTGTAGAAGATTATATATATATATATATATATATATATATATATATATATATATACACACACACACACACACTATTCTTGGGTCTTCCTTTTATTGATTTACAATATCTTCTGTTCTTTAACCGTAATAATTTTATGATTTGCTAAAAGTAATTTTACAGTTACCTTGGTAAAGTTAGAATATAAAATGGAAATTCATGGTTGCTTTTCATTTATCCTTATTTTTTAGAACATGTATCTAGTATCTTCTGTAGTTAACAGTCAAATATAAACAGCTAACAAAGTGTAAATGCCTTTGTATGGGGAAATGAATCCAGAGACATTTAATATCTGAGTTCTATATCTAGCCTTTTTGATTTTTTTTTTGAACAAGGTTTTGCTTAGTGCTGAGGCTGGCCTCAAAACTGCAATCCTCCTGTCTCAAAAACCTAAATACTAGGATTATAAGGATGGAACAGAATTCCTGGATGCCTTTATAGTTTTTAAAATTGTTTTCAGTAATTACATATTATATTTTATGGTTTTAATTTACTTTCTAACTAATATTTGTGTTGGGGCCCAGAGAAAGTACAAGCAGGTCGTGAGGATATGACTCTGCTTACCCTACATAGCCATAGACGTGCACACATCTTTCATGGTTTCAGATGTGTTTATTGTTATATAGGTATAACCAGGCAAAGTGTAAAGCAGACACACAGGTCATGACGATGTAAGCACATACTATTTTTCCCAGAACCCTATATAAGTGAGTGGTCTGTGAATAAAATTGGTATTTGTTCTTCTCTAGATGTCAATTCCATGTGTATTCTTCTTGCTAGGGAATCTCACTGCCAAAACCTCCTCTGCAGCCATAAATAGCTTGTGACAGGGCCCCTATCAAGTGTTGTAGGTGGCAAATACATTGAACCCCTCCCCCCAGTTTCCCACTGGAGGAGCAGGCCCAGGAGTAACAACCTAGCTTGGAGATATGGCCCCTGCCCTCCTTGTGGTTCCTGGTAGTGAAATATTTGATGACTTGGACCCCACCAGAGGACCGAGATTTGGTATGACCCCAGATCAATGAAATCCAGAAAGTTGAAAAGTGCTGTAGCCACACATTTCAGCATAAATTGACAGCTCTATGACCCAGGCTGCATATCTCAGCTATGGCAGGATGAGCTCAGACTCTGGGGCACGGAGGCTGACTTGGTCTGGAGTTGGGGAGACCAGCATGGCAGTACTGGATTGCACAAGTTCAATCACAGTTGACTTGCCAAATGGCATGGGCCTGGCAGCTGCATTGGACCTGTCATAATGCCAGTGGATGGCACTTGCTTTAGACCACTATGACAGTAAAAGTTGTCAGGGACTAGGATCTGGTTAGTGGGAGAACTGGCTGACCTGAGGTTGCATGTAAAAATGACTATTTTTGGTCCCCTTACAATGTGCAACAATCCCAGCTCTAATTGATACAGGAGCAGTCAACAGCTTACTTTTTAGCTTCCCAGAAAAAATTTACTGGATATATGGCTGCCATAGAGTGCTATTGAAGATATCTTATTACAGTTTGACATTCCCTGGAACATTTTGGAATAGGTTATTTATTTCCTGAGAATAATGTGTATCTTTTGTCCCCAATAGCTGAGTACATTCTACAAGTGATTGTTACAGGGTCGACTTTGCAGACAACTTTGGAGAATTCCAACTATGGGTGCATGTAATAAAGACTATTAACAGAGAACATCACTATCATACTCCCTTGAAAACTTTCCCAAGCCATGAGGATTGTGATTGTATGGATGTAAATGTTACCAAAGAGCCATGCGGGAATTAGACAAAAAATATTAAGCTAGAAAAGGAAAGCGTAATTAGCCCAACTAATAGCTCATTTAACTCTCCCTTTTGGACAGTGCAGAAACCACACGGTTCCTGGTGCATGACAGTGGACTATTGGAAGTTAAATTGGCACTGCTTTTGCATACAGCAATACCCCAAATTTCAGACTGATAGATTATCTTTCACATGAACTCAGACAGTTTTACTGCACTGTAGACTTGGCAAATGCACTTTTCGTTATTGATATTACTCCAGAAAGCCAAGAAAAATTTTTTTCTCTATCTGAAAAGGATCTCAATAGATGTTTTTAGTTATCTCCGTAGTCCTACCTTATGTCACAGTCTGGTAGCACAGAATTTGGTCTCTTGGTAAAAGTCTGATGCTATATGGTTGGACTATTATATTGACATTATGCTAACCTATGATTTGTTTTTTGTTTTTTTTTTTTGTGGTGCTGGGGATGGAACCCTTCTACCTCCAGGCTATACTCCCAAACCTATTTTATACTTTTTATTTGGAAACAGGGTCTTTTAACCAGCAAGGCTGGCTTCGAACCTGCATGACCCTCCTGTCTCCGCTTCCCAAGCACGGGGATTAAAAGCATGTGCCACCATGCCCAGCTAACCTATTAATTTTTTTACAGAGTTAGAAGCAGTTGCATGAAGTCTCTGAGATACTCTCTAAAAATGGGGGTAAAATATTAATGAAGACAAATTGCAAGGCTCTTGATATTCTGTCAAAATATTGGGAGTTGTCTGGTAAAGAAAGGCACAGGTAATACACAAAGCAGTGATAGATTATAAATGTTCAAACATGAGATAATAAAAATAATACTAAATTACAGATGTATATGGGTCTCTATTTGGGGAGATTTGGCAATCATTTATATCCCACTTAGCTATCTTTATGCAACCATTACATTGTCTAGTCCATAAGGGGGCAACTTGGGTATGTCCTTATACCCTAAGATAGAAACTACTTATACTGCCAAGAAAGTGGTGACACAGGCATAAAATATGCATGTAGTAAACCTATTCTTCTTTTCCTATTTATAGTCCAAGTGGATTGTGCAGATTTTGGATGATGGTAATGGCAGAAGCAAAGCTCTAGGACTAAGCCAATAGGATTTTGGTAAAATCCTGATGCTATATGGTTGGCACATTACTCTCTTATTGAGAAACAGTCAGTGGCTGTATATACTGCCCTCTTAGCTTATGAATCCATTACAGTTACTGTGTCAGTGATGGTGCAGGCCACCTACTGTCCTGAAGGTTGGTTAACATTCTGGACTCAGATCCCCCAGACAGTGATAACACAAATATCTACTCTGAAAAATTGGGTGCATACTTAATTGGATGTTGACTGAGGTCCTGGACTTGGATACCTTGAACAGGGGTAGCCCAAATGTCAACAATGACAAGGAGGGTACAATGAATATGGTTTTCTAGTAGCCTTTTGTCTGAACAGTTACATACTTTGCTGATGCCAGTAAAGTTCAGACTGAAAGCCACTTTAAAACCCAAAGAAGTGGTATGTGCTTCAAGTTCTATGTAAAAGAAAAAACCTTTGTTGAAGGCCAGTGTATTTTCAACCAACAGACCTTTCAGAACTCATTAAAATAAAAGAAGCTTTTAAAACCTTAAAAATAAGAGAAATCCTGAAGAAGTGGAAGATTCCACAAATTCCTATAAAAAAGGGAAAGCCTCACAGACATGAGAGATGTCCCAGGTTTCTATGAGAATGGAAAAGCTCCACAGTAATGGGAGATGTCCCAAATCACTATGAGGAAAGGAGAGTCCATATACCTGTGGAAGCATAATAAACTAAATGTTTCTGTCATAGAAAACTCTCCATGTTGGTGTCTGTGGCTTTACAGCCTGTCATGAAAATGTTTTGGTATGAGGCTTGTGCTGGACACTCTAGCAGATGGGCCAAGTGTTGGGTGGTCTGGTTAGTTCTCATATAGGAGACTGGGCCTTTGCATGTTTGTACAGATAGCTGGACAGTCTACCAAAGGCTAGCCTTTTGGCTAACCCAATGGAAAACATGACTGTTTGATTAGTCACTGCCCATTATGGGGCAAGAATATGTGGGAGAACCTGCAAACATGAGTCTACTGTGAAGGAGCTACTATACACCATGTTCCAGGGCATAGATGATGATGCTGTTGACACTCTGACTTCCCCTAGAGCTCCTGCCAGTAGTTCCTTGGTTACACATCAAGCTAAGACATGTAGGCACCCACACCATGGGGCTTGTATCTCAGTGGTGGGTATTGCCTTTTTCCTGTGTTCAAGAGAAAGATGTGTTACACCTGTGCCCTTGGTGTATAGAGCACTAGACATACAAATGTAAAATTTCTACCATCTTGGAACAGGTTTCTCCAGGTAGTCAACCTTTTCTGAAATGGCAGATTCACTATATTGGCCCACTGGCAATGGATCAGTGGCTCTAATATATCCTGATACCCATGGATATGAATATAGGTTTTGGTTTTGCCTCCCCTATAGCACAAGCTGACCAGCAACATAAAATATTTTCCATTGGACATATGTCAGCAGCCAAGTAGTTGGCTCTTGTTAATGACAAGTTATAAAGGTATTTATTTTACTGGCAACAGGTATAGACCTGTGCTAAGGACAATGACATCCATTGGCAATTACATGTTTCCTGTCACCCTAAGTAGCTGGAATGCTTGAATGATTTAATGGACTCTTGATAAAGAAGCTGAAGACCTTACCTAGCTCATCCCTGTATTTGAAGAGGTAATTGACACAAATGCCCCTGGAAGTGCAGCTTTTAAGTAAGCAACCTCTCCACACTAGGCAGGCCCATTTAGATAGGGTAATACTAAAAATATACCATTCTTGGGAGATAATAAAAAGTTTGGAGGAACCCCAGTTGTGATCATAGGTGAGAGGAGGACCTCTTACTCCATGCACCTAATCCTTGTCCCTAGGTTTGCAAGATGCCTTGGAATAGCCCTGGCATGAGTCTTGGGAGCTATGGTTTCCATTCCTGATTCCATGGGTCCTGAGACAAAAGGTTCATTTATAATGAACCAATGAAGAGCTGCCTGGCTCTACCTGGGATGGGATATGCTTTCTTCATGTGTAGGAGGCACAATTTTGAAAAGTACACAGGTAATAAGTCTATGTCTTTCTCCATTGTATACTATAGAAGATGTTACAAACTCCTTTTCTTGTACACACAGTGTTTTGGTGTGTATCATGACCCTGGAATGGACATTATTTTTCTCACAATATGAGCATGTTGCCTGTATTCTCTTGAAAGAGAAGGTTTACCTGTGATATTTTTTGTTCTCTCTACCCTGCCCTATCATTTAGGTTAATGGCAGGAAACAACCTGTTTTCCTGGGCACATACCATTGCAAGACTTAACAAGGCCTCACATTTCTGGGTCTGCACCAAGTTACTCAGGGCAGCAGTTAAAGATCTTCCATGGCAAGTCATCTTCCCACACACTGCAAAAAAACTGGACTACTTTAAGAACCTGAAACCATAGCAACCCAGAAGGTGATGAACAACACCTTATAATAGAGGATTTAATGTGCCAAAACAATAATAATGCCCCCAACTTGGTGGGATATGCTATAGAATACAGGTGAGGCTGGTGAATAGGACAACAAATAGAATTTATAAGAATATTACATTTTTTTTAGAATAGATCAATCAGTCTGTGACCAATTAAATCACTTGGTAGTTGCCCCAATAATTTATTTGTTCAACAGCATGGTGCTATAGATAGAACACTACACTTAGAAACCTTAGCCCAACATATTACAAAAGCTTTAAATGCATCCCATCATGATCTTTCCCTTTTGATGAATGAAACCACCCAAATGCATAAGGTGTTTTTACAGAATAGAGTGGGGATAGATACGATCACTACTGTCCAGGGTGAAATATGTGCTTTCCTTCACATATAATGCTTTCTATACATTCTAGACCACTAGTAGCAGGTAAAGCAAGCCTTAGAGAAGATGGATGCAGAGGTATAAGGTATTAAGACTTACAGAGCCCTGCTTACAACCTGTTGGAACTCACTGGGCTCCTTTTGAAGATGGGTATTTACTGTCCTTTTCAGTGTGGCTGTAGGTGTAGCAGTTGCCTGCTTCACTCTCTATTACTGTTGTGGCAACTGGATCTAATACAATGTTCTTTTAATCTAGTCATGCACTTCTAACCTGTAGGGGATGAAGTGTGGGGGCTCCGAGGAAGTACAGGACAGTGGTAAGAACATAATCCGGCTCACTCTGCACAGCTAAAGTTGTCCACACATGTTGCACTGTTGTAGATGTACAGCTATGTGTGTATGCCTAGGCAAAGTAGAACATCCTGATGTAAACATGTCCCATTTTACACAGAACCCTATATAAGTGATGGATCTATGAATAAAGTTGCTATTATTTTCTCCTCTAGATGTGTTCTTGATGGAGATCTATAGTCAAAACCTCCCAAAGAATTGTAGCTGGCCCTCAACAGGGCCCCTGTCACATATGGAAAATGATTTTTATAAACAATAACAAAAATAAAAACAATGTTCCTGAATAAATTGTAGTATAAAAATCTGACTGCTGGAAAAATCAAAAAACACAAATTGAAGCCAAATTGAAGCCAAATATGGTGGTGCATGCCTGTAATCCCAGCACTTGGGAGGTTGAGATAGGAGAATTTTAGGTTTAAGACTAGACTCAGCAATTTTGTGAGACTCAGAAATCTAGTGAGATCCTGTTTCGAAAACAAAAATTAGCCAGGCGTGATGGTGCACGCTTGTAATTTCCACACTTGGGAGGCAGAGACAGGAGGATCATGCAGGTTCGAAGCCAGCCGTGCTGGCTTAAGAGACCCTGTTTCCAAGGAAAAATATAAAAATAGGTCTGAGAGTCTAGCCCGGAGGTAGAAAGGCTTCCAGGAACCCCATTACCACCAAATTAATAATAATAATAATAATAATAATAATAATAATAATAAGGCCTGGGACTATAGCTCAGAGGTAAAATATCTCTGGGTTCAATACCCAGTAAAACACACACACACACACACACACACACACACACACACACACACACACACACAGTGAGCATTTGAAAAAAATTATTTGAGTTGCTGTGTTACTTTCAGTTATGCTATCTAGCTTTTGATCTTATCTAGTTTTCTCATTGCTGAAAAAGCCCACCTTGTTCTTTTTCAGTTTAAATTAGACAACACTTTCTGATATTACTAGATAAGTTAGAATCATAAAGTTTGTGTAAAAGTGATGAAAAAAGATATTGACTGAAGGAATAAACTCACAGAAAAAAACTATTGAATGTCATAAGATTAAAGACCATGTCAAATTGCAATGATAGGAAACTTCTAAGAAAACTTTTTTAAAAATCTGACTTACTCTAAGAAGAAAAGGATAGAAAAAATTTGACCCAGAAAAAAAAACTGTCATATTTTATGATTTAAGTACACAACCATGGCTATTTCTGATAATATTACTTTTTAATATATAGTAAAAGATCCTATATTCTATCATAGATATCTATCTTACCTCATCCTTAGTTAAATTGGTAATCTTATGAACATATGTATACATAAAAAGATTGGGGAGAAAGAGAAATACACAATTTTGTCACTTTTCAAATAATAAATGTAACATAAATAGTATAAATTTCAGAGATTTTCTATAAACTGAATCCAAATCCACTTTTGACACAGTCCAAATATGTCCACCTTCACATGTTTAAAATTCCCTAACATGTAAATAAGAACATTTAGCAATGAAGTAGTGATCAAAGTTTATATTATTTAAGAAGCCTTTTTTACTTATAATATAGTTGTCATTCATACGACGACTGATGTGAAACTTTCAGCAGTTACCTTTGTTTCTAGCAAGAATCTTTTAGTGGAAGCCCAAGCTAACTTTAGCAAAGTGAAAAGCAAAACTAAAATTCCAGACTTTGAAGAGAAAATTACAAGGGAATCTTCAACTGGAGAAATTAGCCTTTACTCATAAGCTTTTGCATAATCCACAAAAAAACTCAAACTTCTAGAAAAGCCTTATGCCAATTTGGGGGCAAGAATGTCATGAGTGACAGAAACTGCAAGGCTATTCACATTAAAAAAACTTTCCTGTGATAAACCATTGCATAAATAGAATAATATATTATATACAATTCTGCTTTATAAACAAAAAATTAACCTGGCAAATTAAACACAAAGGAGAAAAAATATGAATATAACAAATAAAGCTTAAATGTTAGAGTTAGTTGTGTTTAGTTACTTAATGTATCGAAAATAAATATTAATTTATATCTAAATCTAGTTTGCCATAAACTATTAGCATGATACATATCTATATAATTTATTTTCTTTTAAGTAATAATCATTAAATACATTTCAAAATAAGTCATATAATTTTAATGTCATCTAATATTTTTTTCTTTATCATTCTGGATCATATTTGTTAAAAGACTCATAGTCTTGAATATGTGTTAAAATTAAAGAAAATATTATAATAAATAACTTTCACCATTAAAGAAAAACTAAGGAAGACATATAAAATTAAAATCTTCTTTTCTTGACTAGTATTTAATTGCACATTGAATATAAGAGCTAAGCATGGTGGCTCATGATTATAATTCCAGTACTTGGGAGACCCAGACAGGGAAATCAAAAATGTTCAAGGACAGCCTCTCTTATGAACCTAGAGAATTCCTGTTTCAAAATAAAAATAAAATAGGGCTGAGAATGTAGCTCAGATGTAGAATGCCTATGGTTTCAATCCCCAGTAAACACACACACACACACACACACACACACACACACACACACACACACTTGATTATAAGCCTTGAAGCTTATATAAAGACCCAGTCTATAAATTAGAAGATTCATAGTATAAATTTACATTATATTGTTTTCTGTAACTCATATTTAGTGATGTATATAAAAAACAAAAGTATCCTGATTAACATAAAGCTTTCTACAGTTTTATTGATCACTAGCTAAATTGAACGTTTTCCAAAGAAAAGGCTTAAAACTTATGATTGTCATAGCAAATCTTTTTTTTATATTGACTATCTCCACCTTGCATAAACCCTAATAGTAAATAACTTCATTACTGAATTTCTTTTAAAACTCCTATTTTCAAATATCTTACTTGAATCAATCTATCAATCTATAGGCTTTGATGTCAAAAACTTGGAAAGAAAATTTAATGGTGGTATATTTAATAAGGAATAAAAATAATTATTTATTTACATAATAAAATGAAATAAATTAGGAAATTAGTATGTGATTTAAAGTTATACAATCACTTTTCTAAAATATAATCCAGAATCAATTTTCTTATTGAAATATCTACTTAAGAACCTAAATATATTTTATATAAATTTTTCTCATCACTGAATATGAATGAAGAAAAACTCTAAAATAATAAAAATTCACAAAGAAGATATTTATTTATTCTGACTCATTATGTAAGACTACACATGATTATGTGTGAACACAAGTTTAGCAGTTATCTTGTTTTTGATTCAGTTATTAGAATCAAAATTTTAATTGGCTTCCCTGATGTTGAAATTCAAATATTAACAAAATTCAATAGGCTTAAAATTCAAAATATAACTTGATTTTTATGATGTGTGACTCAGAATTATTTTGATATGAACAGATATATTTGACTAACAAAATTTCTTTCACATGTCAGTACAATTTAAAGAATATTAAAAATGATAAAATGAATATTTTAATTTTTAATATTTTTATAATTTTGTACAACTTTATATGCATAGAAAAATATAAAATGGTATAAAATAATGAGTAAAATACATATATATACATATATATTTATTTATAAACTACTAAACATATTTAGCATTAATTTTTTGCTATTTATTCTCAAGAAACAAAATGTACACTTATATAGCCATCTATGTGTGTTCTTTTGTAACCATGTACTAATGACATTAACACTAATAAATAGTTTCATCCAATTTAAAGACTTTTTGAGCTTTTATTAATTGCCTTGATAGCAGTACTGATAAAAATAATATCCAACATAATGTATCACTTGTCATATCTCTTTGGCTTTCTTCAATCTGAGAAAATTTTTGTGCCACTTTCTTTTTCTTTTTAACATGAACATGTTTATTTTTATTTTTCTCTTATTCTTTTCTGTGTTATATATACTTCTCATAATTAAATTATATTTTTTAATTTATTTTTTTTATTCTTGCATTGTATTTATACATCATAATGGGGTAAAAAAAACTTGTGTAGGCATAAATGCACACATCACCCAGCCAGCCCCCACCCAGTCCCCACCTCACTTCCTCTCCATCCCTCCTGCCCATGATGGTGTAGTGGTTGACTTTGATATGAATACATACATGATGTGCTTTAAAGTGTTTTCCTCTCCCCACCTCCCATCCCCACAGTTAGGTTGTCTTATTTGCTCCTCTATAGGATCTCTTTTTTCACCTGGAGTTCCTCCTCTGACCCCATTCACCCTAGCTTTCACATATTAGGGAAAGCATCTGATTACTTACTTTTTCTAACTGACTAACCTCACTTAGTATAATGTCCTCAAGATCCATCCATTTCCCTGAAAATGCCACAACTGTATTATTTTTTTATGGCTGACTAAAATTCCATTGTGTATATATCCAACAGTTTTGTAATCCATTCATCTGTTGATGAACATCTTGGCTGGTTCCACAGTTTGGCTATGGTAAATTGTGCACCTATGAATATGGATATGCATGCATTCGTTTGGTAGTTTGGTTTCTTTTCTTTTGAAAAAAGAAATCGAAGAAAACCTTAGAAGATGGAAAGATCTTCCATGTTCATGGATAGGCAGAATAAATATTATCAAAATGGCCATACTTCCAAAAGTGATCTACATATTCAACACAATGCCCATTAAACTACCAAGATCATTCCTCACAGACATAGAAAAATTAGTCCTTAAATTTATTTGGAATAACAAAAGGCCCAGAATAGCCAAAGTAGTTCTCAGCAACAAAAATCATGCAGAAGGAATCACAATACCTGACTTTAAAATATACTACAAAGCCATTTTAATAAAAACAGCATGGTACTAGCACAATAACAGATACAAAGACTAATGGAGCAGAATAGAAGACCCAGAAACAAGTCCACACACTTTTAGCCAATTGATTTTTGACAAAGGGGCCAAAAACATACAGTAGAAAAAAAATAGCCTCTTCAATAAATGGTGTTGGCAAAACTGGTTAACCATATGCAGAAAATTGGAAATGAATCCCACTTTCTCACCCTAAACAAGAGTCACTTCAAGATGGATCAAAGACTTGGAAATTAGACCAGTGAGCTTAAGGCTCCTTGAAGAGGGCATAGGTCCAACACTGCAACACATAGGCACAGATAAAACTTTCTCAACAAGATGCCACTTTCTATATATAGCATTTATGTTTTTGAGATGACATTTACTTTATTTTATAGAATGTCCCATTCTTTTCTGGCCTCTTTTATTTCTTTTATAATTAATTGGTATTGAATTATTTTTGTTAACCAATGCTCACTTTTGCCAGATATTCACTGAATCTTTAGTCTTTTCACAAAGCTAAATCATGTCTTCTTCATTCTGGTTTACATTTGTTTCTAACTCAATGATTTCTACCACTCATATACTGTTTTTCTCTTCTTTATTTAGGGCTAATTTACTCCTCCTTTAAACATTTAAAATTGATGTTTTCTACATTTATACTAACTCATTTAACATAATTGCATTTGTAACTTTCATCACCTATGATCAGAATAAGTGTCAGTGATTTATATATTTATGTGTGTCATTTTTGTGTTGCTACAGATTTTTTATGGCCCAGAATATATTGTTTTAAAAATTATGTTGAGCCGGGCGTGGTGGCGCACGCTTGTAATCCCCGCGCTTGGGAGGCGGAGACAGGAGGATCGCGCTGGTTCAGAGCCAGCTGCGCTGGCTTAAGAGACCCTGTTTCCAAATAAAAAATATAAAAAAATAGGTCTGGGAGTGTAGCCCGTGGGAGTGTATCCCGGAGGTAGAAGGGCTTCCAGGAACCCCAGTACCACCAAAAAAATAAAAAAATAAGAAAAAATAAAATAAAATAAAAATTATGTTGAACAAGTGTCGATTAGCTCAAGTTTATTGACTGGGATCTTTTAGTGGTCCATTGAAAATATTTGTCTTGTATTTATGTATTTTATTTCTGGGTGTCTTTCATTATTGTACATCTTAATGACAATTTTAAATTTAGTATTTTGTATCTTCAAATATCAGTACTTTTTTAGCTTATTTCTATTGTTTTAAATTTGTCTCTGGAGTTGGGTATAGTGAGGCAAAATGGTGCAACTGAGGCACCTGCTCCAGATTTCTTTTCTGCTCTCTGATAGGTCTTCTAGCCTTTTTTCCCCTCCAGCCTTGTACCTATTGTGTTATTTCTCTACTTGTAGTATTTTCTGGCTTTGTAGAACACTGTTTCCAAGATAATGGAGATCAGATGTCAGCAGGACTGATATGTGCTGCTTCCCTCAGTTACTATCTTCCCAGAAGTCTCTTTTACTGTCATTTTAAATAGATATTTGGTCACTTATCAAACTGCATATTATTAGAGTCAGGGTTTGAATGTCGATTTTTTACATTCTGTTAAATTACCACTTTATAACTCAAGATAAATGAACAACTATTACTTTGGGTTAGTCTAGTATATTTGACACTTTATTTTTTAATATAGAATTGTATACATATTAGAACTAAATATACTCTGAACCTGAAGTTTATCTAATTGTTTTATAAACCTTATAAAGTTAGATATTTGGGTTTTATATAGATTTCAGTTAATAAATAAGTGATGACAATACAATGTACATTGTATCTGAACCTTAATCATATAAAATTGTTAACACTTCTGCCATTTATGCTTAGTACAATTAAAATTTAAGACCTGGTTTATATATGTTTATATTGAATGAATAATTTTTATTTCATAAGAGAGATACAACTGTCAATCAGATAATAATCCTATTTCTTGTTGATAATGTTTTTTTTTTAATTTTAAAAGGCATAGAGCTATTCTTTGATTTTTTTTTTTTTTCAGGTCTGGAGATGGAACCCAGGGGCATTCAACTTCCGAGCTACATCCCCTGCCCTATTTTTTATTCATTATTTTGAAACCGGGTCTCACTTAGTTGCAAAGGGCCTCACTAAATAGCTTAGGCTGTCCGTGAACCGCGATCCTCCGGTCTCAGCCTCCCAAATGCTGGAATTACAAGCATGCGCCACCATGCCTGGCTTCTTTGATATTTTTCATTAGTGTTGTTAATGTACATAAAGCTGTAATTATGGTTATAATTACTGTATAGTGAATTGTAAATTTTACTTTAATAGAAAAGTTTAAGTTGCTAGGCATGTTGATGCATGCTTGTAATCCCAGCATTTGGCAGGCTGAGATAGGAGGATCGCAGTTTGTGTAGAGCCTCAGCAACGACTTAGTGATGTCCTTTACAACTCAGTGAGACCCTATTTCAAAATAAAAAATGAAAAATAAGGCTGGGCATGTAGCTTGGAGGTAGAATTTCCCTGGGTTTTATCTCCAGTACTGCAAAAAAAAAAAAAAAAAAAAGAAAAAAAGAAAAAAGAAAGAAAGAAAGAAAGAAAGAAGAAAGAATGAAAGATTATGTTAGTATACATATGCAACTGTGATGACAATTATTAGTGTTTCTTTAGTATCTGCTAATATACAATTTTTTAAAAAAATTTATTGGTGCACTGTTTTTATGCATCTTAGTGAGTACAAGATGGTAGAGACATAAATGTACACATAACTCAATTAGCACTGACCCAATTTTTGTCTCAATTTTCTCTCCCATCTATCTTTCTCATATTTGGTTTAGTAATAGACTTTGATATGTTTGTGAATGTACATTATGTACATTAGGAAATTTTCCTCTTCCCCCCTTTCATGCCCCAAATAAGTTAGGTCACCTTATTTACTTATTTACTAATCTATTGTTTTTCCTTCTTTGTCTAGAGTTCCTATGACCCATTTTCTCCCTAGCTTTCACATATTAGGTAGAGCATATGATTTTTTATTTTTTGTGATTGACTAATCTCATAAATTTTAAGAGGATGGTTTTCCAACCTGGTATCATCTAAACAAAAATTCTTGATATTTCTTAGGTTTATATTTGTGTTTCTCTTAGTTTTATTTATGTAGTGAATAGCATGTTTTGATTTGCATATGTTGAATCACCCTTCTTTCCCTGAAATAAAATCAACTTGATTATGGTATACAATTTTCTTGATATGCTTTTATCTTTTTTTTTTTTGCAGGTCTGGGGTTGGAACCCAGGGGCATTCAACTTCCCAGCTACACCCCGTGCCTTATTATTATTATTATTATTATTATTATTATTATTATTATTTATTTTGAAACAGGGTTGCACTAAATTGCAGAGGGCCTCACTAAGTAGCTGAGGCTCTCTGTGAACTGTGATCCTCTGGTTTCAGCCTCCCAAATGCTGGGATTACAAGCGTGTGCCACTATGCCCAGCTCTCTTGATATGGTTTTGAATGTGCATCACTAACATTTTGTTCAGAATTTTTTTTGCATCTATATTTTTCAATAATTCTGATCTGAAATTTTTTTCTTAAGAAATTCAGCTTTGGTATTAAAGTGATACTGGCCTATTAGAGTTTGAGAAGATTCTACCTCTTCTAATTTCTCAGCATAACATTTAAAATATTAGGTTTAGTTCTTTTATAAAGGTTTGGTAAAATTTATATGAGGATCCTTCTGAGCCTGGGGCTTTCTATCTCTTTGTTTACTATTAGTTAGGTAAGGTTTTCTATACATTTTTGTTTACTTTAGGTAGATTGGATGTGTCTAAAAATCTGTCAATTTCTTTTTCAGTTTATTGGATTATAATTTCCATAATATTTTCTGACAATTCCTGGCTTTTCTCACCATGTGTGGTGATGTCTCCTTTTTCATTTCTAATTTAATAATTTGTGTTTATTATTCCTTTCCTTTGATTAAATTGGCTAAGAGTTTATAAAAATATTTTTAATTTTTAACAGAGTTTTTGTGTTGTTGATCTTTTTTATTTTGTCATTCTCTATTTTGTTTTCTGCTCTGATTTTGTCTCTTACCTTCTACTAGATATAGAATTAGTTTCTTTTTATTTTTACAGGCCTTTGAAGAGTTTCATTGAGTTGTTTAATAGGTGACTTTCTGTTTTTCTTACGTGGGCATTCAGTACTATAATTTATTCTCTTAAAACTGCATTCAATTTTCCATAAATTTTAGTATGTTGTTTTGTTCTTTTAAGTTTACTTAAGTCTACTTAAGTTTACATAAGTTTGCTCTTTTAAGTTTACTTTTTTTGTGTGTGTGGTACTGGGGGTGGAACCCAGAGGCTACCTCTGGGCTATACTCCCAGCCCTATCTTATATTTTATTTGGAAACAGGGTCTCACTAAGTTGCTGAGAGCCTCACTAAATAGTTGAGGCTGGCTTCTAACCTCTGTGATCCTCCTGTCTCAGCTTCCCAAGTGTGGGGATTACAAGCGTGCACCACCATGCCCAGTTAAGTTTACATTTTTTTTTTATTTCACTCCTTGTTTATTCCATAATTCTTTGTTATTCAATCTCCATGTGTTCCTGTAATTATTTTTGGTCTTCCTGTTATTGATTTCTACCCATATTCCATTATGATCTAAAAAGAAGCAAGAAATTATATTACATTCCATTGAATTTGCCGGTTCTTGCTTTGTGGCCCAAGGATATGGTTTATTTGGGAAAAGTTTGATGAGCAGCTGAGAAGAATGAGTATTCAGTTTCTGGTTGTAATATTTTTTATATTTCTATTAGGTTTGTATATTTTATAGAGTTCTATAGGTCTAAAGAATTATTACTCTTTTTTGCCTAGAAGATTAATCTACTGGTGTGAACAGTGTGTTGAATTGCTAATATTATTGTTTTGGAGTCTATTTGAAAACTAATGTGGCAAAAAGTTTATTTGAAGAATGTGGGTGCATCCATATTTGGGGAATAAGGCTTTCTAACATTCTATCTGTTTGCTGGCTTGTTGTATTTAAATATTGACCTTCTTTGTATTCTCTGATGCTTTCACTTAAAGTTTGTTTTGTAGGACATTAGCATTGATACCCCTTCTTATTTTCTGAATCATTTTGCATGGTATATCTTTTTTCTTTCATCCTTTCATCCAATGAAAAAATGGGCAAGTGAACTAAATAGACACTTCTCAAAAAAAAAAAGAAATTCAAATGGTCAATAAATATATTTAATAAATGCTAAACATCATTAGTAATCAAAGATCTGCAAATTAAAACTACCTTGAGATTTTACCTAACACCAACTAGAATTACAATCATTCAAAACACAGATAACAACAAGTGCTGGCAAGAATGTGGAGAAGTGGAAACTTTAATACATTGTCGGTGGGATTGCAAATTAGTACAACTACTTCGAAAAACAATATAGAGAATTCTCAAAAGAATGAAATAAACTTG
The DNA here is from genome assembly GCF_963383645.1 of Muscardinus avellanarius. Taxonomy (NCBI): domain Eukaryota; kingdom Metazoa; phylum Chordata; class Mammalia; order Rodentia; family Gliridae; genus Muscardinus; species Muscardinus avellanarius. The sequence continues at coordinate 33,077,366 of NC_137791.1, forward strand.
TTAAATGATCCCACAACACCACTTCTGGCTATTTGCCCAAAATGACTGAAACCAAACTACCAAACTAATGCAGGCATATCTATGTTCATAGCTGCACAATTCACCATTGCCCAACTATGGAATCCACCAAGAAGTCCATTAACATAAATGGATTACAAAACTATGGGATATGTGCACAATGGCCTTTTACTCAGACATAAGAAGAAAAAAATTACATCATTTACAGAAAAATGGATGGAACTGGGGGACATTATGCTAAGTGAGATTAGTCAGTCACAAAAAATAAGAAATTTGATGCTCTACTCAATATGTGGAAACTAGGGAGAAAATGGGTCATAGAAAGAACTCTCAATGAAAAAGGAGAAACTATAGTTGAGCAAATAAAGTGACCTAAGTGAGGAGGATGAGAGAGGGGAAGAGGGAAATTCCCCAGTGTGCATAATGTACATTAACAAACATATCAAAGTCAATCACTAAGCCAAACATGAGAAGGAGGAAGGGAGAGAAAATGGGGTGGGAATTGGGGAAGAGCTAATTGGGTAATATGTGCATGTATGTTTCTACAATCTTATAGCACATTAAGATGTATGACTACAATGCACCAATAAAAAATTTAAAAAAATCTTTGACATTCAGTGTTATAATTGAAAGATTATATTTATTTCTGTCATTTTAAGTTGTTCTTTTTTGACATAGTGTTATTTATTCTTTGCTTAGTTGCCCATCTAGTAAAATTCATCCATACTCTAGTTCTGGTATATATTATTTTCAATTATTTTTAAATGCATCTTTGCTAAATAATGCATTGTTGAAAATTATTTTATTTCAGGGTCTGGAGAACATTATAAAACCCCTCTATTAGCTTTCATGACTTGGGTTGAGAAATCTGAGTTATTCTTATTGTTTTATTTGTGATGTCACCCAATGTCTATTTATAATCCTTTATATTAAGGCCTATACTGGGGGTATATATTTGTCTCTATCATTATTTGATATAATGCATCTTTTGAGTTTTTTTCACAAGAACCTCTTAAACAAGATATAGTTCATATTCAGTGTAAGCAAACAGGAATTTCTGATTGGCTACAGGCTACCATGCTCTCCAGTATCAAACTCAGTAGAGCGAGAGATGATGATTTTCCATTCAGACCTATGGCTAACTGGTTGTAAGTTGAGTCCCACAGTTATCATGGCTATTATGCGTATTGTGAGCCTGTACAACCATGCAGATCTCTGACCTCTCAGCTGTGTCCTGGTTAGCTGAGCCTTGATGGTTCAAGGAAATCACTGCTGTTCTTCCAGTTAAGATCACCTGGAACCCTATTAGTCACTGGCTTACACACGTGCCAGGACAAAACTGGTGGCAGAGAGAGTGTTGTATTTTCAGTCTGTAACTGCAATTATGTGATCTCCTGCTGTCCTCTGGCCTTTCTATTTTTTATGGCCCAAGCTCTGGCTGAGAGGAATTATATTATTCTGAGCCTGGTGGCTCATCTGTTAACCCCCAGGGCCATTGCTGCTTCTCTTGGCAGCTGAGATAACAAGAGACTTTGTTGGATTCTGCCTTTGGGGCTTGGTGCACACAAACTCCACTGGCTACATGATTATAGCCTCTGAATCTGCAGAATAGTTGGTTAATTTACCCCCAAGATACCACTGCAGGTGGTCCTGTGGTAGTTGCTGGAGACCCTGCATAGGTGAAGTGCATTGCTGACTCTATTCCCCACCTTCCTGAGTGTCCCTAAAGACTATATTCTACTTCACATTTCTTTTGTGTCCATCTGTCATCTCCACTTTCACCATTGCAGGGATGATTTACCAACTCATAGACCCCAGAGGTCTGTCTATTGCCACACAATTTCTGTAGCCACACAGACTCTCTCTGAAACATTTTGAAAACTCATGTTCTTCATGAATGATTTGCATCACTGCAGGCAGGGATGAGTTCAGCTATAGCCAGAGGATGTTTTTGGACAGTTTGATTGTTGGGTCTGTAGACCACGGGAGCTCCCATAGAAAATGCTTGTCATATTTTGGTCTATGTTTGGCTATAGTGGCAGGATTTAGCTGGATGATTTGGCTAGACAGTCTGAGGAGTTTCAGTTTTGAGTTATTTGAGCATGAAGAGAGGATTGAGATTACTTAGGATGAAAATTTTCTTCATCACTGGCTCTATAATATTCTGTTTTTTCTTTGCGGGAGTTGTTTTGAGAGAAGCCCCAGGTCAGCAGCCACCAGCCTTGGTGCAGGCTCACCAAGATGGTGCTGCTTCCATTCTCTACTCACCAGATGAGATGCAAGGAGTTCTTTTCAGTACTCTGCTCTCTATGCCATATCCAATTTCACCATGTTTAAGTTGCCTTCCTTCTGTTGTTCTGCTTTTATTTTTTTTGCCACAAAACAGTCTTCCTTCTGGTTAAGTCACAAGTATTAGAGCAACTGATATGCACTGCTTTTGTCTGGTCTTCCATCTTTAATTCCCCATCTTTATTATAACTTATAATGGTACTTGTGCTCATGGTGCTGATGTCCAAAACTTCTTAATTTTTATAGATTGCTATAAAATTAAATTTATATTTGTTGAAATTTTCTGGGTCTGGGACCTGCAAAAAAAATAATAAGATATTTTATTTATAGATGACTCTGACAAATATGTAACAAAAATAGTTATTTTTAATCCTTATAATAAGCAAATCATTAGTACTAATAGACAGGGTGACAGTAGTCAGTATGCTAAATATACTATGCTGTTTGTTTTTAAGATGTAGAGTGGTTAATTATTTATATTATTATCAGTAGAGATTTGTCAACTATACTAAAGATGCTATAGAAAAAACTATTAAACAGATATACTGCCAAGATGACATGGGAAAACAGATTAACTACAAAGATTAGCAACCCTGGTGGATAAACTCACTGAAAATAAATGATTCTTTTACTAATCTAATTGAACAATGGTGTGGTAAATGAATGGGAATAATAATATCTGTCCTGACATTCTTTATCAAGGTTATCAAAATGATTACTTTGGTAAGAGGATGTATAATTAATCTCTTGCATATGAGAACTAATTCAGAGACTTACAGAAATAGACATTACTAAACATCTTCCATTTCCTACTTACAAACTCAAATTGCATGAATAAAATTATATTAACTAAATTAAAAAATAGAAGTATATAATAGAAGTGTATAATAGAAAAGCGGAAAATTGTAAGGATGAAAAAAAATCTTTTCAATCAAAGTTACAAGATCACATAGAAACTGTCAGGCTTCCATTTTGTTACTATAGCTGAGGTCACTCATTTTGTAGTTTTTGTATACATCTATGTGTTTCACTATCAGATGCACTGGCTTCATGTTTTTCCATTTGTTAAATTAGCCCAGTAAAAATTAGCAAACTGAATTAGATTTTAAAAAGCCATATTCCAGTCAATGGGGAATGGTGTAGTGGCCTTTGCATTAAAGAATAAAAAGCAGTCTGATTATCTGGTGTGCCTTTACCTTTCTGTCCTGAGTTAATTGCCTTGACCAGGTACTTTTCATTCCATGATACTTTATTTGTGTCTTTTCAAAACTCTGTTTCTGAAAACCCTAACATTTTTTATATGTATTGAGGGTTCAAATGTAATGAAGATAACTATGGATGTTGAAGAAAGCAAGTGATGCTTAGTAAAGATGAGACCTGAAGTTAAGAAATATTTTATAAAACTGGTTGATGTTTGAGGCTTTTACTAGCAGACAATGATTACCTGGAGAGAAAAAGAGAAAATATGTTATCCTAAAAGAATATACATAGTATATGGTACCATATACTTATACTACCATATACTGTTATATGCACATAATATTTCTATATTATAAATGGACTGCTATATATGGAAGTAAAAGTTTTTTTGTGGGTCTGGGGATGGAACTCAGGGGCATTCTACCTCCAAGCTACATTTCTTGCCCTATTTTGTATTTTTTACTTTGAAACAAGGTCTCACTAAGTTTCTGACAGCCTCACTAAGTAGCTGAGACTGTCTGTGAACCACGATCCTCCGGTGTCAGCCTCCTGAATGCCAGGATTACAAGCGTGCACTACTACATCCAGCTTAAAATTTATATTTTTATATCTGTGGAGTTTTAAGTTTCTAAATATAATCTATGCATGTCAAGTGCCAAGCAGAAGCCAGGGCTATAGGTCCTCAGGGCATGATGGCATGTTTCAGAGAGGAGATAATTTGTTATAATTTTATGACGAGAGAGAGAGAGAGAGAGAGAGAGAGAGAGAGAGAGAGAGAGAGATACCAGAAGATGCAGCAATTTGCCCAGGAAATATTATCCTGGCTACATGCCCAGTGACTCCTGCCCAGCAACCAAGTCCTACCTCCAACTGGGTTGCTTTGTCTAACACATAGGTCTGTGCCATCGCCCTTTCTCGGCATATACAATTCTCGTATGATCGGCAAAGTGCTTCATGGAAGCAAGCCCCAAGAAAGAAGCATCATCTCTGGCAAAATTACTCCTTGCTCTTAGATTTCTATACTAATAAGCTCCAATGATGTAAAACGGGATCCCAAGAATTAGGACTGTGGAAGAAGTTGAGTCCATGAAAGGTAAATTTTCTAGTAAAATGTCTGCGCCCTCAGACTTTTTCTGTATTGTTCCAGCTGTAATAAAGGGCAGTCAGAATTCAGGGGCTGCAAAATTCCTCTTGGCCTTTCTGCAGCAGGTCCTTTGATCTACAGATTAGCTCCCAACACCTCTCTGCCAGCAGAGGAAGTTGCAACTACCTTTTGCCCCACTCTCCAAAGAGATGTAAAATTGTCTCTGGAATCTGGGCCATCTGCCCTCTTAGAGATGCTAAAAAGCTCTTTCCTAGCTTTGACTTAACAAAAGCCTCCCGTTTGTGACTCAGCAGCAGGATAGTAAAAAACCCAAAAGCCTGCCATAAAAACTGGCTTCAAGATTATTTATTAAAGAACAATTATAGAAATCCAATCACCTGTGTTATAATGTTTTGGCCCTGTCTACTAACTGTACTATAAATATTGCCTTATAGGGGATGGCAGAGCAGACAGGACCGGACAAATCCTCACCACAGCCCTCTGGAACTTGCCAGGCAGAGGAGGGCATGGACTAAGCCCTAATAACAGAAGACTCCAAAAGGATTAAAGGAGACCCTAGAAGACTGAATTTCTCCAAAACGGACTTTGGGTGTGACCCCTGCCTTTGCGGACTCCTTTCCGGACTCTGGATCTTGCCCCCTAGGGTTCACCTGTGAGGCCAGAAACCTGATTTCAATGACAAAAGCCAAGGGGGCTCACTGTAACTACCAGGTCCCAGACAAATCTTAAACTGTAATGCCATAGATCTTCTTTTATCCTATTTATATTGTTTATACTTAATGCCTCACTATTGTCCTTTGGTGTTTATACTGGGAATAAGGGTATAAGTACTAGTTATGAGAAAAAAAAAAAAACTTTGTCAGCTGCACAAGAGGCAGGTGTTCGCGTCAGTCATTTCAGATTTTTCCCGGAGAGAAATCTTCACTTTTAGCTCCATAAACAGAAACTTAATGGAGTTTATTTCATAAAAAGGGAAAAATCGCTGTAGAGAAGTCTCTGCAGAACTACAACCAAAGCCTTTGCCCACCTTTCTGAGAATCTCGGACCCAAGTGGACTCAGTGCCAGATTTATTGTGCCCAGTGCTGAGCAAGCCGTAACAGGTCTGGAGAACATTTTATATCCAATAAACAACAAACATATAATTAAATTCTAAATAAAATTCTAAAAATAACTTTTTTAAACTAGATCAATTTTATTTTTGAGTTGAATGTATAATATGTATTATCTATTATTTATTTATTTATTTATTTATTTATTTATTTATTTATTTTGGTGGTACTGTGGTTCCTGGAAACCCTTCTACCTTCAAGGTGCACTCCCAGACCTATTTTTATATTTTTATTTGGAAACAGGGTCTCTTAAGCCAGCGAGGCTGGCTTTGAACCTGCACAGTCCTCTTGTCTCCACCTTCCAAGAGCGGAGATTACAAGTGTGTATCACCATGCCCAGCTCTATATTTTAATATATATTAAAATATTTTTGAGTCACATGCCCAACAGATTATATCAAAGTGTTCAAATGAAATAGTACTATAATTATAAATGCTTAGATCTAGAGCCTGTTTCTGATCCTACCATATAATTAATTAATTATATATGTATATATATCCAATAAATTTTATATAAAAATATTAAACATTTTTATTTCATATGATATTAAATATTGGATAAAGTATCAAATATTTGAAGTTAAATTTGCTTTCTTGAATAAAAGATTCAATCTTTTGATACATAGAAATCATAACAATATGTTTATTTTTTCTATGTGAAAGCAGCTTTAAAAATCTCAAGCTATAAACTATATTTGGTTTTAAATATTTTTTCTAAGGTCCTTTTAAAGACAGAGGTTGGGGGTGGAGGCCTCAAAGAAAGATCACCTATTGTTTATCTTGTTGAATTGTTAAAAGTATTGAAGAAGAGAACTTTCCACATGTTCCATGTTTTTCACTGGCAGTGGAGAGAAGAAATAGCTTTGGAGAGAAAGACACATTGTTGAGAAGGATGTTGAATAACAACTGAAGCAAAGTTCAAAACATTCAAAGTAGCCATCTTTTTTGTTTTCTATAAATTCTAAGAAACGATTGACATCTACAATCCAAAAATATTTTATTTATTTTTACCTAAATATTTTAGGGGGTACCATGGATTGAACTGAGGGGCATTCTACCTCTGAGCTATACCCCCAGCATTATTTTATTCTTTATTTTGAAACAGTCTCACTATGTTGCAGAGGGCCTCACAAGTTGCTGAGGCTAATCAAGAACATGCAACTATTCTGTCTCAGCCTCCCAAGTACTGGGATTACATGCATGAGCCACCCTACATGGCTCTTTTACCTAAATATTAACCAGTCTATGTTACCTAGATATATACATTTCTAATAGAAGATTTAAAGAGAAGCTAGGTCATAATACTTTATTCATAAATAACAGCCACATAAAACAATCACAGGACCATATGTTTGAAATATTATGCTTAATTCATATTGTTATCATATTTCTGTGACTAAGTGCATATGAAGGAATCAATACCAAAGGGCAGTTTTGGATAGATTGAGTTTCCCAAAATAAAATTATAAAGAGAACTTCTAAACAATACACTAATTTAAAAAACATAGGCTAAGAAATTAGAGGAATAAATATTTCCGAACTGAGAAAAAGCCAGGCATGGTGGCACACACTTGTAATCCTAGAATTTGGGAGGCTGAGATGGGAGGATTGCAGTTCGTGGGCAGCCTCAGCAATTTAGTGAGGCTTTTTGCAACTTAACTCAGTGAAACCCTGTTTCAAAATAAAGAATAAAAAGTAGGTCAAGGGGTGTAGCTTGGAGATAGAATGCCCCTGGGTTCCATCCCCAGTACCAAAAAACAAACAAACAAACAAAAAATAAATAAATAAATAAATAAAAACATTGAGAAAAAGATTTAAAAGTCTCTCAAGTGGCATATGTAATAAATTTGTTTAATATAAATTTTTAAATTAATACTCAATAATTTTATTTGTTGCTTAGTCATGGAAATTAAAAATTCAAGTATCACTAAAATAAAAATAAGGCCTACTTTTTTGTCACTTCCAGAGAAGGTTAAATACATATAAAAATTTGGACACATTTTGAGTGGTGACTTAATGTAGATGAGGTCCTTTGCCTTTCTTTTAAGACAAACAGATTAATGTTTATTGGGTTTAATTATTACTGGTTAAGAACATTTCTCTAAGTGATTATGTAGGCATATTTTCATATTTTGCTACAATTTTGACATTTTTTGCTTTAACTCTTTAAATGCTTCTAAAGTATTTTAACAATAGATCATAGTAAAATACAATGATTATTTTCAAATACTACTGTGACTCAAATTTTCTTTCTGAGAATTAGTAGGATTGATTTTTTTAAATTGGGTCTTCTTTCTGAATAAAAGATATGAAATATGTGCCCTGTTATAAAGTTTTAGATACTATTGGCTAAAAGAGAACACCTTCAGCAGGAAGTGTAACTCACAAATTAAAAAAAAAATTCAAACATATTTTTCTCAACTTCATTGAGGTATATAATAAACTAAACTTCAAGCCGGACATGGTGGCACACGCTTGTAATCCCAGCATTCAGGAGGCTGAGACCAGAGCATCGCAGTTCACCGACAGCCTCAGCTACTTAGTGAGGCGCTCTGCAGCTCAGTGAGACCCGGTTTCAAAATAAAGAATAAAAAATAGGGTAGGGGCTGTAGCTTAGAGGTCAAATGCCCTTAGGTTCCATCCCGAGACCTGCAAAAAAATAAAATAAAATAAAATAAAATAAAAATAAAATTCAAATATTTTAAGTGCATATTTTGCATACACTAATCTAATTACCATACAAATAGAGTTAGACAACATTTCCTCTGGTCCCCAAATCAGCATCCTGGTTTTCCTTTACTATTAACCTTTTCTATCTTGCCACCATGTGACTGTGAATGGGTTTTTTAAATAATAATTTATTATTGCATATTCTGCAACTTTATTTATTTATTTACTTATTTTTATTTATTTATTTATTTTTGGTGGTACTGGGGTTCCTGGAAGCCCTTCTACCTCCGGGCTATACTCCCAGACCTATTTTTACATTTGTATTTGGAAACAGGGTCTCCTAGGCCAGCACACACGGCTGGCTTCGAACCTGCGTGATCCTCCTGTCTCTGCCTCCCAAGCGCGGGGATTACAAGCGTGCGCCACCACACCCGGCTGCAACTTTATTTATATAAAATATTAAGGCATATATTATTATAAAATAGTATTTTCTTAAAATTATTTTTTTAATTTTTATTTTTTATTTATTTTTTATTTTATTTTCTAACTCTGGGCTATACTCCCAGACCTATTTTTACATTTTATTTGGAAACAGGGTCTCACTAAGTTGCTGAGAGCCTCACTAAGAAGCTGAGGCTGGCTTCGAACCTGTGCAATCCTCCTGTTTCAGCCTCCCAAGCATGTACCACCATGCCCAGCTCTTAACATGTTTCATAATCTACATGTCACCCATCTGCTGACTATTCATTTTCCTTAAATATCTTTATCTTATTTTCCATTATTAACTTGAATAGATTAAAAAAATATTTATATTAAGGCTTTGTTTCCTTTATGGTCCTTTCCAAGATCAGGGTCTGCTGGTTTAAGTATCTATATATTTTTTTAATTCTTTTGTCATATAGTCTTATTTTTCCCATGTGACATGATTTTTATTTTGGACTGAACATTGTTGATGATACACAGAAGCCCATAAGGATTGCTAAATTTATTTTAAAATTTTGATTTTCAGAATATTTTACTGACTGCCTCAGAACTTGAAATCAAGCAGCTTGTAGGTTCTTTGTGTACATATATCTCTGTGAAAAATATTTAAGTAGTTTTCCATATTTTTCTAACCCAGTAGGGACTTAACTTTATATTTTGTCTCTCCTGTGGATTTTAGAGGACTTGCTTTTAGACGCTCTTAAGATAGAGTACTATTGAGTTATAGTGTGGAAATTCAATATTTCCATTGCACTGCTTGATATCCTATGTTCCTATTCTACTTTTAATCCTGCAGCAACTTCTTCACTGTAATTCTCATGTGATGCTGTTCTGAACATGTATTGTCTAGCTTTTGGCCAAAGAAACACAAATAAACTCCACTCAAAGTTGCAAGGTTTCCTTCTGGGCAAACACCTTTCTCTGCTGCTCTCTTCTGTTTAATTCAGTCACTTCACCTGCCTGAGACTTTGATCTGGTTCTTCAGCCCTATTTGGATTAGACCTTGCTGTGTATAGTCAGGAATTGAAACAGAGGAAGAAATATGGAGTGATTTTGCTCCTTGAATTTAGATTTTTCTATCTTTTTAAAATTATAATCTTGTACTATTACTTACTGAAAATATATTTTGTTGAATTAATTGTTATAAAGAGGTGAAGAATAATTTAATGCCAGAGCACCAGAGCAATAATTGAGCAACATAGCAGTGGTCTGTTTAAATAAAATTTTAATTATTAACCAAAAATTTACAAAATTAGAATACTTAGGAAGATTATAGAACATTTAGAAAGTTGATAATTTCCTATAACTTTTTCTTTAAGTGTAGTGATACTTTTTATATATTTTAGATTTTTAATCATCATCTCAATAATTTTATTATTTAAGTATACAGAAAAATTTTGAACTAGAGGAATATTGTTCTTTATTATAAAACCAAATAATGATTCTGGAATTCCCTATACACCAATTCTAAACAATTGGGCAAAGTCTCAAATATCCCACATGCAGAAAATTCTAGGTTGCATTTTATATATATATTCCCCCTCTATTATCTGGAGTCCCTCTGATATCCCCAGTGCTCCTTAGTTTGGGCATATTAGAGAAAAACATATGTCCCTTCTCTTTCTGTGCTTGGCTGATCTCACTTAACAAAAAGTTCTCCAGATCTTTCCATCTTCTTGCAAATGGCATGATTTTGTTCTTCTTTATAGCTGAATAGAATTCCATTCTGTGTATTTCCCATAATTTTGCAACCCATTCATCTTTTATTTATTTATTTATTTATTTTACTTATTTACTTAATTATTTTATTTATTTATATTTTTTGCAGGTCTGGGGATGGAACGTAGGGGCATTCAACCTCTGAGCAACACCCTTTGCCCTATTTTTAATTTTTTTTATTTTGAAACAGGGTCTCACTAAGTTGCAGAGGGCCTCACTAAATAGCTGAGGCTGCCCGTGAACTGTGGTCCTCTGGTCTCAGCCTCCCAAATGCTGGGATTACAAGCTTGCGCCACCATGCCTGGCTCTTCTGTTTTATTTTTTGAAACAAGTGCTCACTGAGTTGCAAAGGCCTCACTAAGTAGCTGAGGCTGCCCACGAACTGTGATCTTTCAGTTTCCGCCTCCTGAATGCTGGGATTACAAGAGTACACCACCATGACAGATTCCTTTCTCCTTTTTGAAGAAGATAGATTTTTTTTTTTTTTCTATTTGGATACAAGATAAAAAGGATTCTTATAACACACACCAAAATTTTGAGATGTAAATAGATGTCTCTCAGGACCTTATATATTCTAGTCTCAGCGTTTTCCAACATAATGATTTCCCTGTGGTCCTGGCGCCCTTTTTTTTTTTTTTTTTTTTTTTTAAATGTACAAACCTTTTGAGTTAAAGCAGTACTCTCTGGAGGTCTCACTAGAGATCTGTAGAGATGTAAATTAACTTCCTAAGATTTGTTCAAAATTTTATAAGACTCTTGGTATTTTACTTGGCAGCAAATTTTCATGAAGATATCTCTCTAATACATACACTAACGGATAGCTCTCTGCACTATGAATATAGTCTTTGAGTGATGAAATTCTTTCAAACTTAATTAAAAATAAGTCCCATTATCCAGATTCATTGAGATTTACATTTAAAATAAATTAATTTTGTTTTATATAAGTTAAGTATCAGTAAAAAAATATTAGGTATATGCTATAAATATTTGTTGCACATAATATTTTAATCAACTATTTTAGGATAAAGAAAGAGAAAATAATAGTGTTTTAACCATTTTATTGGTTAAAATTGATATCAATGTTATTCAGTTCCTTGAAAGAATATAATATAAACGCCACCTAATAATCTACTTATTGATTATTAAATTATATTAAAGTAGCAATTGTAGCAATAAAAGTAGCACCAACAAAAGTTTTAATAGGAATTTCTAATTAATTTTAAATACTTTTAAAATTATTAAAAGCCATAATGTAGGAAGAAAAGAATCCAGATAATCTGTTGGTTAATACCTGCTGACAATTTCTAAAATTAATTGAGAGTGAGGAAACATCTTCCTTAAAGGCAATAGTTTTGAATTACACAGTGCCATGAATATTCCACTTCTTAAATATTCTTTTCCTGATGTCATAAATTAAACCCAGTAAGAGATGTTACCTTTTGCAAAACAAGAAAAGAAATATCCTGACAGTGACCTATCTGTCCTTAGGTAGTTAAATCAGAATTAATACTTGGATTTAAAAATAAAGGATTTCTGATAATTTATTTTGAATTTCTCAACTGTCTGAAGCCACAGTCCTTTAGATATGCATCATGTATGTTGAAGTAAAGACTTTACTATAGGCCAGCTATGCTAAAATTTTAATTTTTTCCCTATTCCTGAGTTTTCTAATTATCAATGAAACGTGATTAGCTTGGATATTGTCATTGAGTGAAGATAGAGTCACATATTTTTCACACTTAAAATTAAAATATATGTTTATTTTTCTGCGTTTTTCATTAAAGCTGCAAATACTTATTTTCTACATAAATTTGGAAAGTACCCTGCATCATTTACTTTAAAAAATACCGATTTTTAATCAACCTTTGTCTACTTTTGAAAGACAGTTTTTCTTAAGGTCTCTGTTGACTATTTTTCTTTCACTAGTATGTTATATCTTGTGTAATTGTCCCATAAGAAACCACAACTGAATTTAATAAAACTATATGCTACATATAACAGACAGGTTGTCAGGTAAATGTAGTTTTTAACAGCTTTTTTGATTTATATTCTTTGGTGAGAGGAATCTGGGTAGTTTGAGTGAGAGAATTTCACTTGGACATATGGGTGGTCAGAGATCTAGTAACACTATATACCACGTATTTTCCCAAAACCATTTTCTCTCCTTTCCCTCTCTCTCTCTTTCACTCAAACACACACGCGCACACACACACACACACTCACACACACACACACACACACACACTCACACACACACACACACACATTCAATTGCTTGCTCTCTTTTCATAATATTGAAGTCACTTGTCATCAGGACACACAACCATCTGGAACAAAATTTATATTTTTTTCTAATCATCCATGAAGCCAATTGAAGAATATATATATTTCACTTATAGTTTGTAAGTGCAATAGTTTGTAAGTGCAGTGTTGTGTTAAACACTCAGAAATGGGTTTATTAAAAAGGAATATGATATGATTTACTTCTTAATCCTGCCTCCTTCATTCCTGACTAAATTATAGACTGTAAATCAGCCATGGTGGTGCATGCTTGTAATCCCAGCATTTGGGAGGCTGAGACAGGAAGATCCAGGTTTGTGGCCAGCCTCAGCTACATAGCGAGGCCCTTTGCAACCAAATTCAGTTAAGACCCTGTTTCAAAGTAACAAATAAAAAATAGGGCTGGATGAGTATCTCAGAGAATGTTCTTGGGTTCCATAACCCAGGATGGCAAAAATAAATAAATAAGTAAATAAAAAATTATAGACTCTATGCCTGCAACATCAGAGATATTATTTTGGAAATTGATTTTAGAACAAGTGTGTGAAGATATTATGCATTTGAGATAACAATAACATATTTCTCTTTTTGAAGCAACCTGTATGCTACTATAAGAAAAAAAACATAAGGCAGATTATAAAATGAAAGATTTATTTTGGCTCATGAATTTGGAGATTCTAGTTCCAGATTAAGTGGCCACATTATGTTAGACCTCTAGAAAGAATAGTACATCACAACAGGGAATCATGTTAGAAAAAATACTCACCGTGTAAAACAAGAAGAAAACAGAGGGTGGGAAAAACATGGCCCCACAATTCGATTTAAAGGCATGTCCCCAGTGACCTATAGACATTCCATTAGTCCAAACCTCTGAAATGTCAACAGAACCTTCCAATAAAAAAATCATTGGGATTAAGCCTTTAACATGTGGGCATTTGGGAAACATTTAACGCTAAAAGTATAACAGCTATTGGGATTTGAAGTATTGTGTTGCTAACATCTGTAATTAATCTAAACTAATTCAGATGACTGATAAGAAGTCAGGTCACAAAATTTGTTTTTTAACATTCAACAAATATATTGACAATTTATTGAAGCACAGTTTATTGAGATAATGATAGAAACTGTATTACCCAATATAATCTGAAGGGAATATAATTTTTTATAATTTTACTATGGAAAATATACCTAAGCATAAAATGTATCTATTTTAAAGGCCACAAATACAGTGGCATTTAGAACATGAATAATGTTAGACAATAATCTTTATAAACTTCCAGAACACTACCATCACACCAGAGAACATCCTATCGCAAGTAAGCAATAATTTTCCATTTGACTCAAACTTTGGAAATTTTACAGCTTCTTTATATGTTTTATCTATTCTTGATATTTTACATATAAAATTATGTAATTGGTGACATTTTGTGTCTGGCTACTTGCAAATAATTTAAGGCTCATCTATGTAATAGAATATATCAGGACATATTTCTTTTTGTTGGATTTCATCTTTTACAAAAAGATAAAATTTTATTTATTCACTCATCAGTTGCTAGAGATCTAGGTTGTTTAAATATTTTGGCTTTTATACAAAGTACTGCCATAATCATTTGTGTTCAAGCATTTGTTTGAACACCTGTTTGGAAATGTTTAGTGTATAAATTAGGAGTAGAAATGCTGTCATATGGTAATCATAGAAAAAACTTACTGAGGAATCATCAAACCATTGTTCATAGCAGCTGCGCATAATTGTGCAGTCCTACTAGCAGTGTAAAAAGTTTTAATCTTCCACTTTCTTCACATTCTCACCATTTGTTATTTTCAACTTTTTAAAATATATGTAGCTATCTAATTATGCATAAAGTTTTATCTCATTTTATTTTATTTGTAACCCCTCAATGATTAATATTAAATATCCTGTTCTTATTTTGGCTACTTATATCTCTTCTTTGGACAAGTGTCTATTGAAATAATACACAAGATTTTAAACTGAGCTGTTTATTATTTTCATGTTGACCTGTAAATTTTCTTTACATATACCCTATATACATTTACATTTAAATGCATATATTAACAATGTATATTTATAATATATGTTTATAATGTATATTTATAATATATTTTAATATATATTTATAATGTATATTTATATTTAAATTCTTTAAATATACTATATATACATTTATATTTATATAAAAGTCAAGTTATAGTATAATTACATATACTATATATACAATAAGTCATATATATATATATATATATGTGTGTGTGTGTGTGTGTGTGTGTGTGTGCACATGTATGGATATGTGTGTGTGATTTGCAAATAACTCTAGAATTTTATGAAATTCTTCTCACTATTTAGAGTCCCTAAATGTGTACTAGTTTTAAAATTTGATTATATTTTTTAAAGATAGTGATTTTTTTTTGTTTTATGTCTAAGTAATCATTGCCAGATTAAAAGTAATGGATATATGTATACCTTTATGTTTTTTCCAAAAATTTTATACTAAAATTTTGTATTACAATTTAAGAAAAAATATTGCTATCCTAAATCATATTAGTACATCTTTGGTTAAATAGGATTGGTCATTTTTATGAATCTCATTCTAAAGTAAACATTCTGAACAAAATATATAAAGAAAAAATGCAATGCCATCTCTTCCAAAAGACTATTCTTAATTTTGGCATATTTGATTCAGTAAAATTATTAAAAAATATACATCACCAGCTAGTTACTATTGCATAAGTGGTATTCAATGTATTTAGAAGTCATCAATAACCATTTGGGAAGAGAGCAGGTTCAGGATCTTGTGATACTTTATTCAGCATTTTGGTGTTTGGGTTCTCTTCCATGTGTGTCAAAGTCACAAAATGACCAGAAGAAAAATACTACATGTCAAAAGAGAAGGAGAAACGACACAGGAAGAACACAGTAAGCTTTTGTGGCCCATATATTTTCCACTGTATTTATGAAATTATGCAACTATGTTGTGAAAAGAGCCATGGATAATATATAAAAAGTGCTTTGAATTTTCTTTCAATAAAATGTTACTTATAAAATGATACTGTGGAAATAACTCATCCTGTAGAAATTACTAAATCTAAGCTTAAATATAAACTGTGATTTAAGAAAAAAGAAGAAATATGGCAGTATTAATATTCTTTAGTTGACTTTTATAGAAAGTAAAATATTCAAATAGTACTATGCAATAGAAATATAACATAGGCTTCATATGAAAAATCATACTAAAAGTAGTAAAAATTGAATAAAACAAATTTTATATTCTAGTTTATTTAAATCCATAAAACAAAAATTTATTTGCACATGTAAATAAAAAAGATATTTTATATTCTTTAAGCCTTTAAAATTTTAACTACATTTTATATTCATGGCACATTTTAGTAAAAATACAAACTTATCAGAGATACTAATTTAAAAAAATTATAGTTAGAAATTAAATATACTAGTGACCCACATCGATCTAAATATAATTTAGAATAATTCTAATTATTCAATCAAGTAAAATAATATTATTTTTCTTTAATGATACATGTCCAAAATACTGATTTATATTTTTAAAATGTAATTGTCTTATTTTCAAGTCACTCCACTACACCCCTCTTTCTCTGACATAGTGCTTTATAATTCTGCCCCTTTGTTCTACCTTTGTAATAAATAATAAAATTTCTTAAGCTTAAAAATGTAATTGATTTTACTTTGTAATAAAAACATATCAGTTCCAAACATCCACGCATATTTAGAAAACATACACTGTTGTGTTAATTTTATATTACCATTATTAAAGTAAAATTATACCAAATAAGTTTAAAAGTAGCTTTGAATTTATCAAATCAACAAAATGTTGCATGTTTTTTAGTTTATGTAGCTATTGAATATAATGCATAGTTTACAATGCTATTTGTAGGTTGATTTAAGTAGAAAAACAGGAAAGTTCACTATTATTGATTTATATTATGCAACTTCAGTTTCGACATAAATTTTTCCACTGTTAAGGGACTCAGAATGCATAGGACTGACACAAAGAAGCCCCCGGCTTGGTTTAATGCATTATGGTGAATATATTTTAATTGCTATTATTTTAGGAAGTGGTTCTACATTTTTATTTAAAATGTGCATTATGAATTATGTACATGACCTTGTTTTCTAAATAAGTGATAAATAAAGTTTATTTTCCTTGGAACTTTAAAATTAGCTTGAATATATGCAGGTTGATATGGCAAGAAAATACAAATAGCTATATTTTGTTTATTATCATTTAATATTAGTAAACACTTTTTCTTTCAAGAAAATGTAGGTTTGAAGTAAATTGAAAGGTAAATTATTTTGTCAATCTCCTAAAAGTCAAGCAATGAGCTTTTCAAAGAACATTACATAATTTATTGTCAATTGTTTTCAAAATTACTTAAATAAATAATAATAATATCTGGATATATCAACTGAATATAATTGATATCTGTATTCATGACACATTCCTTAGAACCTGCTTAAAAAAACTAAGTATATTTTCTCAATGTTGTATTATTAGGTGGAGTAAAGAAATGAAGGAATCAGAATTTGCTTTTCTTAAAATTTTGATAAATCTAGATGTTGTTCTTAAACTAATAAGACTAAAATATATTTAGTTTTTGTACTATTAAATAATAGATGACATTAATTATATAATTAATACCATACCTGTTTAAATATTTTTCTTAGGATCCTTATGCTATAATTACTTCTGTATTTTTAATTTGTTGGGATGATGTAAGAAATATGGAAAAACAGAAAAAATATATATAAAAATTTGAGAATAAAACAGCAAAAAGACAAAATAAATAGAACTAAATTAAAATACTGCAGCAAAGTCATCTAACTAAATTAAAATTTTTATCACAGTGAACCAACAGGTTTCTTCAAGCAAAAAAAAAAAGTTAATGAATTCAGACATGATTTGAAAATATCCAATTAAAAGAGTAAAAATAAATAAAGAATAAAAATCTTAAAAACGTTGAGGAGAGCCTAAGGGACTTATAAGATACTGTCAGAAAGAAATTAATAATTACATAAAATGTAACACAAGAAGAGAAACAGAGCTAGAAAACTTCTTAAAGAAATAATAAGTGAGGCGTGGTGGCACATACTTATCATCCCAGTACTTGGGAGGCTGAGACAGAAGGATCCGGATTCACAGCCAGCCTTAGCTACTTAGTGAATCCCTCTGCAAATTAGTGAGACCTGTTTCAAAATAAAGAAACAAAATGTGTCTGGGGGTATAGATCAGGGGTATATCCTTGGGTTTAATCCTCAATACCCCCCAAGAAAAGAAAAGAAAAGAAATAGTAGCCAAAACACTCTAAAATTTTAAAGAAAATAGATGTTCATTTTTATGAAGCCATATATCCAAGAAATTCTGTATACATTTTATCAGATTATCAATATACATATGTTGTATACATATATATGTATATATATATCATATATCTACACACACACACACACACACACACACACACACACACACATATATAGTATAAATTCTGAAAGCAATTACAAAGCAATAGCTTGTCACATGGAAGGCAGTCATCACATGACTATAGTAGTTTTTTTGTTTGTTTGTTTGGTTTTTTTTTTTGGTGGTACTGGGGTTCCTGGAAGCCCTCTACCTCCAGGCTACACTCCCAGACCTATTTTTACATTTTTATTTGGAAACAGGGTCTCCTAAGCCAGCACGTGTAGCTGGCTTCGAACCTGCCGGATCCTCCTGTCTCTGCCTCCCAAGCACGGGGATTACAAGCGTGCACCACCACGCCCGGCTTGACTATAGTAGTTTTCAGGAGAAACCTTACAGATTGAAAGGAGTAGGATAATACTTAAAAAGTGTTGAGAGAGCCAGCAGAAAGAGTGATGCATACCAGTAACTCCAACATTTTGGAGGATGAAACAGTAGGATTTCAGGTTCAAGGACAGCCTCCACAATTTAGAGAGAACTTTAGTAAATTAGTAAATTTAGTAAATTAGTGAAAGTCTGTTTCAAAAATAAAATAAAATAGGTCTAGGGCTGTATCTTAGAGCCCCCCTGGGTTCAATCTCCATTACCAAAAATTAAAATAAGATGAAAAGGCTGGGATGAAGTTTGGAGATAGAATAACCCTTGGTTCAATCCCCAGTTCAAAAAACAACAAAACAAGCAAAAAAGCAAAAGCCAAAGTGCTGAAAGAAAAGAGAACAAAATAAAACAAAATAACCCTGCCATTCAAGAATACCTTAATCAGTATAACTGTCATTTAAAATATGCAGATGATAGAGCTTGCCCAAGACAAATAAAAGGAATAAAGTTTGCCTCACTAGACCTATCTTACAATGACTAATAAAATTTTGCAAGGTGAAACATAAAGATGCTAAACAAGAAGATAAAACATACAAAATACAAAATATATTTCTATAACAATAAATACAAAGTATTTATTTTGGATGTGTACAAATACTTATATTTCTAGAATAAATACAAAGTATTTATAAAAATACTTTTGCTTTACTTTGTATTTCAATAATATATAGTTGTATTCTCTTTGTAAGGTAAAAGTATTTGTATAAGAGCAAATAGAAATATTTTGTTATATAGATCACTTTTTATTCTACTGTAAAAGTTAAAAGACAAAAGAATATTGAAAATAAATATAATTATAAACTAATGAAGCCCTATATCTAAATATGTAAATTCAGTAATAAACTATTTGGCAAGGAGGAAAAGTAGCTATATAGTATTTTAAGACTGATATTATTACATTAGACTGGTCTAAGTATAAAATATATTAGTCTCATGCTAACACTACAAAAAATTCTTAAGAAATATACACATAAAATATTCAAAACATATCAGCACCAAAATATCAACAAAACACAAAAAATAGCAAAAGGGGAAAGGAAAAAATGTACAAATAAGAAAATAGTTGCCAGGCGTGGTGGCACACGCTTGTAATCTCCGCACTTGGGAGTCAGAGACAGCCACGCTGGCTTAGGAGATCCTGTTTCCAAATAAAAAAGTATAAAAGTAGGTCTGGGAGTGTAACCCAAAGGTAAAAAGGTTTCAAGGAAGCCCAGTACCACTAAAGAAGAAGAAGAAGAAGAAGAAGAAGAAGAAGAAGAAGAAGAAGGAGAAGGAGAAGGAGAAGGAGAAGGAGAAGGAGAAGGAGAAGGAGAAGGAGAAGGAGAAGGAGAAGGAGAAGGAGAAGGAGAAGGAGAAGGAGGAGAAAATAGTTCATAGAATTACAAAAGTGTGTCATTTTTATTAATAATTTATTCAAATGTAAGTGAATTAAACTTTTAATCAAAAGCCATAATGTGGCTGAATTAAGTTTACAAAGAAAAAAATACTAAATTGTATATTGTCTATAAGTGAGCCATTTTTCTTTTAAGAATATAAGCTGTTTAAAAGTGAAGAGTAGTCTGGCATGGTGGCACACGCTTGTAATCCCCGCGCTTGGGAGGCAGAGACAGGAGGATCGGGCAGGTTCGAAGCCAGCCGTGCACACTGGCTTAGGAGACCCTGTTTCCAAATATAAAATGTAAAAATAGGTCTGGGAGTGTAGTATGGAGGTAGAAGGGCTTCCAGGAACCCCAGTACCACCACCAAAAATAAATAAATTAATTAATTAATAAATAAGAAGAGCATAAAGACAGTCCATTTTGAGAATAGCCCAAAAATACCACTAATGACTATGCTTATAATAAAGAATAATGACTATGCTTATAATTAAGTACAAACTGTCAAAAGAGGCAAAATCATTATCACATGATGATGAAAAGAACAAACTAAGCAGGATTAGACAATAGATATAACTATTTACATGCAAAACACCAGAGAATATAACTTTATAAAGCAAATAATGACTTAACAAAAGGAAGAAATAGATCAAAATAGTATAACTGTAACAGACTTTAATAATCCACTGTAAGCAATGGATAGAAAATTTAGAGAGAAAATCAGTAAAAAAGAGAAAATTTGAACAGTACTGCATAATAGACAGGCCTGACATACATTTAGAATATTCTTCCCAAAATAGTAGTATACATATTCTTTTCTAACACACCCAAAACATTCTCCAGGATAGATCACCTGTTAGGTCACAAAATAAGTCCAAGGAAATTTAATTTAAAATTTCATACCAAGTATCTTTTCCAACCTCATTTCAATGAAATTAAAAAGTCAATAACAGAATAAGAAAAAATAGAAATTCATATGTATGTAAAAATAAGACAAGATAATATTGAAGGAACAATAGGTAAAGTAAAATATTAAGAGAAATAGAAATAATCTTGATATAAACTAAAATGAAAATGTAACATGCCAAAATTATAGAATGAAATAAAAGCAGTATTAAAAGTTAAATGAAATTGACATTGGTAATCACACATAAACATGATATGAATGGAAGTTATTCTTTTATTAATTACTCTCCACTTCCACGCTCCCCTAGACTACCTTCATGGATGGTTTCACTGAAATTTCTGCTTCATTATCTGAAATCCCTATGGTATTTCAATGTGAGAGTATAATGCACAAATAAAACTATTTAAAAATAATAATTTTTTAAAAAATTAAATGAAGTATAAATCACAACACCATCATCTTAATAGATAAAAAATAAATTTGACAAAATCTAACAAACTTTCATGACAAAACAAAATAAAAACAAAAACAAAACAAACAAAACTTCTCAGACTAAAATTACTTAAACATGAAAAGGCTGTATATAAAAATCTCATACCTAATGTCATATCCAATGGTGAAAAAACAATTGTCACCACCTTTATTCATTAAAATTTTAGAATTTTTGCTTTGCACAGCTAGAAAAAAAATGACATGTGAGTTGGTACAATTATTTGTTTGAAGATGATATGATCAAAGTAAAAAATTGTCAAAACTAATAAAAAATGTTCAGCCAAATTGTAGTATACAAAATTAGCCTACAAAACTCATATCATTTTGAAGACTAAGAAGACACTACTTAAAGAGCAATTTAAGAAAATAGGCCCATCACAGTAACAGTAAAAACAAAATTCTTGCAAATAAACTTAACCAAAATGTAAAAGGCTTTTACTCTAAACATACAAATAAATAAAAATATATTTCATATTTATAAATTAAAAGACTCATGGCTGTTAAGATATCCATAACTTCCACAATAATCTATAGATTTAGTTCTATGCTAATTTCTTTCTTTTGAGCTATTTCAATATTCTATCATCTTTCTTTTATCCAAATATTTTAAATATATATTACTTCATTTTTTAGGTTGTTGTTCTTGTTGTTGTTGTTGTTGTTGTTCAGACACTGGGGATTGAATCCAGGGGCACCTCTCAGGCCTACATCACTTCTTAAAAATAATTTTCAAAGCCTGGCGTGGTGGCGCACAATTGTAATCCCAGCATTTGGGAAGCTGAGAAAGGGGGATCACTGTTTGTAGACAGCCTCAGCTATTTAGTGAGGCCCTTTGCAACTCAGTGAGACTCTGCTTCAAAAATAAAAAATAAAAAAATAAAAAACAGAGCTGGAGATATAGCTCTGGTGCACACTTCCCTTAGGTTCCATCCCCAGTACCACAAAATATAATAAATTTCAGAAATCACATGACTTATCTATCTACAATTATTATTATTATTATTAATCATTATTATTATTACTATTATTATTATTATTATTATTTTGTACTGGGGATCATGGAAGCCCTTCTATCTCTGGGATATACTCCCAGACCTATTTTTATACTTTTTTTTTTTTTTTTTTTTTGGAAACAGGGTCTCTTAAACCAGAGTGGCTGGCTTCAAATCTGCGAGATCCTCCTGTCTCTGCCTCCCAAGCACGGGGATTACAAGTGTGTACCACCACGCCTGGCTATCTATCTATAATTTTAAATTTAATAATGTAAGATAACATGACAAAATAAATATATATTTTTTTCAAAATATTTAATGAAATTCTTAGCCAGGTGTGGTGGCACACGCTTGTAATCCCCACCCTTGGGAGGCAGAGACAGGAGGAACGTGCAGTTTCAAAGCCAGCTGTGCTGGTTTAAGAGGCCCAGAGACTGCTTATCCCTCCTAATTCCGCTTATAATATCCCCATTCTCCCAGTTAAAAAGCCTAATGGGACCTATCATTTAGTGCAGAATCTCTGTTTAATTAATGGTGTGGTGGTCCCAATCCACCCAGTTGTCCCTAATCCCTATTCCCTCTTATCTCAGATTCCCCCCAGTACCACCCACTTTTAAATTCTCAAAGGACGCGTTTTATACAATTCCTCCGCATCCTGAGTCATACCCCCTTTTTGCCTTCACTTGAGAGGATCCCGATAATCAGGTTGCTCAACAACTAACCTGGACTGTCCTCCCACAGGGTTTTTGGGATAGCCCATACCTCTTTGGACAGGTTCTAGCACAGGACCTCCTCCAGTGCCCCTTGTTCTCTGTTACAATATGTGGATAACCTTTTACTCTGTAGTCCCTCCCTGGAAGTATCCAAACTGCACAGTGCCCTTCTTCTTAAATTTCTTGGAAGCAGAAGTTAAAGGGTGGCCCCACATAAAGCCCAGTTATCAGTGCCTGAGGTGCAGTATCTAGGCCTACATCTCACCCCAAACACCCGAGGACTAACTGTTGACCAGGTCAAGGCCTTATGAAACTTGCAGCTGCCCATCTCAGCTGACCAGATCCAATCTTTCTTTTGTTTTGTAGGATTTTTCTGGCATTGGATGCCCAACTATGCCATTCTAGCTAAGCCACTACATGAGGCAATTAAGGAAACCCCGGTTGGCCCCCTCAAATTTGCCCTCGGTCATTTGCCGAGCCTTCTTGGCTCTCCAGGAAGCCCTCCTTAAATCACCGTCCTTGGCACTCCCCAACTCCACTAAGGCCTTCTTGTTATATACTGATGAAAAGCAAGAGATGCCACAGGAGTGCTCACTCAACCCCAGGGACCAACCCAGACATCAGTGGCCTATGTATCTAAACAGCTTAACTCTACCACCTGTGGGTAACCACCCTGCCTCAGGGCTCTGGTGGCAGCAGCAATGCTCACAAAAGAGGCTCTTAAAATTTGTTTCTGGATGCCCCTGTAGGTTTTTTCCCCACATAGACTCCAGGATCTGCTCTCTCCTCAAGAACTCCCTCTTCTGTCACCTTCTCGCATTCAGGAACTTTGTTTGTTGTTCATGGAAATTCCAGATATTAAACTGTCTCATACCCTGGCCCTTAACCTGGCTATTATTTTAGCAGTGAGCCAGGGGTCAGGCCCTGACTCATTTTCACCTAATTATGTTCACTCATGTGTTCATATGATTGAAGCTTTAGCTAAACCTCAGGTAGACCTCCAGGACATCCCACCTTCTTAATCCAGATGTTACTTATTTTGTTGATGGCAGCTCTGATTCTGATGCCAGAGGTAAGAAAAGGGCAGCCTATGCAGTGGTCACCCTAACTCATGTCATGGAGGCTGCCAGGTTACTGGATGGTACTACCTCTCAAAAGGCTGAACTGATTGTTCTAACTAAAAAAAAAAATAAGCAAAATAAAATAAAATAAAATAACCTGGCCAAAAAATAAGTGGGTAAACATATATCCCGATTCTAAATATTCCTTTTTAATAGCACATTGCCATGCCTCAATTTGAAGAGAGAGGGGATTTCTCTCCACTAAGGGTTCATCCATTGTTAATGCCACCTTGATTAAGAAACTCCTAGACTCCCTTTCTTTACCATCTGAACTGGCCATCATACACTGTTGAGGCCACCAGACAAAATCTTCCTTAGTGGCCAAAGGAAACAGTAAAGCTGATTATACAGCAATACAGATGACACAACAAGCTCAACAAAGCCCACTAGCCTATGTACTATTTTTAACCCTCCCCTCAATGGTGCCTAATTACAGCCTGCCTGAACAAAGACACCTGATCAAATTTGGAGTGTCCAGAACAGGGGATGGTTGGCTCATTATACAGGATAAGATTGTTCTGCCTGAGGCTCAGGCTGAAAAGGTCATTAGCCTAATACAATTTCTTTCATGTGGGACCTATGGCCCTAAAGCATTTTCTAAGCCACTTGTTTTATTCTCCTCTCCTGCAGCAGCTGATTAGTAAAGTCAATGCCTCCTATTCTACTTGTGCTGCTGTGTCTCCCCAAGGAGGCCTTCACCCCTCCTTTCCTACTCATCAAATGAGAGGACACTTGCCAGGGCAGGACTGGCAAATTGACTTCCCCCATATACCACCTTACAAAAAACTTAAATATCTTCTTACCATGGTCAATACCCTAAAAGGTTGGGTAGAGGGATGAGACAGCTAGCACAGTGGCCAATGTTCTATGCTTGAACATCATCCCTCGCTTTGGAATCCCTAATTCCTTACAGTCTGATAATGGACCAGCTTTTATTTCTAAAGTTACACAACAGGTGGCACAAGCTCTTGGTATTTCATGGAAGCTCCATATCCCATACTGACCGCAGTCATCAGAAAAGGTAGCAAAAATGAATGGATCCTTAAAAACCACCTAACAAAACTTTCTCTAGAGCTGCAAGTATCATGGTGTGAAATCCTGCCACTAGCTCTGGCCTGTGTTAGGGCCACCCCTCAAAGCCCCACCTTTATGAGCCCCTTTGAATTGCTATACAGTCACTCTTTTCTGCTTAATCACGCTCTCCCTTCAGAACCCCCTCCTTTGTGTTCCCATCTTCCTTACTTGTCTTTTCTCAGGCACCTTCATAGGGAAAATGATGACCAGTATCTTCCCCAACCCAGGACTGAAGAAGCGGCTCCACATCCTGTAGTCAAGGCACTTAAGCCAGGGGATCAAGTCCTCCTCAAGTCACTTCAACCAAATTCAACCAAAACATCTCCAACCATGGTAAACTGGGCCCTTCACAGTGATTCTCACCACACCTACTGCAGCCAAACTGTTGGGGGACCCCAACTGGCATCTTACCCAGCTAAAAAGGGCTCCATTACAACAGTCCCATGACAAATTCTCTTGCACAGTGTTGGGGCCTACTGAGCTTCATTTTTCTGGGCATAATTCTCTTTGATGTTTTTATTTTAGCAGGTCCACTTATTTTTATACTATGGTGCTCTCCCTCTTCAGATGCCATACTGCCATAACTCCTCATCTGCTAAAGTCTACTCCAGCACACATCACCAAGCTGCCCAGGGTAACCTTTGACTCATGCTACATCCATCCTCCCACCTGCCCACTTCTAGTGGACTTGACCTCTCCTGACCAAGGGGCCCCCTTACAACACCCCTTGACAGCAGGAAGTAGTTTAAGTTTTAAGATCTCCGCCCATTATCACCAAAAGGCCGGCATGACAAGTCAGGTCCCTCCCTCTTCCTAGAAGGAGGAGGAGACTCTGCTGGGTGATATCGCAGGCAATATTGAAAGGCAGGTGATGTCGTGAGAGGGGCAGCGTTCCCACCCATAGTCCCCCTACCCCCAAGATGTAAACCTTAAAAAGAGAGGCATTTTCTCTCCAGCCTCGGAGTGTCTCACAGGTTTCCAGGGTGGTCCAGCTCCTTTCCCCAAGGGGACCACATTAAACTTCTTTTTGAATATTCTGGTCTCTCTCATCTTTTTACCGCATAGACCTAACAGGCATAATTTGGCTTGAGACTCTAATATATAGTAGGTATAAATGGGGCGCATATAAAATCAACATAGTATTATTTGTCTCCTATCTTTTTCTTCTCCACTATTAAGAGTACTCAGATACTAAAGACATCTTTTCTATAAGTTTTCAGAAATCTATAATTTTAGGGAGCTCTTTTTATGCTATTTTATTCCTAGATTATACAATAATCTAAAACTTCCCTGGTCCCAAGGTCAGGTCCTAATTTATGCATGAAAAATATCCTGAGTCATATGATTGAGTGACATTTCCAGAATAGGAACTGTCACTTCAAGAATATCTTCCCTTACTTAGAGTTAGTACATATTGGAATTACCTGATCACTGCGACCTAAAAAGACTAGGTCAGAGAATAATAGTGATGTTAACATTCACAGTACAACTTCTATTTTTAAGAGACGCCTGACTGCCAAACTGGCTCAGCTTCTCATCCCTCAATGTCTCCAAGTGGATTTTATAAATACCCCAGTTTTCTTTGAGATGAAGCTTACAGGGGATTGTGAACCTGCAAATGTAGAACATACAAATTTACTCAAGATTATATCACTTTAATAAGCATTTCAATGAGTTCCATGGTCTGCTGGAAAACTTGATGTGTTTTATAAACCATAGGTTTAGCACTGTAAATTCTATGTACCATTCAACAATTATTTTAGTTGGGTAAGAAAGGAAACAAGAAGTTTATGGGTTTAGTGACTTCACAGGTGAGGAAGTCATTTCTCTTTTCATGCCATTTTCCCGTGATGCCAATAAGTACATAATAGTGGAAAACAAGCAAAATTAGTTCAAACTGAGGTTCGGTGTTAAAATCAATTAACATTGTAACTGATACAAATGATAGAGTGGAAAAAGGAAGAAAAATATTCCCAGAAAAAAATAAAAAGCACTTTTATTTATGTTGTTAAAAATGTATAGATAAGAAATCAGCAAGTCAAATTACATGGAGAAATAAATTATTGTAATTTAATCAGCTTCATAGATGAAGGATTCATTTGCATTTTTTGGGGGGGGGGTCTTTAAACTGTTTTTCCTTGAATAGGATTGAATTTTTGAGTAAATGCAATCTAGAAAACTTAGGAAATATATTGAGATTGCCAGCTTCTATAAATCCTATAAAACTTCTGTCAGTCAGTTTTAGATAATTCTATAGGGTTGGTAATATCTTTACTTGAATAGTCTGAAGACAGCAATGGAAAAGATTAGTACATTTATTATTGTTAATTATTGTTTTCTTTACTGTTGCTAATATAACATTTATTTCTATTATGCTGCAAGAAAAAATTAAGGGAAGAGTACATTCAAGTAACCTTTTATAATTTTATAGTAAAAAGAGAA
The DNA here is from genome assembly GCF_963383645.1 of Muscardinus avellanarius. Lineage (NCBI taxonomy): Eukaryota > Metazoa > Chordata > Mammalia > Rodentia > Gliridae > Muscardinus > Muscardinus avellanarius. The sequence goes on from NC_137791.1 coordinate 33,105,244, forward strand.
TATGTAAAAAGCTAAGGATATAAAAAGCATAAAGACCTGAAAACTAAAATTTAAGCATATTAAACATGCCTTACAGCTGGGAATGGTGGTGCACACTTGTAATTCCTTTGCTTGGGAGGCAGAGACAGGAGGATCATGCACGTTCAAAGCCAGCCTCGCTGGCTTAAGAGATCCTGTTTCCAAATAAAAATATAAAATAGGTCTGGGAGTATAGCCCAGATGTAGAAGGGTTTCCAGGAACCCCCGTATCCAGTACCAGCAAAAAAAAAAAAAAAAAAAGAAAAAAAGAAAAAAAAAGCCCTCCAAAGATCTTCTAATTCAGAGATATCTTGATTAAAGAACATTTGAACAATTGTTTTCTATGAATTACTTGTACTTACACAGAAAATTTAAAAAAATATCAGTAAAAAAAAAAGCATATAAAATTTTAAGACTTTTTTACTGAGATACATTATAATTTGTCAGGGTCTAGCCTTAGCAGGAGTTGGTGGTTGTGTGTTGGTGAGAGAAGAGTTGAGGTCACAAAGAGAGAAGACTCTGACATACAAGACCAGATGCAAGCTTCTCCCACTTTATTTAGGATTTGTTATAATCTTTATACTTTTTTTTTTGACAGCATAGATAATACCACAATCATGCAAGCAGAAAACTTCAAGGACAGAAAAAGTCTTTAACAGACTTCAGGACAGGATGTCAGGCATTTAATAAATCATAGAAAGTTTATTTTGTCTCCTATCAAATGTCACAAGGTCAGCTTGAATATAATCTTATATGTTGGCCCAAACTTTATCCTTGTGAGTAAAAAAGATCTTTGTTGACTGAGTCTCTCATATGTCATTGCCTATCTATTTAAGTTATGATGCTTATATATAAAATTTTAATTACACATATTAATCTAAATAATCTTAAAATAATTTTTTGAAGAAGGAGATACTCATATTCATGGGGAACTTAGGCTTTCACGAGTCCCCTGGCTGAGCTTTGGTTTAAGACCTGCACGAGATGCTGCAGCAATAATTTTATATATTTCTACTTGAAAGAGTACAAACAGAAGAATAAAAGAGTTAAAATTGAAAACCTTTTTTTTTGTGATACTGGAAACCCTTCTACCTCTGGGCTACACTCCCATACCTATTTTTTATATTTTTACTTGGAAACAGGGTCTCCTAAACAAGCAAAGCTGGCTTTGAACTTGCACAATCCTCCTGTCTCTGCCTCCCAAGTGTGGGCATTATAAGCCTGCACCACCACACCTGTCGAAAAAAATCTTATATAAGCATTTTTCCTACCTTATGTACTATGTATCTATAGCTCCTAAAGTAGTCCTTGGCCCACAGTAAATAAAAAAATATATATATATACTTTATAAATGAATAAAAAATGTCAGATGTGGTGGTATGTGTCTGTGATTCCAGTACTTGTGAGGTAAGACAAGAAGATCACAGGTTCAAACTAGGCTCAGCAACTTAGAAAGACCTTGTTTCAAAATAAAACTTAAAATAGGGTTGAGGGTGTATCTTGGAGGTAGAATATTTTGGAATTTAAGTTCCAGTATAACAAATTAAAAAAGTAAAAAGAATTAGTGAAAAGAAGCTTTATTTGCTCACTTTATATAGTCTATAATAGATTATATAAAAATGAGGTAATTGAATAGCTAAAAATGGGAATACAATAGGATCAAATAATTATTAAAAATAATGATACCTATTTACTTGGAGTTACTAGCATGTGAAGTTATTTAAATGAAAAATTATATAAATATTCATGAACATGATCTTTTTGATATTGATTTGTATACTTTAATTTTACTGAAAAAATTATTTTTTTTATACTGGGGATGAAACCCAGGGGCCTTCCACATTTGGACGATACTTTCAGATATATATTATTATATTGTATTTGGAAACAGGGTCTCACTAAGTAGCTGAGGCTGGCTTCAAAACTATGTGATTCTCCTGTCTCAGCTTCCCAAGTACTGGAATTACAAGCATGTCCCACCACACATGGCTGAAATTGATGACATTCTATTAAATACCATCCAAATGGACAAATATTCAATTTTATGATTTGTAGATATGACTTAATTGACATGTGGATACTCACAGATAATTTACTCTTAGTTTCAGCTTCTCTAAAAGGAAGAAATTGGTTGAATCATTACAGATACATACATATACACACATTTATTCTTGGCCTACTCTTTTAGCAATTATGTCATTTTCTAGCAATTTTGTCTGTATATGTTATTTTAAAAGCCTCTGATGCAAAATGACAAATATGGGAAATGACTATATTGGTTTACAAATTGCCTCTTATAAATAAAGTTAATCAGAGAACCACCTCTCTGATAATGTGGTTTAACATGCTTTTTTTCAGAGCTGATGATTTTTTTTACCTCTCCAGTTTTCAAAGGGTATTAAAAAGTAAGGGTGATAATTATAGTTTAGTTGAAATTATTTACTGGGTGTGGAAAAAGGGAAGTGCAAATTAAGGAAAAAGACTGATTAAAGAAGATTCTAGAGTTTCCATTGTTTACACTATAAAATAAAACCTACTTTGTGTCATAATCATTCAGCTATTTGCTATGAATCATCATGTTAACTCTTTTATATATTTCTACCATAGGCAGTAATTACAACTAATCTTTGCTTTGCTTTTTCCTGGTTACTATATCTGTATGCCACAAAAGGTGTTTCTCTAGTTTTTTCAACTTTAAATGTAAAGCTACAGAACATTAAGTCTGTGACATCTTTGACCATTTTCTCGAAAAAAAAAAAAAAAAGACTTTTTATGCCCCGGTAATTTATTTTCTATATGGTACTCAAGACATTTATCCTAATTATTTGATAAACCTTACATTTTTATATGATTTATTTTAAATGCACTACAATACAGAATGATAATATGGGTAAATCCTCCTAGGAAAATCAGGTGGGCAGACACAAAGATGCTATAATAATTCTGAAGTAAATTTCTGACAGAAAAAGAAAAAATTAAGACAATAGTGAAAAAACAAAAGAATGTGATTCTCACCCATTTAATTGTATCCTCAAGTTATGAGATTATTAGGGTTAACAAACTTTTAATATTAAATAATGTACAATAAATATGATTACCCTATTATCAAATGATAGAAGTTACATGGTTTGTAAGATAGGTGTCTCATTTGTGTAAATGGTAATTGTAATGATTATAATGACATTGCTAACTGTTGTTTTTTATGAACATAGCATAATTATAAATTACTTATCTTGGCTCAAAAGCAGAAATTATAGAATTTATGCAAATCCATAAAAGTTATATATGTCAAAATAATATTTTTAGAATCTTTTATTTATTTTTGTATGTGTCACAAAGTAGTTCACTGCTTTGCAAATGATTGTATACAATTTAAGTACAACAATAAGTACATTTTGAATTATCACTAAAAGGAATTGTTTTATTTTATCATCTTTATAACTAGCATAGTGTTAGTAATGATATTTCTTGTTATTATTGATAACCATAATGTGTTAATTATGTCCAGCTGTTACAGATATATTGATCTTTTAAAATTTTAAATTGAAAAATTATTTTCTTCCATTTTCTTTTACATTTTAATCTCTGTGAATTTATGTGGTTTAGTTTCTATTAAACAAAAATAAACATTTTTCCAAGAATTTTATTTTTCAGTATTACAAGAGAAGATAGATATAGTCTTTCTGTGTGTGTACATCAGTAAATATGTAGTTTCTGTTATGTAGCATTTACCACTGTACCTATGCAGAGATTGTGAGATAAATAAATCAGTTGTGATTTGTTTACAAGCAAAGGGAATTAAGAGTCTGACTATGCTAACAAGATTGCTGTTACTGTGAAAGTAACTGTGAAGTAATTAAAAACTCTGAAAACCAGTGTTAAAACTGAGACATCAGATTTGGAAATATAATGACTCGAATTACCTCAGTAAGGTAAATAAATACAAGAAACAACAAAATAATAGGATTATGTACATAAGGAATTGCTATTGGGATGAATAATATTCAGTCTCTTCAAATAATGTAGTCAAATATTATTTCACTTTAACTGTATCAGAAATGTGAGGAAAGCATCACAGAAATAGTATTCATAAAATATCTTATTTCCCACAGAGGGAAGGATGCCAACCTGATTCAACGGTCCTCCAGATCTGTGAACAACTTTAGATTCTTCAAAATGAGTTTAGGCAACTAAAATAAGGTGGAATAGGCAAAAGAGTGGCTAAAAACAAGAAATGTAGTAAATAAGATTATCATGTATCTTTCATATTTTGCTTTTGCATGCAGTTATCCTACTCCACATGTTGAGTGTTCTTCACCTGAACACGTGGCTTAAAGATTAATGCTTAATTAGGAATTCATTGAGGTAATAAAAGAGAATAGCTATTGATTGTCATGTGTTTTCTTGTTCTATCCAGGTACTTATCTTTCAGATCTTAATATAAGTGCAGTAATGCAACAATTGTCCTTCAAATAAGTATATTCACATTTAATGTTTTCTTTTATAATAAAAATGTTCATTTGTAGATATATTTTTATTATGTGTAGCTTCACATTATATTTTATAAAATATATATTATGAAAGGTATCAATAGCTAAATACCTGAACGATACATGATTCAAGTTTTGTATCAAATTAATAAACCCAAAGGAACATTATATTTATGCTGTGTATTTGATAGAGAAATATGTTAATGCTAAGATTTTTGTATGTGCTAATGTTAAAAACATTAAATATATATACATTAAAATATTTTGTAGTGGTCAATAATTTAACATTCCTAAACTACTAGGAGGCCAAAGCAGAAGGCCTGCTTAGACCCAGGAGTTCAGGACAGTCTAGGTAACATACTTTAGTACTGTATCAAAAAATTAATAAGTGAATAAAAATGTTCTATAGTCACAATATTTAAGTCTATATAGTATGAGTATAGATACATTTTAGAGGTGTATTAAGATTTTATTTCAAGTAAACATAGAAAATGCAATTAAATTGATTTGTTCACACCAATACTTGTATAGACATTTTTTTCTTACCTTCTACCTTGCCTTATAAATACATACATATACTTGTTATGTTTACTAATATGTCTGCTTCTTATCAAACAGTAACTTTCTTTTTTTAGTTTTGTATTAATTCATTGTACTCATACATCTTAAGAGGGTACAAGAAAATGGAAGCATATATGCACACATCACACAATTAGCCCCTACCCAGATTCTGCCCCATTTCCTCCCCTCACTCCTCATGTTTTGTTTAGTGACTGACATTGATATATTTGTAAATGTAGATCATGAGCATTACATAATTTTTCTTTTTACCCTTCTCATCCCCTCAGGTCACCTTATTTGTTTATCTCTGTTATCTCCTTCTTTGTCTAGATTTTCTCCTATGACTCATGTTCTCCCTAGCTTTTGCATACTAGGGACAGCATCTAATTTCTTATTGTATTGTTCTCCAGTTCCATCTATTTCCCTGTAAATTATGTAATTATGTTTTTCTTTATGGCTGAGAAAAATTCCATCGTGTATATATCCCATAATTTTGTCATTCATTCATTGTTGATTGACATCTTGGCTGGTTCCATAGTTTGGATATTGTAATTCTTCACCTAAGAAAAAAATACAAACGCATTCCTTTGTTAGTTTGGTTTTCTATCTTTTGGGTAGATACCCAGAAGTGGTATTGCTGGATCATATGGTAAGCTTATTCCTATTTTTCTGAAGATCCTCCATATTGTTTTCCAAAGTAGTTGCACTAATTTGCAGTTCAACCAACAATGTATTAGATTTCACCTTCTTCATATCCTCAGCCTCATTTTTTGTTGTTTGCATTTGAATGATTGGCATTCTAGTAGGAATTAGGTGAAATCTAAGAGTAGTATTGATATGAATCTCTCTGATTGCTAAAGATGTTGAGGAATTTTCATGCATTTATTGGACATTTAAATTTCTTCTTTTTTGATGTATCTGTTTAGGTACATTGCCCTTGCCCATTTTTTGGTTGAGTTATTTGTTGTTTTCATGTTGAGTTTCTTGAGTTCTCTGTATAGTCTAGATATTTGTCCTCTGTCAGAGTGGTGGCAAGAATCTCCCCTTATTCTCTTTGCTTTCCATTGAGGTTCTTTGTAGTTTCTTTTGCTGTACAGGAGCTCTTCAGTTTCAAGCAATCCCACATATTGATTTTAGTTTCTTGTGCCTTTGGGGTCTTGTTGAGAAAGTTCTTATCTGTGTGTATGTGTTGCAGTGTTAGAACTATGCCCTCTTCAAGGTGCCTCAAGGTCTCTGGTCTAATTTTCAAGTCTTTGGTCCATTTTGAATTAACTCTTGTCTATGGTGAGAAAATAAATTTTATATCCATTTTTTTTTTGCATATGGTTAACCAGTCTGCAAATTTGTTTCTGAGTCTTCTTTTCTTCTCCATTGGTCTATCTATCTGCTTTTGTGCCAGTACCATGCTGTATTTATTACAATGGCTTTTTAGTATAGTTTAAAGTAAGGTATTGTGATTTCTCCTGCATGTTTTTTGTTGCTGAAAACTACTTTGGATAATCTGGGTTTTTATTTTATTTTTATTTGTTTATTTATTTATTTTTTGTTGTTGTTGTTGTTCCAAATGAATTTAAGGACTAATTTTTCTATGTCTATAAGGAATGACCTTGGTAATTTAATGGGTATTGCATTGCATCTGTAGATCACTTTTGGAAATATGACCATTTTGATTATATTTATCCTGTCTATTGATGAACATGGAAGATATTTCCATCTTCTAAGGTTCTCTTTGATTTTTTTCAATGTTTTGTAATTTTCTTTGTAGAGGCTATTTATCTTCTTGGTTAAGTTTTTTTGTGTGCATGATACTATTTTTTTTTTTTTTTGAGGGTGGAACACAGGGGCTTTTCTACCTCTGGCTACACTCCAAGATGTATTTTATACTTTATTTGGAAATAGGGTCTCACTAAGTTTTTGAGAGCCTCACTAAGTAGCTGAGGTTGGCTTTGAAACTGTGTGATTCTCCTGCCTCAGCCTCCAAAGTGCTGGGATTACTAGCATGTGTCACCAAGCCTGACTTCGTAGTTAAGTTTATTACTAAGTGTTTTTTTTTTTGTGTGTGTGTGTGTGTGTGGGGGGGGGTTATCCTGAGTGAAAGTGTTTTTGTGGATTTCATTCTCAGTGGATTTATGTTTGGTATACAGAAAAGCTTGCAATTTTTAAGGCTGATTTTTTTTTTTTTTTTGGTGTTACTGGGGTTCCTGGAAGCCCTTTTATCTCCAGGCTATACTCCCAAACCTATTTTATTTTTGGAAACAGGGTCTCTTAAGCCAGCACGGCTGGCTTTGAACCTATGTGATCCTCCTGTCTCTGCCTCCCAAGCACAGGGATTACAAGCATGCGCCACCACGCCCAGCTTAAGGCTGATTTTGTATCCAGACACCATGCTGAATTTGTTAATCAGTTCTGTCAGCCTTTTGGTTGAGTTTTTTTTTTTTTTTTGATCTTCTAAATATAGTTGTTGGGGTCTGCTCAAACTGTTTGACAGAATTTCCAATGAATTAGCTACATGTAGTGCCAAATGCGTTGACGTCTGTACAACCGCCTGACAGAACTTCCGATGAATCAGCTACATGTAGCATCTAGTGCAGGTCTGCACAACCACCTGAACTTCTGATGAATGAATCTGCAACATGTAGCGCTGAGCAGATATGGAGGGCGTAACTACACAACTACTCTCCTTGCCCCTGCTAGCTCAGTTTGGTAATGTTGAGCCTTATTGGCTCAAATAATGCTTCCGTGCTCGTGAACCCCTCGTGAATTGGAAAATGATTGGCTGCAAGTTATATACTTTACACATGCAAGGGTGACCTTTAGCTTGATAGGTTAAAATAGTTTCCTGTTGGAAATCCCCCTTGCAGGTTTTTGCTTTAAATTGGGTTGCCTGAGAGAAATAAACAAGATCCTGCTTGACACGACTCCCAGCTGGTGTGTTTCTGTTCCGGCCATTGGCACCCACCATCCCTCTCAGCCCCACCGCTGATGGGCTGGACCTGTCATATAGTATCATATCTTCTACAAATAGTGAAAGTTTTTTGTTATTCTTTTTCTATTTATACTTTTTTATTTTATTTTCTTGCCTTATTGCCCTGGCTATAGTCTCAAGTACTATATTGAAATGAAATGGTAAAAATGGACATACTTGTCTTGTTAAATTTTAGGGAAAATTTTTACAGTTTTTAAAACCCTATTTAATTTGATGTTGGCTGTAAGCCTGTTGTAGATTGCCTTTATGATGTTGAAATATGTTCCTCCTATTATAATTCTCTGCAGTGCATTTAGCATAAATAGATGTTGGATTTTGTCAAATGCATTTTCAGCATCGATTAAAATAATCATGTAATTTTTATCTTTGGTTCTGTTTGTGGGATGAATTACATGGATTTATTTTCATATGTTGAACCAGCCTTGCTTCCTTGGGATGACCCTACTTGGTCAGGGTATATGATTTTCTTGATGTGGTTTTGAATGAATGATTCTAGCATTTTGTTTAGCAGTTTTGTATCCAAGTTCATAAATGATATAGCCTGTGGTTTTTCTTCCTTGAATTTGTCTTGCCACCAGCCCAAAAGCAAGAGGCCAACTGACTGTGAACATAAATTTCCAAAACTGTGAACCAAATAAATCTTTTCTCTCATTAGTTGTTGTACATAGGATATTTATTATGTGGGATTACTTTCTTTTCGTGTGTGTGTGTGGTACTGGGCATGGAACCCAGAGGCTTTCTACCTCCAGGCTATACTCCCAGACCTTTTTATATTTTATTTGGAAACAGGGCCTCACTAGGTTGCTGAAAGCCTCACTAAGTAGCTGAGGCTGGCTTCAAACCCGTGCGATCCTCCTGTCTCAGCCTCCCAAGCACGGGGATTACAAGTGTGCGCCACCACGCCCGGCTGTGAGATTACTTTCTGAAAATTATCTTATAATTATCAAGTGATCTTTGAGAAATAAGCTATTCAATCAAAAATCACTATGATACTTCTTACATTTTTAGATATTAAAAGGAAAAGAAATGTGTACATAAGCTTGTGTTTGGAGAAATTATATTAGAAGAAATACTTTGGAAATAATTAACTTGGCCTCTGTTTATTTGGTTTTCCAAAGTCAGACTGAGATTTTAAACTTCAGTAACTATATTTTGCCCCAACAGCTAATCCCACTAAAGGCATCTATCAGAAGAGAATAGGCCTTTGTTCTGCTTTTTTGTTCTTTCCTTTAATCAAGATTTCAAGGGACTTAAAGGAGACTGAGCCTGGAGCCACTGTTGTTTTCATGCTGTGGAAAACACAGTGTGCTGCCTTCACACCAGACCACGTAGCTGTACACAACATTACAGAGCATTACTACAGTCATATTATTTTATTTTTAAAGGTATGTGCAAATCCCAGATTCTCTTTGGCTGAATAAATATATGTAAAATTTTCCCACTTGAGGTCATGAACCTCAGGCTTTTCTGGATATTAAAACATTACTTAGCATATAAATTTAATTTTTATCTTTATCTGCAATGTAAGTATATATAGGGACACAAAAATTATAACCAAAATTCAGAGGCTTTTTTTTTTTTTCTAAAAGTACTTACTCCTCACTTAGGCCTACTGATACCTGCTGGGCAACTAGAAGCATGATAAACACTTGGCATCATTGCCTTCATTTTGTATCTGTTTCTGTCTCCATTATTACCTTCAACTTTGGGTAAGATTTTAGCTCAAATCTGTGTACAGCCATGTTAATAGGCATATAAAGCATTTAAGGATTGTTAACCTAAAGCTAGTAATTTGCTACTTCATGTCTGAAAACATTAAGGTAAATGCAACTAAAGTTCTTTTGACTGATGACAACAACCAAATTTTGAAAATTCCCAACCCACAACCCCTGGGGTAGCACCTAGAATTCTGCAATCAATGTCCTATAGCATCTAGAAACAGCATAATCAGTATTCTGAATGATCCTACACAGATGATCTTATGTGGATTTTTATGTTAATAGCATATTTAGGCTAATATAGTTTACCAATTGATATTAATAGTAAACATTTATTCATTCATTATTTTCTATGCCTAAAAGCAAATACACGCATTTTCAAAGAAAAAAAAAAAAACACCAGTGTTAACTGCCGCTTTCAACATTACCTACTGCTCTGATTGTTTACTGTATAATCATTCCAATTTATGATGGGTCACAAAACTACTCATTTTAGAAAAAAATAAAAAATCAAGACAAATGAAAATTTAAAAAAGATCCTTTGTATTTGTAAATATTATTTGCTTCTGGTCACATATGGGGTTTATTTATTAAATTCAAGCCTGGACTGCTATATTATCTTTGAATGTCTACTGGCAAAAAATTTCAAATCTCATTATTTTTTATATTATGCATATTTATATTTAGCACCTGAGATGTCTCAAATATTTTATATATATTCTTTTGTACTATCTCTTTTTATTACTTGTTTAATAAAATTATTTTAGAATCAAGGAGGGCAGACTTAATAAACAAAAACTCATCATGTACCTGTGCCTGCAGGCAATATGACTCTATTCACATTTGCTTCTGTGTTGTTTACAAGATAATGGTGGAGCTGGGTGCAGTGGTGCTCCTCTGTTATTTCAGCCACTTGATAGGCTGAGACGGAAGGATTGTAAGTTTGAGGCCAGCATCTGTAACTTATCCTGTATCAAGAAATAAAAGGAGCTGGGAATTTTACATAGTGTTGGATCCCTCCCTGGTTTCAATTTTTAGAATTGGAAAATAAAAAAGAAAAGTGGTGATCTGGGCTTATTTACAAAATAAATATGAAAATACAACTAAATTCACTAAACAAATCCTCAAGAGTCATATTAATTTAAAAGGATGAGTACATTTGGGTGGACAATGTTTCATTTGAATTTGAAAATTTCATTTGAATAAGTTTTTGTAGTCTATAGAATAAGATACTTTTTAAAAGTGCATGGGAATTTTTGCATTAATTTTTGCAAAAATGCATTAATTTTTGTTCCTAGAACTGCTGCTAAAATACATAGCTAAAAGGTATAAAGTAGGTTAGTTACAATTGATTTTACAAATTAAAATTATAAAACAAACATTATGATATTCTGGCTTTATATTAAGCATGTAATGCCTGAGTATCAGTGATGCATTTCCACAGTGAAGCCAGGGAGGAAGGGAAGGGGAGAAAGAAGGCTGAGGTAGATTAATGGAGGAGCTTCATTCAAATGTGTATAAATGCGAATGTAGCATGTTTAACCAAAACATTCATTGATGGGGGGAGAAGAAGCAGGGGGACACCAAGTACTGTGTGAATGTATGCCATTGTCAATATGATCCACATCATAATGTGACACTATAGCGTACCAATAAAATAAAATAAAATAAAATAAAATAAAATAGACAAAAAAATAGGGCTGGAGGTGTAGCTCAAAGATACAATGTCCTTGGGTTGCATCCTCAGTACCACCAAAAATTTAAAAAAATAATCATCTTGACAGTATATTTTTATATTGACATATTTCTACATTAATTTCTATATATGATCTTGTCACATATTCCAATATGTAAATTCCAAAATTCAGTGACCAGTACAGAAGTAGTATTTCCATATGAATTTGGATTTTTTTTTTTTTTTTTTTTTTTGGTGGTATTGGGGATGGAACCCTTCTACCTCCAGGCAACACTCCCAGACATATTATATATAATATTTTATTTTTCTTTTTTCTTTCTTTCTTTCTTTCTTTCTTTCTTTCTTTCTTTCTTTCTTTCTTTCTTTCTTTCTTTCTTTCTCTCTCTCTTTCTTTCTTTTTTTGCAGGTCTGGGGATGGAATCCAGAGGCATTCGACCTCTGAGCTACACTCCCTGCCCATTTTTTATTCTTAATTTTGAAACAGGGTCTCACTGAGTTGGAGAGTGCCTCACTAAGTAGCTGAGGCTGTACAAAAACGGTGATCCTCCAGTCTCGGCTTCCCAAATGCTGGGATTACAAGCATGGGGCACCACGCTCGGTATATATACATACATATATATATATATATATATATATATATATATATATATATATATATATATTTGGAAACAGGGTCTCTCAATCTAGCAAGGTGTCTTCAAACCTGCGCTGTCTGATCCTTCTGTCTCTGCCTCCCAAGCGCGGGGATTACAAGCATGTGCCACCATGTCCAGCTGGATTGCTTTTTAGATCTTTGGCAGAGTGACTTAAATCATGGTTGCCAAATTTTTATTTCAGACAACTATTTACTACCTAATTGACTTAGTTTTCTCATGTGTAAGATAAATTTAATAAGTTTATATCTTGTTTTGTTATAATTGGCTAATTTAGATCAAATACTTTTATATATGTAACAGTTATAAGGTATTAAAATTGTTATCAACACATTGGTTTTTAAATGTATAAAAAGAATAAAGAAAAAATATTTTATTATTATGACCAAAATTGGCATAAAAGGCACTCTTAATAATTTTACTTTAACATGAGATTACACTGAGAAATGAGGTTTAAAAGATAAATTTATGGAATTTACCTAAGAAATAGATGACATATATTTATGTAGATTTAATTACATAAATATTAACATTCTATATTTACACATTTCTTTTTGTACTTTGAATTCCCCTAGTTTTAGTAAAATTTGTTAGGTCTATTGTGGTAGCAAATGGTGATTGTATCACCCTCTCTAGTTTTAAGAAAATTTTATTAGAAGGAAGCAATTTGTTATGAAACTTTTACTGCTGTAATTATAAATCAAGGTAAGATTCATAGTAAACAATTATATATATACACAAATCATTTGTATGTTTTCTTCTATACACTTCAACATATCCACTTCACTATCACCATTCATTCTAGTAAAATTCATAGTGATAAATTTACATATGCATATATTATTATTTGTTTTGTTTTCTTCTATCACCTCCCCTTGCCCTCTCCTCTTCTCTCCTACAATCCAGTTCTGTTACCCTACCACATTCTCATCATCAGCACTTATTATTTGTACTCTTGTTAATTGTCATTCTATTTGAATGAAATGTAATCTCGATGTTTTGAATTACAGTTTCCTGATTTTCTAATGATGTAGATTTTTTTAAATATATTTGTTGCCCTGAGTGAGACGCTATTTCAAAATAAATAAATAAAAATAAGGCTGGGTATATGGCTTGGAGTTATAGTACCCCTGATTTCCATCCCCAATACTACAAAAAATAAATAAAATAAAAATAGATTTATTGCCTATTCATATTTCTCTATTCAAAGAGTATCTATTTAGTTCAATTGCCAATTTGTTTATTGGGTAATTTGGGGGTTTTTGTATGTATATGTGTGTTAAATATTTTGAGTTAATTTGTTATAAATATTTGTCCTCTATCAAAGAAGTAGTGTACAATGATTCTCTTATATTTCATAGGTTATCCACACACTTGGTTGTTCTCTTTGTTGTTCAGAAGCTTTGAAATCTTATAGCGTCTCTTTATTATTTTTTTTCTGAGCTTTGGAAATCTTTTAAAGGAAGTTTCTCCCTGTGCCTGTATGTTGGACAACTGGTTCAATGTTTTCTTCCAGTAAATGCAAAGTTTCCGATTTAATTTCTAGGTCCTTTTTTGAATCTACTTTTATTGATGGAGGCCTTTGATTCATTTAGAGTTAATTTTTGTACAGGATAAGAGGTAGGTTTGTAATTTAATTATTCTATGTATGACTATCCAGTTTTCCCAACATCATTTGTTGAAAAAGATATCCATTCTCATATTAGTACATTGCTGGGGATCATCTAGCTATAAGTATGTATTTTTCTCTATCTCCTATTGTATTCCAGTAGTAAGTTTTTATAGCAATAATATGCTATTTTATTACATTTCTGTAGTGTAATTTGAAATTTAGTATTATAATGTCTCCAGCATTGTCCTTATTGCTTAGAATCACTTTGAGTATTCTGAGTATTTTGGGTTTTTTATTTGAATTTTAGGACTATTTTTAGTTCTGTAAATAATATTGTTGGGATTTTGATAGGAATTCATTGAATCCTGCAGATTACATTTAATAGTATAGCCATTTAAACAATATTTATTCTGCCTATTATATATAAACATAGGAGGTCTATCTTTTAGTGTTTTCTTCAAATGATTTCCTCAGGGCTTTATAATTTTTTATAGAGTCATTAGCTTTAGGTTTGTTGTATATTGGCTTTATGAAATTAAGAACCTTGAAGAAAATCACTTTCAAGAAGAGGTCTTTTACTTTTATCTTAGGCATTATTGTGCTGATTATTACTTATATATCTTAACGAAAATCAGCCCTAGACCTTAAGAGGAAAGCCAAAAAACTTTCAAAGATACTGACATAAAGACATATCACCATCTGTTTGTTAAGCTACCTAATCCTGAAATACATACATTTTATTGCTTCTTTTGTGATTTAAATAAACAAAAGAACAAAAATCAACCTCATTTTATCAGTTACTTTAATTGACACAATTTATGTTACTTGCTTTTATGAATGCATTAATTTATTCTGATTTAATTTTAGTGTGAATTTGAGTTTACAGTTTCCCATCATAGTGTGGTAGCTAAGCTCAGTCAGTCTCAGAAAGTCAATGATGGTATGCTTTGTCAACTGAAGAGAAAATACAGAACAGAAGAGACTTTAAGTAATAAAAAAGAGATGCTAGAGCAGATAAATGGGGGGTAGGGTTAGTGGATAAATTTGGGAGGATAAAGAAAGAAATAGGTTAAATAATGTAATGACAATAGATGAAGGTATTACTACCAATCATACAAACTTGTATGTGTAGGGAGAAAAATAGAGTGGACTGAAATGTGGAGGAAAATACACAATGAGGTATGCGCATGTACATTTTTATTAAATTGATTCTCAACATGATGTATTATTGTAATGCATTAACAAAGCCAATTATTACATGGACAACTATATTCCTTTTATATTGATAATTTGGGATAAAACATAAGTTACACAAGAGAAGAGACAATTACCTATATTTATTTCATTGGAAAGAAAAAGAAAGAAGAGAATAAGAATAAGAAGGTCAAAGAGAAAAATATAAGGAGGAGCATGATGCTCTAAAACACAGATATATGCCAAAGACATTAAGTGTTTACTTTAACTTAATGACTTTTGATTGCATTCATTTTCCCTGAAATCAGAATTCTAGTTCAGTGAATATTAGTCACCTGCTGTGAAATGAAGAAGATAATTTTATTGTTTATATTTGAATGATTTTATGGTATAATTTTGTCTAAATGATATAAAAATTCAAACACATTTTTAATACAAAGACAATTCATAAATTTTTGAAGATTAGTTGTAAACAGAGTAAAACCTCTAATTTAAATAATTGAAGAAAGAAATTTTTCTTTCAATTTGTAATTAGGTTGGCAAAAATTTACCTACCATAATTCTACCTGGACTTAGTGTAATAAATATGTATAAATTTTGCAATTATTGTGTTGTTTGCAAATATATCCTGCTAAAATGTATTAAAGTGATTAAATAAGATTAAAATTCTATTCCTTAACTCTTCTTGGCTCCATTGAGAAATGTGTTAAAATTTCAACAAGTGACATAAAATTGTAAGGTGAATGAGGAAACAATTGGCATTCTAATTCAAAATTACATTTCATATCTAGCCAATATTTTATATAATTTTATGATGTTATTAAAACATTTAAATGACATGGAAATGAACATCTGTAGCCTATTTTTTAAATAAATCTTTCTCTGTAGAAAAATCAAATAACAAATATCTACTTTTTGAGCATGAAATTATTCTTTGTTTATTAAATTTATACTTAAAAACTCAACTCTCTAATTACCTGAACCACTTAGAACAAAGGCAAATTAAAATTTATGCTATTCATGTGTTTGATACATGAGTGTAAATACGCTTTTTTCAAAATATGCTACCTCTCCTAGAGTATATATATTACCTTATATTTATCATAATATAATATTATATAGAAGATGAATAACACATGAATTAATGAATGGTGAAATTAGAATAATATTATGTATTATACACAAAATGATTGGATTGCTAAAAAATTGACATAATAAAAGATTTCAACTTCCAATATACATATTTACAAGAGAAAAAAAGGTGGCACAAAACTTAATTATTTTTGAAGTTAGACTTAAAAAAATCAGCAAAGTAAGATTAAAATGATGATTTTTTAATTGTAATATTTTTGCATAATTTTATTGTGAAATATCAAAAAACTAAAATGTTCTAAAACATTTTCTACATAATCAATAATTATGAATAAAGGACCTTTAGAATTATCAAGTAAAAAATAAATTATGAGCACTCTAAAAGCCATTCATTCATGTGTCTTTATTTAAAAGACTCTAGTTTATTGCTTGAAGGAACAATTATTCAAAAATTTGGCAATTACTTTTATGTTTCCATTGTATTGCCAAGTATATAACATAAATAGCATAGTGATTAAAATTTTTCTGCCATGATATATTGCCTCTGGGCCCACAAATAGTCAATTTTTTAATGCTAGTTAATATTTTGATCATTTTCCTTCTGTTTATGTTTTTAACTTTTTTTTTTTTTTTTTGGTGGTACTGGGGTTCCTGGAAGCCCTTCTACCTCCGGGCTACACTCCCAGACCTATTTTTACATTTTTGTTTGGAAATAGGGTCTCCTAAGCCAGCGCACGGCTGGCTTTGAACCTGCACGATCCTCCTGTCTCTGCCTCCCAAGCGTGGAGATTACAAGTGTGCACCACCACGCCTGGCTTGTTTTTAATTTTTATTGATGCATTGTAGTCATACATCTTAATGGAGTACATGATGGTGGAAACATACATGCACACATCACCCAATTCACTCTTAACCAATTGCCTCCCCATTCCCTAACACTACCTTCTCATATTTGGCTTAGTAATTGACTTTTATATCTTTGTTAACATACATCATGAACATTAGAGAACTTCTCTCTTCTTTCCTCCCAACCTCTCAAATCTCATTTTCTCATGTATAGTATCAGCTTCTTCATCTAGCATTCTTCCTATGACCCATTTTCTCCCTAACTTTCAAATATTAGGGGAATCATTTGATTATTTTTTGTGATTGATTAATTTCACTTACCATAATGTCCTCCAGTTCCATCCATTTCCCTGTAAACCACCTTGTTTTTCTTTATAGATGAGTAAAATTCTATTGTGTACATATCTCAAAATTTTTCAATCCAGTTGTATGTTGATGGACATCTTGGCTGGTTCCATAGTTTGGCAATTGTGAATTGTGCAGCTATGAACATAGATACACAGCATTAGTGTGGTAGTTTGGTTTCCATTCTTTTGGGTAGATACCCAGTAGTGTTGCTGGATCATATGGTATGTTCGTTCCCATTCTTCTGAGGATCCTCCAAACAGTTTTCCAAAGTTGTTGTACTAATTTGTAGTTCCTTTAATGATGTAGTACGTAGCATTCCCATTTTTCCACATTCTCTCCAGCATTTGTTTTTGTTTGTGTTTTTAATGATTGGAGTTAGGTGAAATCTCAGGGTAGTTTTGGTTTACATCTCTCTGGTAATAATGTTGAGCATTTTATCATGCATTTATTGGCCATTTGAATTTCTTCTTTTGTGAAGTGTCTATTTAGTTACCTTGCACATTTTTTGATTGGGTTATTTGTATTCATTGTGATTAGTTTCTTGCATTCTCTGTTTAATCTAGATATTAGTCCTCTGTTGGAGGAGTAGGTGGCAAAAATCTTCTCCCATTCTGTTGGCTCTTGGTTGACGTTCTACATAGTTTGCTTTGCTATACAGAAGCTCTTCAGTTTCATTCAGTCCCACATATTGATTTGCCTTTTAGTTTCTTTTGCCTTTAGGGTCTCATTGAGAAAAATTTTACCTGTGCATATGTGTTGCACCTCTGGACCTATGCCCTCTTCAAGAAGCCTCAAGGTCTCTTGCATAATTTTCAAGTCTTTGATCCATCTCGAATTGACTTTTCTGCAGGGTGAGAAAGGGGATTATTTTCCATTTTTCTGTATATGGTTAACCAGTTACCACCAGTTTATGTTTTTTTGCCTGAAAAAAAATCAATTGGCCATAACTGTGCAGATTTATATCATATTGTTTTTATGGCTTTGGAATATATTTTAAAGTCAAATATTGTGAATATATATATATATATATATATATACATACATATATATATATATACATACATACATATATATATATACATACATATATATATATATATACATACATACATATATATATATATATATATATATATATATATATATATATATATATATTGCTGAGAACTACTTTGGCTATTCATTTTTTTTGTTGTTCCAAATGAATTTAAGGACTACTTTTTCTATATATGTAAGAAATAACCTTGGTAACTTAATGGGTATTGCATTGAGTCTGTAGATCACTTTTGAAAGTATAATTTTGATGATATTTATTCTGCCTGTCCATGAACATGGAAGATCTTTTCATCTTCAAAGTTCTTTTTCAATTTCTTTTTTCAATGTTTTATAAGTTTCTTTGTAGAGGTTTTTGACTTTCTTGGTTAAGTTTATTCCTAAGTGTGTGTGTGTGTGTGGGGGGGGGGTTGTGTGTGGAATATCCTAAGTGGAAGTATTTTCTGGAATTCTTTCTCAGTGGATTTATGATTGATATACAGAAAAGTTTTCTAATTTTTTAAGATTGATTTTGCATCTAGGCACCATGCTTTCTACCTCCAGGCTATACTCCCAGCCCTATTTTATATTTTATTTTGAAACAGGGTCTCACTAAGTTGCTGAAAGCCTCACTAAGCAGCTGAAAGCCTCAATAAGTAGCTGAGGCTGGCTTCGAACCTGCGCGATCCTCCTGTCTCAGCCTCCCAAGCACAAGGATTACAAGTGTGCACCACCATGCCTGGCTTTATTGATTTTCTAATTTATACTATCTTCTTAGTATCACGTCATCTGCAAATTTTGAACGTTTTTGTTCCTCTTTTTTCTAATTGTACTTCTTTGGTTTTCTTTTCTTTTCTTACCTTATTGCTCTAGCTAGAGTTAAGTACTATATTGAAAAGAAATCATGACAATGAACATCTTTGTCTTGTTTCTGATTTTAGAGAGAATTCTCGCAATCTTTCTCCATTTAATATGATGTTGTCTGTGAGCCTATATTAGATTGCCTTTATGATGCTACGTATGTTCCTTCTATTCTGACTTTTGCAGTGCTTTTAAAATATACAGATTTTTTATTTTTTCAAATACTTTTTCAGCATTGATAGAAATGATCAAGTAATTTTTTTCTTTGGTTTTATATATATATATATATATCAAAGAAAAAAATTTTTATATATAAATATATATTTATATATACTATATATAAATATATAGTATAGTACTGGGGGTGGAACCCAGAGGCTTTCTCCGGGCTATACTCCCAGACCTTTTTTATATTTTATTTGGAAAGAGGGTCTCACTAAGTTGCTGGAAACCACACTGAGTAGCTGAGGCGGGCCTCAAACCTGTGCGATCCTCCTGTCTCAGTCTCCCAAGCACGGGGATTACAAGCATGCACCACCACACCCGGCTCCTATTTATATTTTTAAAATTTTAATTTTAATTCTCCAGTTATCAAATCATCTGACTCACTGCTAGAATTTATAATCTATAAAACATCTGGATATTCCCTGAAATTTCTAGATGAATTAAAGTTCTGCTAAAGTTACTCTAATTTTTGTTATTGTCTATTTTAGTTTACATGTATATAGTCTTTACAATAACAAAAATTAAGTTTTTCAATGATTCCATTCAACACTACAGTCATCCCTGAGATTCTGTCATTACTATTAACACTAATGATTGCTTTTTCATATGCAAACCAAATACTAAAAATAGTTTAATTCAATTCCTGATTACTTTTTACTTGCAACTCTACCCTGCATATTGTGACTTAAAAATTCTTATACATATTTAAAGTTATGAACAAAAACATAAAATGTATTTCTTTGCCATCATATAGCCATATCTTATCTAATTATTTATTTTTATACTGCCCTAATGTGTTATCTCATAACATTTTTATTCTTAAAAGTTATGTTGTTTATAATAATACATTTTGAAATAATTATTTTCCATCTTAAATATAGCCATTGATTTCTTTTATATCCTGACTTCTCTTTGTAGAAAAAAATCTGTAAGACAACAATTCTTTCTAAACTCTGTGTTAATCTTTGAATCTAGAATGTTCTACTGAAATTTTGTTGCAGACTTGGACACCAGTGTACCAAAGTTCAGAGGTGAGGCTGTTGAAAAGTGATGGGATTATGGATTCTCTAACATCATCATAGTTAAATCCACTGATAGCTAAGTGAGCTACTGGGAAATGATCAAATTCTAGACAAATGGTGCATAGAGAAGTATACTTCTTTGGTAACTATATCTTGTTCCAGATTTCTGTATGCCATGACCTGAGTATCTTTTCTGTGCCATGCCTTTCTTCTATGATGTTTTCTTACCTCAGTCTCTCAGCAATGGACCCATCCTTTTTCATACTTAAATCTTTGAAACCATAATCAAAGTTAAAGTTTATTTATTTATTTATTTATTTATTTATTTATTTATTTATTTATGGTGCTGGGGTTCCTGGAAACCCTTCTCCCTCTGGGCTACACTCCCAGAATTGTTTTTATACTTTTTAATTTGGAAACAGGGTCTCTTACGCCAGTGCAGCTGGCTTCAAACCTGCAAGATCCTCCTGTCTCCATCTTCCAAGTGCGGGGATTACAAGCATGCACCACCACACCTGGCTAAAAAAAATATTCTTTTGAGGTATTTTTATCACAGTGACAAAACTTTGACTAACACCTAACACGCTGTCTACTAGTTAGTCTTTCACATTTGAAATTAAATTACAGATTTGCACTGGTGATTAAACCAAAATTTCTCCTTCCAAAGTCAGCAATGAACATTATGTGTTGTATTAAATTTTAAAACCTATCAGCAACATTGGGCATACTGATTACTCCCTACTCATTCATATTTTTTCCATATGGCTTCTAAATTAACCAATATTTTAGTTTTTCTTCTACCTCAAAGATTGTTTTATCATGGTCTTATTTGCATGTTTCTTTTTCTCTATAAAACATTTTTTTTTCACTACTAGGGATGGAACCCAGGGGCATTCTACCTCTGAGCTACACCTCCACCCTTATTTTTTATTCTTTACTTTTATTCTTTTATTCTCACAGAGTTGCAAAGGGCCTCATTAAGTAGCTGAGGCTGTCCGTGAACCTCGACCCTCCCATCTCAGCCTTCCAGCTGCTGAGTATAAAAGCGTGATCACCATGCCTGTCTTAAAACATATTTTTTAAAATACCTCAGGGAAATACGTTTTGGCTTCATATTTTTTCTAATTTTGTCCTTAGAATAATTTATTCATACACAATAACATTAGAAGTAATACAAAAGCACATTGTCAACTCAGAATCTTATAAATCAAAAATAAAATATCACCCAGCACCAGAATTTATTAGTAAAATTTGAGACACAGTTAAATTTAAAAATTATGACCACAGATCAAGCATTTCTTTTAAGTGTCCTAAATATCTTCTTAATTAATTATCAAATTAGCAAAAATGGTCTCCCAAGTGATGTATATTGTTTAACTAACTTACTAAGGTGTCATTTTAGTTAAGAAACTAATATTACTATAGCTGGTATATTAACTAATTTACAGATTTCAAGAATTATTCTACATGCATTCATAGATTATAGGTGTACTGTAAACAATTCTATCAGTGATATATCTTTTTCAAATAATTACAAAGAAGAGATGTCATCTACTAGCAAATACTATGTGTTTATTTTAAGAGACTCCCCTTATTATTTTCACTGGTAAAGAGAAATCAAAGGAAGATCAGGTGAAGAAATGGAAACATAAGTCAATGGACTAGTATGTGTCTATCATGCACAAGGCCTTATGTTAAATTCTCATCACGCATATCCTCTAGAATAGATGAATTAAGTATTTCCTAGCATTGTATTGCACTTTTGTATTGACTCTCAATGTATATATTCAACCAAACCACTTTCATGTATTACATAATATTTACCCAAATGCACTTTTGATATTTCTATTGACAGTAAATAGATACGTAATAATCAATATATCAAACATTGAATCCCTAATATAATTCTATAACCTCTCTCATGATAATTGATGGCTACTTTCTTCTTCAAGCGCAAAATTCCTTAACATAAGGTACTTGAGTACTTGTGGTAACTCAAGTTTACTGAAAGACAATGATACTTCTCTAATATATTACTCATGGATATGAACAGAATAAAACAGAAAAGTTGAAAGATTTAAAAGAAATCACAGGCCTAAAAAAATTAAAATTTTAGCACCGAATAGTTTTTCAAATAATTACAAAGAAGAGAAGTCATCTACTAGCAAATACTATATGTTTATTTAAACTCTGCATTTTTTTTTTTTTTTTTTTGGTGGTACTGGGGTTCTTGGAAATCCTTCTACCTCTGGGATACACCACCAGACACCTAGTTTTTATATTTTTATTTGGAAACAGGGTCTCTTAAGCCAGCAAGACCAGCTTCGAACCTGCGTGATCCTCCTGTTTCTGCCACCCAAGCGCGGGGATTACAAGTGTGCACCACCATGCCCGGCTAAACTCTCTGCATTTTTAAAAGATAAGTTTAAAGATTGCTGATATATAATAATCTAAAATTGTCCTGTATTCTTTTTTTTTTTTTTTTTTTTTTTGGTGGGACTGGGGTTCCTGGAAGCCCTTCTACCTCCGGGCTATACTCCCAGACCTATTTTTGCATTTTTATTTGGAAATAGGGTCTCCTAAGCCAGTGCGCGCTGCTGGCTTCGAACGTGCGCGATCCTCCTGTCTCTGCCTCCCAAGCGCGGGGATTACAAGCGTGCGCCACCACGCCCGGCTATATTCTAATTTTTTAAGGTTTTTATTGTAAAGTGTGGCTATATTTGAAATAAATTGTGTACTGCATTGTTCTTTTTAGTTCTTTCAAACACAACGTATTGTTTTTCTATTATAACTTTTTTTGGCTCTCATATTTCTAAATAATTTCTTATTTAAATATATGGATATGTTTATTCCTATTATTCAGTCATATGAATATTTTCAACTTTCTTATAATGTATAAAATCAAAACATTTGGCATGCTATTAGTCTTCTGATATTTTTGGACTTGCTGTTCAAACAGATTTATGTTTCTTTAATTTTTCTATGATTTATTTAGTTACTTTCTTTTGGTTTATATTTTATTCATTTCCACATAATAATCAAACCCATCAACTGAGGTTTAAGTTTTGGTTCTTGTGTTTTTCTATATATTGGTTTATTTTTCAAATTGTTTTTTTTAATTAGATTATTTCATTATTTTCAGACCTTTTTAAGGTGTTAAACTTAACTTTTGTGTCTTATAACACAGTAATCATGGTTTGTATTTATGGTATGTTTGGTATTTTCAAATAGTGAATAAGAAGCTATTCCAATTGTTTGTGGGTTTGGGCTCATTTTTTAGCATATTATCTTATTTCATTGTGTGCCTTGCTATTTTTGCTCCATAATAATAATTCAAATTATAATGGTGTGACATGTAGCTGAAGGTTCTTGTTCTTAGGTATCTTAGAAAAGAATAGCCAGAACTCTACTACTGTAAACTTAAGCAAATTTTATTATTACAAAAGCAGAAAGAAGAGACAACAAAATACTGCATTGGAAGAATAAATGAGGTAGAGTGACTTGAAAATTAATACAATGAGGTTTTGAATATAGAACGGTTTCTTTAAAAACGTATTATCCTTCGTCTTGCCTAACTAATAGTCTTCTTATGTGACTAGATGTGAGCCTACCCATGAACTCCATGCAGGCCTGTTTTTTATGATTATAAGGATTATGATTATGGGGATTTCTTGCTCAACCAAAAGCATACTTCCTGCCTTAATGCAGGTATAGGCTCAGTTCTTTGTTAAGACTGCAATGTAGTATCTGCCCCCTTTAACAAAGATCTGCACCATTTTCCTGCATCCTTGGGAAATTTTAGCCTATCTGGTAGAAGTTATTTGTTATGTAAACCTATTTTTAAAATATGAAGGCCCTGGGCTACAACTCTATTTTGTTCTTGCTAATTAATTTTGGTGCCAAGAACTCTGTAGGAGCAGTGTTAGTCTGTTCAATGCAGTTGCTAATAACAATGCTTACAGGGTGTGGCTGCTTACCTAGAAGGCAAACCTGGCTTATTGCCTTGTCCTGAGACTACTGTTTAAAACGCAAGGGATGATGGCTGACATCTCCTCTGTTTTGTTTTGTTTTGTTTTGTTTTCTTTTCTTTTCTTTTCTTTTGTTTTTAAGAGTCTCCCACCTTTGGTGGGGTGAGAATGGATGGGCACTCTTATGGACCTTACAAGACAAGAGTGGTTTTCCCAAGAACCCCAATACAGATCTTTGAAACAGATCTAGCCTCAATTACAAGAACATAAGGCATGAGGCTCACAAGTTGCTGTTTAGTTGCCTATGAGTTCATCTAGTAAGCTTGAGGAAAGTCTGGATTCCTTTTTTTTCTACACTACACTATTTAAAAAGAAAATTTTTCCTCCCCTGAAGATTCCACTGTAGCTAAGCAGTGGCAGGGGCATCTCCACAATCACAGAAAGCCTGTTGGTGCTGGTTATTCAGTCATCCACCAGGATCCAATCATGTTTTGGGGAGGGTTACTGACCTTTAAGATGCAGTGACGATGTTAGGTCACCGACGGCTAGAACCAAAATTGGGCTCCAAAGATTGAGCCCTGTATTGGACACCAAAAATGGTAATGATGAGAGATATAGTCATGGGTTCTTGTTCTTAGATATCTTATAAAAGAATAGCCAGAACTCTACTGCTGTAAGCTTAAGCAGTTTTTTATTATTACAAAGGCAGAAAGAAGGAACAGAACAAAGCACTGCATTAGAGAAATAAATGCAGTGGAGTGACTTGAAAATAAGACACTGAGGTTTTGAATATAGAACAGTTTTTATAAAGATGTATTATCCTTCATATTGCCCAATGAGTAGTCTTTTATATGACTAGATGTGCGCTCACCCTTAACTCCATACAGGACCCTTTTTTATAATTATGGGGACTTCTTGCTTGACCAAAAGCCTTCTTCCTGCTTTGATGCAGGTATAACTCAGGTCTTTGTTAAGACCAGAATGTGGTATCTGCCCTCTTGTACAAAGACCTGTGCCATCCTCCCACATTCATGAGGAATTTTATCCTATATGCTAGAAGTTATTTATTATGTAAACCTGTCTTTAAAATATGAAGGCCCTAAACTGGGTGTGGTGGTGCACCCCTGGGCTTGGGAGGCAGAGACAGGAAGACAGGAGGATCACGTATGTTAATTGCCAGCAGCGCTGGTTTAAGAAACCCTGTTTCAAAAAATACAAAATAGGTCTGGGAGTGTGGCCCGGAGGTAGAAGGGCTTCCAGGAACCCCAGTACCACCAAAAAAAAAAAAAAAAAAAAAAAAAAAGAAGGCCCTGGGATACAACTCTATTGTGGTTTTGCTAATCACTTTTGATGGTGGAAACGCTGCAGGGTTCTTTACCTGCCTGAGTGCCTGCATAACACCCAAACTCTATTTTTTATATTTTGGGAATAAAAGAGCTATTTTAAAATACATTTTAAAACCATTTTTTAATACTGGCACACAAATAATTCTCACTTATTTAGCCTTTGTGTAGTATATTTTCTTTAAAAAGTTATGTGTTTTGAGCCAGGCATGGTGGCACATGCTTGTTATCCCCACACTTGGGAGACTGAGACAGGAGGATCACACAGGTTCAAAGTCAGCCTCAGCTACTTAGTGAGGCTCTCAGCAATAATAAATAGTGAGGCTCTCAGGGTCTCTTAATGAGACTGTGTTTTCAAATAAAATATAAAATAGGGCTGGAAGTATAACCCAGAGGTAGAAAGCCTCTGGGTTCCACCCCCAATACCACACACACACACACACACACACACACACACACACACACACAAGTTAGGTGTTTTTCTCATTTTTAGCACAATTTTGATTGTATAAGTTCAGGATATTTTTAAACGCAAGCTTTAAAATATCAAAAAGACAATATTAACTTATGGTAGTCTTCCTTAGTTCTGTAAATCTTTATTTAACTGATACCATACATTTTGGGTCCTATATTAACCTATTAGATGGTTCATCAAAATACTATAGTTTTTCAGATTTTTTTATATTTTCTTATGATGAGGGAGAATAGAAGAAAGAAAATTTTAGGTGAAAAATAGATTGGGAGAAAAAGAAAAATAAGATTTTAAAGTTTGAAAACTTCATAATCTTTAGTTTTGTTTCAACAAAGTTTGTTTAATCTTAAAAAAAAAGGCGCATACTTTTAAATCATAATGGGATGGCTCCATATCAGAAACTGTTAAGGCAATTAAACCTGAGAGAGCTTCATCTATTTTTCGGATTTTCTTTACCTTGAGGAAGAAATCCCCCCAAAATTACACCTTTATTTAAAAAGCCCTGCACCAAGCAGCCCAGATTTCAGGTCTCCACTCCAGAAAGTCCTATCTCAAAGTGACTGGTACCTTTTGTCAACACTCCAAATAAGAATTTCACCATCCCATGAACCCCTGGCTTTCCCCTCTCTAGTGAGCCTTATAAAAAAAAAAAAAAAAAAAAAAAAAAAAAAAAAAAAAAAAAAACACAGATCTGTGGGGCTTTTTGTAGCCCTTGGTACTTGGAGGCTCTTGGCTGCTTTGGGATATTTCCTCCCTCTCTCTGAAGCTGATCTCCTACTT
This sequence comes from Muscardinus avellanarius, assembly GCF_963383645.1. Classification (NCBI taxonomy): domain Eukaryota; kingdom Metazoa; phylum Chordata; class Mammalia; order Rodentia; family Gliridae; genus Muscardinus; species Muscardinus avellanarius. Next base: position 33,132,161 of record NC_137791.1, read on the forward strand.
ACAAGATGAACCAAATTTTTCCTGAAAATGTATCTTTGCTTTACTAAAATTAAACGTCTGCCTTTGTCTTTGACTGGCTCCTGTTGAAATTCATTTTGCTGTGGAAGCCAAGAACCTATATAACTTATTGTGATGACCTATAATACTTAAGAATAAGAACAGTTTCATTTTATAACATTTTTATTCCTGAGTATAATTGCTTTCAGAATCCTTTATTTTGGAGCTGGGTGTGATGGCATAAGCCTGTAATCCCAGTATTTGGGAGATTGAGATGGAAAGATCAAAGGTTTGAGACTAGCACATGGTAATTTAGCAGGGTCCCATTTCAAATTAAAAAAAAATGACAAGGGTTAGCCAAGAGGCAGAATGCCCCTGGGTTCAATCTCCATTGCCATACCCACTCACAAATAATCACTATTGTTATAGTTATTTTTGTTGCCTCTTTGAATGTTCTATTGCTTTTTTCTCAAGTCACAGATTCCAAAGGCCTCATTATATTAACTTCTTAGTATTCTTCAGAAGATCAAAATGTTTGTTTGCAAGTATTAGATTGACTTCATGGGGAGTCATAATTAACATTATTTGTTGTCTTATCAATCCTTATAACAATTTAGGTGTTCCAGTACTCTTCTAATATATGACTAATTTAAAAAACTGATTTTACAAATAGCACAGGTTCAAAACTAAATAACATTAGTTGTGTAAATTTTAGTTTCTACTTATGTAGAATTAGTCTATACCAGTGATTTTGCAGAGTTTATTCTGAGAAATAATGTATATGTCACAATTTTTATATGGACATAAGCCATATGAGGGGAACTTAATAAATGGTTTATTAATTTAGCCATAGTAATTGTTATGCTATTAAAATATAAACTATAATTCCCACTGAATAAGCCATTACTGTTGTCACATATAATTTAAATATTTAAAGAAAGATCCACCTACAGTCAGAAGAGAAAGTGTGAGAATAAGAACAAAATATTTTACTGAGAAAAAAAGCATCAAAAGGGCAACCAGTAAATATATGCATTTTACATAGAAGAGAAAAAAATATGGTTTTATAAATTAGAGTAGAATATTATTTAATATAAATTACAAAGGTGGGATAAGAGGATAAAGACTAGATAATAAATACAAAACAACAGTTACATAATAGGAATAATTTCTAGTGTTCTGAATAACAGTAGTGTGACTAAAGAACCAAAAGAAATCAGTTCAAATATTTTACCATAAAATGATAAATATTTATGTAGATGGAAATGATAAATTTTCTTTATTAAAATTAAATTAAATTAATTTTTTATTAAATTATTAAATTATTCTTATTTAATAATTTTACATATTTACATATATCAAATCACCATACTTTATCTCATAAGTATTTGCAATTATTATGTGTCAAGAAAACATCTCTTAAAAAATAAGAGATAGATAAAAAATGTCACATTGAATATAGAAATATTTTAACAGAGTCTTTAAATGATCCTATCATGATATGTAGACATTTGTAAATCAATAGTCTGTTTTGGATTTCTCATTAAAATATAAAATAAAAACACAAAGTCATTTAATATTTATAATATAAGATTTAATGAAAGCCAGGCGTGGTGGCACACGCTTGTAATCCCAGCATTTGCGAGGCTGAGACCTGGAGGATCACGGTTCGCGGACAGCCTCAGCTACTTAGTGAGGCCCTCTGCAACTCAGGGAGACCCGGTTTCAAAATAAAGAATAATAATAATAAAAAAGACTTAATGAGAGAAAATAAAGAGATAGAAACCAGTTAAGACTGTTGATAGAAAATAACTGTTACTTCCTCAGGAAAAGGTACAATTCATACATATATTTTTAGGTTCTTTGAGAGAAAAATTAATGAAAAATAAGGGGCCTGAGATTATGTGGGACAGATTCAGCCTCACCATGAAGACATGTTTTCAGAAAATTTTGTTACAAAAATGAAAGAGTAATTTGAAGAAAGATGTACCTGATCTTTCCCTGTAGAGTCTTAAAGTTACTACTTTATCATAGAAATAAAAAACAGAAAAACAAACAAAAATTTATTATATAAAGTAATTTGCTTTATTTACATAGCTTACAGTTGATATTCTGGCTTTGGTATCATAAAAAAATTGTCTTTATTTCATAAAAATGTTGAGCAAAAATATTTATACAAATTCCTTAATTATTCTACTAGCATCATAATTTCTAATTGATAACAAGAAGATATAATTCACACTAAAATAAACACATTATAAATAAAATAATACATGAGTGACACTATCACTATGCCTTTTAAAACATAGTTAAATATTCCTAAAAGTAAAAACAAATAAAAAAATAAAAGCAAGGGATAAATTAAGTAGGAATGAAGAACTCTATGATAAAAATTTAGTAAAAACTAGTAATTATTAGCTAAAGATGATTTATCAGAGGCAATGTTTAATAATTAAAAATTGAAATCATCTGTTGTTAACAGTCTATATGAACACAATTTTTCTCACATTTGAAATTACATGCATGCTTTTCAACTGCTTCAACTATTTTTCCTTCTCATCTTTCTTCCTTTCTTTTTACTCTTCTTTATTTTCTTTCATTTTTCTTTCTCCTTTCATTCTATTTCTTTCTTTTTTAAATTTTTATTGGTACATTGTAGTCATACATCTTAATGGAATACAAAATGGAGGAGACAAACATGCACACATTAACCTATTGGCCCTTACCCAATTCCCACCCCATTCTGTCCCACTCCCTTCTTCTCATGCTTGGCTTAGTGATTGACTTTGATATGTTTATTAAAGTACATTATGTGCATTAGAGAATTTCCCTCTTCACCTCTATTATCCCCTCAGGTCATATTATTTGCTCATCTATAGAATATCCTTCTTCATCTAGTTTCTCCTAAGACCTGTTTCTCCCTGTCTTTCACATATTAGGGAGAACATCCAATTTCTTATTTTTATGTGACTGACTAATATCATTTAGCATAATGCCCTCCAGTTCCATCCATTTTCTCTGTAAATGACATAATTGTGTTTTTCTTTGTGGATGAGTAAAATTCCAATGTCTTTCTTGTACTCGACTTTTTATTTCTTTATCTCTAGATGATTTTGTGTTTTGAAGCATAAAATTAATTTGTTTCCCAATATTGTAATATATATATACAAAATTTAATAAAATATTTAAATAAATTACAATATTTAATAAAGGTAAAACATTGAAGATAGTGCTTCATGTATAGAAAAGTTAAATAATTGTTAGTTATCTTTTCTGTGTGTGCATGTTTGTGGTAGGTACTGGAAATTAAACCCAGGGCCATTCTTCCTTTGAGCCAAACCCTCAGCTCTTTTTATTTATATGTTGAAGGATGTTTTCAAAAGGTTTCTGAGAGTCATGCTAAGCTTCTGAGGCTTGTCTTAGACCTGTGATCCTCTTATATCATCCTTGCACACACTAATTTTATAAATATGTGCCACGACAACTGTCTGTTAGTCATCATTTTTTATAATCTGGATCTTTGCCTTTTATGGAAATGAGAAGTTAGAAGGAGGTAGGCAGCCTAGGGCAAAGGATTTAGAAATGGAGAGAATTAAAAAATAAATTAAAATGTATGTGAATAATAATGACCAGGAAGGGACAATTAAATACATAGAAATCAGGTAATGAGTCAGAATAAAAAGCATACCCCTTTGCAGACTGAATACTGAGAACAACCAGTGTGAGTGGATTCCAAGAGAAATAAGCAGGTAGAATGGGAGAAAAGGGCAACACCAGAAAGTGAGAAAATCAGGAGAGAGAGAAAATTGACCAATTACAAAAAGAACCTAAAAATAATAGAGATTAATAATAATGAGTGAAAATAGGCCAAAACTATTGGGTCCTAGAATCAAAATCAGACCAATTGGGGACAGCCGAGACAAATGTAAAAGGTGATAGAAATAACGTAGTGTCCTAAAAACTCTTCAACATCAGCCCCTCTGGGAATTCCCTCTATGTGGGAGCTCAGTTGTCTTGCTTTTTGTGGTTGTGTTTTTCATGATCATTGAGGACTAGCAGCATGCAAATGCAGTCACTAAGAAGGGGCTACTCACCAGGCATGGTGGCACAAGCTTGTAATCCCCATGCTTGGGAGGTGGAGACAGGAGGATCGCACAGGTTTGAAGCCAGCATTGCTGGCTTATGAGACCTTGTTTCCCAATAAAATATAAAATAGGTCTGGGAGTATAGCCCGGAGTAGAAGGGTTCCATCACCAGAATCACAAACACACACACACACACACACAAAAAAAAAATGAAGGGGCTACTCCCAGATATTGCCAAAATGCCCTGCTAGTTTGCAATGTTTTCCAGGTCTCAATCGGGTGTTATGTGTCCACATTTTGGGGGGAAGGAGGGCTTAAAATAATGGTTCATACTCTCACATTTATTCTTCTATTGTCTGTGGATGTTTTCTTTGACTTCACAAAACAAAGAACAGTAAGGAAGATCATGTGTTAGAAAAGTGTAAACTTGCATGATCTTAGCTTAACAGTTCACAGTGTGTTTAATAGCCTATAAAGTTGTTATGAGACATAAACAAATTTATTTTAGTGCATTACATACACAAATTCGATTTGTACAACACTTTTTATGTATTACACATTAAATTTGTTCATTTATAAATTAATATACTTTCAGCCAGTAATTACACTTCAGACATTTTTAGTTTTAAGAAGCTTGTACAACTAACAACATGCATATCTCATGTATGTACATTTATATATAAGGCAAGCCCTAGGCATTTTGAAGATATTAACATTGGAAAGTATGTGATCATTTTTGTAATGAAAATTCAACATACTTGACCATATAACAGATGTGTAAACAAAAATATAATTCAGATAAATTATTTTAAAATGCTAATTATTACAGTGATTTACAATCCCTATAATGTTAAAACTAATAATCACATGCTAAGTCACCAACATTACTTGTAATCAATTTAGAATTAAATAATTTATTATTTAAGTTTTATGTATATGTAGAACATGTCTACAGCTGTAAATACACCAGTGACAATGATACTTGTTATAACATTTCTGGAGTAAGACTCAGTGATTATAATAATGCTAAATTAAATCTATCACATGAATAAACTGATACCTGCTTCAGTAAAAACATATAATTTATTTAATATTTATATCAGTTCTATGAGACAGGTACTACCTTAATTATGTAGCAGAAAAGTCTAAGATCCAAAAATATCAATAATTTTCAGTTAGAAATGACAAAGTTGAGATTCAATCTAGTTTTTTTTCTATCTTCCCAACTATCACCCACTAGCATATCATAACTATGAAGCTAATTGAAATATATCTAATTGTTGCCATTATAATTTATATCCATTATGATGACAATGTCTATGTTTGCAATTTCCAAACTATGTGCTGTGGTTTCCATATTACAACAGTGTATTCATGAGGTATTTTCCATTTTCACGAAAATCACAATACCCAGCAAAGCTATTTCACATCAAATATTACACTATGGGATTCAAAATGGCGACTGAGGGACACAGCACTTCTCAGTAGCTGAAAGAAATAAAGTTCAACTACTTAGAAAGCAGTGTCTTAATCAACAAAATAAATACATCCCAGGAACCAAAACAGATCCAGGTACCTCAGCGGAAATCCTGAACTCGAAGAAGAAGAACAAAGATCGGATACCAGACCTGCTGCAGATACAATTGGGACGCCTGCCGGTGGGCTGCCTGTGCAAGCTGCCTGCCTGCCCAAACTGCACTTCCGAGCCCTGACTGATATTACCACAGCAAGATAATCCGAGACTGAAAATGGACATAGAGCCTCATCTTAAGCAGCGAGCAGCACCCATGTCAGAATTGAATTCTGTGTGCTCACCAACGACTGGATCACAACAGCACAGAGACTCCCACGGATGCCTGAACTAAGGAAGCCAGGTACCTAAGTGCATCCAGGGAAAGTGCGGGTCCTAGCGTGAGCCCCAGGCCCAGCAACAGCCCAGGACATCTGTCCCACGCCTCAGAACCCAGCACTGTCCTCGCGCACCCTGTCTGCACCCCGGACCCCTGCTAGTAGTCAGTGCCTGCACCTACGCCACCCCTAAATCGGAGCTTACCTTGTGTGCCTAGCCCCTGGCCCCCAATGGAGGCCAGACACCCACCTTGCCAGAGGCCTGCTTTCCAGGTGGTGAAAGCTCTGTGCACTCGTGAAATCTCCTCGGGGCCCAGCTTCTATGCCCCGCGGGAGGCAAAGATCATTGATGGACACCGCGCAGCGCCTGTGCACCCAGACACAGGTGCACCTATCCCACGCCCCTGGTCCACCGCTGGGAGTTCCCGCCCACCTGGTAGCCTGATACTAAGTTCTAAGTCTAGGGCACAGCTCAATGCACCTTGGAGGAGCATAGCAGCAGGCACTAGGCAGCTGCACCCACTCACACCTGGGTCCAGTAATAGCAGCGCGCCCAGCCTGCAATCTCGGAATAGGCAGAGCTCTGGCAGTAAGTGTGGGCACCCAGGAACCAGCATTGGTTTGCCCAGGGTACATCTTGGGACCACACCGGCTAGCCCAGTTAGAATTTCCAGAGACACAGGATAATCCATCGAGACACACAATATCTGCACAGGACCTCAGGGGGAGGTTCCAAGTCTACTTTGGTCATCCTCCACCCCTGCTGTAGGGAAGCACAGGCTGGAGTCTAGGGTGGTGAGTGCAGAGGTGCTGACTACAGGTTGGAATTACGAAGAACCCGAGAATTGTACAGAATCTAATAACAGTGATACCAGACATCCTGACACATAAACCTAAAGCAGTTAAAGGAAAGAAATGTGTCCAAATACCCAGAGTGACCTAAGAAGATAAAAAATAGAGTACAAAGAAAACTAAGAGACATTGGATTATATTCTGTAAGCTACCAAAGCAATCAGATATGCAAATATTATATGAACCTGACCCATATTCGAAAATAAGTAGGACCTTTTTTTTTTTTTACTTTTATTGTGGATGTTTTGTTTTGTTTTGCTTTTACAGTGCTTTTGTTTTGGTATGGTTATTGCTGTTTTATATTTTATATTTTTTTCTTTCCCCATCCTTCTTTTACTTTAATATATATATATATATATATATATATATATATATATATATATATATATATATTGAATAGTTTGCCTTATTTTCTGATTTCACACAGCTGCTAGTTCCTTTTATTTTATTCTTGTCCGTTTTTCCTCTTTCTTCCTCTTTCCTTCCTTTTTTCGTTCTCCTCCTTTGACTGGTCTTTTCTTTCTTTTTCTTGGATTATATAATAGTCTTGGTATCTTGTGTGGATTTTTTTTTATGTTTGTCTGCTCCTTCCATCACCCCTCTAACAAACTTCCCCACACTAACCTATATACCCTTCTCCCCCAAAACATTTCCCCATAATATACCTCCTTGTTTAATACTCAAAGTATTTCATATATCTATACTTACTCTACTAATGACAAGTCCTACTAGTTAACTCTCTCTCATTCTCAGCAAGATATTACCTTATACTTAAAGTCTTCTCAACCTAAACATATCCTCTACCTAATCCAACTCCTTTACCCATAACCCCAGCTCCTCCCACATCACCCACCCTCAACACTGGAAAAGCTCTGATAACTTGCCGATACCCCTAAACTCCTAATATTAAGATTGGACTAAGCATAATACTCACAAATGATGGGTAGAAACAGGACAGAGAATGCTACAAATATGAGAACCAGGAATTATGAAGAGAGCAGAAATCACGAATACTGACCTACTAGAAATGCAAGAAGGGGAGTTCAGAATCTTGATGTACAATATGATGAAAGGATTTAAAACAAGTATAGAGGAGGTAAAAGGTGAGTTAAAATCACTAAAAAAGAATCAGAAAAAAATCTGGAATGAAATGAAAGAGGCAATAAGTGAAATGAAAGAGGCAATAAGTGAAATGAAGACAGCAATAGAAAGAAATTCTGGAAGATTAGATGAAATGGAAAAGAGAATATCAATATTAGAAGATAGTACATCCCAAACTGAAAACACAGTCAGCGATATACAGAAATCTTTACAGCAACAAAACCTAAACATCCAGCAAATATGGGATATGAAGCGTCTTAATTATGGATAATAGGCATTGAAGAAGGGATAGAGGTACAGACCAAGGGCATCTGTAATATCTTCAAGGAAATAATCTTAGAGAATTACCAAATAGGGAAAGAGACTTGGACCTTCAAGTCCAGGAGGCATACAGAACTCCACTGAGACAGGACCCAAGAAAGACCATTCCACACCACATAATAACCAAAATGACCAACATAGAGGCCAAGGAAGGAATCTTAAAGCAGTGAGAACAAAAGGAAGGGTGACATATAGAGGCAAAACAATAAGAATCACCCCAGACTATACAACCCAGGTAATGAATGCTAGGAGAGACTGGTACGATGTGATTCAGACCCTGGAAGAAAATAACTTTCAGCCCAAACTAATCTATCTAGCAAAACTACTATTCAAGAGCAATGGTGAAACCAAAGTCTTTCAGGATAAACAGAATCTCAAAAAATTCATGAATTCAAAGCCAACATTAGAGAAAATTCTTAAAGAAATAAACCATAAGGAAGAAAAAAGAAGCAGACTTCAAAATCAAAGAAGGGAATAAGTTAATAAGTGGGCCATTTAAGTAAAGAAGAAAGATCAAACCACCCAAGAATAGACAGAACACAAAATGGCAGAAAAAAAAATCATATTTCAATATCTCTTAATGTCAAAGGACTTAACTCACCAATCAAAAGACGTAGACTGGCAATTTGAATTAGGAAACATAATCCAAATATATGCTGTCTGCAAGAAACTTACCTTACAGCCAAAGACATTTACAGACTGTAAGTGAAAGGATGGAAAAAGATATACCATGCCAACTGGGACCAAAAATGAGCAGGGGTAGCAACCCTGATATCCAACAAAACAAACTTTAAACTAAAACACATCAAAAGAGACAAATCAGGGCACTTCCTTTTATTAAAAGGAACAATACACCAAGAAGATATAATGATAGTAAATATTTATGCCCCAAATGTGGGTGCAACCACATTTGTAAAACAAAACCTTCTGGACATAAGATCCCAAGTAGACGCAAATACAATAATTCTGGGAGACTTTAATATGCCTCTCACACCACTGGATCGATCTTCAAGGCAAAAGATGAGTAAAGATGCCTTAAAACTAAAGGAAACCATAAACCAAATGGATCTAATAGACATTTTCAGATTATTTCAACCAGGAACAACAGAATACAATTCTTCTCAGCAGCCCATGGAACCTTCTCCAAAATAGACCACATCCTGGGACACAAAGAAAATACCAGAAAATTCAAAAGATGTAATATAATTCCTTGCATCTTTTCAGACCACAATGGAATAAAAGTAGAAATCAACAACAGGAAACTCGAAAGAAAGCATTCAAATTCATGGAGAATGAATGATACACTATTGAATGATGAATGGGTAAGAGCAGAAATTAGGGAAGAAATAAAGAAATTTATGGAAACAAATGAATACAGAGATACAACCTAACAAAATCTATGGGACACCTAGAAGGCAGTATTAAGAGGAAAGTTTGTTGCATTGAGTGCCCACATAAGAAGGACAGAGAACCACCAAGTAAAGAACATAATGACACAACGCAAGGACCTAGAAATTCTGCAACAGTCTATTCCCAAAGCCAGTAGAAGGCAAGAAATCATTAAAATTAGAGCAGAAATAAATGAAATAGAAAACAAAGAACAATTCAAGGAATCAATAAAACAAAAAGTTGGTTCTTTGAAAAGATTAATAGAATTGATAAACCCCTGGCCAACCTAACCAAAAGAAAAAGAGAATCAACTCAAATTATCAAAATTAGAAATGAAAAAGGAGATATCACCACAGATAGAAAAGAAATTCAAAAGATTATCAGAAACTACTTTAAAAATTTATACTCCAATAGACTTGAAAACCTGGAAGAAATTGATAGATTTCTAAGCACAGTTAAACTTCCTAAACTCAGCCAGAAGGATATAGCAAGCCTAAAGCAACCAATAACAATCAAAGAAATAGAAATTGCAATAAAAATTCTTCCACCAAAGAAAAGCCCAGGCCCAGATGTGTTTTCAGCTGAGTTCTACAAAATCTTCAGTGAACAACTAATACCAATACTTCATAACTTGTTCCAGGAAATTGAAAGAGATGGAACTCTCCCAAATTCCTTCAATGAGGCCAGTATCACATTAATCCCCAAACCAAATAAAGATATCTCAAGAAAGGAAAACTACAGACCAATATCCTTAATGAACACAGATGCAAAAATTCTAAATAAAATACTAGCTATACGCATTCAAAACTATATCAAGAAAATAATACATCATGACCAAGTCGGTTTCATCCCAGAAAAACAAGGCTGGTTCAACATATGCAAAACAATACATGTTATTCACCACATAAATAGAACCAAGAACAAAAACCACATCATTATAGTAATAGATGCTGAAAAAGCATTTGACAAAATCCAACACCCATTTATGTTAAAGACACTGCAAAAAATTGGAATAGAAGGAAATTACTTCAACATCATTAAGGAAATATAATGTAAACCCAAAGTCAACATTATACTGAATGAGGAAAAACTGCAAAAATTTCTGCTAAAGTCAGGAACAAGACAAGAATGCCCACTATCTCCACTCCTTTTCAATATAGTCCTTGAGACTCTTGCTGCAGCAATCAGACAAGAGAAGGAAATCAAAGGAATTCACATAGGAAGAGAGGAATTAAAATTATCCTTATTCACAGATGACATGATCCTTTATCTGGAAGACCCAAAGAACTCAACTAAAAGACTTCTGGAGCTGATTGACAAATTCATGAAAGTCGCAGGTTACAAAATCAACCTAAAGAAATCAGTGGCTTTTCTTTATGCCAACAACGAATCCACAATGAAAGAAACAAAAACAACAATTCCATTCACTATAACCTCAAAACCAATAAAATACCTAGGAATAAACCTAACCCAAGATGTAAAAGACCTCTACAACAAAAACTATAAAATGTTAAAGAAAGAAATTGAAGAAGACCTTGGAAGATGGAAAGATCTCCCGTGCTCATGGATAGGCAGAATAAATATCAAAATGGCCATTCTGCCAAAACTGAGGTATAGGTTCAATGCAATTCCCATTAAAATACCAGTGACATTCTTCAAAGACATAGAAAAATCAATCATGAACTTTATATGGAGAAAGAAAAGACCTAGAATAGCCAAAGCAATTCTCAATGATAAGAAACATGCAGGAGGCATTACAATCCCAGACTTCAAACTATACTATTGAGCAATAGTAGTAAAAACAGCATGGTACTGGCACAATAACAGATATACTGACCAGTGGATTAGAAAAGAAGATACAGAAACAAACCCACACATCTTTAGTCAATTAATCTTTGACAAAGGGGCAAAACACATACGCTGGAGAAAAGACAGCCTTTTCAAAAAGTGGTCCTGAGAGAAATGGCTAACCATTTGTAAAAAGATGAATCTAAACTCCTATATCTCACCCAACACAGGAATCAACTCAAGATGGATCAAAGTCTTAGAAATTAGACCTGAGACTGTGAAGTTAGTAGAGGAGAGCACAGGTTCGACACTACAACATATTGGCACAGGCAGTAACTTTCTCAACAAAACCTCCAAAGCTCATGAATTAAAGCAAGAATAAACAAGTGGGATAGCATCAAACTAAAAAGTTTCTTCTCATCAAAGGAAACTATCAATAACCTAAAGAGGAAGCCTACAGAATGGGAAAGGATCTTTACCAGCCATCATTCTGATAGGGGGCTAATATCCAGAATATACAAAGAGCTCAAAAGACTCTACACTAGAAAAACAAACAACCCAGTCAAGAAATGGGCAAATGAACTAAATAAAAACTTTCACAAAAGAAGAGATACAAAGGGCCAATAGATACATGAAAAGATGTTCTTCATCACTGACTGTCAGGGAGATGCAAATCAAAACTACACTGAGATTCCATCTAACCCCAGTCAGAGTGGCAAACATAAAGAAATCAACAACAAATGCTGGCGAGGATGTGGGGAAAGAGGAACTCTTTTACACTGTTGGTGGGAATGCAAACTAGTTCAACCACTATGGAGATCTGTCTGGAGATTTATAAGAAAGGTGAGAATAGATCTACCATATGATTCAGCTATACCACTCCTGGGTATCTTTCCAAAGGTGTTGAATTCAGAGAAATACAGCAACATATGCATACCTATGTTCATAGCAGCACAATTTATAATAGCCAAAATATGGAACCAACCCAGATCTCCATCAAGAGATGAATGGATAGCAAAACTTTGAGAAATACACAGAATGGAATTCTCTTCAACCATAAAGAAGAACAAAATTATATCATTTGCAAGAAGATGGAAAGCCCTGGAGAACATTATGTTAAGTGAGATCAGCCAAGCACAGAAGGAGAAGGTACATATGTTTCTTCTAATATGCCCAAACTAGAAAACACAGAGGATACCAGTGGGACTCCAGATAATGGAGGGGAAATATCAGAAAAGTTGGAATGGAAAGATAGGAGAGGAGGAGGGCTGATCTTGATTAATGAGGGTCTACATCTGAACATGCGTAAAATTATGAATAAGACATGGTTAACCTGGACAACCATTGGTGGGAGGGGGGAAGGGAAAATGGGGGCATGGGGGGAGAGGGCACCAAATATAGTTTAAATGTATACTATTTATGTTCAATAAAAATTGTTAAAAAGAAAAAAATATTACACTATGCTTCAACATTAACAATAACACATCTTGCCCATCTTTCAATGACATATGTCTTTACAAATATGATATTTTAATAATTTCTTTGCTAAAAGCAATGTAAGTGTATAAAAATTATGATAAAATAAAATTTGAGAATGTTGGTATTATTATTGGTGTGTTAAGACAGAGGCCTGACTACAATGGTCTAACAGACCAAGTCCTAATACTACTCCCCACTCCCCAAATAAAAAAGGTATTGGTGCAAAGCAGAAAAATTATTTTTTTAGGTAAACTAGGAAGAAATGGGAAACATTAGTTATCCCTGTTTTTGAAGAGCTAAAATGACTCCATTTTTATAGAAGGAGGAATCATGTTATGGAATAAAGTGAAGGTTCATCCTTTATAGTTTTATTCTGCTAAACAAGGATCACTGTATCAGGGCTTTCAGTTCATTCTCTATTTCAGGTTAGGTTTCGTTGAAACTGGACATGTTCCACAAGTGCAGTTGGTCTAGAAGCTCCCCATCATAGTCAATTTGCCAACTGTGAAGAGGTGTTAGAAGTTTGGCCTGAGTCTCACTTGAGATTTGATAGTCTTGAACTAGAAAAAAAAAGACAAGGGCCAAAGAAAAAGTGAAAAAGTAATGAGACAATTATGCCCATGAAAGGCAAAATAGTCTAAATCAAGACCAAGTCACTTAAGAGAATAAGTACTGAGTTGTGTTTCCCCTAAATTGTGATATCTGATCATTTAACTAGAAGTAAGTAATTTCTGGAAAAAAAGATGATTCAATATTTAGGGAAGAGCCAGGCATGTCGGCACATGCTTGTAATCCCAGCATTTGACAGTCTGAAACAGGAGGATTCGTGTTCACAGCAGCCTCAGCTAGTTAGTGAGGCCCTTTGCAAATAATAAAATATAGGTCTTGGGGTGTAGCTCAGAGGTAGAATGCCCCTGGGTTCCATCCCTAGTACCACAAACAAACAAACATAAAAGGAGAGAGAGATAGATAGAGATAGAGATAGAGATAGAGTAGAGATGAGAGAGAGAGAGAGAGAGAGAGAGCGCAAAAGATGATAAACAGGCTGACTAAAACTAGGAAAAGAGAAGAAAAATCTTTTACTTGAACTTATATGAGGTTTACATATGTGTTTCCTTTATAAAGAAGGACCTTAAATTTTCTATGGGCTCACAGTCCCATGTAGGTTTGTTTTTGTCCTGAAGTTCTATATTTTCTTCTGGTGTGGAAGTAAAAAGAAACACCTTTACTCTTATGAGAGTAGAGAAGATAGAAGTAAAGGGGTCCCTCCAAAATGGAATTAACTGAGACTTTGAATACCTATTCTTCCAAATCTTACAAGATCTTGGTTTCTAGGATTACAGAAAGGAGCAGTCCCTTGTGTTGCTTTATCTTATACTTCTTATTTATAGGCATATATTGCCTATGAAAATTTATGTAAAGAGGTTACATATTTGTTGAGCCTCGCATTTTTTGTATCAAGTTTCAAGTCAGTGTATAGGAATGGCCTCCCATGTGTTTCAAAAGCACTAAACTGGAGGCAAGTTTTGGAGAAACTTGAAATCTGAGTAGAGCTATAGGGAAAAGCTCTTGTAAGGGCATTAAAGATTTTTGGTAAAGTTATCTAAAGAGTTTTTAAAGTCTTATTGGCTTTTCAAGTTTACAAAAAGATTGTGCATCTATTAATAATAAAGAATGAGCAAGGTGAAGTGGTGCATACTTGTAATCCCAGCATTTGGGAGGTCATGACAGGAGGATTATAGTTTGTGGATAGATTCAGCTACTTAGTGAGGCCCTTCACAACTTAGTGAGACTGTTTCAAAATAAAGAATAAAAAAAAATAGGGCTGCAGGTATAGTTAGGAGGTAGAATACCCCTGGATTTCATTCCCAGTACTAAAAAAAAGTATTTAATTCTAAGTGTTTTGGCTATTTGTTGTATTACTTTAAATAAAAATGTAAGTTTATTATTACTCTGAAGAGACCAGGGAACAATTTCTTTAAGAAGAGTATTTGATATTTGTTATGTATAACATGTCCTGTTGAAAAAGGTTTTACCCATTCTGTGAAGGCATCAATAAAGACCAAAAGGAATTTATAACTTCAGAAAGGGGAAAACTAAGTAAAGTCATGTCTAATTTGCTCCTAATGACATGTCTAATATACTCCTACTATGATCTCAGGAATATTTTTACCTTTGAAATATATTTTATCTGTGGCTGAGAAGAGACCATTTAACTCTTAGCTGTTGAAGTATATTACTTTCTATGAGACAGCCAGGGCATTGAGATATAACTAAAAATCGATTGAAGAAAAGAAAAATTTATCCAGGAAGGTGCAAACTATCATTTTGTTGGTCTTTAACTGCTGCCAATATCTAGCAACATAGAGAAAAAAGACAACAAAATAGGAAGTGAGCACAGAATGGGCAGATCTTGAATTTAAAGAAAATTTAGGGTTCTACCCCCCATGACCAAGGTTTTTCTAGGATCCATCTATTTGATGGTGATTTCTGATACTGGAATCAATGAAAGTAATGGACACACTTATCCAGGGCAAGTTATGGGTTGATGTTTGACCCATGTGTCCTTCAGAGCAGAATTTCTTTTAGCAATTTAGCCTTTGTATAAAGGACAGTGTGTTGAGGACCCTTTTTTTCTGAACATTTGTTTTTCCAGTGTCCAAGATTCCCAAAATGGTTGGCAACTTATTTGGAATAGGACCTCCCAGAGGGTAGCTTAGAGTTGCCTCTTGTACTTTTAAAGCAGCCAGCCATCTGGTGTGATTTTTCTTCTTCTGTATCCTTTCCCTCTGTATTTTGGATACATTATGTAGTCCCTCTGTATTTTGGTCTCTGTTTTAAAATACTGATAAGGCTGCTTTAATGTCTAGGGTGGATTAGGCTTATAATTTAAAATTTATGTCCCTTCAGAGTAGTTTCCAGCAATGGTTTCCCTTTTAGAGGTGCA
Organism: Muscardinus avellanarius; assembly: GCF_963383645.1. Classification (NCBI taxonomy): domain Eukaryota; kingdom Metazoa; phylum Chordata; class Mammalia; order Rodentia; family Gliridae; genus Muscardinus; species Muscardinus avellanarius. The sequence continues at coordinate 33,147,968 of NC_137791.1, forward strand.
GAAGGCTTCTATTTAGAGGTCCAGGTCTTAGTGGATTCTTGTGGTAGCTCTAACGGCTTGTCTTATCACTTATATTGGAGCCCAAACAGGGGAGGTGGAAAGGTTACTACCATCATCAGTGCCTGACCTAACTTATATGTGTTTTAAAAGTAAGGGCTAGCCCTCGGGTTATAAAAGCTTGGACAGATGGGATCTCTTCATATTTTTTCCTAATTACAACAAAATTTACATTATGTTTATCTCTCAGTTTATATTGGGCTGAGCTTCTCTACAGAAGCTCAGTGTTATTCTTTAGGATTCAAACTTATTCCAATTCCTTATTAGGGAACTTAAGGGTGAGTCTCAAGGTATAGACATCTAGTAACTATCTAGAAGAGATGAGATCATAAAAAATTGATGTGCCAATTAGATCTTCTTATGTCAGTCTAGAAAGGGAGATTAAAAAAACAAAGGTGTATCAGATAAGGCAGAGGTGTCCCTTTTATCATCCCAGTATATCACCTTTTGGGTGAAAAATTCTTTGCATTAGATCCCCTAGACCTAAAGATTAAGTCCTCACCTGAAAGCTCCATCCTTAGGCATCATTACTGTTACTGCCCTGGTCATCATCTGGCCTTGAACACTCTTGCTGCATGCCAGATTTAGAACCCTCTCTGCTCTTCCTTCAGGTTTGTCCATTAAACATAAAAAACTTCCCTTTCTCTTTTGTATTTCTGTGATTCCTAAACCCAAAACTTTTCTTCTTTTTCAGATCTGTAAACAATAGAGGATATGGGTACCCCTGCTCTGGAAGAAATTATAGTTTAAAGAAGCCTTAGTAATAAAAAATAAGGCTGAGAAAACCAAAGAAATTTTATAATGTAAAATATTTACTTTCTAGGCTAGTTTTGGAAATTATACCAAGAGCTAATTAATATCATAAGAAACATGATAATTTAGCATAATATTAAGTACTAGTTGTTAGAAAGTATTTAAAGTAACATGTATTTAAACATAATTTATGTTCTCCACTCTTGACAAAATTTTTGTGACTTAATGCAGTCTTTCAAATTTGCTCCATTTTTTTTCTTTTCCATTTTGGGACAATCTAATCATTCTACTGTAAAACATAATTTAAGATATATTATAATTCCTACCAAGACTGTCCTCAAATTGTAAACTTTCTTCATGGCCCTCTCATTTCTACTTATTAGTTTCTTTTTGCCTTAATTTATTCCTTTTTTATTTTTTTTTAATTTTTTATTGGTGCACTGTATTCATACATCATAGTGGGATACAAACTTTTGTAGACATACATGCACACATCGCCCAGTCAGCCCCCACCCGATCCCCACCCCATTCTCTCCCCATCCCTCCTTCCCATGCTTGGCTTAGTGGTTGACATCTAGTATTATAGCAATTTATCCAAACTTAAAAATGATAATCTCACATAACAGTTTCATTTGTCTGACACCAAGCTTTTGATGGCTTAAAGATAACATTTCAATATTTCTTTTTACTTTCTTTCTTACCAGATAATATTTTTTTTCTATTTTTTTTGGTGAAACTATCATATATTTATATATTTATTTTTCAGAAAAAAATCTATCCTAATATGGAATATGGATTCTAGATATCCACAACGATCTTGAAAAAGAACAAAGCTAGAAGATATATATTTTGATTTCAAACCATATAAAGCTACAATAATTGAAACAGTGTAGTACTGTTCTAAAGGCAGATATATAAACCATTGGAGTTAAATACAAGCCTAGAGCTAAACTCTTCCCTATATTGTCAAGTTATTTTTGACAAGGTTTCCATGAACATTTGGTGGTGGAAATAATAATCTTTTAACTAAATATTGTTGAAAAATAATAATTACATGGAAAAGAATAAAATTGGACCCTTACCTAATGTTGTGAGGTTTTATGACCCAGATTTTCTCCTAAAAGTTTATAGTCTTAAGATTTATATTTAGGTATTTTATCTATTTTTAGTTAATATTTGTTTATGGGATTAGGTAATTTATTCCTTAAATGTACACTTAAAACAATCTTAAGAAATATCTAAATTTATTCAAAACCACCTTTCCTTCATAATAAAATATAACTTATGGTTTTCTTATAGTTTCCACATGAAAGCATTGGTTAATTTTTGTACACATAATTACATATTTGGTATACAGAACCCCAGTTTCCAGTAATCTTGCTATTAGTGAGGACCTTAAAAAAGCAATTTTAACTGGCCAGGGGTGGTGATGTACACTTGTAATTTCAGTACTTGGCAGGCTGAGATAGGAGGATCATAGGCTCATGTCTAGCCTCAGCCACTTAGTGAGGATTCTGTATCTTAGTGAGACCCTGTTTCAAAATTAAGAATAATAGAGCTGGAGGTAGCTCGGAGGAAGAATGTCTTTGGGTTTTATCCCCAGTTCTGAAAAAAATTATATAATATAAAAAGGAATTATATATTACTATTTTCTTTTTTTTTTTTTTTTTTTCCTTTTTGGAAATATTTTATTTGTACTTGTAATGGCACTGTAAAAATGTAATCATTTCACTGCATATTATTTACTCCTAAATATATGTACATGTTTTTTTTTTTCTTTTTCTCTTTCTTTTTCTCTTTCTTTTTCTCTTTTTTTTAAATTTTATTTTATTGGTGCACTGTATTCATACATCATAGTGGGATACAAACTTTTGTAGACATACATGCACACATCGCCCAGTCAGCCCCCACCCGATCCCCACCCCATTCTCTCCCCATCCCTCCCTCCCATGCTTGGCTTAGTGGTTGACATCTAGTATTATAGCAATTTATCCAAAATTAAAAATGATAATCTCACATAACAGTTTCATTTGTCTGATACCAAGCTTTTGATGTCTTAAAGATAACATTTCAATATTTCTTTTTGCTTTCTTTCTTACCAGAGAATATTTTTTTCTTTTTTTTAGGTGAAACTATCATATATTTATTTTTCAGAAAAAAATCTATCCTGATATGGAATATGGACTCTAGATACCCAAAACAATCTCGAAGCAAAAACAAAGCTAGAAGATGTATATTTTCTGATTTCAAAACATATAAAGCTACAATAATTGAAACAGTGTAGTACTATTCTAAAGGCAGATATATAGACCATTGGAGTTAAATACAAGCCTAGAGCTAACTTCTTCCCTATATTGTCAAGTTATTTTTGACAAGGTTTCCACGAAGATTTGGTGGTGGAAATAATAATCTTTTAACTAAATATTGTTGAAAAATAATAATTACATGGAAAAGAATAAAATTGGACCCTTACCTAATCCCACATACAAGTATTAACTCAAACTAGATAAAAGACCTAAATATAAATCTTAAGACTATAAACTTTTAGGAGAAAATCTGGGTCATAAAACCTCACAACATTGAAATTGGCAGTGATTTCTTGGATATGATTTCAATGGCACAGGCAACAGAAGAATATACAAACTCCCTGAAAAATAAAAGAAAATATTGTATATCCAAAGACAATGTAAACAGAGTTAAAAGTTACTAATAGAATTGGATAAAATATTTCCAAATGCTATATCTGAAGGTATATTAATATTCCAACTAGAAATCCTAAAAATTAACAACAATAAAGGCAAACAATACAATTTAGAGATAGGTAAAAGACTAACATAAATAATGAATCTCCACAGATAACCAATCTTAGTTGTCTGTTGGATGGAAACTCTTGTTTCTCTGGTTCTGGTGAGTGTTACCTATTTCTTCTTTGTAGTTAATCTCTTTGAGTATTTTCTCTAGCGCTGGTTTTGAAGACATAAATTCCTTCAGTTTCTGTTTGTCATGGAAGCTTCTTATTTCTCCATCTAATTTGATAGAAAGTTTTGCTGGATAGGAAATTTTTGGCTGGAAGTTGTTTTCTTTCAGAGTTTGGAATATGTTACTCCAAGCCCTTCTGGCTCTCATAACTTGGTTTGGGAAGTCTGGAGTGATTCTAATTGGTTTGCCTCTGAATGTCACTTGGCCCTTTGTTTTTGTTGCCTTTAAGATTCTCTGCTTGGCTTCCACATTGGTCATTTTGACAATTATATGGCGTGGGGATCCTCTTCTCGGATCCTGTCTAAAGGGAGTTCTATAAGTTTCCTGGATCTGTGTATCAACCTCTTGCTCTATATTTGGAAAATTTTCTGCTATTACTTCCTTGAAGAGATTGTTGATCCCTTTGGTATCACTTTCTTTTCCCTCCTCTATTCCAATTATTCTTAGGTTAGCTCTCTTAAGATGGGCCCATATTTCTTCAATGTCAGATTCCTGCTGTTGGATATCTTTTTCTAGATTAGAAACTATGCATTCATTTTTGGATTGCTCATCTTCTAAGAGCGAGATTCTGTTCTCCATGTGGTCTAATCGGTTGTTTATGCTTTGAATTGAGGCCTTTACTTCATTAATTGCATCCTTTATCTCTTTTTGGCTCTCTCTGAGTTCTTTTCGAAGCACCTCTATTATTTCTACAGTTATTTTCCTGATTTGATCTTCTAGAAATCTCTGATTTTCTGTTTTATCAGGTTCTGATGTTGTGGAGTTGTGCACATTCATTACTTCAGTGTTATTCCTCTTTCCCATGATTTCGGAGGTTTGTGCCTTCTCTGGGTTCTTCCCTTGGGTCACTATGGCTTCACTTAAGGTGCTCTGGATCTCGAGTCTATATTATCTCAGACCCTACTACTCCTTTACTGGGTTGTATCACAGAGTCTCCGACCCAGGGAGTCGATAGAGGCTGCTTTAAACTATGGGGGGTGCCAGGTTGCACGCTCTCCTATGGTGTGATATCTCTGCCACCACCACTCCCTCACTGGGTCAAGTCCGGGAAGATTGCGACCGAGAAAAGCGGGGCTTAAGAGTCCCGCTAACAACCAATCTCCATTACCACAAAAAGAGCGCCTTTCATAGCCAGAAAACACCATCACCAGAAAAACAAAAAAACCACCAGGCTCCAGAGAGAAAGCGGACTGAGAACAGAGCTCAGGGCCACAGAGGAGACACACGCGCCCGAGGACGCGGCAGCAGCGCCATACTGCCGGCGGCAGTGGCGAACTCAGCGGACGGCTACAGCAAGCCGAGGTGAGCCGCTGTGGAACAGCCAGGAGGGATCTTTCGGCGCAGACAGCATTTAAAGCTCCTAGTGGCTGAGCTCAGCACACGCTGCAGGGATTCAGAGTGGAAATCAAAACCAGAGAAGAAAAAATACGCCAGCCTCATGGCCGAGGGCGTGGCAGAGGCGCCATATTGCCACCGGCGGCGGCAGCAGCAGTGAATTCACCGAGTCCAGTACAGCTACATCTACATACTCAAGAACAGTGAGTCAAATTGCGGGCCACAGAGGAGAAATCCCAGTACTATTTTCTTATATAGAAAATTTATAAGCACATTTAAATGGACCCAAATATGTTATCACAGACTTCATAAAATGAAAAGAATTTTAAAGCACTCACCTTATAAAGGAAGCTTGTAGCAATACAGGACACCACATGCATATCTTTAGATTCTTAAGACATTTTCTTGATAAAGAGAAACCTAAAAATAATGGACATCTTATAAAAAAAAAATAAAGTCTTATAGAGACAAACATAATCTGGATTGGCTAGCAATCTAGACTAAAAAAAGCACCTGTCTCCTAAAGACATTTTACTTTTAGCTCATAAACACATTTACACTTATTTGCCAGATTTAAAGTCAAATGAATTAATAGGCATTTGTATTTGCAGTTTCCAAGACCAGGTATGCACAGGATAGTATAGCTCTTAATTTACTGAATGTCAGCCACATAATTTACTCGTGATGGGTAGTCACTGTGAGTGTGCCATCTCGGTAATCACTGAGGGATGGGGTGTGCTTGTGGCATAGCATAGAGTAAACCCGAATGACATGTACATGTTAAATGCAGTAAAACAGGATGCCATGCCATGAAATTAGTGCTAAGATTGTATTCAGAAGAGAATTCTGCATGCCAAGGTGTCAGTCACTAAGGCATGCAACCTTTTCATTAATATGGTACCTGGAAGGCCACTAATGGTAAAATTAAAATTCTCTTTCTGAGCCAGGCATGGTGGTGCATGCTTGTAATCCCAGCATTTGGGACGCTGAGACAGCAGGATCACGGTTCAAGGACAGCCTCAACTACTACTTAGTGAGGCCCTTTGCAACTCAGTGAGACTCTGTTTCAAAATAAAAAAATAAAAAAATAGGGCTGGGGGATAGCTCTAAGTTAGAAGTCTCCTGAGTTCCAGTACCACACACACAAAAAAAATAAAAATAAATAAATAAATAAAATAAAATTCTCCTTTTGCCCTGGCAGCAAAAACATTGTGGAGACAGGGCAAAGGGACATTCATAGAACTTCCTGGCATCCCCACACTTTTCACATTTCTGCTAGTTATCATCTCTCTCAGTCACGTTTAAAGGAAGATAAATAAGATACTGTATTCTGTGGTTAGCCTTCAGCATCAATGACCTTGGGTAGTATCCTGACACAAGCCTTAGGTAAGGGTGAAATTTGCCCTGCCTTATTTTCTTTTAGAGCTGGGAGGCCTTTGTTAGGTTCCTCCTGCCCCCACTTCTGTAATTAGGGGGATTACCTCATATCTACATTAATGAAACCAGAGTATGTAACTGAGTGGTAATATTTTTCTCAAATCTTGCTTCTCCAGAGAGAATGAATTCAAATGGAAAGCACCAAAAATGGAACATGAGATTTATTTAGAAAAGTGGGGCCCACTATTATGGGAGAAAATGGGTCATAGGAGGAACTCTAAGTGAAGAAGCAGAAATGATAGATGTACAAATAGAAAAAAAAATAGATGTGCAATAGAAAAAAAAGTATTCAACATAACGAGAGACAGAGAGAGAGAGAGAGAGAGAGAGAGAGAGAGAGAGAGAGAGAGAGGAGAATCAACCCAAATTATGAAGATAAGAGAAGAAAAAGGAGAAATTTTATAAAACCTTTTAAAACAGCTAATATCAATACTACTCAATCTATTTAATAAAATAGAATAAAATGAAATCTTTCAAATGTAATATATACCATCATCATATTAATACCAATATCAAATAAAGACAACTCAAAAAAGAAAAATTACAGGTCTACATCGTTGATGAACTTTGATATAAAACTGCTAAACTAAGTACTAGCAACATGCATTCAAAACCATATCACAAAAATTAGTCTAGGGATGCATGGCTGGTTCAACATATGGAAATAAGTCCATGTAGTTAATCACATGAACAGAACCAAAGAAAAAAAAAATTCACATGAGCTTTTCAATAAGACCCTATAAAATCATTTGAAAAAATTCAACATTGATTTATGCTAAAAGCAATGTAGAATAGAAAAAGAAAGAACATACATCAATACCATAAATGGAATATACAATATGTCTACAGTCAACATCATATAAAATGAGAAAAAATTGTGAGAATTCTGCTTAAAATCAAGAACAAGACAAGGATGTCCATTTTCACCACTTCTTTTCAAAATAGTACTTATTGCTAGTCAAAGCAATAAGTCAAAAAGTATTTAAAGGAGTACAAATAAAAAAAAGAATGAAATTTTTACTATTTGCAAATGACATAATACTATACTTAGAAGACCCAAAAAACTCAACCAACAGGCTAATAGAACTGATCAACAAATTCAGAGTTAGGTCTGGATACAAAATCAGTCTTTAAAATATTGGAAGATTTTCTGTATACCAACCATAAATCCACTGAGAAAGAAGTGCAAAAAATATTTCCATTCTGGATATACCATGAAAAAAATAAAATACTTAGGGAAATACTTAGCCAAGGAGGTAAAAGTCCTCTACAAAGAAAAATTTAAAACATTGAAAAAATAAATCAAAGAAGAACTTAAAAAATGGAAAGATCTTCCATGTTCATAGATAGGCAGAATAAATATTATCAAAATTACCATAATTTTGAAAATTATCTACCGATTCAATGCAATTACCCAGTAAATTTCCAAGGTCATATCTCACAAAAATTGAAAAATCAGTTCTTAAATTTATTTGGAATAACAAAAAACTCAGAATAGACAAAGTAGTTCTCAGAAACAAAAACCATGCAGAAGGTATCACAATACCTGACTTCAAGTTATACTATAAAATCATAGTAATAAAAGCAGCATGGTACTGGCACAAAAACAATTGCACAGACCAATGGTGCAGAATAGAAGACTCAGAAACAAATCTGCACAATTACAGCTAACTGATTTTTGACAAAGTGTCAAAAAATGCACTGCAAAAAAAAATAGCCTGTTCAAAAAATGGTATTGGCAAAATTAGTTAATCATATGCAGAAGAATGGAATAAACCTCACTTTCTCACCCTGCACAAAAGTTAATTCAAGATGGATTAAAGACTTAAAAATCAGACCAGAAGAAGCTCCTTTAATAGGGCATAGGTCCAGCACTGAAACACATATGCATAGGTAAAAACTTTCTCAACAAGAACCTCAAAGCATAAGAAACTAAAAGGTGCAACAATACTTGGGATTGCATGAAACTGATTGCATGAAACCTCAACCATAAGCAAACAGAAAGAAAGATTTTTGCCAACTACTCCTGCAGTAGAGGACTAATAACTAGAATATACAGAGAACTCAAGAAACTCAGCACTAAGAAAATAAATAAGCAAATCATAAAATGGGCAAGGAAACAAAATAGACACTTCATAAAAAAAGAAATTCAAATGGCCAATAGATGCATAAAAAATGCTCAACATCACTTGCAATCAGAGAGATGCAAATCAAAACTACCAAAAGATTTTATCTAACTCCAACTAAAATAGCAATCATTCAAAACACAAACAACAATGAATGTTGGAGTGGAATTGGAGAAGTGAGAACTCTAACACATTTGTTTGTTGGACTGCAAATTAGTGCAACCACTTTGGAAAACAGTATGAAGGATAATCAGAATAGTGATCCCATTGGTCTGTCTAACTTTTTTTGTGCCAATACCATGTTTTTTTTTATTACTACGACTTTATAGTGTACTTTGAGGTCAGATATTGTGATACCTCCTGCATGTTTTTTTTTATTTTCTTTTTTTTTCTTTCTTATTTTTTTTATTATAACATTTACACTATATTTGGTGCCCTCTCCCCCCTGCCTCCATTTTCCCTTCCCCTCCCCACCAATGGTTGTCCAGGTTAACCATGTCTTATTCATAATTTTACACATGTTCAAGTGTAGACCCTTATTAATCAAGACCGGCCTTCCTCCTCTCCTATCTTACCATCCAAACTTAGCTAGTATTTCCCCTTCAATATCTGGAGTCCCTCTGGTATTCTTAGGGTTTTCTAGTTTGGGCATATTAGAGGAAACATATGTATCTTCTTCTTCTGTGCTTGGCTGATCTCACTTAACATAATGTTCTCCAGGGCTTTCCATCTTCTTTCAAATGATATAATTTTGTTCTTCTTTATGGCTGAATAGAATTCCATTGTGTGTATTTCCCATAGTTTTGCTATCCATTCATCTGTTGATGGTGATCTGGGTTGGTTCCATATTTTTGCTATTACAAATTGTGCTGCTATGAACATAGGTATGCATATGTTGCTGTAGTTCTCTGAATTCAACTCCTTTGGAAAGATACCCAGGAGTGGTATAGCTGGATCATATGGTGGATCTATTCCCACCTTTCTTAGGAATCTCCACACAGATCTCCATAGTGGTTGATACATGTATCTCCATGTATCTATTAGCCCTTTGTATCTCTTCTTTTGTGAAGTGTCTATTTAGTTCATTTGCCCATTTCTTGATTGGGTTGTTTGTTTTGCTAGAGTAGAGTCTTTTGAGCTCTTTGTATACTCTGGATATTAGCCCCCTATCAGAATGGTGGCTGGTAAAGATCCTTTCCCATTCTGTAGGCTTCCTCCTTAGGTTATTGATAGTTTCCTTTGATGAGAAGAAACTTTTTAGTTTGATGTTATCCCACTTGTTTATTCTTGCTTTAATTTCCTGAGCTTTGGAGGTTTTGTTGAGAAAGTTACTGCCTGTGCCAATATGTTGTAGTGTTGAACCTATGCTTTCCTCTACTAGCTTCACAGTCTCAGGTCTAATTTCTAAGTCTTTGATCCATCTTGAGTTGATTCCTGTGTTTGGTGAGATATAGGGGTTTAGATTCATCTTTCTACAAATGGTTAGCCAGTTCTCCCAGCACCACTTGTTGAAAAGGCTGTCTTTTCTCCAGCGTATGTGTTTGGCCCCTTTGTCAAAGATTAATTGACTAAAGATGTGTGGGTTTGTTTCTGTATCTTCTATTCTAATCCACTGGTCAGTATATCTGTTTTTGTGCCAGTACCATGCTGTTTTTACTACTATTGCTCTATAGTATAGTTTGAAGTCTGGAATTGTAATGCCTCCTGCGTGTTTCTTGTTATTGAGAATTGCTTTGGCTATTCTAGGTCTTTTCTTTCTCCATATGAAATTCATGATTGATTTTTCTAGGTCTCTGAAGAATGTCACTGGTATTTTAATGGGAATTGCATTGAACCTATACCTCAGTTTTGGCAGAATGGCCATTTTGATATTTATTCTGCCTATCCATGAGCACGGGAGATCTTTCCATCTTCCAAGGTCTTCTTCAATTTCTTTCTTTAATGTTTTATAGTTTTTGTTGTAGAGGTCTTTTACATCTTGGGTTAGGTTTATTCCTAGGTATTTTATTGGTTTTGAGGTTATAGTGAATGGAATTGTTGTTTTTGTTTCTTTCATTGTGGATTCGTTGTTGGCATAAAGAAAAGCCACTGATTTCTTTAGGTTGATTTTGTAACCTGCGACTTTGCTGAATTTGTCAATCAGGTCCAGAAGTCTTTTGGTTGAGTTCTTTGGGTCTTCCAGATAAAGGATCATGTCTCTGCGAATAAGGATAATTTTAATTCCTCTCTTCCTATGTGAATTCCTTTGATTTCCTTCTCTTGTCTGATTGCTGCAGCAAGAGTCTCAAGGACTATATTGAAAAGGAGTGGTGAAAGTGGGCATCCTTGTCTTGTTCCTGACTGTAGCGGAAATTCTTCCAGTTTTTCCCCATTCAATATAATGTTGGCTTTGGGTTTGCAGTATATTGCCTTAATGATGTTGAAGTACTTTCCTTCTATCCCAATTTTTTGCAGTGTTTTTAACATAAATGGGTGTTGGATTTTGTCGAATGCTTTTTCAGCATCTATTGCTATGATGATGTGGTTTTTGTTCTTGGTTCTATTTATGTGGTGAATAACATGTATTGATTTGCGTATCTTGAACCAGCCTTGTTTTTCTGGGATGAAACCGACTTGGTCATGATGTATTATTCTCTTGATATAGTTTTGAATGCGTATAGCTAGAATTTTGTTTAGAATTTTTGCATCTGTGTTCATTAAGGATATTGGTCTGTAGTTTTCCTTTCTTGAGGTATCTTTATTTGGTTTCGGGATTAATGTGATACTGGCCTCATAGAAGGAATTTGGAAGAGTTCCATCTCTTTCGATTTCCTGGAACATGTTATGCAGTATTGGTATTAGTTGTTCACTGAAGGTTTTGTAGAATTCAGCTGGGAACCCATCTGGGCCTGGGCTTTTCTTTGGTGGAAGAATTCTTATTGCCATTTCTATTTCTTTGGTTGTTATTGGTTGGTTTAGGCTTGCTATGTCCTCTTGGCTAAGTGTAGGAAGGTTAACTGTGCTTAGAAATCTATCAATTTCTTCCAGGTTTTCAAGTCTATTGGAGTATAAATTTTTAAAGTAGTTTCTGATATTATTTTGAATTTCTTCACTATCTGTGGTGATATCTCCTTTTTCATTTCTAATTTTGATAATTTGAGTTGATTCTCTTTTTCTTTTGGTTAGGTTGGCCAGGGGTTTATCAATTCTGTTAATCTTTTCAAAGAACCAACTTTTTGTTTTATTGATTCTCTGAATTGTTTTTTTGTTCTCTATTTCATTTATTTCTGCTCTAATTTTGATGATTTCTTGCCTTCTGCTGGCTTTGGGAATAGACTGTTGCATAATTTCTAGATCCTTGAGTTGTGTCATTAGGTTCTTTACTTGGTGGTTTTCCGTCCTTTTTATGTGGGCACTCAATGCAATAAACTTTCCTCTTAGTACTGCCTTCATGGTGTCCCATAGGTTTTGGTAGGTTGTGTCTCTGTTTTCGTTTGTTTCCATAAATTTCTTTATTTCTTCCCTAATTTCTGCTCTTACCCATTCGTCATTCAATAGTGTATCATTCATTCTCCATGAATTTGAATACTTTCTTTCGAGTTTCCTGTTGTTGATTTCTACTTTTATTCCATTGTGGTCTGAAAAGATGCAAGGAATTATATTACATTTTTTGAATTTGCTGGTATTTTCTTTGTGTCCCAGGATGTGATCAATTTTGGAGAAGGTTCCATGGGCTGCTGAGAAGAAAGTGTATTCTGTAGTTCCTGGTTGAAATACTCTGAAAATGTCTATTAGGTCCATTTGGTTTATGGTTTCCTTTAGTTCTAAAACGTCTTTACTCATCTTTTGCCTTGAAGATCGATCCAGTGGTGTGAGAGGCGTATTAAATTCTCCCAGAATTATTGTATTTGGGTCTACTTGGGATCTTATGTCCAGAAGGGTTTGTTTTACAAATGTGGTTGCACCCATATTTGGGGCATAAATATTTACTATCATTATATCTTCTTGGTATAGTGTTTCTTTTAGTAAAAGGAGGTGCCCTGATTTGTCTCTTTTGATGTGTTTTAGTTTAAAGTCTGTTTTGTTGGATATTAGGGTTGCTACCCCTGCTCTTTTTTGGTCACTGGTGGCATGGTATATCTTTTTCCATCCTTTCACCTTCAGCCTGTGAATGTCTTTGGCTGTGAGGTGTGTTTCTTGCAGACAGCATATATTTGGATTATGTTTCCTAATCCACGTTGCCAATCTATGTCTTTTGATTGGTGAGTTAAGTCCTTTGACATTAAGAGACATTATTGAAATATGATTTTTGTTTCTGCCATTTTGTGTTCTGTCTACTCTTGGGTGGTGTGATCTTTCTTCTTTACTTAAGTGGCCCACTTATTAACTTCCTCTCTTCTCTGATTCTGAAGTCTGCTTCTTTTTTCTTCCTTATGGTTTATTTCTTTAAGAATTTTCTCTAGTGTTGGCTTTGAATTCATGAATTTTTTGAGATTCTGTTTATCGTGAAAGATTTTGGATTCACCATTGATCTTGAATAGTAGTTTTGCTGGATAGATTAGTTTGGGCTGGAAGTTATTTTCTTCCAGGGTCTGAATCACGTCGTACCAGTCTCTCCTAGCATTCCTAACCTGGGTTGTATAGTCTGGGATGATTCTTATTGTTTTGCCTCTATATGTCACCCGTCCTTTTGTTCTCGCTGCTTTTAAGATTCTTTCCTTAGCCTCTATATTGGTCATTTTGGTTATTATGTGGCATGGAGTGGTCTTTCTTTGGTTTTGTCTCAGTGGAGTTCTGTATGCCTCCTGGACTTGAAGATCGAAGTCTCTTTCCATATTTGGAAAATTCTCTGAGATTATTTCCTTGAAGATATTACAGATGCCCTTGGTCTGTACCTCTATCCCTTCCTCAATGCCTATTATCCGTAAATTAGGGCACTTCATATTATCCCATAATTGCTGGATGTTTAGGTTTTGTTGCTGTAAAGATTTCTGTATATCGCTGACTGTGTTTTCGGTTTGGGATGTACTGTCTTCTAATATTGATATTCTGTTTTCCATTTCATCTAATCTTCCAGAGTTTCTTTCAATTGCTGTCTTCATTTCACTTATTGCCTCTTTCATTTCATTCCAGACCTCTTTCTGATTCTTTTTTAGTGTTTCTAATTCACCTTTAACCTCCTCTATACTTGTTTTGAATCCTTTCATCATATTGAACAACAAGATTCTGAACTCCCCTTCTTGCATTTCTAGTAGGTCAGTATTCGTGATTTCTGCTGTCTCTTCATAATTCCTGGTTCTCATATTTGTAGCATTCTCTGTCCTGTTTTTTCTGGTTTCTACCCATCGTTCGTGAGTATTATGCTTAGTCAGATCTTAATATTAGGAGTTGGGGTATCGGCTAGTCAGCAGAGCCTTTCCAGTGTTGAGGGTGGGTGATGTGGGAGGAGCTGGGGTGATTAGCAAAGGAGTCGGATTAGGTAGAGGATATGTTTAGGTTGAGAAAGACTTTAAGTATGGTAAGGTGAAATCTTGCTAGAAATGAGAGAGAGTTAACTACTAGGACTCTTGTCGTTCGTGGAGTAATTATGAATGTAAGAAATACTTAGAGTATTAGACCAGGAGGTATATTATGTGGAAGAGTTTTGGGGGAGAAAAGTATGTAGGGTTAGTGTGGGAAGGTTTGTAAATAGGGGTGATGGAAGGAGCAGACAGACATAGAAAAAGAATAGAAAAAGAAATCCACACAAGATACCAACACTATTATGTAATCCAAGAAAAAGGGAGGAAGACCAATCAAAGGAGGAGAATGAAAATAAAGGAAGGAAAGAGGAAGAAAGAGGACAAAAGAACAAGAATAAAATAAAAGTAGCTAGCATCTGTGTGGAATAAAAAAATAAGGCAAACTATCCAATATATATAAAAAAAAAGAACATGTGAAAGTAAGAGAAGTGTGGGTTGAAAGAAAAAAAAATAACACAGCAATAACCATACCAAAACAAAAGCACTGTAAAAGCAATATAAAACAAAACATCCACATTAAAAGTAAAATAAACAGTCCTCCTTATTTACACATATGGGGTCAGGTCTATATAATATGTGCGTATCTGATTGCTTTGGTAACTTTCAGAATACCATCCAATGTCTCTTAGTTTTCTTTGTACTCTATTTTTTATCTTCTTAGGTCACTCTGGGTGTTTGGACACCTTCTCTCCTTTAGCTGCTTTAGGTTTATGTGTCCGGATATCTGGTTTCACTTTTATTTGATTCTGTACAATTCACAGGTTTTGCGAAATTCTAACCTGTGGTCAGCACCTCTGCACTCACCACCCTAGACTCCAGCCTGTGCTTCCCTACAGCAGGGGTGGAGGATGACCAAAGTATAATTGGAACCTCCCCCTGAGGTCCTGTGCAGATATTGTGGCCCGATGGATTTTCCTGTGTCTCTGGAAATTCCAGCTGGGTTAGCCGGTGTGGTCCCAAGATGTACCCTGGGCAAATGGGTGCTGATTCCTGGGTGCCCACGCTTGCTGCCAGAGCTCTGCCTATTCCAAGGGTGCAGGCTGGCTGTGCTGCTTTTACTGGACCCAGGAGTGAGTGGATGCAGCTGTCTGTTGCTGCTGGTATGCTCTTCCAAGGTGTATTGAGCTGAGTTCTCGCTTAGCACTAAGCCTCTGGCTAGCAGAAGGGTGGGAACACCCAGCGGTGGGCCAGGAGTGCAGGATAGGTGCTCAAGGATCCAGTGCGTGGTGCCCAGTAATGGTCTCTGTCTCCCGCGGGATGTAGAAACTGGGGGTGCCCCAAGGAGATTTCTGGTTTACACAGGGCTTTCGCAGCCTTGAATGCAGTCTCTGGCAAGATGGCGGGGGGGCTAGACACCCAGGTAGGCTCCAATTTAGTGGAGAGAGTGGGACAGGCAATGACTGCTAGCAGGGAACCGGGGCGCAGACCAGGTGCGCAGAGGGGAGTGCTCGGGTCTGAGGCTTGGGTGTGCTGGGGGGTTGGAGTGCAGCGCACGCTAGGGTCCGCGCTTCCCTGGGCGCCCACAGGTACCTGTCTTCCTTGGTTCAGGATTCCTGGGAGTCTCTATGCTGTTGTGATCCAGTCACTGGTGAGCATACAGAATTCTGACGTGGGAGCTGCTCGCTGTTTTCAGTCCCGGATTATCTTGCTGCGGGACTATTGGGCAGGCAGCTCCCCGGGCCCGCGAAAGCAGCCCGCGGCTGCCGATCAGCGTTTGCAGCTGGTCCGGTGTCGGGTCTATGTTCTTCTTCTTCTTCAAGTTCAGAGTTCCCCTGAGGTACCAGGATTTGTTTTGGTTCCTGGTATGTATTTATTTTGTTGATTAAGACACAGCTTTCTAAATATCTGAAGTTTTATTTGCTTCAGCTACTGAGGAGTACTGTGTCCCTCAGTCACCATTTTGAAAAAAAAAAAAACTCCTGCATGTTTTTTGTTGCTGATCCCTATGATCCAGCAGTACAACTTCTAAGTATCTACCCAAAAGAAAGGAAACCAAGCTACCAAACTAATGCATGCATATTTATGTTCATAGCTGCACAATTCACAATACCCAAACTATGGAAACAGCCAATATATCCTTCAACAAATGAATGGATTACAAAACTATGTGAATGTACACAGTGAAATTTTACTCAGTCATAAAGAAAAACATTATTATGCCATTTACAGGGAAATGGATGGAACTGGAGAACATTATGCTAAGTAAGATTAGTCAGTCACAAAAAATAAGAAATTGAATGTTCTTCCTAATATGTGAAAACTAGGGAATAAATGGTTCACAGGAGGAACTCTAGATGAAGAAGGGGATAGTATAGATGAACAAATAGGGAAAGGGGAAGAGGAAAATTCTCTACTAACAAACATATCAATCACTAAGCCAAACATCAGAAAACGGGAGGGAGAAGGGAATGGGGCAGGAATGGAGTAGGTGCTATTTGGGTGATGTGTACATGTATGCCTCCACCATCTTGTACTCCATTGAGATATATTACTACAATGCACCAATAAGGAATACAAAAAATATGTGACAGTTTTATTAAGATGGCAAAAAAATTGATAATTCTTGGATGAGGGGAGATGAATCTTTTTCTGAGTTGAAAAAAAATTCAGAACTTTCTTACATAAAATCTTGTTTTTTCATTGACTTCATGTGGCTCATAAATATGTTACCTCTACATTATTACCACAAAATTAGTATGAGATTTAAATGGTTGCAAATGGGTTGCATAAAATTACTATTGCCTTTCTAAAATGTATTATTTGTCAGGAGATGTACAAGTCAAGTCATGGTTTATTAGAAATAATATAAAAGAGAAAAGAGAAAAAGAAAGCTGTAAAGAAAAAGAGAAGAAAAGGCATGGAAAAAGAGAAAGAGTACAAGTTGGAGAAGATATTAGAAAATAGTTATTGTATAGTCAATCTGGATTTTTACTGCCATTTAAAACATCTTTTTTTTTTTTTTTTTTTTGGTGGTACTGAAGGTGGAACCCAGAGGCTTTCTACCTCTAGGCTATACTCCCAGACCTTTTTTTATATTTTATTTGGAAACAGGGTCTCACTAAGTTGCTGAAAGCCTCACTAAGTAGCTGAGGCTGGCTTTGAACTTGTGCGATCCTCCTGTCTCAGCCTCCAAAGTGCGGGGATTACAAGCATGCACCACCATGCCCAGCTTAAAACATCTTAATTTATATTTATTTTATTCCTATCTAGATAGTAGTAAATAAAACATATATAAATAGAGTTGTAGCCTCCATTTCACTGTGAACCATATATTTCATCTTTTGGTAGTAAACTGTCTCAAGAGGGTTAATATATTTTTTGCTTCTTAAATTTCTCTTGTTTCTGGGTTTCTCTGTCCATAGGGGTTTCTTGACAATTTTTGTTCCTTTACCATTGAAATTTGTGCTTTGAAATATATAAACCTATGACCCTCTTTTCAAGAAAAAAATATTTTATACTTTATGTTCACATCTGCCTTGGGCTAATTTTAAACAGAAAGTGTTCTTAACATTCCCAGTGGCTGTGCCCAGAAGTACAATTGCTTTGCTAAGGGCTATGCTTAAGAATTTGTCTTATTTTACACTTGGAATTCTTCAGTTGTCAAGTGACTTGTGCCACTTCAATAGTATCAGTGACATTCATTACTCTTTATTTACATTCAGTAGTAATATACACCCCATACATTTTTTAATTTATTTTCACTTATATCAATAACGTTAGATTTACATAATTAATATTTACCTATTCTTTAAGAGGTTTCCTTTTTTAATCCTAAACCTATGAGCTTTCTTTTATTTCTATTTCTCCTGCTTTCAGGCTCAGCCATTTGTTTCACTAACAACAGTCTTCACATCTTTTATTGGGCATTCCTCATAGCAAAATCTATGAATTTTACAAATTCAAGCTTTGATAAAAACATCAATTTTCCAAGCAGATCTTCTATTTTCTCCTCCTAAATTGGATAATTTCACCCAAGGGGTATCATTTATCCATTTAACATCTTTTCCCTACATAAAATCAATCTATTGCTGTTCTACCTTTCTTCCCCTAAGAAAGCTCCATCTTCACCAAGATATATCTCATATTTGTAGATCCATAAATTTCCCTCAGGGCTCAGATATTAACTATCTTGCTTTTTACATAAAATGTTTGAATTTCCAACATTTGTAATATCATTTAAACTATTCCATATCAATAACTTATTGTTCTTAGTATATCTAATGCAATTTCAGAAAATCTATGTCTAATTTTCATAGTCAAGGACAGAAAGGGCAGGACAGTTGTCTGGGAAAACTTTAGTACCATTATTATTGAAAATGTTTAAAATAAAATCTCATGTAAGAGTATTTTTAAGATTGTTGTCAACTTTTACTCTTTTAATAAAATTCAAACTTGTTAAGAACAAATAAAATGTCATTTATTTAGGGCTAATTCATATTACAATCTAGTAAAATAGTTTCAAGTAACCTTGAAAATTTGCCCTACGGGGTTATAAAACTGCAGCTATATTTATAGATTTTTGCTGAAAGTTTGAAATTATATCACTTGTTATTCAGACAGTATAATCAGAGATGACAAAAGTTAAGCCATCTGATAGAGAAAAAATACTGTCTCAGTCTCTGCATAGTTTTGCAAAAGGAATTTATTTGTACAAAAGTCAGGAGAGTATAACACTGTTTCAAAGGTCAACTTGAATGTGATGGCAGTGTCTGCAGCCAATTTTCAGCTGTAGATGTGCTGAGGTCTGATAAACAATGAGTTTTCCATTTTATTTTGAGTTCCCCAAACCAACACTCCTTCATTTTAATTTTGTTTTAATTGAGAAAGTTAAGTGTATCAAAGAATATCTTTAAATTTTATTTGAAATAAAACTCAGTGAAAGTAGCCTATTCCTCCAGGGTAAATGCCCCTGTGTTTCTTGCTGATGTCAACTCTGGAGTATTTTTCTTGTCAACCATTGTCTCAAGAATCTTCTGCACATCCTCAGTGGTTCTCTTGCTGTTTTCTCAAGGACTTTCTGCAGTTATGCAGTTTTCCAAGTTACCCACTACCTCAAGGACTCCCTGCATGTTTACTCAGCAGACATGATTTCTAGGTCTTCCTGCAAATGTACTTAAACATTACCTCCCAGACTCTCTAAACATATGCAGCAGAGTCCAAACCTCAACCTCTCCTCTTAGAATGAAAATAAAAGCTGTGAATAAGTATCTGACAGAGACTTCATCTAAAAGTGAGGTCCCCTGGTCTATGCCTTTCAATCTTCACTCCATATCTGAGTCATTCTTTTACCCTTAGTTGCGCCACAGGACATTACCTAAGAGTCATCTTCTTTTCTCTCTTTCTGCTTTTCATCTGCCATGAAATGAGAAACTCCTTTATTCATATACTCCCACAATGATGTGCTACTTCACAACAGGCCCAAAGTTACAGGGCCTAGTGACTACAGATTAAAACATCTAATCTATAAATGAGCTAAAATAAAGCTTTTTTATTTATGTGATTATCTCTGTTATTTCTTATAGTAATTACTATACTTTGGATCCGGAATATCCTCCAAAGACCTATGTATGAAAGGTATGGTTGGGTTGATCTTATTGTAAGGTGGTAGAATTTTTAAGAGATGGTGTAAAAAATTTCAATACTTAACCCTTACTCTCATTTTTCAAATCAGATAATTAAAAAGAAATAAAAATGCTAATTTAATAAAAAGTAGAAAAGTCAGAAAATGTGCTTTTTATTTAATAAGCTAAATTTTTTAGAATCCAAAAGAAAAAAATTAAATGTAGGACTTTGGGTCATTGAGTGTGCTTATCAACACACACACACACACAATTTATGTTTAAATTTTTCTTGTGATAAGTTTCCCAATTCATCATTGTTATGCTTAATAAACTGAATAAAATCTATTACTTATTAACAAGGAGAAAGAAAATGGAGAAAATGTAAGTTTTAAAATAACCTAACTCCTATAAGAGCTATAAAGTCATAATTAATTAACCCTCATTACAGTGGGATTTAACTAGAGATATTGATGCAAAGTTTTACTTTTTTATTAGGCTTCTGGGCAATGGGTTTACTTTAATGAACTCCAAGAACTAATGAAGGGCATAGAAATATGAAAGCTTATTTGTAAGTCAAGGAAAGGTTTAAAATATATAAAGGTAGAATAGCTTCCACACAGGGGAGAGCTCTAAAGTTTGGGGATGTGAGCTTTTATTTCCTCTTGGATCCCCCCCTATCTTTTCTTTTGTCATTGGTCAGAATTATATCTTGAGTACTCATTGTCTTTTGCATAGTTTCAATCCTTAATTTGAATCTTCATCTTGTGGGCTCGTGGGTTCTAAACTTCTGGCTCGATTTGTCTGCATGTCTTCCTTGTTTCCACAGGTTGTCCTCAGCATGTAACCCACAGAAGGGCTCAAGTTTTGTTTTGATTTCCATAGTATTTGCCTACTCATTGTTACCCTTATATCTTATTAACCTTTGCTATTTTTTTTTTCTTAATACAAATAGCCTGTCTTGATTCTTCCTGTACCCATGTCCTGTCTTTTGCATCTGTATTAGGTGCCTGGTGATTGAGAGGATGCCACAGGTCTCGCAAGAATAGGATCAAATGATCAAGGAGAGTGTTAGAAATAGACTTTAGAGAAGCTAAAGACAAAAGCAAAATAAAAAAAAAAACTGCATGAAAGCAAAAGTAACTCATCAAGGCAATTTTCTTCTCTGCAAAAGGTGCACACAGTGGGCAAGCAGTGTTTCAGCTTTTTATCTCCCTAATACATAAGTTATTGTGCCAATTCAGATCTGCTGGAGTAAGACTTCACAGTCTGGTTGGATGATTTTTCCTGGGTAGATTTTATAAAAGAAAAAACATGCAACCAGTACATTTGGGTGTGAAACTTATAGTTCTGTGTACAAAGTTCTGATACCTATGGTACAGTAACAAAATGGTAGCCTGCCAGCTTCTATGTGATCTTGGGACATTTATAGAAAAAATTAATTTTTTCTTGAAATTTTCTTCTCTTCTATTAAATATTTCTATGTTTTTTTTTTTTTTTTCAAATTCTGACTTTCTCAATCTGGACTAGCAAGAAAAAGTTTTTTATAGTATGGGGGCAGAGGCTGTTAAGTAATGGGTATCTCTAATACTCATATGCAAAGGATTATATAATATCCTACCAAAATCATTATTTTAATAACAATAATAAGAGATATCAGGACAGATGTCTTTATTTTCTTCATTAATCAAAATATGTTTCCATTAGTGAAGGCATATCTACTTCTAAATTTTCAGAGTTCATTCACTCCTTTATTCACTAATCTTTGTGAAGCTAAATCTACTTTCCCATGCCATCTCAATAGTAGCATCTGACTTTTTAGCTACTCCTTCTATATAAAATAATCCACTGTATATTTTAAAAGCAAACAATATAACATATAATTTAGCATACTAATAATATACTGTCAATTATAACTAAAATTTACCTTATTATAATGGTTATCTGTGACTGTCTTTTGTTTTTACATATTTGGTAAAACCATATGTAAATCAAGCATCTTCTTTCTTTTTTAGGTGTTTGGTGATCCTGGATCTGCAAAACCTCAAGAGGACAGGTTTTATTTTATAGCACATTATAAAGACTCAGAAGTTTGGAAAATCAATGCCATGTTACTTTTTCTCTGAACCTAAAATCAGAAGTACCCTTATAAATTATAATGTAGAATAAAAGGAAGACCTAATAAATGATCTTTTATTTTATTTATTTTT
Organism: Muscardinus avellanarius; assembly: GCF_963383645.1. Lineage (NCBI taxonomy): Eukaryota > Metazoa > Chordata > Mammalia > Rodentia > Gliridae > Muscardinus > Muscardinus avellanarius. The sequence goes on from NC_137791.1 coordinate 33,169,924, forward strand.
TTAATTTATTTTTTGGTGGTACTGGGATTCCTGGCAGCCCTTCTATCTCCGGGCTACACTCCAGACCTATTTTATATTTTTTTATTTGGAAACAGGGTCTCTTAAACCAGTGAGGCTGGCTCCGAACCAGCGCAATCCTCCCGTCTCCGCCTCCCAAGCGTGGGGATTACAAGCATGCGCTACCACACCCGGCAAATAAATGATCTTTTAAACAACTTTAAGAGTTTGATTGATTTTACCCCAAAATTACATACTTGGTTCTGATTAAACTTTCCTGTTGGATAGTCAAAACCAAACGAGTAGCCCTATGTGAGGCCTACATAACTTTTTTTTTTTTTGTAAGACAAAAATTGAACCCAGAGGCAATCTACCTCTGAGCTACATGCCTCAAACAATTTTATTTCTTATTTGTAAACAGGGTCTTACTACATTGATGAGCATCTCACTACTTGTTGAAGCTGTCTTCAAAACTGTGATCCTCCTGTCTCAGCCTTCTAAGTACTAGAATTATAAGTGTGTAATACCACACCTGGCTTAATATAGTTTTTTTTTTTTTTCTGCAAAGGTTAGTCAGATCGCCTCATGTTTACTCTTAAGAACTTTTTGGAGCTTTTGCTCTACCAGTTGTGCCATGTGCCAGGATGGGTCATGGTCTAATTTGCTTTCTTTGATGTATGGAAGACACTTTTTCTCCAATGACTGCTAATTTTACATAGTCAATAGTTCCTCTTTGTCTCTGGAGTTTTCACAATATCCCTAATTAGGAGATAGAGTGACTTACCAAAATGTGCAAGATCTTAGGAGTCCTATCACTTATTCCTTGGGTTCTCTTTTGACCTTGAAGAATAAGAGCCAACATATTGGTTGTTTTCTCCCAGATCTTTTATTTCATGATTGTTCTTAAAGTATTTGTTGTTGAACAGCCAGTAGGTTAGTTATAATAGTCCTTGTTAATAAATAGCAGTCAGTATTATAGCCTATCTATTTTGCAGGTGATGGATAAAATGTGAATTTTTATCCTCTAACTTGTTAATATCCTTTGTACTCTCTTGGTTATAAAATCATTTGAATTCTTAGTTTTCTTACTATGCATCAGGTACAAATTATTGGTATGTTTTATAAGCTGCAATTACTGACAACAGCCTGATATCTTGCTCTGTTGATTTATTTCTTGTCAATATTAGAATCATTCCACAATTAAAAAAAAACTGACTTTTTCTGCTAGAAGTTGTTCTGTAAAAAAATCAACAGAAAAGATTAACAAAGATTTACTAGAAAAATATAGAATACAAATATTAGACACAAAACAAATCTAGTTTTTATAATAGTTCTCACAATATTATATGACACAAATAAATCCCTCTAAATTTAAGATATATTATCAATATTCAGATTTTTATATAAGTGGCAGGGTTTAAAATCTCAAGTATTTGAGCACTTCTAATTACATTTGCTTATAGGTGGTCATAATAAAATTTAGAGACTCACAAATATAAACTTAAAAAATGATAACAATTAACAATTTTTTAAGGTTCCAAGAAGGTTTTTTAAGGTTCTCCGGGTGACACTCCCAGACCTATTTTTATATTTTCATTTGGAAACAGGGTCTCTTAAGCCTGCACAGCTGGCTTAGAACCTTAGATCCTGCAGTCTCCACCTCCCAAGCACAGGGATTACAAGTGTGTGCCACCACACCTGGTAGGCTTTGTGTTTTAAAGAATGCTTTTAGAAAACTTGCTTAACTTAAAAAAAGTCAGAAATCAATAACATCACAGTTGTGTATATATTAACTTATATCTTACTATTTGAGTAAAATTTAGGATTCACTGTTCAGTAAGATAATAATAATTATAACTTTATGTAGATTGACAGCATTGACAAAAAGTCAAAGACTAGGTCTAGACTTTTATAAGTTTAGAGAACATTATTAATGATCAGAAAGGCTTATTATCTCATCCACAATTGTATATCTTTTATGCAATAATAAAACATTCAGTCAAAGCAAACAAGCTTAAACAGATCTTAAATAATAGGGGTATTTTGAATGATACCAAACACTGAATAAAATGTACATTTCACAAGATCAGTTATTGATTACATTAAATGCATGTAAAACTTATATATTTAATTTTATAATCTTATATAAAACATTTAGATAAATCTCAGATGCAAAGCATATTCAGCTCTTAGACATATATGAATCCATAGTGACAGAGTCACAGATTACATATATATATGTATATGCATATATGTATACATATATGTATATACATATGTATATGTGTGTGTGTATATATATATATATGTATATGTGTATATATATATATATATATATATTATTCCAAAGTAAGTGTTGTTGATTTATCTTGAGTTATAAATTGATCACTTAAGAGGCTATAAAATGCAAACATTCAAATCTTATTCTGATAAGACGCAATGATCAGAGGTTTAACCAAGGAATATTCTAGATAAAAATACAAAATCTTTCTTTAAGCTAGTTTTTATTGACTTGCTTGTTACCTAGAACTAAAAGAAACCCTGTATTGTTTTAAAAGAACACATAGGAAATTACCATAATAAAATACAAAATAATTTTTTTCTGGGGTAAATTTTTTAAAATTTTACCAAGAGCAGATAAATATCTTAAGAAAAGATAATTGTTTAAAGCAGAATCAATGAATTAAATGTGACTCCTAAAAAAAATTTTTTTTTTTTTGGTGGTACTGGGGTTCCTGGAAGCCCTTCTACCTCTGCACTACACTCCCAGACCTATTTTATATTTTGAAACAGGGTCTCTTACGCCAGCACGGCTGGCTTCGAACCTGTGCTATCCTCCTGTCTCCACCTCCCAAGCATGGGGATTACAAGCGTGCGCCACCACGCCCGGCTAAAATACCTTTTAAATAAGTCATCTTAATTATAATTAATCTTATTACACATATAAAATTTATTTATGTCTTTTTTATATAAACCATTTGCAACTTCTACAATCCCTCTGTGACTTGCTTAATCCTCTCATTTTTGTTCTCCTTTTTTCCCCTATGGAATAATTAAGCTATTTAGAATAAAAATATTGACAAACAAAACTATTTCTCTTTCTTTCAACCTAATTTTTTTCTTCTTCTGTGATAAAGTGAACCTAGGCCTTAGCTTTAGTAACTCCATGATGCTACCAGAGGTGAACACAATGAACTAATGTTTATTAGCCTGAGAACTAATATTCATTACCAGGTACCTTGACAGTCAAGCAAAACTGCCTCTTTGGCTTCTATAACTCCTACTTAGCTTGCACCTGCCGAGAAACAAAGGCATTTAGAAACTATTCTTAAAACAATCAAAAGGAAGACAATAGAAAGGAGAGATGTGGATTGTTGATCTTCTGTACAATGCTGTTTCTGGTTTCTTACACACCCACTGAAAGAAACTGTTGAGAATTGATAATATCTGTGAGAACCTAAACTATTTACTCCTGAGTTTGTTTTTCGACATGTAAAAGCTTGTGGCTGGCTACACTCTGGACTAGACACCCTGCAGCAAAGTCACCAGCAGCTAATAAAAAAACTTTCTATTTGACTTAAACTAAGTCTGAGTGATATTCTCTGGTGGTCACTGTATAAGATTTTCTTTCAATATTTTATTAAATTATTTTCTTATACTAATAAATAGTTCCTGTCATTTACTGAGTTTCTTTTTATTTTAACTTTTTAAAACATTTTCTGCTTTTGGGACAACTTTTACCTTAACTATGTTTGGCCCTCTGGAACATGATAGACTCACAAGTTATGGAGTTGTTCCAAACCTGCAAACATTGCTGCTGAGTTTCTTGATGGTGTTTGGAGCCCCAGATCCTCATTGTTCTTCTTTTTATCCTCCGCATTCTGGCAGTCCATGAAGATCCTAGTAACCATGGTCTCTTGGCCAGGCTGGGTGTCTGGAGGATCTGATGTGCCCTCATCTGTTTGTGCCTAAAAGCTGTTGATATCCTTCCTAAAGGATGTGGTCCATAAGACCTCCTACACAGGTCTCTGGATCTCTACAGCTTTGCTAAAGACCTCACTTCACTCAGAGTGACCTCATCCGCTTTGTGAAGTATTAGTTTGTTCACCATGAAGGAGCTCAATGGGTGGTACTGCTCAGAGCTTGAAACACTGCTTTTATCATCACATCTCCTTTCAGCCATTTTACTTTCTTAAACAAAATTTTATTTCTGCATCCTAGTTCTAAATGTTCTTTTCTGGTCATATTGCAAATTCACAATCTTTTTATTTTACTTATTGTTCCCAAAATTTAGTTTACAAAACCCAATAAATCTAAGTTGGCCTCCTGGCAAAAATAAATTTGGAAACAGGGTCTCTCTCTCTTTTTTTTTTTTTTTTTTGCGGGCCTGGGGATGGAACCCAGGTGCATTCGACCTCCAAGCTACATTCCCTGCCCTACTTTTTAGTTTAGTTTTTTTTTTTTTTTTTTTTTTTTTTTTTTTTGGTGGTACTGGGGTTCCTGGAAGCCCTTGTATCTCCGGACTACACTCCCAGACCTATTTTTACATTTTTATTTTGGAAACAGGGTCTCCTAAAGCCAGCGCACGCGCGACTGGCTTCGAACCTGCGCGATCCCCCTGTCTCTGCCTCCCAAGCGCGGGGATTACAAGCGTGCGCCACCACGCCCGGCTTACTTTTTAGTTTTTATTTTGAAACCAGGTCTCACTGAGTTGCAGGGGGTCTCACTAAGCAGCTGAGTGCGGTCCACGAACCGCGATCCTCCAGGTCTCAGCCTCCCGAATGCTGGGATTACAAGTGTGCACCACCACGCCTGGTTGAAACAGGATCTCTTAAGCCAGTGCCACTGGCTTCGAAACTGCGGGATCCTCCTGTCTCTGCCCCCCAAGCGCAGAGATTACAAGCGTGCGCCACCACGCCCGGTTGGCAAAAAAAAAATTTAACATGTTTATTCTAGTTTTTTTTTTTTTTTTTTTTTTTTTTTTTAACAAGTCAATAGAGAAGCTAGGGCTTCCTCTTTCTGTTCTTTCTTTCTTTCTTTCGTACTGGGGGTGGAACCCAGAGGCTTTCTACCTCTGGGCTATACTCCCAGACCTTTTTTATATTTTATTTAGAAACAGGGTCTCACTAAATTGCTGAAAGCCTCACTAAGCAGCTGAGGCTGGCTTCGAACCTGTGCGATCCTCCTGTCTCAGCCTCCCAAGCGCGGCGCTTACAAGCATGCGCCACCACGCCCTGCTGTTTTTCTACTTTTACTTTAACAAACTTAGATGTACTTATTTGTTAAAGAGCTATGAGTCACATTAATTAATATGTATTTGGATTCATTTTTTAAAATTTATAAGAGCTGATTAATCTATAATTAATATATCTAATCTTATATGCCTTAACATAAAGTTGGCCAATTAATATAGGCTCCTAGATCCAGATGAAACATTTAATCATCCTTTGTTTCTTTTCACTCTAAATTCATGGAGTATCTCCACAGTATTGAAATATTTGGCCTAACAGACTATAAGAAGAAATGTTGTTCCTAATCTTGTTATTTTAGGTAGCTTTATTTTATTCCCTATAAGGATCAGCCTCTTCTGCTTAGAACAGAAATCAAGGAAGTAGAAGATAAAAAAAACTACAGAAAATCAACAATATCAACATTTTGTTTCTAAAAAAAATTAAAATAAACCATTAGACAAGCTAACCACAAAATACTCAATAAAAATTACTAAAATTGAGATAAAAAGGAGATATTACCACTGCCAACTTGAAAATCCAAGAGATTATCAGAAATAAGATATATATCCATTTATGGAATCTAGTCTTTATTCTTGAAGTCAAAATACTTGAGAAATTAGAGAATTCCATATTTTAAAGAATCAATGAGTTGCAAATGTGTTTAATAAAAACAAGCTCTCTTAATTGCTCATTTATGGTTTCTCCTTTTATGTCCAGAGTTTCTTATATAGCCCCCTTTTCCCCTTATTTTCTGTATATTAGGCATCCAATTTTTATTTTTTATGACTGACTAATCTCACTTAACATAATGTTCTCCATTTTCATACATTTCACAGTAAATGATGTAATTTTGTTCTCCTTTATGACTGAGTAAAAATGAAGGTATTGAGAGGAAGAAAAAGGAAATTTCCTAATGTACATGATCTATATTCACAAACACATCCAAGTCATTCAGTAAGCCAAACATGAGAAGGAGGGGGGTAGGGAATGGAATGGAATTTGGGGAAGGGTAAATGAGTGATATGTGCATGTACGTCTCTACCATCCATCTTATACCCCATTAAGATATCACTACAATACATCATCAACAACAACAATGACAACAAAATGCTCTTCTATCTTGATGTATTTTCCTTTGAGGTTTGAGTAATAAATATCAAAATATGAAAGAAATAATTTTACATCAAGTTTTAATGAAAGGTTAAATACTTTAGTATCAGTTAATCACAAGGAAAGATATTTATAACTGTAAAGTTTGGAAGGTTTCCATTCATTAAAAAGTAAGGATAGAAACACTAATAATAACCAAATAAAATATACCTACTAACTGCTTCATGTTTCCTAATGCTAATAGATGCCTGTCAAAATGTAAAGATTTAAGATGACTGTGGATGACATTGACTAGTACTGAAATTCAATTAACTGCTAAATTAGTGTAGTAATTAATGTACTTCAATGCAGGTTAGTAACATCCAGAAGAGAAAAATCCTAAGGATGCAAGTAGTTATGACACACAGAGAGTAGAAAAATAATAAAATAATATAAAAGCAACTTGAAAGTTACATCTTCATGTAATACATTTCTTCTAATGGTATAATGATAAAGACAAAAGCCATTCATTCTTTAAGAAAAATTTTAGAGCAGTTGGTTCCTGGGGAAATTCCTAAGAGTTTATCTCAAATATGTCAAAATATAAAAAACATTTATAGAGATGATTGTAATAGTGTCTAAAATTATTTCTGTCACATTATTATTTTGTAGATTTTCTTTCTTTTCTTTAGATGAACTCTTTTTTTCTTACTTCTTGAGTTTGAGCTGTTCTGCTAACTGGCTTTAGCCAAAATGAAAAAGAATGTAATTATGTTATATTAATTCCTTCTTTCAGACTTCAAGAAACCTTAGATAAATATGTTTGTATTCTTTGACTCTTCATGTATAGATAAGACTTTCAAAAGACCATCTTTCCAAAGAATTAATTGATATATGTAATTCCATGTTTATAACAGCACACTTACAATAGCCAAATTATGGAACCAATGTAGGTATCTGCAAAAGATAATTAGATAAAGAAATTGTGATATATATATATATATATATATATATATATATATATATATGTGTGTGTGTGTGTGTGTATGTATATATATATGTATGTATATGTATATATGTATAATTGTGTATATATGTATATATAAGTATATACATGTATACATTTTATATATGCATACATAAGTATATATGCAGCTATACATTATATATATGTAAACATATACACATACACATTTATATATAAATATACATATATACAATTGTTTATATTTATACATATATATACATTTACATACACATAAATTATATGTATGTAAAATTATATATATGCATATGAAAAATGGAAGAGACTGTAATATACATATATTCATATATATGTAAAATAAAATTTTACCTAGTCACAAATAAGAATAAAATAATATTATTTGCAGGAAAACAGATCGAAATAAAGAATATTCTAAGTGACATTATTCAGTCAGAGAATGCCAAAGGTCTCACATTTTCTCTCATTATGGAGAAGCTACAAAAAAAAGTTGGAGGAAAAAAAACTTCATGTAAGTGAGGAATAGCAATTGAATAGTAGAAAAAAATAGAAGTTTGAAGGACTCAGTTGGGAAAGGGAAAGGACAATTGATGAAGGAATAAATTCAAATATTAAAGACAGGAATCTGGAGGGAAACACCAAATTCTGTGTGCATGTATATATGTTTGTATCAGCTTTAACCTCACTATGATGTATAGAATATATATATATATGGCACAGTCCTGCTCACCTGTAATCCCAGTAGTTGGGAGGATGAGACAGAAACTTAGCAAGACCCTGTTTCAAAATAAAAATTAAAAAGGGTGGGGGAGTTGAATGGCCTTGGGTTCAATCCCCAATAACCCGTCCAAATATAGATACATCATGTATTTATATAGCTGAAATTTTTACTTTATTCTTAATGAAAATATAGAAATAAAGCAAGTAAATTTTCAAAATAAATGTTACTTGAACAGAAATAACAGTTTTAGTTTGAAATGAATGCTAGTGTTTTGGAAGTCACTCGGTCCTAAAAAAAAAAGGGTGCAAAGAAGTTATATCAGCTGTGATTCATGTGGAATATATTTTAAGTATAGCATGTGAAAGTAATACATTTAGTCCTGAAGGTGCTGAGGAAGCAAGGATCTAACAAGAACCATTAGTGGGTGATCAAAGGAAAGAATAATGGTGGTTGAAGCAGTTCAGAACATTGTGCCTGGCAGCAAAGTGTTTGGAGTCAGGCTTCCTGGATTAGAATCCAAGGTCATGAATTTACAAGATTTGGGGTAAATTACTAACATGCTTCTTTCTTCTGATCTGTACATTAGTAATAGTTTTACCTTATTAGGGTATTTATAAAGATTAAAAGTGTTCATATTTTAATTTCTATGATAACTATTTTCTAAAACTTATTACTGCAATATTTACTTTTTTGGTTTAGTATTCTATTCGGTTCCTCTGTCCTGGTACATTCTTTAAACAAACCACCTTATATATCTTTATTTTCTTTATAATTCTTTAAATATAAAATTCATAGAGCATCTTAGCATTATCCCTACATATGAAATAGAACACTCTCCCTGTTTATACCATTTCCTTTTTCTGCTTTCATATTTCTTCATAGTATTTATAAACATATGACATAATATTTTATATTGAGTTTTTCTTTTCTCTTCCATTAGAATATAATAAGATACATAGAAGTGTGCACATTGCCTTATTGTTCTCATTCACTACTTTAAATCTCTCTTTCTAGAAAGCATGTGATTTGTAATTGCTTTTATTAAGTATTTCTTCAATACAAGTTAGGTGAAAAATATTTTTGAAGACATATCTGAGGTGAGCGTGGTAGTGCATGCTAGTAATTCCAGTACTTTGCAGGCCAAGATAGATTTAAAGGTAGTGCATTGTAACTTATTAAGACCCTGTTTTAAAATTTTAAAAAATAAAAGGGCTGGGGATATAGCTTATAATGTACCTGAGTTCAGCCGGGCGTGGTGGCACACGCTTGTAATCCCTGCGCTTGGGAGGCTGAGACAGGAGGGTCACATAGTTTCGAAGCCAGCCTCAGCTACTTAGTGAGACTCTCAGCAACTTAGTGAGACCCTGTTTCCAAATAAAATAGAAAATTGGTCTGGTAGTATAGCCTGGAGGTAGAAGCCTCTGGGCTCCACCTCCAGTACCACAAAAAAAAAAAAAAAGAAAAAAAGAAATGTACCTGGGTTCATTCCCCAGTTTCATTATAAAAACTAAGAACATAAATATAACTAATGTGTTAATTCTTATGAGATATAAGAATTGTTGAGATATAAGTTGTTGAGATATAAGTTGTTGTTGTTGTTGTTACTGAGAATTAAACTCAGGATCATTCTCACTCTGTTACACCCTTTTTAAAAACTATTTTAATTCTAAATTAAAGTCTTACTAAATTATGCATGTTACCCTAGAAACTGTGGCCTTTCTTTCTCAGCCTCCCAAGTACCGGAATAATATATGATTCCTAAAAGTCAAATGGCATATATATCAGACCTGTGCTGACAGAAAATTATTTAATATGTACTTTTGATTAAAATAAAAACCTTACTTTGATTATTATACTTCTTTCTTTTACATAATTACATTCTCAAGATATACTGATATATTTAAATAATTCATAGTTCCTAATTTCTAAATTTTACCTCATGGTGTGTTTTTTTTTAATTTAAGTGAATTTTCTTTCAATGAGGTAATATTTTTGTATTTTTAATTTAGTATGAATTAAATTAAGACTAATTAACTTAGTCCTAATCACTACATAATAGTTATCTTGGATGGAGGGCTTATCTATGCCTTTATTTTAAATTTGAAAAAAATTTCTAATTTGTGTTTTTTTTTTTTTTTTTTTTTTGGTGGTACTGGGGTTCCTGGAAGCCCTTCTACCTCCGGGCTACACTCCCAGACCTATTTTTGCATTTTTATTTGGAAACAGGGTCTCCTAAGCCAGCACGCAGGGCTAGCTTCGAACCTGCGCGATCCTCCTGTCTCCGTCTCCCAAGCGCGGGGATTACAAGCGTGCGCCACCACGCCCGGCAAAAAATTTCTAATTTGAAACACAAAGCTTAAATCAATTTCTACAACTTATAGCTTTTAAACCAAATTCCTCTCAAGCTAAAGAAAGTCTGAAGGTCAATCTGAATATTAATTTCTATTTATTCTAGAAAAGAAAAACTAAAAAATATTTTGGATCTTATTAAGGGAAGGAAAATAAACATTTTATTTTTTAGGATGCTGAGGAAAACTCCTTGCAGCTTAGTCAAGTGAATTTAAAAAAAGAATAACGTACCTGCTGTATTCAGAAAGAGCTCTTGAGGGCCCAAAACACTTGGGGAACCAATCTCCCTGAGACCAGACACACAATACCTGCCCAAGACTGTGGCTGGGTAAGAAAATAGAATGATTCCTCACTGCCTCTATCTCCAGTGTCACAAGCATTAAGTAACAAGCAAGGGGCATATATTGTTGGGAGAGAAAAAGCAGGTGACAAGAATATTGAAAAGGATCTCTTCTGAGTCACAGAAATGGAACATTTAAATGGAGTACTCAACTAAGATATGATAAAAAGTGTACTAAGGAATATAGAATATAAAAGAATATAAAAGAGAAATTACATAAAGGGGATTTATATAAAGCACGAACAGAGCTGGAGATCTGAAGTTTTGTGAAACAAACCAGAGGCAAAAAGATAAGTGCTACATGTTCTCACCCACATGTGGAATCTGAAAAGGTTGATCTCATGAAAATTGAGAAAACTCTCTGGTAACTAGAGGTCAGGGAAAGTAGGATAGGAGATGTGAGAAAATGTTGGTTGATGGGTGCTAAGTCACAGTGAGAAAGAAGTAAGAAATCCTGCTGTGCTATTGCACAATCAGGTGACTACAGGAACACAGTTATGTACCGTACATTTAAAAAATCTCAAGGAAAAAAATTTGTTCATAAAGATATAATGAATTAGCCAGGCGTGGTGGCACACGCTTGTAATCCCCGCGCTTGGGAGGCAGAGACAGGAGGATTGCGCAGGTTCCAAGCCAGCCGCGCTGGCTTAAGAGACCCTGTTTAAAAAAAAAAAAAATATATATATATATATATATAAAAATAGGTCTGGGAGTGTAACCCGGTGGTAAAGGGTTTCCAGGATTCCCAGTACCACCAAAAAAAAAAAAAAATATATAAGTTTTTGAGGAGATATATTTTACCTAATTTGAACATTAAACCATGTATACAAGAATTAAAATTTTATATTATACAATTAGCATGCACAACTTTCATATTTTATAAATCAGTTTAAAATCAATTGAATTAAAAAGAAAAATAGAGAGCATTATTATCTGTAATAAAATAAATAAGCAAGTTATTGATACAAGTAGAAACATGAGAAAAAAATTTTAAATAAAGTAAATATTTTGGAAATTTGAATATTATAGGTGGTTAGATGGAAAGTTTCTATGCTCCTACTTCTTCCAACAAAATAGCTTTAGTAATTTTAGCTTAATGTATACAGCATGTGAAATACATTTTTCTGTACTATCAAGGACTGATGTCTGAGTTATTGTAATTTAGAGTGAGCACAAATACACACAGCACTTAATGTTGACCTCAGGTGGAGTAATTCTCATTGACTTTGGAGTGACTTCACTTAAGGGCAAGATTAAGCCAATTAAATTCCTCTACCTGTGTGTCCACTGTACTAACTCACTGTCACTTAATGCACAATCACTTTGTACTCTCATGCTTTCCAGTCTCCCTGGTTTCTAATATTTGGTAATGAATCTAAGTACTTGTAGTGGACAAGAAAACATATTATCCAACAAAAGGCCTATAATTACATAACTTAGGATGCTGAGATAGGAGGGTTGCAGATTTGAGGCCAGAGTGTGGAAACTTAAGGATACCCTGTTTCAAAATAAAAATAAAAACATCTGGGGATATAACTCAGAATTAAAATGTCCATGGGTTCAATACCCCATATCCACTCACACTAAAACACCTAAAGATATTAAACAAGTATTTTATGAACATTTAATTTATAGGTTAAATTTTATATCACTGACTCTTGATGGTACAGTCTTCACTTGTATTTTGATACTGTATAATTGTAATATTTTTGAGGGTCATCATAACATATTTATTGAACATCTATAGGAAAAATCATCTAACTCTTGGAATTTGTAGTTTTTTGTTTTGGTAATTTTTATTTAAATATTATTATACAAATACAGTTGGTTATATTAGTCAGTTTTCTATGTTTGTTACAAAATACCTGAAAAAACTCAACATAAAGAATAAAAAGGCAGCTGGGCACTGTGGTGCTCACTTGTAATCTCAGTACTTAGGAAGCTGAGATAGGAGGATCATATGTTCTCAATCAGCCTCAGCTGCTTAAGCCTTCCACAGCTTGGTGCCACTGTTTCAAACTAAAGAATAACAAATAGAGCTGGGGATGTAGCTTGGAGGTAAAATGGCAGTGGGTTCAATCCTCAATATTACAAAAATTAAAATGAAATAAAATAAAACTAAGCATGAAAATGTTATTCTGGCTCAGTTTCAGAGGTTTTACCCATGACCCCATTGTCCTGGCTTTCTGGACCTGTCCTGAACTAGAATATCATGACAAAATCACATGGCAGAACAAAGCTTCTCACCTCATTGATGGCCATGAGCAAAGAAAACGAGAAGAGGGGCCTGATCCCAATATATGCTCCAAGGGCACAACCCCAGTGATCTAAATTCATCCCTTATGCCTCACATCCTAAAAGTCCTATTGCCTCCCAGTAGCAGCAGAGGATAGCAACCAAGACATCAACATATGGGCCTTGAGGAAACATTTTAGATCCAAATCCTAACAATGAAAATCAATTTATTTTAGCATTATAAAATATATAATTTTGTACATTATAAAGTTATGTAACAATTAAGTACACTAAGAATTATTTTTAAGTATGAACTGATTTTATAAGATAATGATTTTAGTGATAATCAATATTAATATTCCAAAATTAAAAATTAAAATTATTCACATTATAATTGTTTTATGATTGTATTTTCTTTTTCAGCACTTCCAATAATTCAAAAATTTAAATAACTAAAAATTTACCAACAGTCAATTACTCTAAAGTTCACAGGGCATTTCCATCTATAAATGAAGCATAAATAGCACATAAAAAAACAATTATTTCTGCCTCATTTTTCTTTTAAATGAAAGAGGAAATTGTTGAAAGTAAACAAAATTCAGTTAAAATTCATTATTCATATTTTGTTTGTCTAAGATCTAATTTTCTAATTAACTAATATGCACAATCAGCCATGGACCATGGCAGGCAGGTTACAGCTAAGAAGGCTACACACAGCATGCAGCGTCTGAACAGCAATACTTCTCTGACTAAAAGGTTGTGATAGAATGGGTAACTGAATGAGAAACTAGAAAATGATGCATAAAGCAGTAATTTTTCTGGCCATCTGGTACCTAAGTCCCTCTATTTATACATCTTTTGTCTCATCAGATATTTGACAAGGAAGTCTGTCTGCTTCTCCTTAGTCACAGACTTGTCCCTCTCCTGGTAGTTTACAATAAAAAATAATGAATAAAGCTCTAGAGGCAGGTAGGAGAATGGGCTTTAAAAAAAGTTATAGAAAACTAACAATAGGAATAAGAGACTTGGAATAAGGCTCTCCTTATAGACTTCACTTCCCTGGCATCTGAGATGAAAAATCTCAGGGAAGGAATGAGGCACTAGCAATTTACTTACAGTACTTTAGAACCTGAAGATTGATGACATCGTGTGCGTCTTGTACAGCAAGTTGGATACATAAAGAGAGCAAACCGTACACCTTAGTGTGCTGCATTTGTGTGTGATTTATAAAGCTGCAGAAGGCTTTCCATCAAAATAACAAAAAAGGTTTTAGTGCTGCTTAGAATGGCATTCTGACTTTTGTCTATGAATGCAATGTGATTTAAAATGCATCCGTCTTGATGGGGAATTCAAACTCCTCCCCACTGCCTATTTTACAACTTATTTTAAAATAAGTCCTTCAATTTGGTTCGTGGTGAGTATGATTTCCTCAATTTTGACAGATTTATTTTGATCTTGAACATAGAATCACCAAATAATGGGACTGTTCTTTAAGGGAAGGCACTTATTTTTGCCTTTTATGATCTAACAGCTTATCAAGGGTATACTGTTGCAAACACTAAAATGTCCACTATTGTATACAGGAGGTAGTTCACACCTAAGTTTTTAGTTACGATTTAAGCAATCTAGTAAATGTAAAAATGAGAATATAATCTGATCATTTATAGGTAAAATTAAAAAATTGACCTATAATTAAATAGAAATCACTCAGAGTTTTCATGAATTTTCCATGAAGATACATTTTGTCTAGAGTCTTGCAAAAGTACTTCCGATTCCTCTTCTTTTTATTTAATTTTTCTTATTGGTACATTGTAGTTATAAATGTTAATGGTATACAAGATGGCAAAGGCATACATGCACACATCACCCAATTAGGCCTTACCCAAATTTCACCCCATTTCCTTCCTTCTCCCTTCTTCTCATGTTTAGTTTACTGATTGACCCTGATATGTTTGTGAACATGCATCATGTACATGATCCCTCTTCCAAAAATAAATATTTTTAAAAAAGAGAACAGACAGCCTTAAAAAAGACATAAAATTTTAATAAATTTTTATTTTTAGTTTTTATAAACAAATTTATAAAAATACATTTGAGAATTTTTAAATACATTTTGAGAAAAAATATATTTAGATTAGAAAATTGTAACTTTTTGATAAAAAAGTATTTATTCATATTTTATAAGTAAAAGAATTTAAATGTACAGTGATTCTGAATTTGTTTCATATTAATATTAAATTGTTTATTTAGTAAATGATTAGTTTATGCTAAATAAGGTTTATTTGATGGTACAAAAATATGTATAAATGAGTAATTTACCAGTTTATGAACACATATCTTATTTTAAATATTAAAAAATTAACCAAAATTTAAAGACAAATAGAAAAAAATATAAAATATTGAAACATAATTGTATTCAAGTATGTACAAGATCCCTAAATATAAAATTATAAAACATTTATGAAATAAAATATATATTAATGAATGTAGAGATATATGCTAATGTATTTGGTTACAAAATATTTTAAAGAAGTAAATATCTTCAACTGTTTTATACACACACATGCACCTACACACACACACACACACACACACACACACGTATATATATATATGTATATATATATATATAAAATAAATTAATAGATTTGACTAGTTTAATAGAATATAGTGCATAGATATAACAAATATACAGCTCAGAAAAATATAATTTTCTGTTCAGTAATTTTTTTAGTGAATCTACCAGAAAACCAATATATCTTGCTCTTAAATTCATATTAACCTGAAAATAAATTATACAAATAAATGTGTACTAAAATGCAAAAGTATTTAAGAGAAAAAAATTACATTATTAGTGTGGTCATAGTATTTTTTTAACAATTTTTTTTATTGAACATAAATAGTATACATTTAAACTATATTTGGTGCCCTCTCTCCCCCACCCCCGTTTTCCCTTCCCCCCCTCCCACCAATGGTTGTCCAGGTTAACCATGTCTTATTCATAATTTTACACATGTTCAGATGTAGACCCTTATTAATCAAGATCAGCCTTCCTCCTCTCCTATCTTTCCATTCAAACTTTGCTGGTATTTCCCCTCCATTATTTGGAGTCCCACTGATATCCTTTGTGTTTCCTAGTTTGGGCATATCATAGTATTTTTAATATGACAACTAACATTGAAGAAAAACAGTTGATAGATGCGTCTAATATTAAAATTGTTTTTTGCCAATGTGGATAATGTAGAGACTAAAAAAGACAGAAAATGTTTGCCTTACACATAACAAGAAAATACCTCAAATACAAATATTTTATAGAACTCCAACAAATTAATAAGAAAATATAAAATATATTTAAAAGTTATTTAATAGATTAAACTTGACATTCTCCCATTCAAGTCCTAACTAGGCTTAACCCTTCTTATCTTCCATCAATAGTTGAGATTGAGCATATTCAGCGTAGTATGACCAAGACTTGTAATTTTCAAAACACAATGTCCATGAAGATAATTACAAAGATAACATCTACAAAAATAATAAATTATCCAATATTACCTATTATCAGGTAAATTTAAATTACAAGTGTTATACATTACATTCCAGAATGGCTAAATTATAAGTACAAATAACTTTATTTTCATACTTTTATCAGTGCATTAAAATTATACATCATAGAAAGACTCAAAATGATAAAAATATGTATGTACACAGCAAATTATTTTTCTGTACATCCCAAAATACTCCTTCCTTTTCTTTCCCCATATCTGTTAGCTAGATTGATAGTAACATTTTAAATATGGATACAAAATAACATTATTTAATGTTTTCTTCTTTATGTTTCCATTTCTCTTTTACATGTACTTCTCTAGTCTCTTCCAACTACTCTACTAGTCTCTGTCCTCATTTATCTGAAGTTCCTTTGATTTTTTTTTAAATTTTCTTTCTAGCATAAGAGATAATATATGACCTTTGACTTTCTGAGACTGCTCACTTAGCATAATATTCTTGATTGCCATCTATTTTCTTGAAAATTACATTATTGTGTTTTTTATGGCTGAGTAAAATTCCATTTTGTATGTATGCCACATTTTCTTTTTCCACTTATCTACTGAGAGACCTATAGCCATAATTTGGCTGTTGTAAATTGTGGTGCTATAAACATGGATGTGCATGATCCCTATAGCTTTCTAACTTCTTTTGGAAATACACTGAAGAGTGGCATACTTTGGTCACATGGTACTTCAATTTCTAGTCTTGAGAAACCTACATAGTACTTGACTCAGTTAAAAATTTTAATGCTGTAATCTAAAATTACTGACCCCATAATCTAAAGGAAGAAAGATTTATTCATTGACAATTTTTGGAGATTTCTGGGCTTAGTCCATGTGAGACTAGAGTCAGCAGAGTGCAGAACATGGCAGCAGGAAGCAAAGAGAAGGAGAGTAAGGAAAGAAGCCAGAGATCAAGCTAGCAAAGAGACATACAGACAAAAATCAAAGTCCATAGAGGGCCCAGCATGGTGGCACATGCTTGTACTCCCAGAATTTTGGAGGCAGAGACAGGAGGATCCTGCTTCATGGCCAGCCTCAGCTACTTAGGGTGGCACTTTGCAGCTCAGTGAGTCCCTGTTTCAAAATAAGAATAATAAAACATAGGGCTGATGGTGGTGTAGCTTGGAGTTAGAAAGACTCTGGGTTCCATCCCCAGTACCACAAAAATAAATAAATAAATAAATAAATAAATAAATAAATAAATAAAGTCTGTAAAGCCTCAGCCCCAGGGATTTACCTTCTGTAGTTATACCCATTTTTCTAGGTTACCATGTAGTAAATCCAATACAGTGGATTTATACACTATTGAGATCATAACCTTTATAACTCAACTACTTTAACTCTAATTCATATGTTCTTCAGGAGCATTCTATATCTAATCATAAAAATTTTCACCTTACTCCTGAAGAAATTATTTCATATATTTCTTTTCAGAATGCAACAGGCAGTTAGTCCTCCTTCAAGAATTTCCCTAGTCTCAATAGTTTTATTATGGCTTAAAAAGTCCCAAAGTCCAAAATATTTTCTGAGGCTCAGGTGAACTCTTAGATATGAATCACTGTAAAAGAAAATAAAAATAAAAAGCAAGTTATATACAAGTTACATGCATCCTATGTATAATGGTATAGAATAAACATTTGAATTCCAAAAGAGAAGAATTAGAGACATAGAAATAAAAAATAGGACCAAAACAGGATCAAGATCTACCAAGAAAAAGTTTGATCCTGTGGCTATATTTCTGGAGTCCAAGGCACATGGTGTTGATATATGATCTTCAAGGGGCCTTGGAGCCCTGTTTCTATGGCCTGCCTAATGGTAATTGTCAGTGTACTCTCTTTTCCAGCCTGGCTTTGTGGCTTGAAGCTTTGAGTCTTTCCATGCAGTCATTTCACATTTCTGGCATTTCTAAATTGCGTTTTTTTTTTTTTTTTTCTTGCCAACTGGTCTTTACCCTCACAGCTTCACACATAGCCTCATAAGGGCCTACTGGCAGGGATTCTGATCCTGCCACATATTGGCTGGTTTTATAGGTCTTCCTCTGAAATGAGGGAGAAGACTCCATGACCTCTTTCTTTTTCCCTTTAAAACTAGAATTATGTGAGCTCTATGATCAACTGCCAGTAGTAAAAGTAGCCACATCATTTTCATTTACTGTCACTGGGCCCTTCTCAATCAAACTACTGCTGGGCCTGCTTAAGTCATGACCACAACTGTTGGTCTTGTCTCAATCTTGGCAGCCACCAAGCCATTTTCAATGATAACCACCACTGCTGGTCTCTTATTTCCATGGTCCCACATGTGGGCTTAAATTGCCCTGACAACATTCCTTTCTTTGTTTGTATACAAAATTTTTGACCTCCATTCAGTTTTTTACAATATCATTTGTCTGGATGCTAGCTTGACACAGGTCTTTCTAGCTGAACTGCAAATCTATAAAGTCTGTTTTATTTTTAATCTTCCAAAATCACTATATAATTTTTTGAATTCTTGCATCAATATTCATAATGCAGATTGGGTGGTTTACTGTCTTGAGTTTCACTCATTTGCTTACTCAGTCCAACATCTTTAAATTTGGTCTCACACAACATTTCAGAATGTAGGTAAAATGCCAGTAAATTTTTGGTCAAAATGCAATGTGTGACTCTTCTTGCATTTTTCTATGGAGTTTTCTTTGCCCTCTTAGCAGTTTCTACCATCTGAGTTTCTATCAATATCCTGGCCCTTCCAACTTTTTCTCAAAATTGAGTTTAAAAGAATCATAATCCACATAGTTAGAAATATCAATAAATCCACTTCTCTCGTACTAATTTCTATTTTAGTCAACATTATCACTGTGGTATTCCAAAATGGCTGGCTACACAACTTAGAAAAAGAAAAATTTATTTGCTCACAAAATTTGGAGATTTCAGGCCTTAGACTATGTGTATCCAGGATCTCTGAAGCTCAGGAGACAGCTGCAGGGAGTAGAGAACTGGAGAGAGCAAGGGTTCTATATTTATATTACAGAGGCCAGGAGCAAGAGAGCAGCAAAGGTATTTAAATATAAAAGCATAGTCCCTAACATCATAGGCCCAGAGACTCATCTTCTCTAGTCACACCCTATCAGCCTAGGTTACTACACAGTAATTCCATTCTTTAAGTACATGCACTACTTTAGTTTCACCAACAATGTGTAAGAGTTTCTATTTTTCCTCACTGTGACCAGAATGTTTTATTAATAGTCTTGATAATTGCCATTCTAACTTAAATGAGATGAAATCTCAATGTAGTTTTTATTTACATTTTCCTGATTGCTAATACTGTTGAACAAAAATGTATTCAATGTTCCCATATATTTGTTGGCCATTTGTATTTCCTCTTTGAAAATTGTGTATTCAGGTCAATTGTCCATTTTTTGATTGTTTGATTTTTTCAAATTTTTTTAGTCCTTTATATAATCTAGATGTTAATCCTCTATCAGAAAAGTAGTTGGAGAATATTTTCTTTCATTTTTTAGGCTCTATCTTCAAACTCTGTATGGTGTCATTTGCTGTACAGAGGCTTTTGATTTTGATGCCACTTCATTCACTGATATTTAGAATATTAATTACTTAATATTTTTTATTATTATTACAAATGCAATTATTTTCTAAGCATTGGGAATCTTATTGAAGATATATTTTTCCAAAAGCTATAATCTGGTGAGTAGATCTTGTTTTATTTTAGAAATTGCAATTTTTCTGGTAATAAAGTTCTTGAAATTTTAGCCAGAGCAGTTAGAAAATGGAAGAAAGTTAAAGAAAAATTAAAATAAAAAGTAAAATAAATCTCTGTTGATGGGCGAAATGTTTCTCTTCTTAGAAGATCTGAAAAACTGAACCACAACATTTGAAGAGCTTACACATTCATCAGTTTATCCAGGTTAAAAAAATTAGCTCAGAAAAAATCAATAATTTTTTAAAATATACCAACCACAAATTCAATGAAAAAAATCTGGAATTTAATCCTATTAACAAGAGTCTCAAAATTATGTCATTTGCATGAAAATGCTTAGAACTGAAGATCATTATGCTAAGTGAAATTAGCTAGTTACAAAATGTGAAAACTCAGATTCTCTAATATGCAAAAGTGAGGGAAAAAATGGTCGTAGGAGGAACTCTAGAACAAAAAGGAGGAACTATAAATAAGCAAATAAGGAGACCTAAATGAAGGAATTGGACGAGGGAAAAGAAAAATGTCCTAAAGTGCATGATGTACATTTGTAAACATAAAATCAGTAGTTAGCCAATCATGAGAAGAAGAGAGGGAAGAAGGAATGAGGTGAAAATAAGAAAGGGCTAAATGAGTGACGTGTGGATCTGTGCCTCTGCATAGTCCTGGCCGGCCAACAGAGTCATGTGGTAGAGCGAAAGTATTGATGCCTGGAGCCTGCCTTGTGATGCCTGAGGTCTTGTAGCATTTCCACTCTGGCTTGGGTATTCCATCTCCTGTTCCCATTGTGGGGTCACATAGGGGAAACGAGGGATCCAAGGTATCATCCCGTCGTTGAGGTGATAATCGGCAAAGACCAAGTCTACGACTACTTCCTGCTGTCAGGGGACCTCTGAAAGGGCCCCTTAGCCCAAAGAGGTCAAGTCATTGGAAGTGGGCAGGTAGGTATATGGCTGCAATGGGAGTTAGAGGTTACCCTGGATAGCTTGGTAATGCATGTTTTAATAAACTTTAATGGAGAAGGAGCTATTAAAAGAAAAAGGCAAATTGTGAAAATAACAAATCAGGAGAATGGGTTCCAGGAAGTGAAGGAGCCCAGCAGCTACTGGCCCTTGTAACCCTTTTAGATATGAAGTAGATTGTCACTATTGTGTTTTAAGATTTTTGCTTAACCTGTTTAGAGTTTAGATATTTTCCTCCATTAGGCCAGATTTATTAATATAATAACAACATTTTTTTTCCTGGGAAAGAGACATACACCACCATTTTTGCAATTTTCTTTATTAGACCAGATTCATTAATGTAATAGCAGCCTATTTTTTCTGAGAGAGACACATGCCACTCTTTTCATCAGTGAGTGGGTATGGGTCAATCTGGTCAAATGGAAAAGATGATATTGGGTCAGGAGCATCAGTAATGGATTTTAGAGAGTTTTGTACTTAAAGCTGTCTGGCATCCAGAGAGGGAAGATCACCGTACTATGTAAACAGGTGGACCTGCTGAAATAAAAGCATTAAAGAGAATTATGTCAAGAAAAATGGAGCTTAGTGGGTTCCAACACTGTACAAAATAATTTGTCATGAGGTTGTTGTAACAGAGCACTTTTTAGCCAAGTAAGGTGATGCCAGTTGGGGTCTTCCAGCAGTTTGGCTGTAATAGGGTGGTGAGGATCACTGTA
Organism: Muscardinus avellanarius; assembly: GCF_963383645.1. NCBI lineage: Eukaryota > Metazoa > Chordata > Mammalia > Rodentia > Gliridae > Muscardinus > Muscardinus avellanarius. Next base: position 33,191,805 of record NC_137791.1, read on the forward strand.
AAAGGCCCAGTCCACTGTGGTTGGAGGTATGACTGGTGGGAATCCCTAGCCAGCATGAGTTGGGTGGTAGAGCAGATTGTGGTGGGAAGGGAAATACAGGAACACATAAAAAGAAAGCCTGTACATAAAAGACTTCCAGTCATTTGCCAGACATTTACAAAAATTGCTGAGATTGGTCAAGATCTGAAAATCAATACTGCCACTCACAGGCCTTTGTGACCCATTATCCAACTCAATTCACCCAGACCCTTGTGCAATAAAAGGTTAAGCATTCTGGACATATTTCTCCCACTAAACCCAGAGTCTGGAGATTAGCAAGAAGATGACCCAGTGGGATTGAGAATCTATTGTGGAGGTTTGGCTTCCCATAATTGGTCCATGGGCAAGAACAAACAACAGGAAACAGGCATCCCCTATAATCCTGTTCAATGTCCAGGAATGGGGTTCCTTGACCCAAAAAATCCAGTTGTCACCGGGGTCTAATGAGCTAGTGGTCTCAGTGGACCAGAGATCAATGGGTCACCAAGTGCTTGTATTTTAATAGTGACAAAGTTCCCAATGTCACTTAGACATATTTTTCTGTAGCAGAACAGAACTGAGTTCTGGAGAGTAATAACCTGAGTAAAATTCAAAACTATTATAAAATTGAAAAGAACAAATAAAATTGTTAAATATGAAAAAATTTAATAATATTACATGATTATATCATAAATTCTATTTTTATTTTTGTAACAGATAATATTCTTTTAGTACTTTATTAAAATTTAATATACCACTTTTAAAATGTTGTAAAATTTTAATAGAAATTCTGAGAAGTTTAGATGATAAAATATTTCAAAATAAAATTTGAAAAAAACATGCAAATTATTTCTCATTAATTAAAAATTTGACCAAAAATTTTACTTGTACAGAAAAATAATGAATTTTTCTTAATTTTTATTAGGGTTAGAATGAAAAATTGTGTGAAATATATTGATTTAACACATTATCTAGCTTCATTTAACACGTTATCTAACAACACATTATTTTCTGAGAATATTTTTTCATTATCTTTCTATGATACAGAACTGCTTCAACACATATTAATTCATTTTATATCACACTAGAAACAACTCTGCCAGTTATTTTGCAACATATATGTGCAACATATATGTGTGCAACATATATGTGTGTGTGTGTGTATATATATATATATATATATATATATATATATTTTTTTTTTTTTTTTTTTTTTGTGGTATTAGGGTTCCTGGAAACCCTTCTACCTCCGGGCTACACTCCCAGACCTAGTTTATATTTTTATTTGGAAACAGGGTCTCTTAAGGCAGCGAAGCTGGCTTCAAACCTGCATAATCCTCCTGTCTCCACCTCCCAAGCACGGGGATTACAAGCGTGCGCCCCCATGCCCGGCCTTAACATATATAAATTTTACCTTTTCAAAATTTATTGTTTTCTATAAATGATATTTGGTCATGTAGATCTGTTTTTTATAATTATTTATATCACTGAATTCAATACATTTGCTTTTTCTATCTTCAACTTAAAAAGGACTCTCTTTTTTTTAGAATACTGGTCATGCCTATGACTAATCCAGCCTTCAATCTTCACTTTTCTTAAGAAATAATAGAGCCTCACTATCATAATGAGATATCTAGGACATATATATTCACATAATCATAAGACAACCACCATATTTATTATCTTTTTTTATTTGTAAATAATAGTCCACATTATTTAATAAGTTAAGCAGTTAGATGCAGTAATATATGGTAAAAAATATGAAACATAGGTTATAAAATCAGCAGCTGGATGATAGACGCTAAGTAAGATTAATCAGTCACAAACTGTAGGAAAACAGATGCTATCCCTAATACGTAGAAGAGAGAGAAAAAATGGGTCAAAGAAGGAACTCTAGATGAAGAATGAGGAACTATAGATAAGTAAATAAGGCAATTTAATTGAGGAGGATGAGAAGGAGCAAGAGGAAAATTTATTAATTTGCATGAGGTACATTCACAAAAAATCAAAGTCAATCACTAAGCCAAACATGAGAAGAAGAGAGGGGGAGGAAATGAGGTGGGAATTGGGAAAGGGCTAAATGAGTGATGTGTGCATGTATGCCTCTACCATCTTGTACCACATTAAAATATATGACTACAATCAACCAATACTATATATGTATATATGTATACATATATACATATATACATGTATATGCATATATACATATATAAACATATATGTATTTCTCCATAAAAAAGAATAAGTGTTTTATTTAGCAGTTCACATACAGCAACAATCTAAAAACACATTCTACTTGGTAAAATTAATGTTCTTTTTTAAATGTTAGAACTTTAACTGTCTTTAATTTGATTTTAGTTTTCAAAATTTTATTGGTGAATTGTACTTATTTAGATTAGTGGTATATATTTTGCTATAATTGTACAAATTATATATAAATATGTAAATAAATGACATGTTACAGCATAAAATAAATCGGTCATAGAATTAACAATTTGTTCTCATCTCAAAAAAGTATAATGATTCCTAATCAACCTTATGAGATTTAAATTTTAAGAAAACTTATCATAAAATATTTATTAGTGCTTTATAGTGTAATTGTGATGTTTGTTAATGGTTATAATGATATAAAAAGAAATATATTTTAAAAGTCATTCAAAGGCTATATTAAGATGTAAACATTCAAACCTCAAATAGTCAGTTCTATTATGTCTTAAAACTCATTGTAAAATTTTTATTAGCTGTCATTCATTATGAAAAGTAAAATAACTTCATGAGCATAATTAAGTCTGTTTTCTACATAGTCATATGCTGATGCAAGCAGTTATCTTTTGTAGAGCTGAAGGATGACTGTCATCCTGGAGAAATAGCAGCCTTTTCATATAATTTGAAGCATTCTTCTCACAGTGTTGGGTGAAGAGTGTCTTTAAGAAAATATACACTATTTTTCAGGTGATACAGAGCTTTACAGATACTGTAGCCAATGAACAAGGTGGTATCAAGGGATAAATGCTAATGAAAATCACTGATTAAAAAGTCTTGTAAAAGACTTTGTAGAATAACTTAATGTTAACCATTTTTGGATCCAGACTCTTACAAAGTTGGGATGTAAATTGACCTTTCAATTTTAGTAATTGTAGCTGTGTTAACTGAGAAAAGTAGCTAATTTCTGCCTTATTTATTTATTAAAATGAGAAATAGCACCTTTTCTTAAGAGATCATTCTTATTGTTAGATAAAAATAAAGTGATCTTAAAAAGTAGTATGGGCAAGAAATCGGGTGGAGGAAGTTCTAGGCAAAGAGCTCACAAATAAAAAAAGTCAATATATTTAGGTTTTATTTATGTATTTATTTATTTGTTCATGTATCATAAAGTAAATTTAAAGAAATAAAACATACTGAGTAAAATATTCAAATAAGTTACCGTCTCATGAAAATTTATTTGATTAGCTTGATTAAAGTAAATATAATTAAAAATTTTAATTTATTTTTGGAGTAACTTACTTTGCTTTACTCAGAGAGCATTAATTTGTACTGTTCATTAAAACATTTTATATTTTATTATTTTGGGAATGGAACCCAGGGGAATTCTTCTTCTGAGCTATACTTTCAGTTCTATTTTATTGAAATTATTATTTTTACTTTGAAATGCGGTTTCACTAAGTTGCAGATGACATTATTAAGTTGCTTAGGGTAACCGTGAACTTGCAATCCTCCTATCTCAGCATCCTAAGTACTGAAATTATGAGTGTGTATCACTATACCCAGTTACAAAGATATTTCAGTACATAAGATCTGTCTGCCAGAAATGTTTACTTACTGAATTTCTTCAAGAAACAGCCTCAAAGCTCCTGTGTGTCTTACATGTTGCTAGTTGGTATCCCAGAAAAACAGAGATTTCTGAAAGATTGAAAGATCTCAGACTAACATTTTATGTTCTGGCTCAGAAATAGTATTCACATTGTTGTTGTTGTTGTTTGTGGTACCAGCGATGCAATCCCGGGGTATTGTATCTCTGAGCTATACTCTTAGCCCTATTTTTTAGAAATTTTTTCATTTTTGGAACAGGGTCTCACTGAGTTGCAAAGTGCCTCACTAAGTAGCTGAGTTGGTCTGCAAATTGTTATCCTCCTATATTCTCCTCCCAAATGTTGGGATTACAAATGTGTACCACCATACCTGGCTTTAATATTCACATTTTAATACACATCTCAGTGCTAGAGATTATGAAAGTAATATGTTCTTCCATGTATCCAAAAAGACAAGTTAAGTACACTTAATAAATTTTATTATTTTTATTAGCAATTCTTCTTTTCTATCAGCATAAGCAAAATATACCCACTTTGTCCCCAAAGAATACAACCCCCAAATGCAGTCTAATAACATGTCAATAAATTTGGTGTTCAGAAACTCTGAATTGCATGCACTCATTTCTTTATCAGATATAAAAAATACCTCCCCAGATCTAGAAACTTGTGAAATAAAGGCATAATTTTTCTTTCTCTTTATATATTCAATAATATGTTTAGTTTGTATTGACGAAATACCAGAAACATAATCACAATAAATTTCCTCATTTGAATAGGAAATCAAGAAAGAACAATCTTGGTCTATGGTAACTTTTTTTTTTAACAATTTTTTATTGAACATAAGTAGTATACATTTATACTATATTTGGTGCCCTCTCCCCCCCCCGCCCCCTGCCCCCCCCACCAATGGTTGTCCAGGTTAACCATGTCTTATTCATAATTTTACACATGTTCAGGTGTAGAACCTCATTAATCCAGATCGGCCTTTCTCCTCTCCTATCTTTCCATTAAAACTTAGCTAGTATTTCCGCTCTAATATCTGGGGTCCTACTGGTATCCTTTGTGTTTTCTAGTTTGGGCATATTAGAGGAAACATGTGTATCTTCTCCTTCTGTGCTTGGCTGATCTCACTTAACATGATGCTCTCCAGGGCTTTCCATCTTCTTGCAAATGATATAATTTTGTTCTTCTTTATGGCTGAATAGAATTCCATTGTGTGTATTTCCCACAGTTTTGCTATCCATTCATCTGTTGATGGTGGTCTGGGTTGGTTCCATATTTTGGCTATTACAAATTGTGCTGCTATGAACATAGGATTGCATATGTTGCTGTATTTCTCTGAATTCAACCCCTTTGGAAAGATACCTAGGAGTGGTATAGCTGGATCATATGGTGGATCTATTCCCAACTTTCTCAGGAATCTCCACACAGATCTCCATAGTGGCTGCACTAGTTTGCATTCCCACCAACAGTGTAAAAGAGTTCCTCTTTCCCCACATCCTCGCCAGCATTTGTTGTTGTTTGATTTATTTATGCTTGCTACTCTGACTGGGGTTAGATGGAATCTCAGTGTAGTTTTGATTTGCATCTCCCTGATGGCCAGTGATGAAGAACATCTTTTCATGTATCTATTAGCCCTTTGTATCTCTTCTTTTGTGAAGTGTCTATTTAGTTCATTTGCCCATTTCTTGATTGTGTTGTTTGTTTTGCTAGTGTAGAGCCTTTTGAGCTCTTTGTATACTCTGGATATTAGCCCCCTATCAGAATGGTGGCTGGTAAACATCCTTTCCCATTCTGTAGGCGTCCTCTATGGTAACTTTGGAATACTCGAATGTCTTAGATAACTTGAGTGAAGATAGATACAGTAAACTTTCCTTTCTATAGCTTTTTCCCTTATTCTAACACCATTGTTTTACAACTTAAAATATCAACTTTGTGGATTCTAAGCAACATATTTTAGCTTATATGATACACATAGACATTTGGAGAAATGGTTTGTTTTGGGGCCTGAATTATCACATTTTCTTTCATTTACTTTATAAAATATGGTCCTCCCCAAAGTATAAGCTGTTAGTCCTTCAAATTTAGGTCACTTTTAAATTCTGAAAGCCTACTTCTATGTACTACATACTGAGTTCGATTTGCATCACTGCAAAAAATAAAAATATAAACAAAAATAAATTTTAAGCCTAATTTTTCACTGATAAAATAATGTTAAGGAGAGTCAGATGCAAACCTAAACTAAATTCCAGGATCTATGATCCTAATCATGATAAAAGACTGACTCTTGAGTGTTTTGTCTTTCAATTTTTCCAAATAGAATCATTTCAAAGAGCAATGATTCAAACTTAATTATATTTCTATGCATTAAAATATTTATATAATAAATTAATATATAACGTACAATACATTTCTATTTATTTTATAAGTGTCTAGGGTATTTTATGAAATTTATGTTTTTAGATCACCTATAATTCTAAAATCACTTCACCAATTTCTCACTACCATAAAGTACCTAGGAATCAGAAATATCTTATAGGTGCTGTAATCACCATTAACTAACTATGTTAATATCCTTGAAATATATTTTCTAAAAACCATCTAGGCAGTAACACTAGCTTAGATTTATGTTTTAGCAGCATTTCAATAATGTTTTCAAATCATGATATATTCAATATGACAGTATTTTTGCAGTTGTTCTAAACTGAATTCTATTTTTCTCTATAACATTCACCTTTAAAATATGATTTATTTTTTTACAAGATACTTATACTCTCCATATTGTTCCTAGGCAACTCATAGTGAAGACTTCTGTCCTATAAATGCATTTTATCTTGATCAAATTCATTAAAAGTAAAAATCATCTGTGGATTTTCCAGGCGGATTAGCGCATGCTTGTAATCCCCGCCCTTGGGAGGCGGAGACAGAAGGATCATGGAGGTTCGATGCCAGCCTTGCTGGCTTCAGAGACCCTGTTTCCAAATAAAACTATAAAATAGGTCTGGGAGTGTAGCCCAGAGGTAGAAGGGCTTCCACAAACCCCAGTACCACCAAACCAAACCAAACCAAACAAAAAAACAACAAAAAACCATCTGTGATTTGATAAGGATTTGTTATATCATCAAAACGATAACTGCTGAAAATGTTAGAGCACATAAATTATATTATTAATCTCAGACCAAAAAATAAAGACTTGTTCACTATCTGGTTTTCCTTATTAAAGCAGCACAAAAATTATCTACAATAAGCTATGATTATGTGAATATATAATGCATACTTATCTTACAAGATAGTGCATTTGTGAAGGTATACAAATTGTAATGATGGTGGAGGGAAGCAGCAATGAACAGATTATGAAAAGTAATATTCTTCAATATTCTTTTCTGATGCTTCAGCTGCATTATCAGCATATTATAATAATACTTGTGTATCAGATTATTGTAAACCTTAAAATTATGCAATTTATTTTACATATATTTTAGATTAAAAAATTTTGTCAATTATATTTTAATTAAGCTTAGAAAAGATTCCTTTGCAATAGCATTATACCTTGTCATTATTAGTGTCAGCAACATTAGTACCACAAATGTTATTTAATAACTATTTTCTATGTGACATTATGGTTTGTTTTATTTTTTAATTTGATCTTTTGAATAAGAATATGGGATACCCCTTTTTTCTAAATGAGACAAGAGATTTTCATAATTACACAAATTCTTCATGAAAACAAAGTATTGTTGTGGTGTGGATAAGAGATTTCCACCAAAAAGCTCATGTGTTAGCAATGTAGCAAGGTTAAGAGGTGGAGCATGAACAGAGAAGATGGGCCTCTTGGGGTATGGCTTTAAGTACTATATCTGTCCCTGGATACTTTCTATATCTCCTCTAATTTCTGATCACCATGAGTTTATCAGCTGTCCTCCTTGCCTTGTTTTCACAATGGTACTTCCATGAAGCTGGCCAATAATGGACCTTGCCACTGAAACTGTTAACCCCCAAAACCTTTTTCTCCCCCAAATTCTTCTTCTGCTATTTTGTTCATAGTAACTGAAAAGGTAAGTAAAACAGTTATTAATAAAATTTATTTTTAAAATAAAATCTGATTTGAAATATTACTATGCTATTCTTCAAATAGGAGAGTTTTAAACCCTTGATGAGATATAAAACTTGGCAAATACAAAGCATTATATTCAGAATAGCATGTGATTAAATAAACTGCAATTTTACACCAATTATTATTTATTAGATTACTCTCTTTTTTAGGTAAAAATTATATTTAATTCTATTAATCATTAATTTTTTTTTACTTAAATGGAAGCTTTTTTAGAAAATTAAAACTACTATTAATAAGATTAAAACTCTGGAAATCTTTTAAATAAAACTATTCTCATTAATATAACAATAGAATGAAAAATTGCTAAAGATTTAAAAGACTCGGTGAGCCAGGCGTGGTGGCACACGCTTGTAATCCCTGCGCTTGGGAGGTAATGACAGGAGGATCAGGCACATTCAAAGCCAGCCTCCTGTGCTGGCTTAGGAGACCCTGTTTCCAAATAAAAATGTAAAAATAGGTATGGGAGTGTAGCCCAGAGGTAGAAGGGCTTCCAGGAACCCCAGTACCACCAAAAATAAATAAATAAATAAATAAATAAATAAATAAATAAATAACTCAGTGAATGAATAGTAATATAACTAAATATGTCTGATGAGTATAGAAAAATAATCATCTATATCAGTGTAATCAAATGATAGAAATTTAATTACATAACCTGTAACATATGCAAATACTTAAAAAGAAACTAAAGTATTTACTAGTATATAGTGGACTGAAATTCATATTAACCTTTGATAAAACTATGACAATCTCAAAAATGCTTAAAATGTGTATGCATTATATATAGATAATATATATGTGTGCTTAGATATATTTGCAATTATAATGTGTATATAATATGTATTTATATAATTAAAACCATTCAAACATTTTATTATATTTTGTCTTTCAGATAATTATTTATATTAAAAATACTAATTCTCAGTAGTTTGTTATACATAATTTCAAAAAATTTAAAACCAAGTTTTTTTTGTTTGTATTTATTTATTTATTTATTTATTTATTTATTTATTTATTTTTGTTTGTACTGGGGTTCCTGGAAACCCTTCTCCCTCTAGGCTACACTCCCAGACCTATTTTTATACTTTTTTTTTTTTTTTTTGGAACAGGGTCTCTTAAACCAGCATGCCTGGCTTCCAACCTGCACAGTCCTCCTGTCTCACCTCCCAAGCGTGGTGATTACAAGAATGCACCACCATGCCTGGCTAAAAAAGAAGTATTTTAAATATATAAATTAACTAGCAATTCTATCATAGTTATCAAATAGAGTCTTATGTTTTCATTCAATATATCTTTCTCAGTATATATAATATTAGAATATATTTAATTAAACATAAAGAGTAAAGAAAAATATATAATAATGCTTTTCTTTAAAAATCTATTTTTATTTACAAAATGGTTGCAGATTTATAGACAAGTTGAGGACACAATACAGTTTGTGTACTCTTTACAGAGTACATAAAATTTTCCCTATATAAACTATACCTAAATAGCCTATTTAGGGGGACTTCCCATATGAACTATTTCAATCAGCATTCTCACTGCAGTGACTTAAAATATGTGATACACACTTAGAGGTTTCAGAGGTTTTATTCTGTATTAGGCTAGTTGTGTCTGTGGAGCTCAGGGCATGACTTTAAGATACAAAGAAAAAGATGGAAGCTATAGCACCCTGTCTCAGAAACACGGTTTCTAGCTATGATCCCAGGCATTCCACCCCAGCAACTACATTCTGCCTCCAACATGGCTGCCTTGTCAACCACATAAAGTTGGGGGGGTATTCGAAGTCCAAACTATAATGCTCTGTCGCTGACCCCTAAGACTCTGTGACAATCTTCTAATACAAAACGCATTTAATCTATCTATAAAAGTTTCCATAGTCTTAGTTATTAAATCCAAAGTTTCCTCTGAGACTCAAGATAAACTGTCAGCTTTAAGTACCTGTGAAAATGAAAATCAAGTTACAGGAATCTACTGCATTATGGCATAGAGTACAGAATTTCATTCCAAAAGAGAGAAATAGGGCCAGAGAAAAAAGGAATGGGATCAAAATAGGAATGACACTTAGCAGGGAAGACAATAAATCCAGGGCGGCGAGAAGTGATCCCTGAAGGGAATTGAAAGCTCCATGCTATGGCTTGGTGGTTGCATTTGACAGCATATTGACTCTTGTAGGCTAGCTTAACACCATGCAGATTGTGGCCTTTCCTAGTTGTTTTTCCATGTTTATGGCATTTCTTAATCTTTTAGGTGTTCTTTACAATTTTGGCTTCAAGCTCACAGCTCCGTATTTGACTGCTTTGAGTCTTCTAGCAAAATTTTTGACACTGCCATATTTTCTCTCCTATCCCGCCTTCTTTTGAAATCAAGGGGAGGTTTACATAATCTCTTTTTTCCAGCAAAGCGAACTTTATCAAAAGGCCAAAATCATCCTGAACATAGAAAGTACTTGCACCCTCTTTACTCAAGACCATTGCACCCTTTCTAAACATGGAACCTGGGCTCTCCTCAATGATTACTATATGAGAATGTACCATAGCTCTCTTATGGTGACCAACATCACACCCTACTCAATAATGGCCACTGTAACAGAACGTGAGTGTTTCTTTTAAAAGATGTCCACATTCTAGAACTTCTCCTTGAAACTGCCGTGGGTGGAATCTTACAAGGCATTTTTCTTTATTACCTTCATGTAGCTTCTTTGTAATGGCCATAATCTCTCCAGCAGCTACACATTCTTTGGCCATAATTTACACACACCTCTCTGACCAATCTATAAATAGCATTAATATTTCTGCTTTACTTTCTCTTCTGAATTATTAAAATATAAATAGCTCTAAGTTAACATTAATAATCATAACTGGGTTGTGATATTTTGTTCTTTTGAGGTTTTTTTTCCCCACCAGATCAATCAGTCATCACATCTAAATTTGGCAACACAAAAACGTTTCAAGACAAAAAAATAATTCTCATAATTTTTTTCTCTTAGAATGTAGCACACATAACCTTTATTTTTCTATGAACTTTCCCTTGCCCTTTGAAATTTTCTTAGCACACCCTTTGCCATCTTCCCTCATAGTAGTACTTTGGCCTTTTCAAAATACGCTCACAAACCTCTTTCAAAATTTACAATCTGCATTATCAGTTTATAAACAGCAGTGACCCCACTAACTTGATACCAATTTCTTTTTCAGTTAACATTCTCATTGATTTTGCCCAAAATTCATTTACAATCACAAACAATAAGAAAAATGTATTTGCTCACAATTCTGGAGGCTTCAGATATTTTATTCCACGTTATGCCTCGTCACATCTGTGGGGCTCAGGACAAGTTGTCAAACTAATATATACATACATATTTATGTAGAGAGAAATATAGTGAAAGCATGGGAACAAGAAAAATATAAAATCCTCAAGACCACATTACCATTGCCTACTTCCTCCAGGTGCACCCTACTTCCTACCTTATTACTCAAAAATTCTATTATATAATTAATGAATTTATCTACTGATGAGATTAGACCCTTCATGATTCAATTATTTCAATTCTAATAATTTTTTATTGTCAATAAAAGATATATTTCAGAGGAAATTCTATAGACAATATACAAACTACAACATTAGCTATTTATAAAGATCTCCTAAAGTATTCTGTGATGTATGATACTAGTACAAGCCAATTTTCAACTGTTACAGTGCGATTTTAGGGTAAAACAAAAGAGAAAACTAAAATGATTTACTAGTCAATAGAGTTAGAAAAATCACTATAAATTCAAACTTAGTGAAGATTTAGATGAACATACGTAGTTATATTCACATTAAACATGCTAAAATATACATATATCTCCTCACTAAATTAAATGGGTACATCTAATGCCCAGATCTTGGTTTTTAATAAAAAGAGTAAAGTCTTCTTGGAAAAATGTCTAATTATAAAACTGGGGCAAAAAACACCCAATAATGCTTTAAGAAATTTGTAGTATGAGAAATTGAAGAAGTGATTGAAAAACATCCAGAAACCTGGCACATAACAAATATGTCTAAAAACCAAAGAGCCAACTAAAAAGGCTTTCTAAATCCAAAGGCAGAGCAAAATAACAATAATGATAATGATGATGATGATAATGAATAGATTGACATATTCGATTATAACCCAAAGAATAAATACATATTTGAGAAACAACAATGAAATATAAAATAATTGAATAATCAATTGAAGAAATACAATTTTTTATAAAAATTTAAGTACTTTATGTGATTATTCTATCTTCTAGGAGATGGAATACAATTCTTCACTGTGTAAGTGTGATGTAAAAATTATCAGTTTCCTCAAAGAAAGAAGGCTGAATAGGGACAAAAATGAGTGTTTATACAGTGAAGAAACTGTATAAACAACTTTAGCAAGGTAATCACAACAAAAATCTAAAAATAAAAAATATTCAATTGAACTAAATAGACATCACAAGAAGAAACAATAAAAATGAACAAAATATATATTATGAAGTTCATCATCATTAGCAATCAGGGAACTGCATATAAATCAAAAGTACACTGGAATTCTATGCAAATAAAATTAAAATGGCAACTCTCAATAAAAAATACAATAATAGATGCTGGTGAGGCTGTGGACAAATAGAAAATCATACACTTTTGGCAGAACTATAAATTAATATAACTATAGAGATTAGTATAGAAGTTTCTCAAAAGACTAGAAATGGAACCACTGTATGATCCAGGTATACCACTCCTCAGTATCTTTCCAATAGAATTAAGGTCAGAATGTTATAGTGGCCCATGCATATTTATGTTTAGGGCAGCACAATTGCCAAATTATCAACCAAAATAAATGTTCATCAACAGATAAAAGGATAAAAATATGTAGTTTATACATTAAATGGAATTTCACTCAGACATAATAAAGAACAAAATGATGTCATTTTCAGTAAAATAGATTAAAACTAGAAAATATTATTCTAAGAGCCAGTCTCAGAAAGTCAAGGGTTATTTGTTTTCTTTCATATGTGGAAGCTAGAGAGAAAATAAAAAAGGGACTTCAAATTAACAAAGAATAAGTAGAAGAGTGAATGAGCAGTGCAGGGGGAAGGGAGGGAGAGGGAATGGAGGCCTGAGAAGTAGAACAGTTCAAATAATCTATGTTCATACATGAAGGTATCACCACATATACATATCTCAGTAGTATGTATGAGAAAAGAGAAGGGCAAATAAAGAGAGATGCTAAAAAAATACACCAAGTGATGTATTCATGTATATTTGTATCACTTTGAACCTCAGTGTGATATATTATTACAGTTAATCAATAAAAGTATACAAAATTGACATAAATATTAAAAATTATATTATTAGAATGCACCCCCTTGTACAATGTGATGAAAATGGCAATTTGGTTTTATGAATCTTTCTTAAAACCTATAACTCCAGTGTGATCAATGGGAGATAAAATAAATAAAAACAATAGAAACATTGTATTTCAGGTACATTTTGCAAAATACCTAACAAATACTCTCAAACTGCTTAAGTCTTTAAATAAAGAAATTCGGAGAATATTTCATAGGGAGCTGAGCATATGAAAACTCAATGTAACATGGGTTTTAGAGAATAGTAATGTAAGAATACTGGCATGTTCATTGTACCAAATATATCATACTAATGTAAGAATTTCATAATGAGGGAGTACAAGAGTTGAGTATCTGACAGCTCTCAGTAATACCTTCACAATTTTTCTCCAAATCTAAAATTTTACTGAGATTGAAAGTTTGTTAATTTTTAATTGTTAAAATTTGTTAAAATTTTTTATACTTCATCTATTACTGCAAGCTCTAGATAATTTAAATATTTATAGTTTTGCCTTTCCTAAATTATAAAATTAAATATTTATATATTATATAAATTTATATATTATAAATATATATTGTTATATAATTAATACTATATATTAATCATAATATATATTTGGAAAATATGTGTAAGTAATATAAATACATATATGGTTTAATATGTATATTGAATCATATGCAAAGTGGTGATAATATAAATGGCTTCATACTAAATGTAGCTTCTGTAGAACAGCAATATACATTTAAAATTAATCTATAGCTTTTTATGGCTTGATGGAGCATTTCTCTTGATCACTGAAGAGTATCTCATTGTGGCTATATCTTTACAAATATTGGTGAAATGTATAGATCATCTATAAACATGTGTACAGATTTTTATGTGAACATAAACCTTCAAAGCAGTTGAGTAAATAGCTAAAGTACTACAGCTTCATCATACAATAAGTCTAACTTTATGAAAAACCTCCAAACTATCTTCCAAAGTAGTTATTTGTAGTTGTATAATTTTTCCTTCTTATCAACAAGTGATAAGAATGTTTTTGTGGTTCAACATTTTCTTAATCAAAATTGCTACTTGTTTTGATTTTAGTCATCCTAATTGGTAGCATTACTTAATTGTGTCAGTTTGCATTTCTCAAAAGAAAGAATAGATTGATCATAATTTTATATCCTTATTTGCCATTTGTATATATTACATATTTAGACCATCTGTTTATTTTGAATTTGAATGTTTATTTTCTCATAGCTGTGTCTTAAGAATTTTTCTATATTTGTAATTAAGTGAATTATTAGATAAAAGTTTTGAACATATTTTCTTTCACAACATGCCATATATATATATATATATATATATATATATATATATATATATATATAATTTATTGGTGCATTGTGGTCATACATCTTAATAGGGTACAAGAAGGTGGAGACATACATGCACACACCACTCAAATAGCCCTTACCCAATTACTGCCCCAATCCCCGCCCCCTTTCTCCTTCTGGTTTGGTTTAGTGATTGAAATTGATATGATTGTTAAAGAACACCATGTTCATGAGAGAATGTCCCTCTTCTTCACTCCCATTCTCTCATTTGAGTCACTTATTTGCTCATCTTTGTCTAGAGTTTCTCCTATGACTCATTTTCTTCCTAGGTTTTGTAAATTAGGAAAAGCATTTGATTTCTTATTTTTGTGACTGACTTATCTCATTTAGCATAATGTCCTCAACTTCCATCCATATCCCTGTAAATGAAGTGATTGTGACTCTTTTGCAGGGTGAGAAAGTGAGATATATCTACCAAACTAATACATGCATTTCTAGGCTTATAGCTGCACAATTCACCATTGCCAAACTATGGAAGCAGCCAAGATGTCCATCAACAGATGAATGGATTATAAAACTCTGGGATATATACACAATAAAATTTTACTCAGCCACAAAAGAGTCAATTCAATATAGACCAAAGACTTGAAAATTAGACCAGAGACTTTGAGGTTTCTTGAAGAGGGCATAGGTCCAACACTGCAACACATAGGCACAGATAAAAACTTTATTAACATGACCCCAAAGGCACAAGAAACTAAAAGGTGAATCAATACATGGGATTGTATTAAACTAAAGAGCTTATGTATAGCAAAGAAAACTATCAAGAACCTCAACCAAGAGCCAACAGAATGGGAGATTTTCTCCTATGTACTCCTGTGATAAAGGACTAATATCTAGACTATACAGAGAACTCAAGAAACTCAGCACAAAGAAAAAAAAACCCAATTAAAAATTGGCAAGTGAACTAAAGAGACACTTCACAAAAGAAGAAATTCAAATGCCCAATAAATGAATGAAAAAAATTCTCTACACCATTTGCAATCAGAGAGATGCAACTCAAAACTACCTTGAGATTTCACCTAACTATAATTAGAATAGCAATCATTTAAAACACAAGCAACAACTAATGCTGGCGAGAATGTGGAGAATTGGGAACTCTACTACATTGTTTTTGGGATTGCAAATTAGTGTAACCACTTTGTAAAATAGGAAGAAGTATTCTCAGAAAAATGGGAATTAACTTACCATATGATCCAGCATTACCACTTCTGTGTATCTACACAAAAGAATGGAAACCAAACTACCAAACTAATGCATGTGTAGTTATATATCTTAATGAGGTACAAGATAGTAAAAGCACATATTCACACATAACTCATTTAGCCCTTTCCCCATTCCCACCCAATTTCCTCCTCATTCCATCCTTCTCATGTTTGGCTTAGTGACTGATGTTTGTAAAAGTACATAATATACATTAGAAAATTTTCTTCTTTCCTCCTTCCATCCTCTCAGTTAGGTCAACTTATTTGCTCATCTATAGTTTATCTTTTTTTCTAGAGTTTCTCCTATGACTTTTTCTTCCCAGCTTTCACATATTAGCAAGAGTATCTAATATCTTTACTATTTGTGATTGACTAATCTCACTTAGCATAATGTTCTCCAGTTCTATCCATTTTTTTGAAAAATATGTAATTTTGTTTTTTCTTTATGGTTGAGTAAAATTACAGTGTGTATATATCCCATAGTTTTGTAGTCCATTTATCAGTTCACAAATATCATGGCTGTTCCCATAGTTTGGCAATTATAAATTGTTCTTCTATGAACAATATATATGCATTAGTTTGGTAGTTAGGCTTCTTTTATTTTGGGTAGATATGCAGGAGTGGTACTGTTGGATTATATGGTAAGTTCATTTCCATTATTTTGAGGATATTCTATATTGTTTTCCAAAGTGGTTGTACTAATTTGCATTCTCACCAACAATGTATTAAAGTTTCTACTTATCCATATTTTCACTGGCATTTGTTGTTGTTTGTGTTTTTAAATGTTGCTATTTTAGTTAAAGTTAGGTGAAATATTAGGGTAGTTTTGATTTGCATCTCTCTGATTAGTGATATTAAATTTTTTCATACATTTATTGACCATTTGAATTTCCTCTTTTGTGAAATATTTACTTAGTTCATTTCCCCATTTTTTTGGGGGGGTTATTTGTAAGTTTCTTGAATTCTTTGTATATTCTAGATATTAGTCCTCTATTGGAGGATTAGTAGGCAAAATGTTCTTATTCTTTTGGTTCTTTGTTGATGTTCTTGGTAGTTTCTTTTTCTGAAAAAAAAAAAAAAAAACCTCTTCAGTTTCATGCAATACCATGTATTTGTATTTGTCTTTCTTTTATTATTTTGTGCTTTGGGGGTCTTGTTGAGAAAGTTTTTATCTGTGCCTAAGTGCTTTGTTTTTTCATTTTCTGTTTTTTACTTTCTTTTTTCTTTTTTGGTGGTACTGGGGTTCCTGGAAACTCTTCTACCTCTGGCTACAATCCCAGACCTATTTTATACTTTTTTTTTTTGAACAGGGTCTCTTAAGCCAGCGTGGCTAGCTTCAAACCTGAGCCATCCTCCTGTCTCTTCCTCCCAAGTGTAGGGATTACAAGCGTGTTCCACCACACCTGGCTGTTTTTTTAAATTTTATTTTTGTTTCTTTTTTTTATTGGTGCATTGATTTCATACATCTTAATGGAATAAAAACATATTAAGATATACATGCACACATCACCCCATTAAATTCTACCCCTTCCCTATCCGATTCCCTTCCCTTCCCTCCTTCCATGCTTGGCTTAGTGATTGACATCGATATGTTTGGTGTTTTTTTTTTTTATGTACATCATGTGCTTTAGAGCGTTTATCTCTTCTCTCCTCCCATCCCCTCAGTTAGGATGCCTTGTTTGCACCTCTATAGGATCTCCTTTTTCACCTGGAGTTCCTTCTATGACACATTTTACCTTATCTTTCACATATTAGTGAAAGCATTGTTTTCTTATTTTTTGTGACTGACTAACCTCACTTAGCATAATGTCCTCGAGTTCCATCCATTTCCCTGAAAATGATATAATTTTGGTTTTGTTATGGCTGAATAAAATTCCATTGTGTACATATCCCATAGTTTTGTAATCCATTTATCTGTTGATGGGCATCTTGACTGGTTCAATAGTTTGGCAATGGTGAATTGTGCAGTTATGAACATAAATACACATGGGTTAGTTTGGTAGTTTGGTTTTCTTTCTTTTGGATAGATACCCAGAAGTGGTATTGCTGGTTCAAATGGTAAATTAGTTCTCATTTTTCTTAGGATTCCCCATACTGTTTTCCATAGTGGTTGTACTAATTTACAATCCCACCAACAATGTTTAGGATTCCCAATTCTCCACATCCTCACCAGCATTTGTTGTTGTTTGTGTTTTGAATGATTGCCATTTTAGTTGGAGTTAGGTGAAATCTCAGGGTAGTTTTGATTTGCATCTCTCTGATTGCCAACAATGAGGAACATTTTTTATGCATTTATTGGCCATTTGAATTGCCTCTTTCATGAAGTTTCTATTTAGTTCCCTTGCCCATTTTTTGATTGGATTATTATTTTTTTTTTAGTGTTGACTTTCTTAAGCTCTTTATATATTCTAGATATTAGTCCTCTATCTGAGGCATAGGTGGTAAAAATCTTCTCCCATTCTGTTGGCTCTCAGTTGAGTATCCTGACAATTTCCTTTGCTGAACAGAAGCTCTTCAGTTTCATGCAGTCCCATGTATTGATATGCCTTTTAGTTTGTTGTACCTTTGGGGTCTTGTTGAGAAAGATTTTACCTGTGCCTATGTGTTGCAGTGTAGGACCTATGCCCTCTTCAGGGAGCCTCAAGGTCTCTGGTCTAATTTCCAAGTCTTTGATCCATCTTGAATTGACTCTTGTGTAGGGTGAGAAAGTGGGATTAATTTCCATTTTTCTGCATATGGTTAACCAGTTTTGCCAACTCCATTTGTTGAACAGACTATCTTTTTCCTGTGTATGTTTTTGGCCCCTTTGCCAAATATCAAATGGCTGAAAGTGTGTGGATTTGTTTCTGAGTCTTTTATTCTATTCCATTGGTCCATAAGTCTATTCATTTTCTTAAAAACATATTCTGTGGAGAAGACCTCAGAAAGATGGAGACTGATACTCCATCTCCATTTCCTCAAAAACAACATTCTACAAAGCCAAAAAATACTATTAGTAGAAAAATAAAAACAATAAATACAAGGGAAAGAGAAAAAATATTAGAAAATTGACCAGAGATCAGAAAAGAACCATGCATACCTTGTGACAGTTGGTACCACACTTGTGCAGTCTTGCCTCACAGGAACTGGCTCCAGACATGAAAATAAAAAGTACTGAAGTAAGCAGCTGCAGATCCACGGGTTGTAACTCATCAGTTATTTCAGCAAAAAAATCTGCTACAACTTCCAGGAGCTCACAATGCCCTCAAGGGATCCAGCTCAACACCAAAAAGGATACCCACCAGCTTTGTGACCAATGTTGCTGCTGCAGCAGCAGCATACCAGCAGCAGCTGAGCTCACCATGCCCAATAAAGGTCCAGGCCAATGTGAATCTGCAGTCTCTGGAGTAGACCTCCCAGCGCTGTGCCCCGAGGAACTTGTGCAGCCTTGATAAACTCCCTGTGTTAGAGATTTTGCAGTTCAACCCAGTGAAGGAATAATGGTATCAGAGATTACTATACCCTCCAGAGATCCAGAATGTCGCTCAATAAGACCTTAAGTAAAGTTGCAATTTCTGCAGAAAACACCCAACCAGGCACACCCAGGGACTTGTGAAGCCCCAATAAACTCCCTGCATCTGAGACTTTCCAATACAACCAAGAAAAAAGTGGAAGTGGGGTTTAATGTACATAGCAGAGGCTCAGACAGACACAGGCTCAGTTCAGTGGAAATTGTTCGGGGAGACCTATGCTTAACACTAGACCCAACTCGTAGGATCTTCGGGATCAGCACAGATCTCCCAATTATATTGAATGGAGAGAAGTCAGACCAACCAAGCCATAGCTGTTGAAAAAAGAGAGCCCTACATTAAGTTTGATCTCAGAGTCATATACCACCAACAGTGGTAGGGAGAAATGGAGACTCCAAATGTATGAAATGTGTGGAGGCTGACCTGTGCTTCATACTAAATCTAGCCCCATTGATACTGACCATTCACATAGACTGAGAAAGACTCAGAGAACAAGACTCATAACAGGAAAGGTACTGGTGGCACTCAGTGTCTGCATAGAGGGAGACTGTAGAGGACCTAACTGCTGAAAAGTCACTTATTTGTAGAGTTGCATTAATTTGTTGTTGGGGTTGTTTTGGTTCTTTATTCTTTTTGTGTGTTTGTGAGTGGTTGGTGTTTTTGTTTGTTTGTTGTTTTTTGTTTTGTTTTTACCATCTTTCTCAAACACTCCACAAGCTTTATCCTTTGTTTATACCTACTAAACTTTCACTATACCTTTTCTATCTTTTTTCTTCTTTTTATCTCTCCCTTGTCTTGTATTAAATCTAATTCATATCACTATACCAGAAACTCTACATTGGTTACTAGAATAATACTACATTTTTACTATCTCTAATCTCTAGTATATACTACCTTACAAAACTAAAATTCTTACTCTATTCAACCTCAGTCTGTTCGACCCTATCTGAGACTTTACCCAATTCTTCTATTTACTCTTTTATTTCCCTTCTTCCTCAAACTTCATTGTTGAATACAATACAAACTACCCTTGATTATACCAGCTGACACCTAGAGATTGAGAGTAATCTATCAAAACCAACAGATACAAACTTCTGAAATCATAAGAAGGAGAAATAACAAGGGATCAATGAGCTCCCACCACTCAACAATAACAGAACTTGATAACACAGAATGTCAGAGGTTTTCAGAAGGGCAAGTCAGGAATATAACTGTAGAAATAATACAGAAATTCTGAAAATAATTTATAGAGAGTCTGAAAAAAATAAAAGATGCAATAATTGAAATAAAAGCATTTATTTAAACTATAAACAATCAATTATACCACATGGAGAATAGAATCTCACTCCTAGAATATGACTAATTCAAAAACAAATGCATAGTATATAACTTAGAAAAAAAATTCAACAGCAAGAATTGGACATTGAAGAAATATGGGCCCTTCTTAAAAGAGCTAACTCAAGAATAATTGTCATAAAGGAGAGAAAAAAAGGTAAAACCAAAGGGCTCAAGAATCTTTTCAAAAAAGTAATAGCAGAAAATTTATCAAACATAGAGCAAGAGATTGAAACACAGGTACAATAAACATATAGAACTCCCTTCAGACAAGATCAGAGAAAATGTTCCCCACACCACAAAATATTCAAAGTGACCAATGTAGAAGCCAAGGAGAGAATCAGAAATAGAAAAAAACAAAAGACCAAGTGACATTCAGAGGGAAACAAATTATAATCATTCCAGACTTACAAAACCAAGTCAGGAAAACTAGAAGGGCCTGGAGTAACATATTCCAAACTCTGAAAGAAAACAACTTGCAGCTAAATATTTTCTACCCAGCAAAACTATGTCTCACATTAAATGGAGAAATAAAAATCTTCCATGACAAAGAGAAGGTGAGCCAGGTGTGGTGGCACATGCTCGTAATCTCTGCACTTGGGAGACAGAGACAAGAGGATCATGCTGGTTTGAAGCCAGCCCCGCTGGCTTAAGAGACCCTGTTTCCAAAAGTAAAAAAAAAAGTATAAAATAGGTCTGGGAGTGTAGCCCAGAAGTAAAAAGGCTTCCATAAACCCCAGTACCACCGAGAGAGAGAGAGAGAGAGAGAGAGAGAGAGAGAGAGAGAGAGAGAGAGAGAGAGAAGCCGAAGGAGTTTATGTCTTCCAATCCAGTGCTAGAGAAGATATTACTACAAAAAAATAATAAGTAATACATGCCAGAACCAGAGAAACAAGAATTTCCATGTAGCAGACAACTAAGCAAAGAAGAATAAACAGTATTTCAAACAAAAGTAAAATCTCAACATGTTAAGAATTCAAAATCATCTCTCAATAATCACACTGAATGAAAATGACCTCAGCTCCCCAAAAAAGACATAAAATGGAAAAATGGATTAAAGATCAGAACCCATCTATCTGCTGCTTGCAAGAAAAACACTTTACAAGTAAAGATAGTAACAAACTTAAGGTAAAGGGATGGAGCAAAGTAATTCATTGAAATGTAATTCAAACACAAGCAATAATAGCAACTATGTTATCAGATAACATAGACTTCAAGCTCAAGCTTATTGGAAGAGACAAAGAAGGTCATTTTTACTGGTAAAAGGAACAATCCGACAAGAGGAAATAACAATAATCAACATTTATGACCCAAAATTAGGTGCAGCTACTTTCATAAAACAAAACTATTGTGACATTAAGTCACACATTAATTCCAATACAGTAATACTGGGAGATTTCAACACACTTCTCACACCATTAGATTGATCTTCTAGAAAAAAGGTCAGTAAAGATGCCTCAGACCTAAAGAATACCATTAATCAAATGGACCTTTTAGACACATATAGAATATTTCACCCAATTATAGCAGAGTTTACATTTTTCTCAGCTGCTCATGGAACCTTCTGCAAAATAAATCACATCCTGGGACACTAGTGAGCACTACCAAATTAAAAAAAAAATGTGACATACTTTACTGTATCTTTTTCAGATCGTAATGGAATAAAATTAGAAATAAACTATAAGAAGACTCATAGAAACAACATAAACATGTATAGACTGAACAACACACTTCTAAATGAAGAATGGGTCATAGAAGAAGTAAGGGGTGAAATCAAGAAATTTCTAGAAACAAACAAAAATTGAGATACAACATATCAAACCTCTGGGACACATTAAAGGCAGTATAAAGAGGAAAATTTTTAGCAGTGAGTGCTCACATAAGTAAAAACAGAAAATCTTCAAATAAGTAACTTAATGACACACCTCAAAGCCCTTGAAACACAGGATCAATCAGCCCCAAAGCTAGAAGATAGAAAATTGTTAAAATCAGAGCAAAAGTCAACGAAATTGAGAATTAAAAAAAATACAGAAAATCAACAAAAGCAAAATCTGCTTCTTCAAAAACATTCACAAGATAGATAAACCACTAGCCAACTTAACAAAAAAAGAGAATCAAACCAAATTATGAAGATAAGAGATGAAAAAGGAGATATCATTACGGACAATGTAGAAATCCAGATAATTATCAAAAACTACTTTGAAAAACTATACTCAAACAAAATGGAAAATCTGGAGGAAATTGACACAGGGAGGGCTATACTATCACTGAACTACAACCCAGTACTGTCTATTTTTAGCTTTGAAAGAGTCATGCTAAGTTTCCTTCTCTCCCACACCACAACTGTTCTTGAACTTGTGATATGTGATACTCCTATTTTAAGCTCTCTATTACTAGGACTACAGGTGTGAACCACCATGCCAACTCCTTTATTCCCACTTTAATATATATGGGGCCAGTAGTGGTAATCATTTCTGTTATTCCTATACTGTTAAGCTTTACATTCTCTCTTTTTTACTTGTTATACTGGCTAAATTTAATTGTTTTCTAATGATAAACATTAAGTGGATAGGGCTGTTCTGAACAGTCATGTATATTCTTTGTGATTTTCTGTCTACATGATATAACTATTGGTAATAGGGAAATGTGAATAACTATCCTATCAAATATGGTTTATTTGTTTTAAATTTGTTGTTTTATATAAATATTTAGAACAGTGATATCTTTTTGAAGAATTTGCCTCTATCATTTAATATCTTTTTCATTAATGATGGATCATCTTTTATTTCCTAATGTCTGGTTTGTCCAAAATTAATACAGCTACCCAATTTTATTTTAAGTTAGCTTGGTATATACAACTTCAATGCATTTCTTTTAACTTTTCTCATTCTTTAAAATGAAATTAACTTCTTGCAGAAATAACACAATTGGGTTTTATTTTATTTTTTATCTTTTTTGTGATGCTGGTTATTGAACCCAGAAAAATGTTCCTATGAGACACCATTAAAGCTACACCATTAAAGCTACACCCTCAGCCCTATTTACCTTAATTTAATTAATTTATTTTTTAGTTATTTTTGAAACAAGTTTTCATTAATTTGGTAAAAAAAAATTCACTAAGTTTCTGAGACTGGCTACAAACTTTTGAAGTTGTTGAGGCTGGCTACAAACTTGTGACCATCCCACCTCTAACCTCTCAATCACAGAGAATATAGGCATGGAACACCATAGCCACATAGCCAATTCATTTTATTTTTAAATTGACTAATAACCTCTGCATTTAATTTTTTTTTTTTTTGCAGTATGGGGGATGGAACCTAGGGGTATTCTACCTCCAAGTGACAGCCCCAACTCCATTTTTTATTCTTAATTTTGAAACAAGGACTCACTGAGTTACAAAGAGCCTCACTAAGTAGCTGAGGCTGTCTGTGAACCAAGATCCTCTTGTCTCAACCTCACAAATGCTGATATTACAAGCATACACCACCGCAACCAGCTTAATTCGTGTTATTCTTTTATTCATACCTTAATTGATACATTATAGTCACACATCATCATTAATTTGTTGAATTTAAAATAAATTTAAAGTAATATTTATATAAATATTTTAATATTTTATTTGCATATTTAATGTTCTGCATTTGTTCTCTTTTCATCTGTTTTCTTTTAACTTCTCTAGCTTGAATTGAGCAATTCAAATAACTTCATTTAAATCCTCTCACCATATCCATTTTAGTTCTTTTAAAGCTTTATTGGTACTGCCTTAAAGTTTACAATAAAATAATAACTAATTAAAATTTACCTTTCATTGCTTGGATTTTAAGTATATTTTACCATTATATTTCTAATTCCTTCTTCCTATCATCTGTGTCATTACTGCATTTGGTTTTTTTATATGTAGGCTATAATCATGCAAAACAGTGAAATGATTGTCTTAAATAGAATATTTTTATTTCATTTTTAATTTATTTTATTGGTGCATTGCAGTTGTACATCTTAACGGAGTACAAGATGGTAGAGGCATATAAGCACACATCACCTAATGAACCTTTACCCAGTTTTTTCTACCTTATTCTCTCTCCCCTCCCTCCTTCTCATGTTTGATTTACTGTTTGGCTTTGACATGTTTGTTAATGTATATCCTGTACATTACAAAATTTCCCTCTTCCTCCCTCCCATCCCCCTCAATTAAGTCACCTTATTTGCTCATCTATAGTTTCTTTTTTTTCTTTTTTGTCTAGAGTTTCTGTTATGACCCATTTTCCCCTAGCTTTTGCATATTAGGAAGAGCAACTGAATTCTTACTTTTTGTGATTGACTAACCTCACTCAGTATAATGTTCTTCAGTTTCATCAATTTCCCTATAAATGACACAATTTTGTTCTTTTTTATGGCTGATAGGAGGAAGGAATTCAAAATATAATAGTCAAACATACTTAAAATTCAAGCAATGAAAGGTAAATTTTAATTAGTTATTATTTTATTGTAAACTTTAAGGCAGTACCATATGTTTACATATCCCATAATTTTGTAATCCATTCATTTGTTGATGGTCATCTTGGCTGGTTCCATAATTTGGCAACTATGAATTGTGCAGCTATGAACATATATGCATATATGCATTAGTTTGGTAGTTCTTTATTCATTTGGGTATATACTCACAAGTGGTATTGCTGGACCATGTGGTAGGTTCATTTCCATTCTTCTGAGGATCCTCCACACTGTTTTCCAAAGTGGTTTCATTAATTTGAAATCTCACCAACATTTAATTAGAGTTCCCATTTCACATTTTTTCCAGGATTTGTTGTTTGTGTTTTTAATGAATGCCATTCTAGTTGGAGTTAGGTGAAATCTCAAGGTAGTTGTGATTTGCATCTCTCTGATTCCTAATGATTTTGAGCATTTATTCATACATTTATTGGCCATTTGATTTTCTTCTTTGGTAAAGTGTATATTCAGTTCACTTGCCCATTTTTTGATTGGGTTATTTGTTTTCTTTGTGTTGAGTTTCTTGAGTTCTCTGTTCTCTGTATATTCTAGATATTAGTTCTCTATCAAAGGAGTAGGTTTTATATCAAATCAGAATTTAAAAAAGTAAAAGATTTTTACCTTCCTGTATGCATTCTCCAAAGCTCTGGTTATGATATAATTTTATATTTTTACCTATGTCACTTTTCCTTATTAGTTTTTATCTTTCTGCTTACATTATCCACTTGGTCCTGAATGTTGCATACTTTTTTATTAGAGTATTTTACGTATTAATCTTAGGTTTTTTTCCATTCTGTCTGGTGAATTAAAAATGTCTGCCTTTAACTAAATATAATTTTTATGCTTCCTTTGTTTCTGAAGACTCCAACCAATAGTATGAAATAGTTCCTCTTTTCCCACATCCTCACCAACATCTGTTGTTATTTGATTTCTCTAAGCTTGCCAATCTGATTGGGGTAAGATGGAATCTCAGCATAGTTTTGATTTGCATCTCCATGATGGCTAATGATGCTGAACATTTTTTTCATTTATCTATTGGCCATTCGTATCTCTTCTTTTGTGAAGAGATACATTTTTTGTGAATATATTTCATTTAGTTGCCCATTTATTTATTGGGTTGTTTTGCTAGTGTAGAGACATTTGAGCTCTTTGTATATTCTGAATATTAGCCCTCTATCTGAGTGGTGGCTGGTAAAGATCTTCTCCCATTCTGTTGGATTTATTTTTAGGTTATTGATGGTTTTCTTTGATGAGCAGAAACTTTTTATTTTGAAGGCATCCCACTTATTAATTCTTGCTTTAATTTTCTGTGCTTCAGAGGTCTTGTTGAGAAAGTTACTGCCTGTGCCTATATATTGTAGTGTTGAGTCTATGCCCTCCTCTAGTAACTTCAAAGTCTCTGGTCTAATTTGTAAGTCTTTGATCCATCTCAAATTGATTCCTCTGCATGGTGAGAAGTAAGGATTTTGTTTCATCTTTCTACAAATATATATAGCCAGTTCTCCCAGCACCATTTCTTGAAAAAGCTGTCTTTTCTCTAGGGCATGTGTTTGGAACCTTTGTCAAAGGTGAATTGACTATAGGTGTGTGGGTTTGTTTCTGTATCTTCTATTCTGTTCCATTGGTCTGCATGCCTGTTGTTGTGCCAATACAATGCTGTTTTTACTACTATTACTCTATAGTATCATTTGAATTCAGGGATTGTAATCTCCTGCATAGTTCTTATTCCTGAGAATTGCTCTGGATATTCTGGGTCTTTTATTTCTTCATATAAAATTTGTGACTGATTTTTCTAGATCTATGAAGAATGTCATTGGTATTTTGATAGGAATTGCATTGCATCTGTAAATCACTTTTGATAGAATGGCTATTTTGATAATATTTATTCTGCCTATCCATGAGCAAAGGAGATCTTTCCGTTTTCCAAGGTCTTCTTCAATTTCTTTCTTTAATTTTATAGTTTTCTTTATAGAGCTCTTTTACATCTTGGGTTAGGTTTATTCCTAGGAATTTTATTGGTTTTGAGGTTATAGTGAATGGATTTGCTTTCTTCATTTCTTTCATTGTGGATTCATTGTTGACATATAGAAAACCAACAGATTTCTTTAGGTTAATTTTGTATCCTCCAAGTTTGCTAAATTGATTAATCAGCTCCAGTAGTCTTTTGGTTGAGTTTTTTGGGTTTTCTAAATAATGAATCATGTCATTTGCAAAGAAGGATAGTTTTACTTCCTTTATTCCTATTTGAATTCCTTTGATATCTTTCTTTTGTCTTATTGCTGTGACAAAATTCTGAGGAATATATTGCAAAGGATTAGTGATAGTGGGCATCCTTCTCTTATTCTTTATTTTAGAGAAAATTCTTGTAGTATTTCCCCACTCAATATAATGTTTACTTTGGGTTTATTTTATGTTGCCTTAATGATGTTGAAATGTGTTTGTTTTATTCCAATTTTCTACAGTGTTCTTAACATGAATGGGTGTTGGATTTTGTCAAATGCTTTTTCAGCATCTATTGATATGATCATGTGATTTTGTTCTTAGTTCTATTTATGTGGTGAATAATATATGTTGGTTTGCATATGTTGAACCAGCCTAGCTTTTCTGAGATACAACCAACTTGGTGTTGGTGCACAATTTTCTTAATATGGTCTGGTTTCTCATTAGATCATATAAATCTTTCACCTTTTATCCTCTGAAATGGGGTTTCCCTAATTTATGAATGACCGTATTAAGTACCTGAGGCAAACTATGAAACTCCTGTCTTAAATTCTCAGGTACTGAGATTACAAGTGTGTGCCACTATTCCTGGATTGTTTCACAGATCTTTAAGAAGTCACCAACTGTTACACTGGTATTTTATCAATGTAGCAAAATATATATGGTAGGAGATTACTAAATTATATTTCAATTAATCACAGTGTTAAATGACCCTGTATCCCAGAATTGAGCCCTTATAAAATATTTCTTCAATCACATAATTTTGTTAGCTTCTATTTTTCGTTTCATTGTTTTTTCTACTAACCAATGCTTTTTTGCTACATTATTTCTCAATATTTTCAAAATTATGACCACTACTGATTATTTTTTCTTTTATGTTAAGTCAAAAGAACAAGAACATGAGAAATGAATTGTACTGATTTTACCAATAAAGATATATATACTTTCCCCTAGAGTTTGTCTTGTTAACAAGAAAGCAACTGTTCTATTTCACAGGGTTTACCTTTGCCTTCTAGCTGCAAGATTTAAAATGGTTTCTAATATCTATAACATGAAAATCCCATAGGGTTTGTAGATAGAAAGCAGATAAAAATGATTGTCAATTACTATCTGTTGAAAAATAACTGAATTTGTACTGCACAAATATTTAATTACTATTTTAATCTCATATTTTCTCAACTAAGGTGCCCAGATTTTTTATTTTCATATTTATTAGCACCAAACCACTAAAATAAGCAATGATTTCAATATTTCTACCTGCTTTGTCTTCCATATATGCAGTGTCTATCTATATTCAGCAGTCATTTTTTTCTGCAAATTAATTTACTTGTTGTGTCTTTAAGAATCACTGATGTTCAGTTTGTCAAGGTTTATTTGTAAAGATGCTAGTAATGATTCCCAAGCCCTTTTAATATCAAAGTATGTTATTTTTTTCCTTAGGGGATACTTTAATGATCCCCAAGCCATTTTAATATCAAAGTATGTTATTTTTTTTTTAATTTTATTTTATTGGTGCACTGTATTCATACATCATAGTGGGATACAAACTTTTGTAGACATACATGCACACATCGCCCAGTCAGCCCCCACCCGATCCCCACCCCATTCTCTCCCCATCCCTCCCTCCCATGCTTGGCTTAGTGGTTGACATCTAGTATTATAGCAATTTATCCAAAATTAAAAATGATAATCTCACATAACAGTTTCATTTGTCTGATACCAAGCTTATGGGTTATTTCTTGCTGATTTCAATTTTTGACAATCTTTCAATTTATTAATTTTTTTAAACAAATTTGTTGTTTTATCTTATAAGGTGTTGTTTTATATCACTTAAAACTTCTCTAGGTTTCTTAAATATTGATTGAGTTATAACCATCCATTAAAAATATTTATGAAACTATAAAATCTTATAATAGTATAATGCTTTAAAAAAAAAAAAAACTTCTGTCTTCCACATTTCCAGTGAGAAAGAGCTATATTTCATAAAGGTAAAGTAAATTTTTATCTACATGATACAATTTTATTGGCCTCTGGGAAGTTACTTTAATTACTAAATAACTACTTTCAAAGTAATATTTGAAACCCCTTTCAAAAGAAACCAAAATGAGAAATAAGACTTCAAATGTTTCCTTGGAGAAGTAATATGTTGCATTCAATTCTTCTAGGGCAAAATTAAGTAACAAGTTCTATGAAGGCAATAAGATCTTGAAAAATAAAAGTGATGAATCAGATAAACTCAAATAAATGTACAAAATATAAACCTGCTGATAAGAAACACCAAATGTGCCCCATATCTCATTTAACACTCTGCGCCAACATATAACTAGATTCATTGATACATAATAATGATTTTTGATGACGGAGCTAGGAAAATTGAGTAAAGAAATATTACTCAAGTCAAAAATTAATTCATAAAAAATTAGATTTAAATACATTAAAATTTATCTATACTGCACATTACATAGAAAAAATTCATTTGAAATGAATCTGAAACCTAAGTATGAAAGAAAATTAAAAAAAACTTTTAGAAAAAAATTACCAGAAAATCTGTGCTCACAATTTAATTGAGTGAATGTTTGATATAGATATAATTATATGATTTATAAAATTAAAATATAGTACTTTTGACTTGAATTAGTCTTAAAGTAAAAGAAGATAAAACAATATCATGTCTTTTGAATGCCCCTTTAGTTCCCAGAAATCCAGCCAGGTAATGAAAACAATGAATGTTGCTCTGTTCCAGAATGTGTAGGTACATAGGACACTGGCTCTCTCTAATGTATGCTGGAAATTAGGATGAATTATTTTTATCTGTAGAAAATCACTTTCATGAATTCACACCAGAGTAGCTGCTCCTCAGAATTCTTTGCTATACAATAGATCAAAGCAAGTTAATATTGATGTCACTGCTTCTGTGGTCTGTCTTACAAATTCTTCTTGTGGTAATTTGTGATAGTGGATCAGAATTTTGCAGGTGGGAAGAGCTCATTCAGGCTGTTGATCCTAGAAAAAATGTTGAGAAATAGTAAGCACTACTTTCTGGCCAGGCACCAAAGGTGCTGTATATAGCAGAACACATTTCAATCTTATTGCCACTATAATTTCTGATGATGGAATAATTATACCTCCGCTACATATGGTACCTCTCATACATCACCATATATTATATTCTATTCTGGTGTCTCCCTTGGTTTCTTAGCAACTAACCCACTGCACTAGCACAATGGCATAGTAGGTAGCTTGAGACAATCTAAATAAAATTTGCTTTTAAAAATAAGTATTTTTAATATACTTAAAATTAGTATTCTACTGACTTTTATTAGAAAATACTTTTTATCTAGAATGTGTAAAATGCTATTTTATTAATAAGAAATAAAACAAGCCAATTAAAAATGGACAAAATGTTTTAACTGATACTTCACAAAAGGCATTTGAGGGCACAAAGGATATTTGATGTCATTTTTCATTTTAAAAAATCAAATTAGGGCTGGGAGTGGTGGTGCATGCTTGTAATCCCTGCGCTTGGGAGGCAGAGACAGGAGGATCATGCAGGTTTGAAGCCAGATGCACTGGCTTAAGAGACCCTGTTTCCAATTTTTTTTTAAATATAAAAATAGGTCTGGGAGTGTAGCCCAGAGGTAGAAGCATTTCCAGGAACCCCAGTACCACCAAAAATATAAAAATAAAAAAAAATCAAATTAGAACCTTAATTATATACCAGTACATTTATAATAGTATCCAAAGTGTAAAAGACTTTTAAACCACATACTGATTAATATGTGGAGTAATTCAATATCTTTGATCCACTTTTATGGAGAGTATAACATTGTGTAACTCATTTGGAAAGCATTTAAAATTATTCTCCACTAAAATATATTGACACAAAGAAAATCAGTGGTCATCTTAAAATTTTAATTACTAGAGGACAGAGGGAATAAGATAAGAAAACTTCTAGAAATAAATTATATATTTCTTATTACAGTGGTTGTGGTAGTACCATATATAACCAATATCAAAATGTATATTTTAGCCATGAACTGTTCAGTATTTTTGTTAAATTCCAAGAGAATCTAGAATGTCTGATCTTAATCTTCACAGCACTGAATCTTAACTGCAGCAGAGAATTTTAAATAGGATATGGGAAGAATACAGTTTTATATATTTTGCTATATTTGGAGAATAAACAAAATGTCACTCCTCACGGACTAGATAGACAAGTGCCTTACACAGTAATGAGATTGCTAGACAAGTGCCTTACACAGTAATGAGATTGCCTGATTTTCTTTTCTCTGAAAGCAAATAATAAACAACAAAAATAAAACAAGAACACTAAAGTGAATTATAATATTCTGCCAACCAGTGCTTCAAAAGGCATATAAAGCAGGAGGAAGTAGAGAACATTTGGAACACTTTCAGTACATGAGAGACTTGAGAGTGGAGGAGCACAGGTTTGAGGTCAGCCTCAGGAACTTACTGAAGCTTTCAGCAACTTAGCATAAAGTAGAATTTCAGGGAGATGGCAACTGAGAAATGCAGTGTTTATGAGTCCTGCTAACACTTGATCTCTTTTGCCACAAAATCAGCACTTTACATAGCCAAAAAAACACTATAAATAGAGAAATAAAACCTATAAATACAAGGGACAGAGAAAAAGACTAGAAAAAACAGCCAAAGAGGAGAAAAGAAACCGGCCCACCTTGCAGTGGCAGGAGCATCACAGGCACCATCATGCCTCACAGCACTAGGCTCTAGAGAGGAAAAGGTAAACAAGGAGTTGAAGTGAGCAACTGAGGATGAATCAGTCATAATTCAGCAGTTCTTTCAGCTAAAACAATGTCTAAAACTTCCAGTAGAAAAGCTCATCACGCCCTCCGGGGATTCAGAGTGGAGCTCAAAACCAGAAAGAAAATACTCCAGCCTCACTACTGAGGACATGGTAGTGGTACCATATTGCCAGCAGAGGTGGTGAGTTCACCATGCACGTGAGAGTTCCAGACCAATGCACACCAAAAACATAAGTGAAATTGCGGCTCCTACAAGAGAAATCCCAGTGCTGCATCCCCAGAGACTCCCGCAGCTTTGATAATCTCCCTGGGTGTAAGATATTGCAGTTCAACCCAGTGAATTTATAGTGGTGGCAGAGATACCACACCCTAGTTGCAGCTCCTCATGGGTAAACCCCCAGCTCAGCACTCCCAGGGTCTCACACAGCCTTGACTAACTCCCTGGGTCTGAGACTTTGTGATACAAACCAGTAAAGGAGTAGTGCACCATAAGTGAACACTTGGTGACCTGGAAAAAATACAGAGAAGGCACAAACTTCTTAAATTATAGGAAATAGAAAAAACAATGGAGCAATGAGCTCCCACAACCTCACTATATCAGAACCTGATAACACAGAAATGTAGAGATCTCTAAAAGATCAAAACAGGAATGCAACTGTATAAATGATACAGGACTGTGGAGATTCTTCTCTGGGACATGAGAGGGAGAGACCTGAAAGTGGAATCACCAGGTAGCTGCCTGATGAGCAGCTGCCCTGAACACCAAACAGTTGCCTGATGAGCAGCTATCCTGAAATGAAATCATGGACAATTGCCTGATAAGCAACTGACAAATTTATTCTCTAAAACTAGGATTCTTATACCCCTTTCCAACTAAGTTAAGTATTACATTTTCATGGGAAAAAACAAACATTACAATGCCAATGGGAATGCTAGAGATTAGGGAGGATGTCATAAGTCACTAAGATACAATCATCAAAGGAAACTAACAAATCAAGAAATGCAGGGCAGGGAGGCCAGAGCAGCTCAGTAAAGGATTATGATAAGCTCTCTCTATCATTTGGGGGCCTTGATGTGAATTCCGGAGGGACTGGAGTTCTGCCTGGAGTCTTGGGTGAGTCTGACCTTTTGCCAGCTCCCCATTTAACTCCTTTGGAATCTTTCATTCCTCAAGCTTTGTCCATGTCCTCCATCATAGAAACTTCAAAAAGAATTTAGAGAGAGTCTGAAAGAAATAAAGGATGTAATCACTGAAATAAAGGCATTAATTCAAACTATAAACAATCAATTAGACCATATGGAGAATAGGATCTTGCTCCTAGAAGATGATCACTCCAAATATGAAGGCATAGTTTATAACATAGGAAAAACAATTCAACAGCAGGAATTGGACATTGAAGAAATATGGGCCCATTTTAAGAGAGCTAACCAAAGAATAATTGGCATAGAGGAGGAAAAAGAATGTGAAACGAAAGGAATCAACAATCTCTTCAAAGAAGTAATAGCAGAACATTTTCCAAGAGCAAGAGGTTGATACACAGGTTCAGGAGACTTATAGAACTCCCTTTAGATAAGATAAAAGATTTTCAATGCTACATAACAGTCAAAATGACCAATGTAGAAGCAAAGGAGAAAATCTTAAATGCAACAAAATCAAAAGGTCAAGTGACATTAAGAGGAAAACCAATTAGAATCACTCCAGAATTCCGAAACCAAGTCATGAAAGCCAGAAGGGCCTGCAGCAACATATTCCAAACTCTGAAAGAAAAAAAACTTGCAGCCAAAAATTTCCTACCAAGCCAAATTATCTTTCAAATTATATGAGGAAATAAGAAGCTTACACAACAAACAGAAACTGAAGGAATTTATGTCTTCAAACCAGAAGTAGAGTAAAATTCTACAAAGAAAAAATAGGTAATACACGCCAGAACCAGAAAAACAAGAACTTCTATTCAGCAGAAAACTAAGCAAAGAAGAATAAACAGTATTTTAAACAGAAATACAATCTTAACATGTTAGGAATTAAAAATCATATCTCAATAATCACACTGAATGTAAATGGCCTCAACTCCCCCCAAAAATGACATAAATTGGCAAAAAGGATTAAAAAACAAAATCCATCTATCTGCTGCCTGCAAAAACGCACCTTACAAGTAAAGATAGTAACATAAATCCTGATACAATAATACTGGGAAATTACAACACCCCTCTCACACCATTAGACAGATCTTCCAGACAAAAGGTCAGTAAAGATGCCTCAGAAATAAATAAAACCATTAATAAATGGACCTGTTGGAAACATAAAGAATATTTCACCCAACTACAGCAGAGTTTACATTTTTCCAAGCTGCTCATGGAACCTTCTCCAAAATAGTTCACATTCTGGGCCACAAAATGAGTGCTAGCAAATTCAAAAAAGTGTCATACTTCACTGTGTCTTTTCCGAACATAATGGAGTGAAACTAGAAATCAACTATAAGAAAACCCAGAGAAAGCACATAAACATGTGGAGACTGAACACCACACTTCTGAATGAAGAGTGGGTCATTGAAGACATGAAAAGTGAAATCAAGAAATTTCTAGAAACAAATGAAAATAGAGAAACAACATATCAAAACCTCTGGGACACTTTAAAGGCAGTATTAAGAGGAAATTTTATAGCACAGAGTTTCACATAAGAAAAACAAAATATTCAAATAAATAACCTAATGACACACTCAAAGCTCTTGAAAAACAAAAGCCATCTAACCTGAAAGCCAGTAGAAGACAGGAAATTATTAAATCAGAGCAGAAAGTAACAAAGTAGAGAATATAAAAATACAGAAAATAAACAAAACCAAAACCTGTTTTCTCAAAAAATTAACAAGATAAACTACTAGCCAACCTAACTAAAAAAAAAAAAGAATCAACCCATATTATAAAGATAAGAGATGAAAAAGGAGCCATTAATACAGACAGTGTAGAAATCCAGAGGATTATCAGAACCTATTTTGGAAAAACTATACTCCAACAAAATGGAAATTCTGGAGGAAACTGACAACTTTTTAGAAAAATACAACCTTCCTAAACTGAATCACGAAGATATAGAACACTTAAACCAACCAATAACAATCAAGGAGATTGAAACAGCAATAAAGAGCTTACCATCAAAGGAAAGTCCAGAACCAGATGGTTTTCCAAGTGAATTCTATAAAACCTTTATAGAAGAACTAACCCCAATACTCCTCAAACTATTTCATGAAATAAAGAAAACAGGATTCTCTGAAATACATTCTACGAAGCCAACATTGCACTAATACCCAAATCAAATAAAGACAGTTCAAGGAAGGAAAACTACAGGCCCATATCAGTGATGAACTCAGATGCAAAATTATTAAGCAAAATACTAGCAACATGTATTCAAAACCACATAAAAAATTATACAACATGACCAGGTACACTTCATCCCAGGGATGCAAGGCTGGTTCAACATAGGAAAATCAATCCATATAATTCATCACATAAGCAGAATCAAAGACAAAAATTACATGATCATTTCAATAGATGTTGAAAGTTATTTGATAAAATCCAACATCCATTTTGATAAAAGCACTTCACAGAATTGGAATAGAAGAAACATATCTCAACATAATAAAGGGAATCTACAATAAGCCTACAGCAAGGGAGCTAAATAGACACTTCACCAAAGAAGAAATTTAAATGGCCAATAAGTGCATGAAAAAATGTTCAACATCTTTGGCAATCAGAGAGATGCAAATTAAAACTACCCTGAGATTTCACATAACCCCAACTATAATGGCAATCATTCAAAACACAAACAACAACAAATGCTGGCAAGGATGTGGAGAAGTGGGCACTCTAAAACATTGTTGGTGGGATTGCAAATTAATGCAACCATTTTGGGAAACAGTATGGGAAACACTCAGAAGAATGGGAACAAATCTATCATTTGATCCAGCAATACCACTTCTGGGTATCTACCCAAAAGGAAGGAAACCAAACTACCATACTAATCCATGGGTATCGATGTTCACAGCTGCACAATTCACCATAGCCAAACTGGAAACAGCCGAGATGTCCATCAACAGATGAATGGATCACAAAACTATGGGATATGTACACAATGGAATTTTACTCAGCCATAAAAAATAAACACAATCACATCATTTTCAGAGAAATTTATGCAATTGGTTTACATTATGCTAAGTGAGATTAGTCAGTCACAAAAAAATAAGAAATTGATGCTTTCTCTAATATGTGAAAGCTAAGGAGAAAT
The DNA here is from genome assembly GCF_963383645.1 of Muscardinus avellanarius. NCBI lineage: Eukaryota > Metazoa > Chordata > Mammalia > Rodentia > Gliridae > Muscardinus > Muscardinus avellanarius. The sequence goes on from NC_137791.1 coordinate 33,228,303, forward strand.
AGGTCATAGGAGGAACTCGAGATGAAAAAGGAAATCTTATAGAGGAGCAAACAAGACGACCTGAATAAGGGAATGGGAGGGAGGAAGAAGGAAACTCTCTAAAGCACACAATGTACTTAAACATTTTGAAGTCAACCACTAAGCCAACCATTGGAATGAGGAATTGGTAGGGAATGGTGTGGGAATTGGTTAGGGGCTAAATGGGTGATGTATACATATATGTCCATACAAGCGTTTTTACCCCAATATGATGTGTGAATACAATGCACCAAAATAAAATAAAATAAAACAAAATAAAATAAAATAAAATAAAAAATAAAAGGACATTCTGATTAAGATAATAAGATCAGGAAACTTGGTTTTAAGCCCTAGTTTTGCTACTTGCTATTTGTCTTTTTGGTAAGTACAAAATGGTTGCCTCACCAGCAAAATGAAGATAATTATATCATCTATATTAGAGAGCAATTGTAAGGACTGGCTAGGATAGAGTACCTGATAAGCCTTACCACCCTTATTAGTATTATTATTGCACTTGCAATTACTAGCTCCATTGGTATTAGTAATCTATGAGTTTTGAATCTTTAACCAATTGTGGTTCCTTAAAATCAGGTGTGTGATTCCTTAGACGCTAAGAATAACTTGCAATCAGCTAGCACTACAGTTATTTTTTTTATCTTTCTAAATCCTTCACAACACTTATCTCACAAATTTTCTAGGGAGGTGGAATGATTTTGTTTTGCCCACTGAATGGGCCAGGCAGAAATTTTTCTTCAATTCAAAATGGGATGATTTTGTGATTCTTATCTGAATTTTCAGCCCAAATAATAAACTTAAGCTTGGAAATTTTACCTAAAAAAAAAAAAAAGTTAATGGAGATGGGGGGGTGTGGCTCACCACATCCATGGTTTCAGACTTCACTTACAAACATTCAAGATTTGTGGAAAATTATTTTCTCACATTTTAAAGAATATTAGATACTTAATCTAAAATCTTAATAAATATGTTAACACATATAAGATGTTCAATGTTGAAAGGTAAATTTTTGAGTACATAAAAAACAAATAATATTTAATAAGAAAGAGAAAATTATAAAAAACTTGATAAACAATTAAAAGATAAAATTTTAGCCTCCCTGAGTATAAAATTAACAATATAGTTGGCCTTCAGTTTCCATGACTATTTGGTTCTAGGACCCCTGTGGCTTCCAAAATCTGTAAGTATTCCAGTTTCTTATACAACATAATGTAGAATTTGCATATAGTCTGTCATACAGGCTCATATACTTTAATGCTTCTCAATTTTATCTAATCAATAATAGCATAAAAGTAGGTCATAGTGGTGCATGCTTGTAACCTCAGCATTTGGGAAGCTGAGACAGTTGTATTGCCTTTGGAGACCAGCCTCAGCTACTTAGTGAGGCCCTTGCAAGTCGTGAGACCCTGTTTCAAAATAAAGAATAAAAATAGGGTTAGAAGTGTCACTCAGAGGTAGAATGCCCCTGGGCTCCATCCCCAGCACAGCATAATAATAATAATAATAATAATAATAATAATAATAATAATAATATAAAATATGAATATGTTTAGTACAGCTTTACTAGGCATAGGTAGAAACGTTCTTAATAAGACAAAAGCAGAAAATTAAAATAAGATTTAATAAGTGGGATTACATTAAACTAAAAAATTTCTGCTTATCAAAAAAAAATCAAGGTCAAAAGACAGAGCCTACAAAATGAGAGATCTTTGCCAGCTATTATTCTGATAGAGAACTAATATCTAGAACATACAAAGTACTTTAAAAAAAAAAACAACACTATGTATAGACCTCTTGCTCTATGTCTGGAAAATTTTCTGCTATTACTTCCTTGAAGAGATTGTTGATCCCTTTGGTTTCACTTTCTTTTCCCTCCTCTATTCCAATTATTCTTAGGTTAGCTCTCTTAAAATGGGCCCATATTTCTTCAATATCAGATTCCTGCTATCGGATATTTTTTTCTAGATTAGAAACTATGCATTCATTTTTGGAATGATCATCTTCTAAGAGCGAGATTCTGTTCTCCGTGTGTTCTAATCGGTTGTTTGTGCTTTGAATTGAGGCCTTTACTTCATTAATTGCATCCTTTATCTCTTTTTGGCTCTCTCTGAGTTCTTTTCGAAGCACCTCTATTATTTCTACAGTTATTTTCCTGATTTGATCTTCTAGAAATCTCTGATTTTCAGTTTTATCAGGTTCTGATGTTGTGGAGTTGTGTGCATTCATTGCTCCAGTATTATTCCTCTTTCCCATGATTTCGGATGTTTGTGCCTTCTCTGGGTTCTTCCCTTGGGTCACTATGACTTCACTTAAGGTGTTCTGGATCTCGAGTCAGTAGTATCTCAGACCCCACTACTCCTTTACTGGGTTGTATCACAGAGTCTCCGACCCAGAGAGTCGATAGAGGCTGCTTTAGACTGTGGGGGGTGCCAGGTTGCGCGTTCTCCTATGGTGTGATATCTCTGCCACCGCCACTCCCCCACTGGGTCAAGTCCCAGGGAGTACAGTACTGGGATTTCTCCTCTGTGAACCGCAATTTGACTCACTGTTCTTGCGTACGCAGATGTAGCTGTACTGGTCTTGCTGGATTCGGTGCTGCTGCCGCCGGTGGCAATATGGCACCGCTGCTACGCCCTCGGCTGTGGGGCTGGCGTTTTTCTTCTTGGTGATTTCCACTCTGAATCCCTGCAGCGTGTGCTGAGCTTGGCCACTGGGAGCTTTAGATGCTCTCTGCGCCGAGAAATCCCGCCTGGCTGTTCCGCAGCGGCTCACCTCAGCTTGCTGTGGCCGTTCCGTGAATTCGCCAGTTCTGCCTGCAGTACGGCGCTGCTGCTGCGTCCTCAGGTGTGAGGCCGCATCCTCGGGCGTGAGGATCTCCTCTGTGGCTCTGTTCTCAGTCTGCTTTCTCTCTGGAGCCTGGTGATTTTTTTTTGTTTCTCTGGTGATGTTGTTTTCTGGCTTTGAAAGGCGTTGATTTTGTGGTAATGGAGATTTGTTGTTAGCGGGGCTCTTAAGCCCCACTTTTCTCGATACACAGGTCCAGGAAACTTATAGAATTCCCTTTAGACAGGATCGGAGAAGAGGATCCCCACGCCACATAATTGTCAAAATGACCAATGTGGAAGCCAAGCAGAGAATCTTAAAGGCAACAAAAGCAAAGGGCCAAGTGACATTCAGAGGCAAACCAATTAGAATCACTCCAGACTTCCCAAACCAAGTTATGAGAGCCAGAAGGGCTTGGAGTAACATATTTCCAATTCTGAAAGAAAACAACTTCCAGCCAAAAATTTCCTACCCAGCAAAACTTTCTATCAAATTAGATGGAGAAATAAGAAGCTTCCATGACAAACAGAAACTGAAGGAATTTATGTCTTCAAAACCAGCACTAGAGAAAATACTCAAAGAGATTAACTACAAAGAAGAAATAGGTAACACACATCAGAACTAGAGAAACAAGATTTTCCGTCCAAGAGACAACTAAGATTGGTTATCTGTGGAGATTCATTATTTATGTTAACATAAATAATGAATAAATAATGAATAAAGGGTATTGTTTGCCTTTATTGTTGTTAATTTTTAGGATTCCTAGTTGGAATATTAATATACCTTCAGATATAGCATTTGGAAATATTTTATCCCATTCTATTAGTAACTGTTAACTCTGTTACATTGTCTTTGGATATACAATATTTTTTTTATTTTTTAGGGAGTTTGTATACTCTTCTGTTGCCTGTGCCATTGAAATCATATCCAAGAAATCACTGCCAATTTCAATGTTGTGAGGTTTTATGACCCAGATTTTCTCCTAAAAGTTTATAGTCTTAAGATTTATATTTAGGTCTTTTATCTATTTTGAGTTAATATTTGTATATGGGATTAGGTAAGGGTCCAATTTTATTCTTTTCCATGTAATTATTATTTTTCAACAATATTTAGTTAAAAGATTATTATTTCCACCACCAAATGTTCGTGGAAACCTTGTCAAAAATAACTTGACAATATAGGGAAGAATTTAGCTCTAGGCTTTTATTTAACACCAATGGTTTATATATCTGCCTTTAGAATAGTACTACACTGTTTCAATTATTGTAGCTTTATATGGTTTGAAATCAGAAAATATATATCTTCTAGCTTTGTTCTTTTTCAAGATCGTTGTGGGTACCTAGAGTCCATATTCCATATTAGGATAGATTTTTTTTCTGAAAAATAAATATATAAATATATGATAGTTTCACCTAAAAAATAGAAAAAAAATTCTCTGGTAAGAAAGAAAGAAAAAGAAATATTGAAATGTTATCTTTAAGTCATCAAAAGCTTGGTATCAGACAAATGAAACTGTTATGTGAGATTATCATTTTTAATTTTTGATAAATTGCTATAATACTAGATGTCAATCACTAAGCCAAGCATGGGAGGGAGGGATAGGAAGAGAATGGGGTGGGGATCGGGTGGGGGCTGACTGGGCAATGTGTGCATGTATGTCTACAAAAGTATGTATCCCACTATGATGTATGAATACAGTGCACCAATTAAAAAATAAAATTAAATAAAAAAAACAACACTAAATAAATAACCCAAGAAATGGACAACTGAACTAAATAGACACTTCAAAAAAGGAAAAATAGAAATGGCTATGGGATATATACACAGTGGAATTTTACTCAGCCATAAAGAAGAACAAAATTATGTCATTTGCAGAGAAATGGATGGAACTAGAGAACATTATGCTAAGTGAGATTAGTCAGTCACAACAAGTAAAATATTAGATGCTCTGTCTAATATGCAGAAGCCAGGGGGAAAATGGGGTAATAGGAAGAACTGTAGATAAGAAAGGAGAAGCCATAAAAGAGAAAATAAGGTAATCTAACTGAGGGTGATGGAAGTGAGGAAGAAGAAAATTCCATAATGCACATGATATTCATTTACAAGCATATTAAAGTCGAACACTAAGCTAAACATGAGAAGAAGGGGGTGATGGGATAGAAAGTGGGGAAAAGCTAAATGAGTGATATATTCATGTATGTCTCTACCATATTGTATCCAATTAAGATGTCTGACTATAATGCATACATTGTAATAAAAAAGAAAAAAGAAATGGACAATAAATACACAAATATACTCAACAAAAGAAATAGACAATAAATACATGAAAAAATATTTAGCATCTTTAGCAAACAAGGAGATGCAAATCAAAACTACACTAAAATTTTATCTAGTTCAAATCAGAATGGCAATTATCAAGAAGTCAAATAACAAGAAATGCTGGCAAAGATGTGAAAAATAGAAACTCATCTATACTGTCAGTGAGATTGCAAATTAGTACAGCCTCTATGGAGATCAGTGTGAAAATTGTTCAGTAAAGTGGGAATGGATTCACCACATGATCCAGTTATACAATTCCTTAGTTTCTTTTCAAAGGGACTAAAATCAGAGTATTATAGTAATATATGCATGCTCATGTTTACAGAAACACTATTCACAACAGTAAAAATATGAAATCAACACAGGTGTCTCAACAGATGAATGGATTACAAATTTATGAGGTATGAACAAAATAGAATTCTACTCAGAAATAAAAAAAATCATGTTATTTTTAAGAAGATTGATGGATCAGAAAAACATTACATTAAGTGAGATTAGCCAGTAACAGAAAGTAGAGTCCATTTTTTTATATATATTTAGAAGCTAGGGAGTAATCAAGATAAATGAGGGACTTCAGATAATGGAGGCAAAATTCCAGGAGAGCTAGGAAGGTTGTCTATGGGGAAAGTCTGTGTGGGGAGAAGAGAACGAATCAAGGAAAGAAATACTTCCATTGACACTATGTATATATGTAAGAATACCCGTGCCTATCTCAATATCCTGTCTGGTGAAGGGAGGAGTAGAAATGGAGCCGAGGGAAAGTCCACCAAATGATAGGTGCATATATGCCCCCATTAGTATAAACTACATTATGATTTGAGACTTTAATATACCAATAAAAGTATTAAATCACCCTAAATAAACAAAAAATAAAACAATAACAGTTTCAATCACAAAAAATACCAGAAAAAGAAGAAATACTTTAAAATTAATTTACTTAATCTTTAAGTGGAAGAGATTAAGGTTGACTTTTCAAAATTTATTTTATTTTTTTAAAGAAAGGCAGACTGTCATGTGCAATGCCTCATTTGGATGTGTCTGGAGTCTTGGAAGCTTGACAACACAATGTTCACCTACAAATGGACATTGAGAGCTTGTTTGGAGGTTCTACCAGGGGAGTGCAGCTATTTGTATACCCTTGACCGAAAACTAATCCTCTTCTTCATACTGGTACAAAGTGTGCAGCTTCGGGAGGAATGCACATTAAGCAGTGAGGGATGAAGGAGACACCCAACTAGCCAGCCAGTTCAGCTGAATCAACCCTGGGGATCAATGGGGTAACAGATGTGGCACCCAGATCACCCTCACATCCAATTGACTTTTGTTTTTAATACTGTTATTTGTTTATTTTCCAGAAGTCATAAATATGTATTTCTGTTATAAGAAAGAAATTGATTCATAAAACAAGAAAATGAGTAATATATTTGTAAAGATTTTCTTTAAAATAATTTGAAGGAGATACTATAGATGAGCAAATTAGGTGACCTAACTGAGGGAATGGGAGAGGGGAGAGTGAAATTCTCTAATGTGCATGATGTTCTTTAACAAACATCACTATCTATCACTAAGCCAAACATGAGAAGAAAAGAGGGGGAGGGAATGGGGGGAATTGGGTAAGGACTAATTTAATGATGTGTCCCTGTAAGTCTCCACCAACTTGTACTGACTTGGAGAATTCTATTCATTGTATGTCATAACATATATAGAAATATTATAAATATAATGAGAAATTTTCTAAGATCACAATTGAACCAAAAAGTAGAAAACTTGGTTGAAGTAATGACTATAGAAACAGAAAATAATTGAGTATTTTACATCTGAGGTCTAGAGTATTATATAAATAAATTTTGCCATATTGCCTAAAATACTTCTTAATACTAAAGGGAAAAAGAGCAAAAGATTCTTGTTTTAAGAAGCATGATAATTAATACATTTAATCAATTTTGATTTATATATATGAACAAAAAAGCCAGAACATAATAGCATAAAAATTAGAGAATTGTCAAACAAAACTACATTTCTCACTTTCAGAAAAAGTTTGAATAAATATCAACATAATTCAATTCTTAAATTTAGGTAAGAATAAACATTTTTTACTATTTATTTAGTTTGTTTTATTTATTTATATATTTATGTGTGTGTGTGTATGTATGTATTTATTTTGGAGTACTGGGAGTTGAACTCAGGGGCATTTTACCTCTGAGCTACACCCCCAGTGCTATTTTTCATTCTTTAATTCAAAAGAATATCTTACTAAGTTGGAAAGACTCACTAAGTAATGATCCTCCTGTTTCAGCCTCCCAAGTATTGGGATTATAAGCATGCACCACCATATCTGACTTGTTACTTAATTTTTTTTCTCTACAATTGCAAATAGATTTAGAGACAAGTTCCAAAATATTCTGCAGGATATTGAAGCTACAAACTTATTTTATCATGAGCAGAAAAAAAAATAAGTGTAAGAAAAACTTTCTAGAGTAAGATAAAAAATCATTCTTTTATGTATGTGTGGTAAAAAAAGAAATCTCTCTAAGTGGTGTTTCTGTATAACAAGGGATAATAATAACTACAAAGTTTGCTGCTTATATTATTAATGATTAGAACCTTACAACATTAACCTTGAATAAAACTAAATAAATTCTGCTTTGTTTGCTTAATTAAGCTAAGTATTTGAAGTCTGTTGTTGCCTTTCTGAAATTTAGTTGAGAAGAATGAGCACAAACCTGAGATAAAACTGAATTTTAAATGTATAACTTACTTGGCATTTAATAATATATGAAAAATTTTGTTATATTAATATATTTTATTATATGTAAGTATAGTTTAAATGAATATAATACTTCAAGATAGTTTATTACAAGTTCCTTAGCAGTGATTCATGTGGAAAATGAAATAGTATTATGTATTTTTGGTACATTTTGAATTATGCAGAAAATCACCAAATTGAGAAACCAAGAGCAAATATGGCTGATTATCAAAAATAAAACAAAAAAATAATTAGCAGATAGAACATAAAATGCTTAAATGTGTATATTTATATTAAACTCTTGCTAATGTATGTTGCACTTTCTAAAAATAAAAATGATTGATGGCAAAATAGTTTATTTTCTAATTTGATTAGCAACCAAAAAGCTTATAGAAGTGATCAACAAATTTATAAAAGTGTTTAGATACAAAATTAATCTTAAAAATACTATATTTTTTTGCATGCCAAACAGAAATCCACTGAAAAAGAAATCCAGAAAACACTTTTACCTGACTTTAAACTAAACTACAAAGCCATAGTAATAAAACCCAGAATGGTATTGGCACTAAAACAGACAAATAAATCAAATAAGACTCAGAAACATATTTGCACACTTATAGTCAATTGATTTTGATAAAGAGGCCAGAAGCAAATACCAAAAATAAAAATGGTTCTTTAACTAATGTTGTTAGCAAAACTGGTTAACCATATACCAAAGAAATGGAAATAAACTCCATTTTCTAACCCAACCCGAGTCAATTCATGGTGTATTAAAGATTTGGAATTCAGACCAGAGACCTTGCAGCTCCTTTAAGAGGGCATAGTTCTAATACTTCAACACATAGGCACAGGTAAAAATGGTCTCAATAAGAACCCAAAGGCACAAAAAATTAAAATTAAAAGGAGAATCAATATGTAAAATTGCATTAAACTGAAGAGCTTCTATACAGTAAGGAAAACTATCAAGCACCTCAACAGAGAGCTGACATATGGGAGAAAATTTTTGTCAACTATTCCTCTGATAGAGGACTAATATCTAGAATATACAAGAAACTCAAGAAACTTACCACTAGAAAACAACCTAATCAAAAAATGGACAAGTGAACTAAATGTATACTTCACAAAAGGCAAAAATGTAAATGGCCAATAAATATATGATAAGTATACAACATTATTAGCAATTAGAGAGATGCAGATCAAAACTACCTTGAGATTTCACCTAACTCTAACTAGAATGGCAATCATTCAAAACAAAAACAAATGCTGGCAATGACATATAAGAGTGAGAACTCTTCATATACATTAATACATTGTTGGTGGGCTTGCAAATTAGTGCAACCACTTTGGAAAACAGTATTGAGGATTCTCAGAAGAATGGAAATGAACCTTACCATATGACCCAGCAATACCTCTTCTGGGTATCTACCCAAAAGAATGGAAACCAAACTACCAAACTAATGCATATATGTATATAAGTTCATACTTGCACAATTGACAATTTCTAAACTATGGAATCAGCCAAGATGTTCATCAACAGACGAAAGGATTACAAAACAATGGGACATGTACACAATGGGATTTTACTCAGCTATAAAAAAACATAATTATATAATTTACTGGGAAATGAATAGAACTGAAGAAGATTATGCTAAGTGAGATTAGTAGGTCACAAAAAGTAAAAAAAAATGGAATATTCTCCCTAATATGTGAAAGTTAGAAAATAAAAAGATCATAGGAGAATCTCTAGATGATGGAGATATGAGATGAGCAAATAAATTAACCTACTAGGCATACATCACTCATTTAGCCCTTCTGCCATTTCTATCCCATTCCTTTCTTGCTTTCTCTTTTCTCATGGTTTGGCTTAGAGATTGAGTTGGTACATTTGTGAATGATTAGAACATTTTTCTCTCCCCCTCATCTCCCTTAGTTAGGTAACCTTATTTGCTCATCTATACATATTTTATAATTAATTTTTTATTTCTCTGAAGAATATTATAGGTATTTTTATAATGATTGCATTAAATCTATATATATTTTTTGGATTGTGATCATTTTAAGGCAGAAATCCCTCCAATCCATGGACAAATGATATAGTTTCCCCTTTTTGCATATGGACATATGTAATTTCTTTTATAAATGTTTAAATTTAATTATAAAAATCTTTCACTTTCTTTGTTAAATTTATTGCTAAATATTTAATTTTTATGATTATTGTGAATGAAATTTTTTTAAAGTTTTAAGCAAGATCATTACTTCTCTACAAAAAACTACTTCTTATATATTGATTTGTATCCTAAAACTTTATTAAATTAATTCAAAAGTTATAACAACCTTTTGTTGGCATATATAGTCATACCAATTGCAGATATGAATAGTTTCACTTATTCTGCTTAAATTTTACATTTTTATTCATTTATCTAGCAAACACATTTAAGTTTATTGGAAGCTTTTTTTTAGTATCTCTAACATTTTATACTCTCTTTAATAATGTACCAAGGTTCCAATTTATCCACAGCTTTGCCTATGATGTTAATTTTTTTTTCTTAAAAAGTGTGAGGTAAGCCGGGTGTGGTGGCGCATGCCTGTAATCCCAGCATTCGGGAGGCTAAGGCCTGAGGATCGCGGTTCACGGACAGCCTTAGCTACTTAGTGAGGCCCTCTGCAACTCGGTGAGACCTGGTTTCAAAATAAAGAATAAAAAAAAAAATAGGGCAGGAGGTGTAGTTCAGAGGTCGAATGCCCCTGGGTTCCACCCCCAGACCCGCAAAAAAAAAAAAAAAAAAAAAAGTGTGAGGTAATAGGTTATTGTTGTTTTGATTTGTATCTTGGAAATTTACAGTCCTATTGAACATCTGTATATATCTTGTCCTTTTTAACTTTTCTTTCTGCTTCTCAATTTTTTTTATTACTTTTTATTTTGCAGTACGAGAGATGGAACCCAGTAGCATTGTACCTCCAATCTACACCTCCAGTCCTAATTTTAGTCCTTTTTTTATTTTTTAAAATAGGGTCTCATTGTGCTGTAAAGGCTTTGCTAAGTAGCTGAGGCTGTCCGCAAACCATCATCCTCCAGTCTCTGACTCCCATTTGCTGGGATTATTAAGCATGTGCCACTGTGCTTGGCAAGAGAAGAATATCAAATAAATTCAAATAGGAAGAAAAGAATTAAAATGAAATTTGCAGATAACAAGATTCTTTATTTAGAAGACCCAGAGAACTCAATCAGAAGACCATTAAAACTGATTAACCAATTCAGCAAAGTTGCAGGATACAAAAATCAATCTAAATAAATCACTTGCATTTCTATATGCCAGCAATGAATCCACAAATGAAATAAAGAAAACAATTATATTCACTATAACCCCAAAATGAATAAAATACCTAGGGAAAAAAAACCTAACCAAGGATGTAAAATATGTCTACAATAAAAACTACAAAACATTAAGGAAAAAAATTAAAGAAGACCTTGGTAGATGAAAAGATCTCTCCTGCTCATGGATAGGCAGACTAAATATCATCAAAATGGTCATTCTGCCAAAAATTGTCTTCAAGTGCAATGCAATTCCTATCAAAATACCAATGCCATTCTTCATAGACCTAGAAAAATCAGTCATAAATTTTATATGGAGAAATAAAAGACCCAGAATAGTCAAAGCAATTCTCAGCAATAAGATCCATGCAGAAGACATCACAAACTCTGTTCTCAAATAATACTATAAAATAATAGTAGCAAAAACAGCATGATATTGGCACAACAACAGGCATATTGACAAGTGGAACAGAATAGAAGATACAGAAACAAACCAACACACTTATAGTCAAGTAATCTTTCATGAAGGGGCAAAATTCATATGCTGGAGAAAAGACAGCCTTTTCAACAAATGGTGCTAGGAGAACCGGCTATCCATTTGCAGAAAGATAGAACTAAATCCTTACCTCTCATCATGAACAGGAATCAACTTGAGATGGATCAAAGAGTTAGAAATTAGACCAGAAACTCTGAAGTTACTAGAGGAAGGCATAGGCTCAACACTACAACATATAGGCACAAGCAGTAACTTTCTCAATGAGACCTCCAAAGGGCAGAAAATTAAATCAAGAATTAACAAGTGGGATGGCATCAAAATAATAAGTTTCTGCTAATCAAAGGAAACCACCGAAAAAGAAATCCTACAGAATGGGATAAGATCTTTACCATCCACCACTGGGATAGAGGGCTAATATCCAGAATGTACAAAGTGATCAAAAGACTTCATATTAGCAAAAGGAATAACCCAATCAAGAATTAGGCAAATTAATGGAATAGTCACTTCACAAAAGAAGAGATACAAATGGCCAATAGATACATGAAAAAATGTTCAGCATCATTAGCCATCAGGGAGATGCAAATTAAAACTATGCTGAGATTCCATCTAACCCCAATCAGAGTGTCAAGCATAAGGAAATCAAATAACAACAAATGCTGGTAAAGATGTGGAAAAAGAGGAACTCTTTTACACTGTTGGTGGAAGTGCAAACTAGTTCAGCTCCTAAGGATATCAGTATGAAGAGTCCTTAGAAAACAGAATAGATCTACCATATGATCCAGCTATACCACTTTGGGTATTTTTCCAAAGGGTTTGAAATCAAAGAACTACAGTAACATATGCATCCCCATGTTCATAGCAGCACAATTTGTAGTAGCCAAAATATGGAACCAACCTAGGTCTCCAACAATAGATGAATGGATTGCAAAATTATGGAAAATACACACAAAAGAATTCTACTAAGCAATAATAGGGAACAAAGTTATGTCATTTTCAAGAAGATGGAAAGCCATGGGGAACATTATGTTAAGTGAGATCAGCCACACACTAAAAGAGAAGGGACATTCATTTTTTCTAATATGTACAAACTAGCTAGTATTGGGGATAACAGAGGGACTCCAAATAATTGAGGGGAAGACTCAGCAAACCTGAATGGAAGTGTATGAGAGGAAGAAAGCTGAGGTTGGTTAATGGAGGAACTACATTCAATATGTTTAAAAGTATGAATGTAGCATGGTTAATGTGAACATGCTAAGTTCCCTTAATAGTTTCCACTGGAACTCTCTTAATTGATATTTCCATTTTTATTTTGATGGGTTTTACATTAAGAGATAATCTCACTCTCCACATCAGTCTAGGTAAGCTTGTATTTACATATTTTTTGGAAACCTAGAAAAAGCAAAGGTGAATTTGGTGATGTATGTGTCTTCTCTTGATACATAAAATTATTCCTCCAATTTTTTTTCTCTAAGGCTTTTTCTTCAAAGGTTTTGCTCAGATGTGTGTATACAGAAAATGATTGCTGGCAATGGTAAAGTTTTCTTTCTGTATTAATCTCTAGGTCTTCACCATGCACAATTCCAATGCCTTGCATTGTACCACCCATGTTATTTTTAAATCCCAAATCTTCTTTTAGGCAAATGCTCTGAGTGCAAATGTGTATTAACTCTTTTATTGTTTATATGTTTGCTGACATATACAGAGTTTGCACAGTTGGACATTTTTACTATGTCTTTACATAATATATATATATATATATATATATATATATATATATATATATATATATATATATATATATATTTTTTTTTTTTTTTTTTTTTTCCAGTCCTGGGTATGGAAGCCAGGGGGCATTCTACCTCTGGCTACAGCCCCAGCCCTATTTTTCATTTCCTAGCTTTAGACAGGGTGTCACTGAGTTATAAAGGGCTCACTAAGTAGCTGAAGCTGTCTGCAAACCATGATCCTCTTGTCTCAGCCTCTCAAATTCTGGGATTACAAGAAAGAGCCACCACACCCAGCCTATTTATTACAACTTTTATAGTTAATCTGTCAGGAGTCAGATCAGATGTTTTATCTTTCTGTCAAAAAACATTGGCATTCAATTTCCCAAGAGTCCAATTATTTGAGAAAAATGCCACAAATTTATTTGCAAAAATATCAGAAGATAATTTTCTATAAATATTTATGTTAGCATTAAAGTATTATTCCTTAACATAATTTTGTCTTTATTCTCCAATTATTAAGCTCTTGTTTTGTGTACTATTTTATTTGTAGATTCTTGGTAGGGAGTCATCATTTTCCCTTTTGGTGGCTGATATATTGGCTTCAGCAACTCAATTATATTTTTATTATATTGATCAATTCACTTTCTGGCTGTCTGCCTACCTATTAAATCTCTAGAAACATAATTAGCTTCTAAATTTAAACTCATGTTATGAGTATTAAAGCTCTCTGATAGCACTCTTTTCTTACTAAATTTATAGATTTAAAATTATCTTACATACGAAGGTAAAAAAGTGTCATGACCAGATCCCTGAAACCTGGAATTCTATGACATCTTTGTTAAAATTATGGACATTCATTTAATAGAAAGATCTATAGAATATTACTAGTCTATTCTTTATTGTTTTATGGAAAGAAGTGATCTCCAGACCCTGTATAGAAATACAGTAAAGTGGAGGTTTCTGAATTTATTTTTAAATTTTATTAAGATATATACAACTAAAACGATATTATATAGTTAAGGTTCACAATATAATATTTTGACAAATGAAATGCCATTATTAAACTCTTTAACAAGTTCATAATTCATCACTTCTCATAGTTACTTTTCTCTTTTAGTTATAAGAATGTTTAAAATATAATACTTAGAACATTTCAAGTATATAATAGGTCATTATTAGCTACAGTTGCCATGTTGTACATAAAGCCTTCAGAACTCTTTATTAATATCTTATTTCTTTTTATCATTACATCTAGTAGTCACCCTTCTACTCCTTTTTCAAGAGTTTAACTACTTTAAATTTTATATATAATTGAGAGAATGCAGCATTTGTCCTCAAGGAAAATATAGAAAAAAGTACATAATATTAGTGTTTGCAATTCTTTTTAAATCGTACACCATAATAATATAGACATCAAAAAAAGTAAATGAGGTTACATTAAACTAAAACAATGTGCACAGCAAAGAAAACAATGAAATGAAAAGGCAAATCAGGGGATAAAATGGGGTGGGATTTGGCAAAGGGATAAATAAGTAATGTGTTCATGTATGCCTCTACCATTCTGTACTTCATTAAGATATATGACTATAAGCCAGGCGTGGTGGTGCATGCTTATAATCCCCGCACTTGGGAGGCTGAGACAGGAGGATCATGCAGCTTTGAAGCCAGCCTCAGCAACTTAGTGAGGCTCTCAGCGACTTAGTGAGACCCTGTTTCCAAATAAAATATAAAAAATAGGTCTGGGAGTACAGCCTGGAGGTAGAAAGCCTCTGGATTCTACCCCCAGTACCACCAAAAAAAAAAAAAAAAGATATATGACTATAATACACCAATTAATAAAAAATAAAAAGTCAATAGAACAGAAAAATTGCAAATAAGATATATTAATAATGATATAGATTATATCACTTAAAGAGAAAAAGCAAATAACATCATTATAAATGGGCAAGAGACATGAATACACACATACAAACATAAACACACATTAACTTTCCAGAGAGCAGATACAAACACATGACAAGTATTTAGTAATGATGGTAACTCAGTTGTCAGTTACCATCCCATTGAAATTGTATTCTCCTCTTATTAAGGGTTCTTGTCCAGTGGATTTTCTTGAATAAAGTTCAAGGACTAGTGAAGGGTATATATACAGGAAAGCTTAATTTACATTAGTAAAAGATAGATGACAAAGAACTCCTCCCTCGAAGGGTGTGTTTAGAAAAGAGAATGACCTTGAAACCTTTGGGAAGTGGGCTTTTAAACCTTCCTGAGGTTTTCTATCAGTTGTTTTTTTCTTGATTGACCAAAATTGGATTTGGGTGATCCAATGATGTATGCATAGTTTTGATATTTAATTTGTATAAATATCTGTAGGCTAGCCAGGCCCTGATTCTCTTCCACCCACCATTCTCTAACGTGACTTATCTCCTTAAATCTAAGAGAAAAAAGAATGTATAAGGCTGCTTTAATTCTTCCTGTTCTCAGGACTTCTGCCCTCATTCATCATGGTGCAACTGAGAGATGCAGACACAGAGTAGATTGAGAGGGGCAGGCCAGGGTAACTCACACTTAGGCAAGGCCCTACTGGAAACTGGTCCACAGCTTTTATTCATTCTAAAGGGAAGAGGTTGATGTATGGAAATTGCTACATATGAGCAGAGTCCAGGGAGTAAATTTTATTTAATAAAGGAGCAGGAAGAGCTAGGGGTAAAGTCTAAGAAGGCAAACCTCAGAACAACTGTAGAGATCTTTAGATAATGGTTAGCAATATAACCTCTGAGGATATACAGGAGTCTCTTGAGACAGTGTTTGACAGCCTGGTATTTGAGAATAGGTGCCAGCCAAAACACGGAATCATTTAGCTTGGAGAAACAGGCTCTTTTCAGGGAGTCTATCAGTCTAATTATGGCTTCCCATGACCCTTGGAATTTTCCAAGGTAAATGTTATCCTTTTTCTGGTAGTCACATTCTTCACACTCAAAATTATGAGATGGGTTTGGAATGTGTTGAAAAAGCTCACTTTTGACTGCTTGGTATTTAATGCAGTACAATTTAGAGAAGGGATATGTCTGGAGGAGGAGAGTCATTTGGGATCTAATTGAGAACTGTATTGGTGTTTGGATTCATTCTCTCTTTCTCTGCTTTAACCATCATGAGCTGGGAGAGGCTCCATTAGACTGTGCTACTACAAAGTTTTTTATTTTTTTATTGAAGTTGGCTGACCATGGACTGACCCTCTTAAACTGTGAACCAGAATAAACTATTTCGTTCTTGTCAATGGCTCTTGTTCTTGTATCACAGCAACAAAAAATACAATTAATAAAAAAAAATTTACACCTAGAATTGGGGTTGTTTGGCTGGAATTATAGGAGACAAAGAGTCACACACCAGCAGGTTATTATAAATTTATTAAAAGAATTTAAAGAATTTAGCATAAAAGAAAAATGACCAGCTAGCTGAGGCTCAGACTCTTGAGCCGCCCCTCCAGTCAGCCAGGCCCCTTTTTATAAAGGAAAAAAAAAAAAAAAAACATAAAACCCTTAAATATATTTGACTTTTTCCTTATTGGCTAAGTCCCCTTAACTGAGACAGGTATCAGTTTTTGGTTGGCTAGCCCCCTTTTATGTCCATATCTGGAAACCAATTTGTCTTCTTTAGGTTTCCCCAGGGGAGGGGTTGAAATTTGTACTGAGCAGTTTACCTGTGGTTTATCTGAGAACAAAGAGAGGAGGAAAAGTGGTGATTACATTCAAGGGATAGTTACAATTTCAGGAAGGCATTACAATTTCTGGAGCAGTATATCTGAGAACAAAGAGAGAAAGAAGAGTGGTGATTACATTAAAGGGGTGGATACATTCTAGCAAGGCATAGGTTAAATGGAAAACAGTGCAAAGATTAAACAGGGTTTAGCAGGTACCTACATTCCAGAGCACTGAGTTGCAACAATCTATACAAGATGGAGCCACATTGGCCCTTCAATATCATTGATGTTTCTAAACCTGACCAGATGGTTCCAAAACTTTTGAAACTGGTTTGGAGGAAGATTTTGGGAAAGTTTAGAAATGCAGAAGAAGTCTTAGAATATTGTAAAGACAGATAAACAGATGATTCTCATGGGATTTTCAAAGACCAGAATGAATAGAGTGTGGTGAATGATGACTTTGTTGGTAAGATTTCATATTTGAATGAGACTAGAATTGGGACAAAGAGCAGCAGAAAAAAAAATATAAAAAAGTGCAGTTTGATGAGAAAAGTGTGTAGAAAATTTAGACTATAAAAGTAGAATTTCTGAAGATATTACTACCACAAAGCAAAATTTAATACTTTGTTTAGACACAATAAAAACTGATTTTAGAGCATCTCAGTTATCAACAACCTACCCATTGCAGACTCAAGGGTATAACAGTAAAATTTGTTTAAATGAGAGACCTTGTAGTACTCTACTAACATAGAAGTATGTAATAATTTTTCCCCTACTTTTTATTTTACCATGTTCAGGCATCCAGGAACTCAGAGGACACTGTGTTCCTGGTCCAAGGGGTACCCACCTACTGCTCAAACTGGCAGCAGACTTTGCCATCAACTACTTGGTTCATAGTATATGAAAATTCAGAATTCCAGATTAAAGGGTAATGGTAAATCTCTTCCACCGAGATTTCAGAGGAAGGCTTGGAAGACCAGATAGTTTGTAGCAGAGTCAGAATCTCTTCCCTGCAGGAGCCTACTACTTCAGCTTCAGGGCCAGCTATATCAGCCTCAGTGAATGGTTGAACTGAGGGTGTTGGGGCTTGCGGAGACTGCAAAGGAGGCAAAGCACCCAGGGAGGTAACAAAAATCTGCTTTAATCTGAAAGAACTCAGCATGTTTGGGGTTTGGGGAAAGGTCAGTGGGTCAGGGGAAGGGACTCAAGCCATCTGCCTGGAGAGTCCTACCATGTAGTCTTGATCAGCCTGCTGAGTCGCCCATATGGCAGACCAGAAACAATCTTGCTTTTAAGCTGGTATTTCTTTTTTTTTTGGGGGGGGGGGACTAAGCATGGGAACACAAATTCTCTCACAAAGTTTGAAGTCTCAAGTCATCTGGACTCTTGGGATATCTCCACTTCCAGGGTTCTGCCTCCTGTCCCTGCTGTGAGATCATGTGGGGAAGGGGAGGGACCTGACTTATCATCCTAGACTTTTGGTGATAATTATCAGAGAGAGACCAAGTCTAAGCTACTTCCTGCTCTCAGAGGTTCATAGGGTCCCCTTGGCCGAGAGAGGTCAGGTCATCTGGAAATAGGCAGGTTGGAGTATGGCTGCAGCAGCAGTCTGAAGTTACCCTGGATAGCTTTGTAATGTACGTTTGAGGAGACTTTAACAGATGAGGAGCTATTAAAAGAAAAGGCATATTATGAGAGCAGGTCCTGGAAAAGGCAAGAGCCCATCAGCTACTGGCCCTTGCCTGGAAGGGAAGGAGCCTAGAAGCTGCTGGCCTTTGGAACCCTTCCAGATATGAGGTAGATTATAGATGTTTTGGTTGAAGCAACATGAGGAAGACTTGATACCTTGGCTTAAGAGCCATGACTGCTGGGTGTGGAGCTGCTTCTTCAGTCCCAGGTTGGGGAAGATCTCGGTTACCATGTTCCCTAAGAAGATGCCTGAGAAAAGACAAGTAAGGGAGATAGGAAGGCAAAGGAGGGGGGGTCAGAAGGAAGAGTGTAATTAAGTAAAATAGGGTGACCATTAAGCAATTCAAAGGGGCTCATGAAGGTGGGTCTTCGAGGAGTGGCCCTTACACAGGCCAAAGCTAGTGGCAGGAGTTTGGGCCATGACACTTGCAGCTCCAGAGAGAGTTTGGTTAGATGGTTTTTAAGAATTCTATTCATTTTTTCTAACTTTCCTGATGACTACAGTCGATATGGGTTGTGGAGCTTCCAAGAAATGCCAAAGGCTTGTGCCACCTGTTGAGTAACAAAAGCTGGTCCATTCATTATCAGACTGTAAGGAATTAGGGAGTCCAAACTTAGGGATATCCAACATAGAACATTGACCACCGTGCTGAGCAACTTTGTCCTATAAAAGAAGGCCTGTAGTGCATGGGCAGGAGAGCTTGCCGTCAATCCCTTGTACCAAGATCAAAAAAGGAAAACAAGGACATGAAAACAATGGAAGTGCTGAGCAGGCAACTAAAAAGGAGATTGGCTTACTTGCTAACTGGAGAATTGCCCTGGGCTGGCAAGGATGTTCAAGGTTGAGGGATCCATTAGCCATCACTCTTTGGCCAGGCAGAGTAGGGCCAGCAGCAGGGCCTGGTCTGGAAAGGTGGTCCTCCTGTATTGAGCCATCTGGGGCTCACCATTTTTCCAAGGGCACTGTTCCAGTGGCACTCCTGTCCACACGCTGAGCATGGTGTGATTGGTGGGTGTGGCCTTGCTGTACTTGAGGCAGGCTTCTGGAGGTAGTCCTCATTCCTGTCCTCCACCCTTAGGTTGCACTCCAGAGGGCTGAGCTGCCAAATCTGGTCACACAGCAGCTACCAGGGATCTGCCTTTTGGCAAAGTTGGAGTGTACACTCCATCTCCACCTCTTCCTCTGTGGAATAAAAAACTTATATGCCATGTTCACCAAATCTCAGATAAGAGTTTGAGGACCGTCTTCAGCCTTTCTCAATATTTTTGAAAAGCCTCCTGAGTTAGTTCCTTAAGGGAGGATGGGAGGGGGAACAGAACAGGTTAGAGTAGGAGGCTATTCTGAGATAGGATGGTGACTGGGATGGTGAGGAGAGAACCTATGGATCAGGATCCTCAGAAAGTGGTGCCTGCAACCCAGCTGGGTCAGACACTGGCACCCACATGTCACCACAAAATGACAACTGTGCCTGTGACTCAGTAAAATTGTTGGCTGGAGTGAGCCAAGATGGTGACTGCACAACATCACAAGGTTACGACTGTGTAACATCCCAAGATGGTGACCAAGATGGCTACTGTGACATCACCATATAGTGACTATGCATCATCACAAAATGGTGGCCGAGAGGGACATGGGGAAATGGTGGCTGATGGGGGAGAGTGTTCAGAGGGATAGGAGTGAAGGAAAAAGAAAGCCTGTACATAAAGGACTTCCAACCATGTACTGGACTGCTTACAATAGTTGCTAACCATTCTTGGGCCATCGTCATAGCCAATGATTTACTTAGTACATTTTTTCTATTAGTGTTATTTTTTGGTCCATAATTACTACAAATATTTTGAAGTCTAGGTATGGATTTTAATAAATATTCTCTATAGCACAAATGAATCCTCTCAATATATGTACTTTTGCCATATTTTGAGTACATGAAAGATATCATCATTAATATATTCTTCATTTCCTGTGTTATTTTTCCCTTCTGGAATTATTTTTACTAAAGGAGTTAAATATTATCATAATTTTTATGTTTTTTATCATGATTTTTAATACTATTCCTTTTTGTCAGGTGTAATCGGTCATAACTATAATCTAAGTAATTTGGAGGCTTCACATGTTTGAGACTATTACATTGTAAATTAGCAAGATCCTGTTTCAATAAAAAATAAGGCTGGGGTACAAAGTAGAATTATCTTGTGCTCAACAAATAAAACACACACACACACACACACACACACACACACACACACACAGACTTCTTAAAACTTGCTACTATACTTTGTGAATTTTTAATTAAATTCTTCAATTTAGTCAAGTACTTTTACTTGGTTTAAGATTTGTACAGATTTTTAAAATAAATTTTCCCATGCAACTAATATTTCTCATTGATTATATTTTATGAATATTTATTACTGGGTCATATAATTAATATGCCTTTATTATTTCTATTAAATAGAAATAAGTTTTGACTAAAACTGACTCTGTACTTAGGGATAAAGTTGAACTCAAAGTGTCCTACATACGAAGAAAAATTGTAACCGAACTTAATAACAGAATTTATATACAAGAAACTGAACTTTGGTCAATGACAGCAATTGAACTTCAGCCTAACACAAGTTACCATCAGACCATGCACACATAAAATAAATGCAAATGGCAGCCAATCAGATTGTTTTTGTGTGTCACTTCCTTCATTTTTTATATAAATATAGCCTATATGCATGAGGTAGAAAATTTTCAATAACTTTTTTTCTTTTAGGAATGTTGCCTGATTCTGGAAGAATTTTATTATTGCTTAAGTAAACACTTTTAAATTTAATTGATCTACCTATTTTTATCTTTTTTATTTTTCTTTCTGTTTTTCTTCATTGTTTTGTTTGCAGTGCTGGGATTAAATGAAGGTTTTCATGTGCTAGGCAAATACTTTAGTAGTGGGCTATATTTCTAGCTCCTGTTTTATTTTTTTAAATCTCTTTGTAGTTAATTATTATTTATTTTAAAGTTAATATAGCATGGTAATTCCATTGATTTTACTTTATCATGTTGTCTATTTAAATCTAATATTTATATTTAATTAAATTATCCAGAGTTGGCTCATCTTTCTCTACTGCTATCAGTCTCATTCTTAGTAAGAAATATTGACTATGGAATCAAAATATATGCTATATTTTATTATATCCCTGATAAATAAAAGAAGAAAGTAAAAGCCTTGGTAAGAGTAATGCTCTTGGTATTATAAGCTCACATCTGGCATGGATGTTGATTATTTCCACTCAAAGCTGTATTTATTCTTATGAGTAATGACTCTTAAATTCATTCACAAAAATCTCCATACAAGCTGCAACAGCACAATTACTATTTATAAGTATGCCTCAAGAACCTGTGTTTCTGTATGTATTCTGTGTGTACAGAAACTCTTTAAAGTAAATATTGTCACTAGACTCATTTTAAAGGAAAAAAATAAAAAGAACAATTACTCGTGGTTGTGTATCAAAAGTTTTAAATTTAAAAAGGCTTTATTAAATTTTAAAATAAGAGCAAGAGTATAATCACTAATAGCTACTATAATTATAAAATTTTATTACCTTTTGTTTAAAATTCTTTATAAAAATATTAAAGTTAATTCAGGTTTTTTTTTTTTTTTTTTTTTTTGTGGTACTGGGGTTCCTGGAAGCCCATCTATCTCCGGGCTACACTCCCAGACCTATTTTATTTTTGGAAACAGGGTCTCCTAAGCCAGCGCGGCTGGCTTCAAACCTGCGTGATCCTCCTGTCTCTGCCTCCCAAGTGCGGGGATTACAAGCATGCGCCACCACGCCCGGCCTTAATTCAGTTTCTTAAAAATGTGATTTCATGATCTGTGATGTTGGTTTGCATACTGAATTAAAAAGCAACATTGCATCTTATAACAAAATATGTAAAACAATTAAAATTTTCTTTTAAGATTAAC
This sequence comes from Muscardinus avellanarius, assembly GCF_963383645.1. Taxonomy (NCBI): domain Eukaryota; kingdom Metazoa; phylum Chordata; class Mammalia; order Rodentia; family Gliridae; genus Muscardinus; species Muscardinus avellanarius. The sequence goes on from NC_137791.1 coordinate 33,251,096, forward strand.
AAAATAAAAATTAAAATAGTAAAATGCACTTTTTCAAATAGAAAAACAAGTTAAGATAAAATCATAATATTTGTCTATAATGATTTTTTTATACTTTTATTGGTGCATTATAGTCTCACCTCATAGTGTAATTCATGGAAAGAGTGACATACATGCACATAGCATTTGGTGGGCTTTGCCCTGAATACCTCCTGATCCCCCTTCCCTCTCAATAATGGGTATTGAGATTGTAATTTGTATTTTTACAATAGGTACATGAAATCAAAGGAGTGGTTCCTTCATTAATTCCCCTCCCAACCTCACTTAACATAATATTCTCCAGGTCCATCCATTTTACTGCAAATAACATAACTTTGTTCTTTTTTATTGCTGAGTAGAATTCCATTGTGTATGTATATCACCTAATTTTTTATTTTATTTTTTTAATTTTTTATAAGTGGAACATATTGAAAATGGTGTACATTTAGATTGTGCTTCATGTCCTTCCCTCCTCCCATTTCTCTTCCCCCTTTCCAAAAGTGTCCAGATTAACCATGTTATATTTATACTATTACAATATTCATATGTAGCTCCTTCACTGAAAAACCTCAGCTTTCTTTCTCTCCTATCCTTTCATTCAAGCTTTGCTGAGATTTCCCCTCCATCATCTGGAGTCCCTCTGGTATTACCACTACTGCCTAGCTTGGACATATTAGAGAAAACATATGTCCCTTCTCTTTCTGTGCTTGACTAATCTCACTTAACATAATGTTCTCCAGTTCCTTCCATCTTCTTGCAAATGCTATTATGTTATTCTTCTTTATAGCTGAATAGAATTCCATTGTGTGTATTTTCCATAATTTTGCAATTCATTCATCTGTTGATGAAGATCTAGGTCTGTTCCATATTTTGGCTATTACAAACTGTGCTGCTATGAACATGGGTGTGCATATGTTAATGTAGTTCTCTGATTTCAACCCCTTTGGAAAGATACTCAGGAGTGGTATAGCCGGATCAAATGGTGGATCTATCCCCAGTTTTCTAAAGAATCTCTATAGTGGCTGAACTACTCTGCACTCCTACCAAAAGTGTAAAAGAGTTTCTCTTTCTCCACATCCTCACCAGCAATTGTTGTTTGATTTCTTTATGTTTGCCACTCTGATTGGGGTTAGATGGAATTTCAGCATAGTTTTGATTTGCATCTCCCTGATGGCTAGTGACGTTGACATCTTTTTATATATCTATTGGCCATTTGGATCTCTTCTTTTGTGAAATGTCTATTCATATCAGTTGCCCATTTCTTGATTGGGTTGTTTGTTTTGCTAGTGTAGAGTGTTTTGAGCTTTTTGTATATTCTGGATATTAACCCCCTATCAGAGTGGTGGCTAGTATAGATCTTCTCCAATTCTGTAGGCTTCCTCTTTAGGTTCTTGATGGTTTTCTTTGATGAGAAGAAACTTTTTAGTTTGAAGAGATCCCACTTATAAATTCTTGCTTTAATTTCCTGCGCTTTGGAAATCATATTGAGAAAGTTACTCCCTGTGCCTATATGTTGGAGTGTAGATCCTATGCCTTTCTCTAATAACTTCACAGTCTCTGGTCTAATTTCTAAGTCTTAGATCCATCTCGAGTTGATTCCTGTGCATGGTGAGAATATAATGATCTAAATAGAACAAAAAGTAAGAGAATGTAGCCAAGAGGATCTGGTAAATTTAGGTCAATTTAAAATTATTGCATGATATTAAGGGGCAACAAGCAATATAAATGGGTAATATTATGTTCTTTTAAGTTTTATTTATTTATTTATTTATTTATTTATTTATTTATTTATTGCAGTACTGGAATCCAGGGATATTCTAAACTTTGTGCTACACCCTCTGCCCTATTTTTTAGTCTTTTTTATTTTTGAAACAGGGTCTCACTGAGTTTTTTTGTGATGGGTATTGTAGTTGAATGTATTTTATATGTTTATTTTTATTCTAGAAGACAAGGCAAAAGATGAGAAATAAGAAAGCAAAGATATTTTGGAATAACAAAGAAACTATTATTATCCATCTCCATTATTTAATACAATAACATGTTTGACTAAAATGAGCCTTTAAATATATATATTTTTATGTGTTTTTATATATGCCCTTAAAGCTATTGTATTAACCTGTCAATATTATGATGCAGAGAATAGATTCTACTCTAGATAATTTGAGTAAGAATTGTTTTATTTGATCAGGAAAAATGGCTTACAGAATTGTAGAAATGACTAAAAAATTGTGTCTAGGGCATATTTCAGAATTTACTCTCAAGTGTGCACTACAGTGAGGTTGCCAAAGTATTGTTTCTTGTGGCATGATCAGAAATAAAGCTGATAGCTAAATCAAGAGACATCTGTTAATTATTACATAAACACTACAACTAAGTTTTTGTCGCAACCCTAAGGCTCTGACCAACAGAGCCTAGGGAAGAAACACACGAATGCCGACTTGCTGATGATGCTTCCTCTTTAATGCTTCCCCTTCAATGCTTCCCCTTCAATGCGCACAGCAGGCAAATATATATCAGTCTTATAACCCCTCCCTCATCACTCCACCACCCCCAAGCTTCCCACAGCTAGGGCATGCACATTTCTAACCCTCTAATAGGCGGGCTGGTGGTAGCACGAGGCGCTGCGTCACTGATCATCCGTAGGGCGCCTGATAGGGCTCACTGCGCAGGCTCAAGGCACCGCCAGCCTCATGAGCCTCGTGACTTGGCAACATGCCTAGGCGCCATCTTGAGCCACTGCCTCATCCTGGTCTAGCCGAGTGGGCCGCAACATCTCCCCCTTTATGTTTTATTAAAATTAAGGCTCGGGACCGTGCCTGTCTTAGGTTGTTGAACCTCAAAGATCATTCTTACCCATCATCGGGAAAACAATAGCATGATTACTCCCCTGTCTTAGGTTGATATGATCCCGGGGACGATCGTACCCGTCTTTGACTATCAATCCAGCATATTGAGCCATACGTGAGATGAGCCAGCTTCAAGGGCAGCCAGAGCTTGCACCAGCATGTGCTGTTGTTGCACAGTTTGTTGTTGAATACACCTGATATATCCAACCAGGACACAGCATACTACCACCAGCAAAAAATGCCCAGAATGCCATGCCACCCCAATCTCTTAAGAAGCCCACTGTCCCCTGTATCAGCACCATCCATTGTTGTACTGAGGCAATCTTAACGCGGGTAGATTTGATCGCGACAATGGATGCTCAAGGTTCTGTCTTAGTCTGTTCAAATTTATGGCTCCAATTTCCCAGAAGCATTCTGCCTATCTGTCGGGATAGATTGCCTGCATGGGAAAAATTCTGATACTGCACAGAGGTTATGCATAATCCAGACAATTTTTGAATTCATGATATCATGGCCATCTGTCCCAAGATGTCGACCTGTACTTGTAATAGGTCCACTCTTTGATTTACCATCATTATGCCTGCTTTAAGCTACCCATTTCTTTCACTCCTCCCTTAAAAAGAATCTTACAGAGAGCCTCTTTGACTTTCATAACCTTAGACCCCATGATAAGTCTTGCTTCGTCACAATCCGCAAGCTTCTACATTGTCACTAAATCCTGAGAACCTACACAGCACTGTCCCTTTGCTGCTTAACCTTAAACCCCATGATAAGTCTTGCTTCGTCGCAATCCGTGAACCTTATGCTTCATCGCTATCTGCGAACCTTATGCTTCATTGCTAAATCCTGTGAACCTACACAGCGCTGTCCCTACGTGGCTTACCTGCGAACCTTTTCCACAGCATTCCCCAGTGTTCCCCGGCATTCCCCGTACAGGCCACCACTTGTCCTGTCCCTAGGGTGTTCCCAGGTTTCAGCACCACTATGTCACGTCCCTAAGGCTCTGACCAGCAGAGCCTAGGGAAGAAGACACAAACGCCGAGTCTGTTGATGATGCTTCCTCTTTAATGTTTCCCCCTCAATGCGCACAGCAGGCAAATATATATCAGTCTTATAACCCCTCCCTCATCACTCCACCAACCCCAAGCTTCCCACAGCTAGGGCATGCACATTTCTAACCCTCTAATAGGCGGGCTGGTGGTAGCAGGAGGCGCTGCATCACTGATCATCCGTAGGGCACCTGATAGGGCTCACTGCGCAGGCTCAAGGCACCGCCAGCCTCGTGAGCCTCGTGACTTGGCAACATGCCTAGGCGCCATCTTGAGCCACCGCCCCATCCCGGTCTAGCCGAGCGGGCCGTGACAAGTTTTGATTTCTTAATTTAGCTAAATTATTCATTCTAAATGGCATCATCATTATGAAATTGGTAAATATCAGGTACAAAATTAGGAAGCAACCATTAGAATGTAGGATCCCATATAATCTCTACTACCAAGAAACCATTTCTGATACATCAGCTAGCTTCAAATATGTATTTTAGTTCTGCAACATGTATGCTATAATTCACATTTAAAAATGTGGTCTCCATATTATTTCTGTAAGATAAAATTTAAAGATTTATGTGATTATATTTGACATAAAACCTAAATAATATTTGCATCATCAGCTTAAAATTAACTGAAAATTTTTTCTGTTATATCTTTTTGACTTCAAAAGGAAAAAGAAGTAACAGGAGAAAAAGTTTACATAGTTGCTTTAAGTCAAATACTATAATTGGATTAGACTTTACTCTTGTCTAACATCTCCATCTTAATTTTTTTAAATGACTTATTTTCATTGTAAACAGAAATATATATGTGTTCCTTATTTGATTATAATTTTTAGAAGCTAGAACATTTTCATTATAAAGTACATAAATGTCTGATACTCAAATCAATATTAATTACATGTCAAAATTTAAAAAGTTATATTTAGAATAATACAATTAAATATAGACCTGGTACTTACTTTCTTTTTAGAACAAGCACAGTTCATTATTCTGAATATGAAAGTGTGCCAAGTTAGGTCTTATTGGAAATTCCTACACATTTGAGAAAATCCATTAATGATTGGGTTACATTGAACAAATTATACAGAATTAAACTCTATTTGTATAAAAATTGGAAAGAATGAAATAAATGTTTCTAAAATCTAAGATTTTCTGAACAATGCAGTTAATCAAGAAATGGTCTACAGTTTCAAATTGAAGTAGCAATTGTGAAAATAGCCCAAGAACTATAGTTCTAATCTTTTTTTATTCAACCCTTATGGAAATATAAACTGGCTTCCAGGAGGAAAGTGCACTTTCCATGTAACATCAAATAGTAAGCAAAACCAAAAACAATCAACAAAAAAAAGTCTTACATTTTGTAGTTCAAGCAGAAATTGAGTTCCCATTACATTTTGCTTATCACACATAATCACAAACCTTCAAAAATGGGGATCTTTACTGAAGTAAAAGATCATAGTGATTTTTGCACTATAATAATATCAAACATAGTCAACATATAAAAAGAAATTTTTATTTTGGATCACCATTTGGGATGTTCCAATCCATGATGCTCAAGGATGTTCCAATTTATGATGTCCTAATGCTTTGGATCTGTTAGGAGGCAGTCTATCATAATGAGAATACATGGCAATGGAAAAGCACTTATTTTATTATCTAGGGCACAAATAGGGAGAGAATGGGGTTGGGTACTACAATCCTACTCAGCAACACACTCACAATGACCTTAGCATCCGAAAAAAGGTCCCATCTCTTAAAGATTCCACTGCCTCTCAATAGTGCCAACCTGAAACCAAACCTTTAATACATGAATATTTGGGAAATACCTCTGAAACAAAAATGCAAATTTTACATTACTATCTGCTGAATCAATTGATACCAAATAACATATTATTTTCTTAGCCTTATGTACTCATGTCTTTAAAGATCTAATAAGCTGTGTGTGGTGGTACATGCCTATAATTCCAGTGACTCTGGAGTCTGAGGAAGGAGGATTGCAAGTTCAGGGCCAGCCTAAGCAATTTAGCAAGATCTTGTCTCAATTATTTTTTTAAAATGGCTTGGGGTGTGATTTGATGGCTTAGCTCCTCTGGGTTCAGCTTCTAGTACCAGGATGGAGTATGCAGATGGCTAATAGCTGGCTGTTTCTGTGGTAACCAAGTTAGCCCTGATAAGCAGAAATATATTTTCTAATTAATGGTTGAATACTTAACAGCAACATTATCACAATATACACTTCTTTTGACTATTGGAGAGGTAATTGGTAGATGCCAATAAAAGTGTTTTATTGTGTTTTTTTAAACCTAAAGGGTCTCCTACAAATTAAACTTTATGAATATACCTTAAAATGAACATATATACTTTTATTATTTTAGAAAGAATACTTACTTCTTTCTTTGAATTGCCTTATATCTATTCTTTTACATATAAGCCATGTTTTAAATTTTTTGTCTATTAATGATCATCTATTAATGATCACAGAAAACTCACATGCAATCTTAGATACAGGTTGAAACATATACAGCAGAATGTCAGACAGGCTTTTAAAGATAAATTGTAACATGAGAAAAGTGTTTTTAAAATTCAATTGAATTTTCCAAGTCTGTTTGGGCCCTTTGCATAACTATTCTACTTCATAATATAATGCTAGTTTCTACACATGATTTGTACCAATCATATCAGATATTGATAAATTTTTAATGGTAGGTCAAGTCTTCAAATATCTAAAATCTACAGTCAATTATTTATTATTCTTCAAAGAGTAGCAAACAGGAAGTTTTTGTTTTTGTTTTGTGATACTGGGGATGGAACCAAGGAAAATTCTATCTCCAAGCTACACATCCAGTCTTATTTTCTATTCTTTACTTTGAAACAGAGTCTTACTGAGTTGCTAAGGGCCTCACTAAGTAGTAGCTGAGGCTGTTCATGAATTACAATCCTCATGTCTCAACTTCTCAAATGCTGTGATTACAAGCATGTGCCACCATGTCCGGCTTCTCAAAAAGTTTTTTTTTTTTTTTTAATAAAGAAATTAAAGGAAAAAATCAACTTAGAAGTGGAAAGGCTTATTTGTGCTCACAGTGTTGGAGGTTTAGTACATTATTAGCTCAAAGGCAGAAACCACAGAAGAAAGGCATAGTAGGGCAACCCCACTTAAGTGATGATTACTGATAGCATATAGGAATCATATAGGTACATAAATAGTCTTCAAAGCTCTGCCTTAGTGACTCACTCTCTCCAGTCATGTCCTGCATTTGAATCTTGGTGCACTAGGGACCATGTTTTCAACACATGAGCTTCTTGGGTGACATTCCAAACTCAAGCCATAAAAGATGCCATGGCTTTGGTTATAGTATTATGAGTTAATATGGTATTTAAAGAATTGCATAGGTAATTTCATGTATTGGGCAATCAGGAGGACTTACAGTTCACTTTTGATATGATCACTATAAAAACTACAAGTTTGGAAATATGCAGCAAATGAATTACAAGAGGATGGAAAATGTTGTCTTCATAATTCAAAGCGGACCACTATATTGTGTCACTTTCTTAGTATTAGAGAGCATAAAATTCAGCAATGTGTGTTTTGCTCTAAAGGTTTAGCTTCAAATTATTTAAGCCACAAAGTATAAGAAAATACAGTGTAGAAGGCTCCTGTATTACATGAAATTTTGTGTTCTTGGTCTGATAGATAGGTGTCTTCCTAAGTTATTTAGTATCTTGGCACTTTCCTGTTTCAGGGATAACATGTACATGCTAAGATCCAATGTGGCTAGATATGGTGGCACATGCTTATAAATTTAGCACTTGGGGGGCTGAGGCAGTAGGATTATAGGTGTAAAACCAGTCTTTTCTTAGCAACTTAATTAAACATTCAACAATCCAGTGTGATTCTGTTTAAAACAAAAAAAAATAAAATTAAAATTAAAAGAGTTGGGAGTGAAGGTTAGAAGTAGCTCACCTTTGGGTTTAATTAAAGAAAAAAAAATAAAAGCCAATGTGCTGTCTTGTGTGATTGAAAACTGTCCAAGATACATGAAATTTATACTGGGACAGTATCTCAGAATGTTAATTTATGCCTGTAATAAGATTATACTAAAATATAACTGCAGATGAATTTTTGAACTTTCAAAATAAAAAAGTGAATGCAAAGTGCTACAGAAATATGATAAAAAAATAAAATTAATGTAAAAAACTCTCATCATCAAAGTGCATTCATCAAGACTCATCTCTGCCAATGATCCTTAATGATCTTATAGAGACCAAAAAAATTAATTTGCTGTAGTCAGTGTCCAATATCTTCTAGATATTTTGAAAGTTCTACTTTATTCAATCTATAATGACAGGCGAATTTTTCCAAAGGTCATTTTAATTTTTATTATTAGTAGTACACTATAGTTTTACATCTTAATGTGGATCATAATGACAATGGCATACATTCACACAGTATTTGGTGATCCCTCTCCTCACTTTTACTTACCCTGCTCTCAACAATGAGTGTCCAGATTAACCATGCTACATTTACACTTATACACATATTCAAATGTCACTCCTCCATTAATCAACCTCAAACTTCTTTCTCTCCTAACCTTACTTTATTACTTTACTGAGGTTTCCTCTTCATTATCTGGAGTCCCTCTGGAATCCCTAATACTCCCTAGTCAGGGCATATTGAAGAAAACAAACATCCCTTATCTTTCTGTGTGTGGCTGATCTGATGTAACATAATGTTCTTCAGATCTTTCCATCTTCTTGTGAATGACATGATTTTGTTCTTTTTTATTTCTAAGTAGAATTCCATTGTGTGCATTTCCCATAATTTTGCAATCCATTTATCTGTTGATGAAGTCCAAGGCTGGTTCCATATTTTGCCTATTACAAATTGTGCTGCTATGAACATGGTTGTGCATATGTTATTGTAGTTCTCTAATTTCAAACCCTTTGGAAAGATACCCAGGAGTGGTATAGCTGGGTTGATCCATTCTCAGTTTTCTAAGGATTTTCCACAAAGATCTCCATAGACAGTAAACAAGTATCCACTTCCACAAACAGTGACAGAGTCCCTATTTTCTCAAATCCTCACCCATTTGTTGTTATTTGACTTCTTTATACTTCCCACACTAAATGGGTTTAGATGGAATCTCACTGCAGTTTTGCTCTGCCTCTCCCAGATGGCTAATGATGTTGAACATATTTTCATGTATGTATTGACCATTTGTATCTCTTCTTTTGTGAAGTTTCTATTAAATTCAGTTGCCCATTTCTTGACTTTATTTGTTTTGCTAGTGTAAAGTCTTTTGAGCTTTTTGCATGTTCTGGATATTAGTCTATCAGAGTGGTGGCTAGTAAAGATCTTCTCCCATTTCTGTGTGCTTTTTCTTTAGGTTCATGATGGTTTCCTTTAATAAGCAGAATCTTTTTACTTTGATGCTATCCCACTTGTTAATACTTGTTATAATTTCCTGTGCTTTGGAGGTTTTTTGAGACCTCCAAGTTACTGCCTTGGCCTATATGTTGAAATGTTGAGCCTATGCCCTCCTCTAATAATTTTACAGTCTCTGGTCTAATTTTCAAGTCTTTGGTTAATCTTGAATTGATTACTGTGCATGGTGAGAGGTAAAAACTTAAGTTCATCTTTTTACAAATGGATAGCCAGTTCTCCCAGCATCATTTGTTGAAAAAGCTGTCTTTTCTCCACCATATGAGTTTGGCCATTTTGTCAAAGACCAATTGACTATAACTGTGTGAGTTTGATCCTTTATATTCTATTTTGTCCCATTGGTCTGTATGCCTCTTGTCATGCAATACCATGCTCTTTGTAGTACAATTTGAAGACAGAGACTGTGATGTCTACTGCATGGTTCTTATTGCTGAAAATTGCTTTGGCTCTTCTGCATCTATTCTTTTTTCATATAAGATTCATGACTGATTTTCCTAGGTATATGAAGATTATCATTGTTATTTTGATAGTAATTACATTGAATATGTAGATCACGTTTGTCCAGATGGCCATTTTTATGATATTTATTCTGCCTATCCATGAGCAAGGGAGATCTTTCCATCTTCCAAGGTCTTCTTCAATTTCTTTCTTCTTTAATATCTTATATAGTTTTCATTGTAGAGTTATTTTATGTTTTTGGTTAGGTTTGTTCCTAGATATTTTATTGGTTTTGAGGTTATTGTGATTGAAATTGTTTTCTTCATTTTAAAAAAAAATTGTAGATTTATTGTTGGCATATAGAAAAGCAACTAATTTCTTTAGGTTGATTTTGTATCCTGCAACTTTGCTGAATTGATTATTCAGCTGTGTTTTTTGGCCCTTCTAGATAAAGAATCATGTCATTTGCAAACAAGGATAATTTACCTCCTCTTTTTCTATTTTAATTACTTTGATATCATTCTCTTGTCTCATTGCTGTGTGGCAAGAGTCACGAGGACTATATTGAGGAGTTGTGATAGTGGTCATCCTGTTTCTGATTTTAGAGAAAATTATTGCAGTTTTCTTCATTAAATATAATGTTGTCTTTAGGCTTATTATATATTGACTAATGATGTAAAATTATGTTTCTTCTATTCCAATTTTCTGCAGAGTTTTTAACATGAATGGGTGTTGGATTTGGGCAAATGCTTTTTCAGCATCTATTGATAGGATCTTGTGGTTTTGTTCTCAGTTCTATTTATGTGGTGAATAACATGTATTGATTTGCATACATTGAACCAGCCTTGCTTTTCTGGGATGAAACCAACTTGGTCGTGGTGTACAATTTTCTTAATATGATTTTGAATAAATATACCTAGTATTTTGTTTAGAATTTTTGCATCTATGTTCATTAATGATACTGGTTTGTAGTTTTATTTTCTTGAGGTATCTTTATTTGGTTTTGGTATTAATGTAATATTGGCATAATAGAAGGAGTTTGGTAGAATCCCATCTCTTTCAATTTCCTGGAACATGTTGTGAAGTATGGGTTTAGTTCTTTTCTGAAAGTATTGTAGAATTCAGCTGGAAATCCATCTAGGCCTGGGATTCTCTTTGAAGGCAGAATTTTTATTGCTGTTTTTATTTCTTTGTTTGCTATTGGTTGGCTTAGGCTTTCTATGTCCTCTTGGTTCAATTTAGGTAGGTTATATGTTCTTAGAAATCTATCAATTTCTTTCATGTTTTTTAGTCTATTGGAGTATATATTTTACAAATATTTTCTCATAATCCTTTGAATTTCCCCACTGTCTTTGGTGATGACTTCTTTTTCATTTCTGATTTTAATACTTTGAGGTGATTCTTTCTTTCTTCTGATTAGCTTAGCCAGGGGTTTATCAATCTTATTAATCTTTTCAAAGAACAGCTTTTTGTTTTATTGGTTTTTTGAATTGTTTTTTTTTTGTTGTTGTTCTTTATTTCTGTTCTGATTTTAATTGTTTCTTGCCTTCTTCTGTCTTTGGCATTAGACTGTTGTTGTTTTTCTAGGTCCTTGAGATGTGTCAATCAATTGTTTATAGACAAGTCTCTTTTCTTATTTGGGTACTCAATGCTATAACCTTTTCTTTTAACATCACCTTCAAAGTTTTCCATAGATTTTGTATGTTGTTTCTCTATTTTAACTCCAGAAATTTCTTTATTTCTCTCCTTATTTCTGATATTGCCCACTCCACATTCAATAGTGCGTCATGTAATCTCCATGTATTTAAATAGTTTCTTTTGGTCTTCCTGTTGTTCATTTCTACTTTCATTCTGTACCAGTTTAAAAAGATGCAGGTTATTATATTACATTATTTGAATTTGCTAGTGGTTGCTTTGTGGCCCAGGATCTAATCTGTTTTGGAGAAGGTTCCATGGGATGATGAGAATAATGTGTATTCTTCTGTTGTTGGTTGAAATATTTTATATGTCTGTTATGTCCATTGTGTTTATAGTTTTCTTTGGTTCTGAGGAGTCTTTACTTATTTTTTTGCCTTAAAGATTGATCTAATAGCATTAGTGGCATGTTGGAGTCTCCCAATATAATTTCATTTGTGTCTATTTGTAATCTGATGTCCTGAAGGGTTTGTTTTACAAATGTGAGTGCACCCACATTTGGGATAAAAGCATTTACTATTATTATATCTTCTTGGTGAATTTTTTTTAAATAAAAAGAATTACCCTGTTTTGTCTCTTCTGATATGTTTTAGCTTAAAGTCTGTTTTGCTGGATATCATTGTTGCTACCCCTGCTTGTTTTTTGTCTCCATTTCTATGATATATCTTTTTCCATCCTTTCACTTTCACCCTATAAATGACTTTGGCTGTAAGGTGAGTTTCTCGCAAGCAGCATATATTTGACTATTTTTTTTTTTTTGTTAATCTATATTGCCAGTCTATGTCTTTTAATTGTTGAGTTAAGTCCTTTGACATTGAGTGTTATTATTGAAATATGATTTTTTTCTTTTTTTGCCTTTTTGTGTTCTATCTTCTGTTTGATATAATTTTCTTATTGGCTTAGTTGCCCCACTAATAAATTTATCTCCTCTCTTTCTGAAATTTTCTTCTTTATGGTTTATTTCTTTAAGTATTTTCTCTCGTGTTGGCTTTGTATTGATGAATTTTTTGAGATTTGCTTATCTTGAAACACTTTTGTTTCTCCATCACTTTTGAATAACCTTGCTGGATATAGCTGTTTTGGTTAAAAGCTGTTATCTTTCAGTAACTAGATTACATCATACCAGTCTCTCCTGGCATTCATGACTTTGGTTATAAAGTCTGGGGCAATTTTTTATTGTTTTGCTTCTGTTATGTCATCCTTTCTTTTGTTCTCACTGCTATTAAATTATTTCTTTAGCCTCTATGTTGGTCATTTTGATTATTACATGGTGTTAGGATGGGCCTTCTTTGCTCATGTTTAATAGTGTTCTGTATGCCTCCTGTACATGTATGTCCAAGTCTCTTTCCATGTTTGAAAAATTATCTAAAATTATTTCTCTGAAGAAATTACAAATATTCTTGGTCTGTACCTCTTTCCCTTTTTTAATGCCTTTTATCTTTAAGTTAGCATATTTCATAGTGTCCCAAGTTAGTTGTTGGATATTTAGGTTTTGTTGTTGTAATAACATCTACATAAAGTTGACTGTGCTTTTGGTTTTAAATGAACTGTCTTCTAACAGTGATAATCTGTTTTCTCTTTCATCTAATCTTCCAGAATTTCTTTTTATTGCTTATTCATTTTATTTATTGACTTTTTCCTTTCATTCAAGGCCTCTTTCTGATACTTTTTAAATGTCACCATTTCCTATTTTATTTCCTGTACACTTATTGTGAGGCCTTTCATCATATTGAAGATCAGTATTTGGGATTCTTCTTCTTGCATTTCTTTTAGGTCTTTATTTGTGATTATCCTTATTTCCTAATTGTTCCTTGTTCTCATATTTTCACAGTTCTTGGGCTTGTTTTTCTGATGTCTTGGGATCTTCTTTTTCTCTGTGACTCTGGATTATCTGATTTTATCTTAGAAGTAGGAATTTAGTAGTGTCAGCAGGTTTGTGTACTAGTCAGTAGTGCTTTTTTCAATGGTGAACATTTTATAAGGTGGAGGAGCGGGGGTGATTAGTACAAGTGTTGGGTAAAATAGACAATATTATTAAGTTGAGGAAGAATATAAGCATAACAAGATAGTGTCTAGTTGAGAATAATAAAATGTCCATTAGTAGGATTCTTATAGGTAGTATTTAGATATGAAGATGTGAATTAACTTGAATATAATACAAGAAAATACAGTAAGGGGTAAAGTTTTGAGAAAGAGACTGATAAGCTACAGAAAAAAGTTTGTAAAAGGAGAGAGGGGGAACAAACAATCATACATAATGTAACAAAACAAGTTGAAAAAACTTACAATTATAATTCAAAGATAAAAAACCAACCAAAGGAGAAAATGAAAGAAAGTAAAAGAACAAAAAGAAGTAGTAACAGTGTAAATTAAAAAAATACAGAAACAAAACAAAAAAGCAGCAGTCTTGCTAATTTATATACATAGCTCCTAGGCTTTTATAAAATCTGTATGTCTCTTCACAAGTAGATTCTGGAGTATATTCCAATCTCTCTCATTTTCTCTATAACCTATTGTCAGCTTTTGAACCCACTTTATGAATGTTTCTACTCCTCTCTCAGCTCTGACAGCTTCATACTCAGTTGTCAGAGCATCAGATGTCACTGTAAATGAGTTCCTTGCAACCTCAGGGTTATGTTTTCCCACCCTGGGTTCTGTGCTTTCTGGCCTGGGCTCTTCACTGTCTCTGTTATGTCTCTTCACTGGCTCTGTTCTCTTTTTCCCTGTGCTTAATGCCCTCAGGCCCTGTTCTCTGAACCCTCTGGTCCTGGGCTCTGCAACCTCTGAAACTTGCTCTGCACTCTCTGGCCCTGGCTTTGTGCTGTTTGCTCTGGGTTCTGCTATCTTATTCCCAGTGCTTTGCACTTGCAGGCCCTTAGCTCTGCTCTTTCCAGGCTTGGGCTCTCTGCTTTCTGGGACTGTGTTCTGTGACTTCCAACCCTGGGCTCTGTGACTTCCAACTCTAATCTTTATGTTTTCCAGGCCTGGGCTCTGCACCTTCCCACCCTGGTCATGTGCCTCCCTAACTGCACTGACAGAGAGTGTCTATTGTAGTTTTGGAGTGATTATCTGTGGCCCTGTGCAAGTACCATGCCTTGAGCACTTGTGGGCCTTTTCTGTGTCTCTAGAGATTCTAACTGGACTATCTTGGGAATGCATTGCCAGATCTTAGACCCACAGGTTCCTCCGGTTGCTCTGGGGGATCATATGTTGAGTAATACAGTGCATTTATCTTGCTGTCCTGTGGGCCATGTGTCTGGTGGCAGCCTCTGGTGAGAACATAAGATTTTGGATGTCTTTTGCATCGCTGAAGTCTGGTGCTGGTCACTATAGATATAGGAGCTCTGCTGCCACTTTATGCACCTCAAGGTCTTGGATTACTTGTCAGGATTTCTGAAGGCTGCAGCGCTGGAACCGGCAGTTGTGTTTTGGCCAGCAGCCTGAAATGGTGCTGACCACCACAACAGGTCAGTCATGTGCTTGGGCTCTTTGCAGTGGATCTCACATTTAGAGTTTGGGATTTTCTTCTGCTGTTTTTCTCATTTGTGTTTTTGTTTGTAAATATCTTCTGCTGCTTTTGCTTTTTTTCTCAAGATACTGCCCTCAGTAGCTGAATTTTATTTGTTATAGCTACTGAGATGGGTTGCATACCATAGTCACCATTTTTCTCAAAGGTCATTTTTAAGTTATCTGAAAAGATATTTTACATTGATTTATGTTGTAACTATTACAGCCTTTTTTACATACCAACTGATAAAAAAAAGGGCCATTATGTATAAAGTAATGTCAGGGTACTTTGTCCACTGTGGTTGTTTTACTTATTTTTGTACAACAAAGTGTAGGCATAAGGGTATTTTGTCCACTGTGGTTGTTTTACTAATTTTTGTACAACAAAGTATAGGCGTAATGCTTCCTGTATAGTTCATCCTGACATACATGGAAGGGTATTATAATTCAGCCTGGTAAAATTCATATAGTAGAAAGTTACCCAAGTCAAATGCTTTGAGTCAATATATGATGGTTTTGGGGTCTAGGTACATCTACATTTGATAATAAAATTAAGAATCAGAATATAATTTTTCAATAAAATAATGATAATGATCATTGGTAAATGTGTCTCTATATCATAATGTTATGATAAAATATTCTTTATACTGGTGTAGTGCTAAAGAAAAAGTGTCACAAAAAAGTTTAATGACAAGGGAGTAAGTTATATTTTAAAAAAGAGAGAATCTGTGTTATTAGATAAGATGCAAATCTGCTTTATTGGATAATGTTTTTTAAAACTAAATATTGTTATGTGCATATATAGCAGTATCACTCAGAACTTTAGTGTAATGTACAGGAAGGGGGAATGCTGAAGAAGATAGTATGAAGAGAAAAATAGACCAAGTGTGTGCATATAAGAATACATCAGTTTGAATCTCACAGTGATATACAATTACAGGGCTTCAGTGAAAGATTGATAAAAATAAGCTTTGGGGAATGCCTTCAGAGTGATTCATGTTTGTGGATGCTCTAATACTCCAAAATCTATCAGGTACAGCCTAAGTAATAATAAATGTCTTTCAAGTTTTCTATACATTCTCCAAGTTTCACATAAGTAAATACAAGGAGTATGCATTGAATTGATAATAAAGTTCCACTAAATCCAAGTTTAAATTTTAGTTACCACAGCCTTGTCAAAAATAAAATGAGATATTTCAAAATCGCAAGAACATGCCTAAATTTTAAATCATTTCTACAAGTGAGAATTCAGAGACTAAAAGTTATTAATTTTTTTGCCTTAATATTATAAGAATAGGTCACAATATTAAATTAGAGGTCAATATACATTGTATTTTTTTTTACTTTAGCAGGTATTAATATAAAACAGTTTTTCTCCAGTCTTTAATGTTTCTACTGAAAAATCTTCTGATATTCCTATGAAATCTTTTTTGGAAATAGTCAGTCACTTTTCTCTTATTGTGTTAAAACTTTTTTCACTGCTTAATTTTTGACAATATGTTACAATATATCTGGTGGGGACCTTTAAAGATTCATCACAGTTGATTTTCTTTGAGTTTTATGGATCTTGGAATTTTCATATGCCTTGCATATTAGTTGTTTATATAATGCATTTTATATAATAATATATTAAAATAGGGCCAAAATACTGAAAAAGTTATTTACATTTTATTTGAAATATTTTCTTAATATTCACTAAGTGATAGGCTGAAATTTATCTAAAATTTATAAGCTACTTTTCTATAAAATTGAGAAAACATATGGAGCAGAGACCACAAAGGATAGATAGATAGATAGATAGATAGATATAGATATCATCAAAACTAAGAAGAATCTTCAATATAAAGATTGTTGATACACTATGTTATTGATTCTTGCAAATTGTGTATGTAAATATATATAGTGGATTATCCACAACAGATTTATTTTACTAGTATTAGTAGTAAATTTAGACTGAAACACTCCTCACAATGCAGAGTCTCATACTGTTTTGATTTATCTTTTTCTTATTTTCAAAACCCCTTCAGTTATATCTCAGTCACATCTACATAATTGGACAAATCTAAATACTGCATGCAACTTTTGGTGACATATATATTTGTATAATTTTGATATTTTAAAATATCTTACATTTTTTATGTCTTTATGAAATAAAGTCATTTTTAAAGAATAAGAATAACTCAAACTAACCATAAAAATTTTGAGGAATGAGGAAATATTTTATATAATGTAAGTAAATTTAAGGTGCTTTTCTATGTGTGTATGTATACATGTTTCTAAACCTGCAGTAAGCCATATCATAACTATAGAAAACAATCAGGTAATTCTTTACTTATAGAAATATTTAAGCATAGGGAATTTCTTAGAAATAGTAAACTAAAAACAGAACAATTCATAGTTCTATCAAATTTTGTTACAAACTCTGCATTTTTAAGTAAATTGTTTTCATCAGGAGAAATATTATTTATAGATAAATGCAGAAAAAAGCCATAGTCAGTGTCATTTCTTAAAAAATAAATTTGATTTTAGATTAAAAAATGATGCCTATAATTAGTTGTTTTAATCTTGGAAGAGAAACTAGAACTCTTTGCTTCCAAATTAGAAAGTATACACTCATGACAGAAAAAAAAATCAAAGAAAAATTATGTCACAGAGTTAACCAAAGAGGACATGATTTGTGTGAGAAAAGATAAACCCAATAAGAAAAAAAAAAACAATATGATAGTATTGATAGTAATCTATGTTGAAAATTAAGAGCAAAGAGGCATGATTATCATAATAAACTAAGAAGTACATGATGAGTTAAAGTGGTTTTGATTCTTTAGAAATGAGTACTCATACAATTTATTAAGAGTCATGTAGCAAGAGTATACTGCAGAATGAAAAATGGTTATCTATAGGAGAAATTGCAGGTTTAGAAAAGGGTGAATGTAATTTTTTCAATATATATGTCAGGTTATTTTTTTTAATCATACAAGTGCAATTTATGGTAAAAGCAACATTAAGCATAAAATGAAAAAGAACTAAAACACTTAAACACATCAAAGTAGTTCTGTGTTCACACACACGATATTGGATATTCCCCATTTGTAGGCAAGTTTATTTAATTTTTTTGTATTTATATATAATATTTTCTGTATCTTCATATCTCTGTGCTTTTAATTTTTCTATACTATCTACACTTTAAAGCATTTGTTGACAGATTTATTTACAATGCAGCATATAAGCAATTATTTTCACATTAGTGTTTTTAATTATTTTATAAATTTTACAATCTTTGTATTTTATTTACTGCAATTAAGTTCTCCCATGTGTAGCTGGTTTTTAAAACTAATTTGTAATTAACAGTATTTTGTTATGCTTTTGAACATACCAGAAATATAAATGCAGTGACTGTTTAATACATATAGGGTAAAGTCAGAGAAATAAGTAGGACAAATAATTGATACTAATTTTGAAATTAAAGAGAACCCTAAATCTAAGGAATGTCAGCTAGAACATATTTTGATTATTTTCTTCACAGTACTGGAGATTAAACTCAGGGGCCATTCTACCTCTGAGCTACATCCTCAGTCCTATTTTTTATTATTTTATTTTGAAACAGGGTCACACTGAGTTTTCTTTTTTTGTTTTTTCTTTTCTCTTTTCTTTTCTTTTCTCTTTTCTTTTCTCTTTTCTTCTCTTCTCTCTTCTCTCTTCTTCTTCTTCTTCTTCTTCTTCTTCTTCTTCTTCTACTTCTACTTCTACTTCTTCTTCTTCTTCTTCTGTGAGTCTGGGGACAGAACCCAGGGACATTCGACCTCCAAGCTACATCCACTGCCCTATGTTTTTAAAAACTTTATTTTAAAACAGGGTCTCACTAAGTTGCAGAGGGCCTCACTATGTAGCTGAGGCTCTCAACAAACTTCAATCCTTCTGTCTCAGCTTTCACTGAGTTTTCTTATCCTGCATTTTTCAAAATTTTAGAGCAAAATTTCATAAATACTTTTAAGAGTACATGAGCTCAGTCTCATGAATTCTTTGAAATTTATTTTTATCAAAAAGATGACTATATATAATTTTAAATTATTAAATCAATATTAAACATCTTTTTAATACTATTTAGAAAACTTACTGAGTCATTAGTGTTTTTTCCACTTTTTAAATAAGGTGTGATACCCTATTTTTTACTTTTTGTTTATTCATTTTTCTTTTTACAAAAAATAAAATTAATTTGAAATTGCTAGTGTCATGTAGAATTCTTAAAGTCATCTAATAACGATGAATATAAAGAAGACAGTCGTGGTATTATATAAACAATGAATTTTATAGATACAGAAAACTACAACACTTAAATAGAAGTCCTTTGTTGTTTAATCTCAGTGTTAAATTTCTCTTTAGTACTGCTATAATTTGAATAGTATTTATTCAGTCCAAAATTTATTTTGGAGTTGAATCTTTGTGGTAAGATAGTAATAGAATAAAAATTCAATCCAATTTTTTATTTAAAGGTTAAGCCTTTGAAGAGTGAGTAGGATAAAATAATGTCAAGCAAGTAAAATATTGATAAAATTTTTTTGGAAGAAGGAAAAAGAAAGAAGATAGAAGATAGAAGACAGAAGGAAGAGGAGGAGGAGGAGGAGGAGAAGGAGGAGGAGGAGGAAGAAGAAGAAGAAGAAGAAGAAGAAGAAGAAGAAGAAGAAGAAGAAGAAGAAGAAAAGGAGGAGGAGGAGGAGAAGAAGAAGAGGAAAAGGAAAAGGAGAAGGAAGAGAAGGAGGAATATATGAAAGTTCTCTCTGTCTTTCACCATTTAATATAAAGTTTTCTGGTTCACTGATACTCAACCAACAAGAAAATCATCACTCAGATGTCATCTTGTGACTGTGAAGCAGAATCAAAAGCTGAAGTAAACCTCATTTTTTATAAGATACTCAGTTTGTGATACAGAATCATTCAAAGCAGAAAACAGATAAACACAGGCACTTTATTTGATGACTTCATTATTTGAGAAAATAATATATTTTAATGGTTTTTTCTGAGTCTTATGTAAAAAACAAAATAAAGTAGTTCTTAAGATTCAATTGAGGTATTAAAGTATGCCCAAGACCCCCCCGCCAAAAAAAAGGGTATATTTGGATTACAGTGATAAGCATACAATATAACTGCATGGAACTACAATTATAATAACTTAGGGACTTATGAGCATGTTTACGGAAACACAAGTTTTGACATATTTTGAGTGCTAAATAATTTGTAATCAGTCAATTCAAATCAATAAGTAAAAGTAAGTTTGAGAATAAAGAGATGATTTGGACTATAATATAAAAACATAAACAGAACTTTGGTGATTGTATCTCTATCTGACAATATGCTTGTTACTGGAAAATAGATATCATTAGTTATTATACTGAATTTAGTTAAAAAATACTCTCCAATAATAGCTATAATGAATTTTGAAATTCTTTCTCCTTTTTCTTTTTTAACCTCCTCCTTCTTTCTTTCACTGCTTCTGTTTTGCTTCATCTGCATTATCAATTTATAAATCTCTTTTAAATTTTATTTTTTATCTTTCCTTCTTTTAACTTTTTAAATTTTCTTTTTTTCTTCTAAGCCTTCCCTATTATTTTTTCTTTTCTTTGTTTCTCTACTTTTTTTTACTTCTAATTATTTGAAAAATATATTTGAATTATCAGAATAAAGAAAATTTATTTCCTTCGTTAGTGTCTTTTACTGTGATGTTAGGGCAGAGATTAAAGACACATTTTTTAATCAGATCCCCAAAGAAATATTCTAATTTCAAAGCTTCATTTTATAAAGTCTAACCTATAGTGGTAATAAATCATTTTGCAAAGAGTAAATTGAATAAAATATAAGCACATACATTTCTAAGATTAAAAGCCTGCCATTTATATTATGTTTACTAGTATAATTTAACAATAATGTTATATGAAATTAGGCATACTTATCTAAAGAGAACAAAAGAATATATTATTTGATCTAAAAATAAATATCACTAGAATGATGTTCCATAATTAAATGGAACATTTATTGTTTGGCTACTTTATATTATTTTTATTTTCACAATTTTACATTGTATTTATTATTTCAATTGGCTAATTTTTCACTTACTCTTCTATTGAGAAATATTTATTTTATTGTACCATTGAAATTTAACCTGTACTTGATGCATTTACATTTTCACCTAGTGTGAGAAATTTTATCTGTGTAATGTTAAAACAATTAAACTTTTACTACCACTGATTAAAATTTTCCCAAATAGGCAGGCGTGGTGGTGCACGCTTGTAATCCCCGTGCTTGGGAGGCGGAGACAGAAGGATAGCTCAGGTTCGAAGCCAGCTGTGCTGGCTTAAGAGACCCTGTTTCCAAATAAAAATATATATATATTAAAAAAAAAACAGGTCTGGGAGTGTAGCCGGGCTTCCAGGAACCCCAGTAACACACACACACACACACACACACACACACACACACACAAAAAAAAAAAAAAAAATCCCATATAAAGAATAGATTTTATTTTTACTTACAATTTTTAAACAGTTCTTAAATATTTTCAAGAATATGTGTTTTAATTTATTAGTCCTTATATTTTCTCTAAATTAGGATATATAGTATAAATGCTAGTAACTATGAGGAATATATGTGTTATTACGTATACACATGTATGTGTGTGTGCACATACACACACTAATAAAATTATTTTAATGCAAAAAATTCATGTATAAAAGATCATAGTACTTGATGTTTGCAGGATAGCAATTATAAGTTTAGCACCCATAATACTTGAAGTAAGAAGTAATAGAATTACTTGTATTGTAGATTCTTTTCATGTTTATCTTTTTGATGAAAAAGACATTTGCTTTCCCTTTAGAGAAAAATGATCTCCTATAATTTAATACTTTACAATAAAAAGTTACTTCATTCTTCATTTAAAATCTATCTTGCAACTGAGGGTGTAGCTTATTGGTGTAGCTTTTTGTCTAGCATGTGAAATTCTGTATTTAATAACCAGCACTGAAAAATAAAATTAGTGTTTAATGTTTTTTATATTATTCTTTTTGAAGAATTTCATTACAGTAATGGTGTCAATCTTATTTATTTATTTGTTTATTTATTGGTGATACTAGGGTTTCTGGAAGCCCTTCTACCACCAGGCTATACTCCCAGACCTATTTTATACTTTTTTATTTAGAAACAGGGTGAACCTGCGCAATCCTCCTGTCTCTGCCTCCCAAGCACAGGGATTACAAGTGTGTGCCACCACACCCAGCAGGTGTCAATCATTTTTAAGCTTGTAATATATGTAAACCTAGTTTAATTCACTTATTTGTCGAACTTTATTTTTTTAAGTTTTATTGGCACATTGTAGTCATACATCTTAAAATGGCATAAGATGGTGGAGGTATATATACAAACATCACCCAATTAGCCTTTACCCATTCCCCACCCCATTCCCTCCTCCTACCTCCTTCTTATGTTTGCCATAGTGATGAACATTGATATGTTTGTTAAAAGTACATCATGTGTGTTAGAGAATTTTCCTCTCCCCCTTCCATCCTCTCAGTTTGCCTTTTTGCTCATCTTCTGTGCCATATGATCCAGTAATACCACTTCTGGTTATCTACCCCCAAAAATGGAAAACAAACTACCAAACTAATGCATACATACCTATGTTCATAGCTGCATAATTCACCATTGCCAAACTATGGAACTATGGAACCAGCCAGAAATTTACTTTTAAAGAATATATGAGGTGGATCCTAATGTTTCTATTTCACAAATCAGGAACTAGAGGCTGAACTAAGTTAAATAATTTCCTAAATTCACACACAAGAAAATGGTATGCTTTTATCACAGCTAAGAAAAATACCTCATTTTAATCAAAGAAGCATATTTAATATCTGGTGCCTAAAATCATAAGTGGATTTTAGGTAAAAGTTACAAATGGGTCGGGCATGGTGGTATAGGCTTGAAATCCCAGCTCTGGGGAGGCAGAGGACCAGAGAATTGTGGTTCTTGAACAGCCTCAACTATTTAGTGGAGCCCTTTGCCACTCAGTATAACCATGTTTCAAAAAAGATTAAGAAATAGAACTGGGGGTGTAGCTCAGAGGTAGTATGTCCCTGGGTTCTATTCCCAGAACCAAGAAAAAAGTAACAAATGTAATATTGAAAAAAAATTACTAGTTAGATCCAAAGATATATCAGTTACAATTAATGAACTGAATATCACCCCAAATTAAAGCTTTTTGTTTCTTTTATCCACTTAAAATATTTATACAAAATGCATAATGAACATAAGAAAGGACTTCACAACAAATCTGAACAATGCATTATATTTTGTTTTGAAATAATTTAAATATCCAAAACTAAGTAAAACATCAGTGAAGCACATTTATTAGTGACATGAAGTACCAATAAATAATTAAATTAGTAAAGCATATGAAATAAAAAGTGCAAATCAGGTAGTGAAAGTGAGAATCTAATAAAGAATAAAAGTTTTATCATCTTATGTACTTATAACTTTACTATTGAATTATAATTACACATCATAGTGAGATTCAAAGTGATACATTTGTATATACATGCATTTGTTAATGTGTTTCCTTCTGTATCCCACTCTTGTTTCCACACAGTACATGTTAGTAAGATTGATAAGGATGCCCTTATATATGAACATAACAATATCTGGTCTGTTTTCTTCCATGAGCATCCTTTATTCCCCTTCTTTTTCTACCCACCTTCTAATCCCCTTCACTATTCTACTGGTCTCTTTTATTCTGTAGTCCTTTTACTTTCTAAATTTCACATATGAAAGAAAACATACAACCCTTGACTTTCTAAGACTGCCTGATCGCACTTAGCAAGCTCCATAAGTTCCAGCAATTTTCCTATACATGGCCTATTTTCTTCTTATTTATGACAGAGTAAAATCCCACTGTTTATATATAACACCTTCCTTCCTTCCTTCCTTCCTTCCTTCCTTCCTTCCTTCCTTCCTTCCTTCCTTCCTTCCTTCCTTTCCTCCTCCTCCTCCTCCTCCTCCTCCTCCTCCTCCTCCTCCTCCTCCTCCTCCTCCTTCTTCTTCTTCTTCTTCTTCTTCTTCTTCTTCTTCTTCTTCTTCTTTTTCCTTCTCCTTCTCCTTCTTCTTCTTTTGCTTTTTTTGTACCAGGAATTGAACTCAAGGACACAATGTACCTTTGAGCTACACCTCAATCATTTTTTAAATTTAATTTTGAAAGCAGGAACAGGGGCTCACTAAATTTTTTAGACTGGCCTCAAACCTGCAATTTATTTTTTGTCTCAGCTGGTATTAGAGCCAAGTGCCACCACACCCACCTTTATTACCTTTTTCACTATGCATTCACCTGATGACAGACACACCTAGGTTAGTTTAATAATTTGACCATTTTAGATTTTATTTTTAAAGACCAGGAATGGTAATTGTTTTCTTTTGGACGAGGGCACTTCAAAATTAAGCAGCCAGCCACCATTCAAATATGGAACAATGCCCTAATTAAAAAATAAAAATATTTGCTTCCTTTCAAAACAAATTTGAGAGCATTTTTTTCTCCTTTGTGCTTGCCATAGTCATGGATAAAACATCCAGAGAGAAATTATAGATAGATAGATAGATACATAGATAGATAGATGATAGACATACTGGCAGTATTGAGGATAGAACCCAGGGACATTGTACCTACAAGCTGTACCCCGTCCCTATTTTTTAGTCTTTTTATTTTTGAAATAGGTCTCACTAAGTTACAAAGGGCCTTGCTAAGTAGCTGAGACTGTCTGAGAACTATGATACTCTGTTTCAGCCTTTAGAATGCAGGGATTACAATCATGCACCATTATGCCAAGCAACAGATATTCTAATTAAATAAAAATAGTTCATGGAAATCAAATATATACTAAATAATTAAAGAGATAAACTTACTTATGATAAAGTACATGATGATTTCATATAATTTCTGAGTTTTTTTGTGAAACAAATTAATCAAACAAAATGTATCCTGTGTAGAAGAATCAATCTTGAGATAAAGAAAAATGGCTAATAGTAAAATAAATTTAGTCACCTTCACAAAGTTACAGATATTAGAGCTTTCCTACTTTCAAGAGAAATCAATATATAGAAGTTAAAAGTATTATATTTAAGAAATATTAATATAAATTATATAAAACAAATCATTGATGAGGCAATTCTTATTAATGGCTAGTGAACACGAACTATTTTGTACCATTTTTCTAGACAGATTTTAGTGACATTATAATAGTGGATTGATATTGGCATTAATGGAATACTTTCAACACAAAATTTCTTAGACCCTACAAATTCAGCATTTATCCTGAATAACCTCTGAGTAGAACATTTTTTTAGATGTAGCATACCTTGTACATGTTTTTGTAATTTTTAAATCTTTCTAATATTTTATGCAAGAATATTTTTCTAAAAAATTTAAAGTGTAGATTCCTGTAACTTGTATGTGCTCAATATTTATTTTATTTTATTTTATTTTATTATTATTTTGGTGTGGGGGGGTAATGGATATGGAACCCAGAGGCATTCAACCTCTGAGCATCACCCCCAGGCCTATTCTTTATTCTTTATTTTGAAACAGGGTTTTGCTGAGTTGCATAGGGCCTCATTAAGTAGTAGCTGAGGCTGTTATTGAACCGCTATTCTCCTGTCTCAACCTCCCAAATTATGGGATTACAAATGTGCACCACCATGCCTAGCTTAATATTTATTTTAAAATATTATGTCATTTTCAAGAAAATGGATGTAGCTGAAGAACATTATCCTAGGTGAGTTTAGTCAGTCACAAAAAGTAAAGAACTCAGATGCTTTCCCTAATTTTCAGAGGATAGGGAAAAAATGAGTAATAGGAGGGACAATATATACAGAAAGAGAAACCTTAGATTAGAAAAAAAAAAGATTCCTCTTGAGAGAAATGGAAATGTGGAAGAGGAAAATGAAAACTCCCAAATGCACATGATGCAATTCCCAAACATATCAAATCAATCCCTTAGCAGAATATGAGGAGAGAGGGGGAAGAGAATAAAGTGTAAATTGGGGAAGGGTTAAATGAAATGTTTTATGTGGAAAATTTAAAACATGTTTAGAATTTCAGCTTTTCTGGTACTTACTATTCAATAAGAACCTGTATTACAGGATAGTCTAATCAGATAATGTTTGGAGAGAAGAGAGAAGAGTATACTGTTAATGTTTATAATTATGTAACAGGTATAAATGTTTCAAAAATAGAAAATAGAATAAAAAATAAAAAGAAACAAAGAGAATACCCACAAATATACTATGCCAATAAATATACGCCTGATTTAGAAGAGGTTAACTTTAGTGCTGTAAATTAAAGCAGAACTTCCCCAGGTGAAAAAGAATGAAAGTAGTATTTTGGTCAAACAGGATATAACTGCTGGGGATATAACTCACTGGTAGATCATTTACCTAGCTTGCTGTTATGCCTTGGATTTACACCAAAACATAAAAATATAAAAGAGATAGATCATTTTATATTATAATCTAAAATAAATCGCTTTATAATAAAGTCTTTCTTTTTCATATATATATAGATGATATAGATATAGATAAAGATATAGATATATGATATATGATAGGTAGGTAGATAGATAATAGATAGATGTAGACTGATACCTATTTATGTACAGGCATATATACATATATACATACACATATGTTTTTACTTACTCATACATTTAATGCATATATAAAATAAACATGCATAAAACCTATAGGAATACTTCTTTATATGTGTGTGATATAATTTACACACATATAGGTATGTGAGTGGATATATAATCCTAATCAAAATAATAATGTATATCATTGATTTATATTTTGATTCAAGTGAAAAATCCTACAATACCAATGAAAGATTGATGTCAAACTAATATAGACAATTTCTGAGTATAATTATTCCAGTCAGAAGGCTGAAGATATCTGAAGACTGAGAGATAAAAGAGAGAAGGGTTTCTCTGAGTAATTTAAAAGTATTAAGTGGAACTACGGCATAAAATATAAAACCAAAAGGTAGAAAACAGATGAGTTGCTGGGCGTGGTGGCGCACGCTTGTAATCCCTGCACTTGAGAGGTGGAGACAGGAGGATCGGTCAGGTTCAAAGCCAGCCACGCTGGCTTAAGAGACCCTGTTTCAAAAAAAAAAAAAAAAAGTATAAAAAATAGGTCTGGGAGTGTAGCCCAGAGGCAGAAGGGCTTCCAGAAACCCCAGCACCACCAAAATAAATAAATAAATAAATAAATAAATAAATAAATAAATAAATAAATAAAATTTAATAAAGAAAAGAAAACAGATGAGTTAAAGACTGAAATTCCTTTCATCTAAAGTTTTCACTGGCTGTTGATGAGTTATTAATGCACACAAATAATATTAATCCACTTATCACTTTTCATTTTGGAATTATTACTCTGTCATGGGGCAGAGATAAAATAAAAGGGAATAAGACTGAAGTTTGAAAAGAACACTAGATATCCATATGAGAGACAGGAATTATCATGGAGAAGAAATAAAATACAAAATAAAATGTATTTTGAAATAAAAATTTTAGTGAGATGGAGCATTTATGGATACTCCTGAATATTCTGATTCAAGATCTTTTAGTTATTTAGTAACAGAGAAAGAAAAATAAAATACAGTATAACATAACAAATAACTATGTTTAAATTTGTAGTATTTAAAATGTTCATTTACTTTAGAGTTACAAGCAGAAACTTTAATTCAGATGATTTCTGATTGTGAAAATGCACATAAATGTGATAGTTTTCCTGATTCAAATAATGGGCAATTAAATATTGTTTAATTTCATCACTGGAATTAATGTTAGATTAAATTAAAAGCTCTAATTTTCTATATTGCATATAATAAATACGAAATATTCAAATATATAAACAATGTTACTTTAATCAAAATACATCATCTTTCTATCCTTGGTAAAAAAAAATTAAAGTTTGAGAAATCAATTAAATTAGCTACTGGCAATCAAGAAAAAGATCTATTTTTATGTGGGAACACATTTTTTAGAAACACATCTTAATAAAGTACTGTATTTCATCTACATAAAAATTCTTGCCTCAGAAGTCATCTCTGTTGTTTTGTTATTGGTATTCTTTGTGTATCACTTGCTTGTTTGTGCTTGCATGTTTATGCTTGCATATATGTGTTCACTAAAATTTATTATATACAGACTGATGAATAGCATTTTTATACTTATTTGTCTTTCATAAACTTGGGTTTTTAAATTCATTTACAATTGGTGCTTGAAGCATATTTTTTAAAGTTATTATAACCAATTAATTAAAACATTTACTTTTCAGCATCATCTGAAATATTGTTTGATACCTACATATGTCAATTTTCACAATTTAAGCATCTAAGTGTGTAATTCCACAAATATCATGACACAATAATTGAGAAAATGACAGTGAAAGTGAGTAAAGTGTCCTTCAGTTCAAAGGTAGATGAATAAATATATCAAAACAAACTGAAGAACAGGTATATAAAAATCTCCTAAGATCATTTGTATTTAAAACTTAACTGTTGGTTCAGTAGCATCTAAATATTTGCCTCAGTGTTTAGTCAGAATTTAACTGAATTTGCAATACTAATTGCCAATTTTATAATTGCAGATAAAAAATGCAGCACATAATTAGACAGACCCATTATTATACATATTGTTTGCTGTGTAATAGTATTTCAAGTATGTATGTTGTTTAATGTAATTCAAAGTAATAATTTTTACAGTTATTGGAATCCAGAGTTATTGTTACCACATCATTTGAACAAAAACACTAGACATATTTTCTCTAGATTCATTGATTGGTCACATATTCACTTAATACCCTGCTGGCTTGGCAGATAAAAGCACTGTCCTTAGAGAAGGACACAATTTGTTCTTGTCTTTGTTGATGTATAAATTGCTATGGCTAAAACAAACTTTTGTTTGGCTGAGTAAAATTTTTTCTTGTTTATCAGAAGTTTGGTTTAGAGTTTTACTTTTATCATTAAATACACAGAACACAGGAACCAAAGCAAAACTATATAGTAAGAGGAAACATATTCTTGTTGTATATTCAAACATAAATCTTTAGCAAATGACCCTTAAAGAGATAAGGAAGCCTGGTGTGTGGACACACCCTTGTAATACCAGTACTTGGGAGGCAGAGACAGAAATCACAATTTGCAGCTAGCCTTAGCAACTTAGTGAGGCTCTGCAAATTAGTGAGATTCAGTTTTAAAATTAAAAAAAAATAGGATTTAGGGTGTAGCTTAGAGGTAGAATGTCCCTGGTTTTCATTCCCAATACCACAAAAAAAAGTTAAATAAATTTTTATTTTATTTTATTTTATTTTTTTAATTGGTGCATTTTAATCATATATCACATTGGAATACAAGACTTGAGAGGATAAACAAGCACATATCATCCAATTAGCCCTCATCCAGCCCCCATCCCATTCTCTCCCCCTCCCTCAATCCCATGCTTGTCTGGTGATTAACTTTGACACATTTGTTTATGTACCTCCTGCATTTTAAAGAGGCTCCATCCTCCCCTATTCCATACCCTCTGATTGGTCACCTTAGTTACTTCACCATAGGGCCTTTTCTATAGCTCGACCTTCTCCTATTGCCCCTTTCCTCCTAGTTTTGCTGATTAGGGGAAGCATCTGATTTTTATTTTCTGCGATATTTCTCTGTGCATGCCGTGTTGCAAGTACCGATCCCACTCTTGATGGCCCCAGTAGTGGCCTGGCTACCCGGTGGACTGATCCAGACCTCGCTGGCTTAAGCAGCAGCCTTGCCTCATAGGAGGCCCCGATTCTGGTCTTGCTGGCCCAGACACAGGCCTAACCCCTCAGCTGGCTCCGATCCCAGCCTCTCTGGCCCCAGCACTGTCCTAGCCTCAAGGCAGGCTCCGATACAGGCCTCGGTGGCCTCAATAGCAGCCTTGCCTCACAGAAGGCTCCGATGTCGGCCGCTGGCTCCGGCACCGGCCTAACTCCTTGGCAGGCTCTGATCCTGGCCGCGGAGGCCCAAGTAGCGGCCTTGCCTCAAGGCAGGCTCTGATCCCAACCTCACTGGCCCCATCACTGGCCTAACCCCTCAGCAGGCAATGATCAAGAAATAAATTTAACTTGTTGATCAGTTTTAAAAGCCTTTGGGTTGAGCTAAAACTCAACCCAAAAGACTTTTATAACTGAACACTAAATTTCACAAAGTGTCTGGATACAAAATCAATTTTTTAAAATTGGAAGCTTTTCTGTATATTAACCATAAATCCACTTAAAACATCTATAAAACATTTTCACACAGGGTATCTCACAAAAAAATAATCAATGATGGAAACGACCTCTACAAAAAATTATAAAAAATTAAAAAGATAAATCAAAATATAACTTAGAAGATGAAAATATCTTCCATATTCATGAATAGGCAGAGTAAATATCAGCAAAATGCACATGCTTGTAATCCCAGCATTTTGGATGCTGAGACAGAAGGATAGTGGTTAGAGGACAACCTCAACTACTATTTAGTGAGGCCCTTTGCAACTCTGTAAGTCCCTGTTCCAAAATAAAGAATAAAATACAGGGTTGGGAGTGTAGTTTGGAGGTAGAATGCCCCTGGGTTCCAACCCCAGTACTGCAAAATAAATAAATAAATAAATAAATAAATAAATAAATAAATAAATAATAAATAAAATGGCCATATTTCCAAAATTAATCTACATATTTAATGTAATATCCATTAAATTACAAAGGTCATATTTCACAGAGAGAAAAGTTTATTTGGGACAAAAATAACATTATAATCAATGTAGTTCTTAGCAATAAAAACCATGCAGGAGGAATCACAATACCTGACTTTAAAATAAACTACAAAGCCGTAGTAATAAAAGTAGCATGGTACTGGCACAAAGGCAGATACATAGACCAATAGAGCAGAATAGAAGACTTAGAAACCAATCCAGAAACTTACAACCAATTGATATTTTACAAAGGGGAAAAAAACATACACTGAAAGAAATATAGTCTGTTCAACAAATGTTGTTGGCAAAACTGGTTAACTATATGCAGAAAAATGGAAATTAACATCACTTTCTCACCTTGTACAAGAGTCGATTAAGATGGATCAAAGACTTGGAAATTAGACCAAAGACCTTGAGTCTCCCTGAAGAGAGCATAGGTCTAACAATGCAACATATAGGCAGAGGTAAAAACTTTGTCAACAAAACCCCAAAGGAACCAAAATCTAAAAAGAAGATTAATATGTGGGATTTCATTAAACTGAAGCTCTTCTGTACAACAAAGGAAACTTTCAAGAAGTTAGTTGAGACCCAAAAGAATGTGAGATTTATGCCACCTACTCCTCCTATAGAGGATTAATATCTAAAATATACAGAGAACTCAAGAAACTCAGCACTAAGGAAATAAAAAAAAAATCCAATCAAAAATGGCCAAATGATCTAGACACTTCACAAATGAAAAAAAAAATTGTGTGGTCCTGGGGATGGAACCCAGGAGCCTCTACCTCCAGACTATGCCCCAGACCTATTTTTTATATTTTATTTTGAAACAGTGTCTCACTAAGTTGTGGAAAGTCTCACTAAATAGCTTAGATTGGATTTGAATCTATGTTTTCCTCCTGTCTCAGCCTCCCAATTACTGGGATTACAAGTGTGCGCCACCACATCCAGCTCCACAAATGAAAAAAATTAAATGGCCAATAAGTGTATTAAAAATGTTCAACATCATTAGCAATCAGAAAGATGCAAATAAAAACTACCCTGAGATTTCACCTAACTCCAACTAGAATGGCAATCATTCAAAACACAAACAACAAATACTGGTTAGGATGTGGAGAAGTGGAAACTCTCATATATTTTTGGTGGAATTGCAAATAGGCACAATCACTGTGGAAAACAGTATGGAAGATCCTCAGCAAAATGGGAATGAACATACCACATGATCCAGCAATACCACTTCTGGGTATCTATCCAAAAGAATGGAAATGAAAATACCAAACTAATGCATGCATATCTATGTTCATAGCTGCACAATTTGCAATTGACAAGTCATGGAATCAGCCAAGATGCCTATCAACACATGAATTTATTACAAAAATATGGAATATGTACACAATAGAATTTTACTCAGCAATAAAAGCAAAACACAATTATACCATTTACAAAGAAATGGATAGAACTGGAACACATTATGCTGAGTGAGATTAGTGTGTCACCAAAAGTAAGAAATTAGATCTTCTTAAGCTAGGAAGAAAATATGTCATAGGAGAAAATCTAGACAAAGAAGGAGATACTATTGATGAGTAAATAACGTTACCTAACTGAAGGGAATGGGATGAGTAAAGAGGAAAATTCCCTAATATATATACTGTATATTAACAAACATAGAAAAGTCAATCACTAAGCCAAACATGAAAAGGAGGAAAGGGGTGAGAATGGGTGATGTGTGCATGTATGCCTCTACTATCTGCTCCATTTAGATGTATGGCTACAATGCACCAATAATTTTTTAAAAGTTCCCTAGGTATTGATAAAAAATAATTTTGAAAGAAATGTGTTTTGCTTTAAAAATTAAGCAGTGTTTCTCAATTAAGTGTATCCTTTCCTTACTATATGAAAATGAAATATTCAGGGATTGTGTCCAGGTTTCAGATATTGACAGTACTTCATAAATAAATAATCCCAAACCAAAGAATTATACATAAGAGTAATACTCTATTAAAATTAACCTACATTCTAAAGTAAAAAAAAATATGAAGATGTTGGTTTCCAGTGTAAATAGCTTCAGCAGCAAAAAGTGGCAGGAAGGTTACAAACTGGCACTAAGAACTCACATATCAATAAGAAGTAGCATTCGTGGTCTTAAATAAGTGACCACAAATACAAAGGAAAACTAAAAATGATTAAAAAAAAACTTCACAAAATTTTATCTCATAGGATACCTCTAGAATGGAGTGCATATAGACAAGTGAGTTTAAAAGAGAACACAAATGGAAATAGAAGCTTACTCTGAACATAATAAATGCCTACAATCTTATAAACTGTTATAAAAGTATTTTCAAATACAAATAAAAATCACTAATTTCAGGTCTAAGGCTTACTATGAGAAGATTTCTATTTATTATTGGGAGTATATTTGCTTTTTATTATCAAGTTGGATTGTTTGAAAAATCTAAATTATATATGATGGATAATCTGTATTGTTATCTTAATTAAACTAAAAGTCTCTTAGGACTAAAAGACTTTGGACATTTTTGGGTATTAATGAAATAAAGACTCCTGAGGCAGAAAGACTTTGAACTTTTTGGTGTATTAATGAGATCATTGACATATAGAAAAGCAAACTAAACAGAAAGTCTTATCCTGGTTGTGAGCAGCAGTGTTCAGTAGACTGGGAGTCTAGGTGGAATAAAGAGCAAAGGAAGGAGTAAGTGGCATAAGGTTTACTGTTTACTGTGATGACCATTTCTCCTGAATGGCTGCATCTCGTACTGCTACTGTCCCAAGAATATGGAATTCCCACTTCATTCTTTTGACTGGGACTATCCCCATTAATTCTATAGAGAGTTTTTAGGCCTTTGAATCTTATATGGGGACTATCTCATTGATTCCCTCATGTTCTGAGGCTCCTTATAATCAGACTGATTGAACAGTTACTGGTTCCATTGATTTTTTAATATGCAAGCAGGAACCTGGAATTACAGCTTCTAAGTGAAAGCCAATTTAATAAATACCATTTTGTAATATTCATACCCTGTGTGTTCTATTCCCCTAGAGAAGCTTGATTAATACACATATGGCTTAAATAATCTTAATACATAGAACATACCATGTAGACAACATATACATTGCTGTAGTGTAAAGATTTGAAAATATAAAAAGTATGTGGGTTTGAGATGCAGAAATACAGTGATCAACTGAATGTCAGTGATTTCAGCAGTATGTAATGTTTAAGTTTCTGCTTCTACTTTTGTAGACACTAATGTTAAAATATTTTTTATCAAAAAGTAGAACAGTTAAATAATTGTTAAATAAAATTTTATTTGGAAAAAATATCAAATAAAATATTATAAATTTAACTTCATATTCCTTCTCTATTTATTTATTTATTTATTTATTTAATTTTATGGTGCTGAGAATTGAACCCAGGGGCATTCTATCTACAGACTTTACTCCTAGTTCTTTTCATTTTTTTTTTTTTTTGGACAAAATCACACTAAGTTTTGAAGGCTGGCTTTGAACCTGTGATCTTCCTGTCTCAGTCTCCAAAGTACTGGAATTATAGGCATTCACTACCAAAAAGATGTTTACTGAGATGACTTGAAAAAAATTTAGGTTTTTTTAGATAAAAATGTCATTTAGAAGCTGGAGAAAAATTTAGTCATGATAAAATAATGAAAATTACATAACCTTATTAAATAGGTAAAAAAAAACAACAGTATGCTACCTTGTGAAAATTTTTTTAAAAAGTACGTCATATGTTTAGAAAAATATTTTAATGAGGAACTAGTATTCAGAATATAAAATTAAGCTGGGTGTGGTGGTGCATGCTTGTAATCCCAGTATTCGGGAGGCTGAGACCGGAGGATCGCAGTTATTGGACAGCCTCAGCTACTTAGTTAGGCCCTCCGTAACTTAGTGAGACTCTGTTTTAAAATAAGGAATAAAAAACAGGGCAGGGGGTGTAGCTCAGAGGTCAAATGCCCCTGGGTTTCATCCCCAGACCTGCAAAAAAAAAAATTAAATAAGTAAATCAAAATCTTATTTTAACAATAAATTTAGAAGACAGTGACCAAGGAAAGCAGCACATATTAGTTCTGCTGACACTCAGTCTCTATTGCCACGAAAACAGTGTTCAAACAAAAGAAAGAATACAGCATACATTTAAAAAGAGCAGGATTAGTGAAAGTTGCAGAATAAAAGCTAGGCGGCAGATCAGAGAGCAGAAAAGTACACTGCCTTTTTTCAATGGCTGTGGCCACAGGTGCTGCAGTGGCACCATCTTGCCTCAGCTCACCAGAATGAAAGAAACTCACAGGAAAAAAAAACAATGACTTACAACAAAGTAAGTGGCTTCAGCTTCATGGAATCGTAAGCCACCAGTTTCTACTATGTACACGCTGGCTATGACTTGCAGCAGTGATGGCCAAGCTATGTCCCCCAAGATTTAGAGGTTTGCTTAACAAAAGCATAAGTGAACCCTCTGTCCCCATGGGAGACTGCCCAGCATGGCCAAAGGGACTTGTGAAGTCAGCATTAAGTTCACAGTGTCTGAGACTTTGCTATTCAACCTGGCAAAGGTGGGGGATTGGAGTCATTTGGACATAGCAGAGACTTGGATTAGCAAACAGCACTCAGGGACAATCAGGTGAAGAATCCTACAGCCCCAGGACTCAGAGCCCTCAAAGGACCTCCAAACTCACCAAAGACAACCCAATCATGATGAACAGGAGAACTCAAACAAGCCCAGTCTGAGCTGTGGAGTTCAGGAACTCTTATGAATCCACTGTGTTTGGTCTCAGCGGCAACCACATCTACATAGGCAAGGAGAGACTAAGGCTTTGCATTGGTGAAAAGTGTGGAGGCAGACCATGCTTAACAATAGATCCAGATCCATTGATAACAATGAATGGCATTGACTAAGGGAAATTCAGACAACCAGACTTGCAGCAGAAAAGATGCTGGTGGGAACTGGCATCTATTCAGAGAAAGACTGCAGAGGCCAAGTCTGCTGAGTATTCATATATTTGTAGAGTTGCATTATTTTGTTGTTGTTGTTATTGTTGTTGTTGTTGTTGTTTTGGGGGGTTGTGTGTGCATGCCTGTTTTTTCTCTTCCAGACCCCTTTCAAAAGCTTCTTTCCTTGTAGATATTTGCTCTTTTCCCTCCATCCCTTTTTTTCTTTTTTTCTTTCTCTTCTTTACCTTGTATTAAATACACGTCATATCACTATATTAAATATACTGCAATGATTACTATAATCCTACTGTATATTTACTATCTCTAATCTGTATACTACCTTAACAATTCATACTTTTTTTTTTTTGGTGGTACTGGGGTTCTTGGAAACCCTTCTACTTCCTGGCTACACTTCCAGACCTATTTTTATACTTGTTTTTATTTGGAAACAGGGTCTCTTAAGCCAGCGCAGCTGGCTTCGAACCTGCACAATTCTCCTGTCTCTGTTTCCCAAGTGTGGGGATTGCAAGCGTGCGCCACCACTGCCAGCAACAATTCATACTCTTATTCTATTTGATCCTATCTATAGATTTGCCCTACTCTTACATTTATGACTTCACTTTCCTCCCCCTCAATCTTAATCTTTGAATACAACACAACTTGCTTTTGTATATGGCAGCTGACACAGACTAAGAAAAATCTATCAAAAGCAAACTTTTGAAAGATAAAAACTTCAAAAAATAAGAAAAAGAATAACAAGAAAGGAACGAGCTCCCTCATTTCCACAATAAGAGAACCTGACAACACACAACTGCAGGAATCACCAGAAGAAAGCAGCTGCTTTCATAAAATTTTTTTGTGATATTAATTCACATATAAATCCCAATACAATAATACTGAGAGACTTCAACACCCATCTCACACAGATAGACAGATTTTCTAGATGAAAGATCAATAAAGGTTCATCAGAAGTAAAGTACACTATAGACCAAATAAACCTATTAAAACATATATAATACTGCTGGGCATGGTGGCACATGCTTGTAATTCCTGCGCTTGGAAGGTGGCGACAGAAGGATCATGCAGGTTCGAAGCCAGCCACTCTGGCTTAAGAAACCCTGTTTCCAAATATATATATTATATATAAAGTCTAGGAGTGTAATCTGGAGGGAGAAGGGTTCCATTTCCAGTACCACCAAAAAAAAAAATTTATAGATTCCTATAGATTCAGAATATATTATTAACAGTTATTCAAGGTTTATTTTATAATATGTATTATTCTAAATACAATCTTATTTTATAATTTTAGTTATTTATATATTATATTTTATATTAGTCAATAAATGTCAAAACTGTGAACATGTGATGCCATACTTATCAGGATAATATACAATAAGTCATAACAAACTATAATCCTAAATTATCAATTGATTATCACAAAAATTACTTCTTAATCATGCTATCTATCTACCAAGGGTTGTTGAAAGTGATCAGGTTGCTTAGACAAATTGGATCAAGTGTGCTTCTGTAAACCAAGTGGGAAGAGTAAGCTATACACATACAGACTACACAGAGAGAAAAGAAAATTAATCTGATATTCACAATGTTCTTTCTAAATTTTGTGTTTGCTTCACTGGAATATATTATTTTTTAATTTATAAATTACAAAATTTATACTTGAGAAAATGTAGCCCAGCTAACAGTTTTAAGACTTCCAATTGAGAGGAAAAAGCAATTGGTTTTATTCAAATGATAATTATAGCACTTGCACAGGTATTGCATCTCTCTTTATGGTGTCATCAAGATTTCTGACTGTTTTCCAGTGATGTGAAGAGAAAAATATTAACAGTTATATTTATTTATAGAAATTGAATGTGTAATTAACATTCAAACGAAGGTAAAGTGTCAGTTAAGGCTGTTAAGTGTCATCTAATCAAATTTTATGAATTACTGTCACATTGAGCGGTGTTTTCTGGTGACATATTGGCTAAGGTGAGAAATGGAGATACAAATTAATTGAAAATCAATTTTTGGAATTGATAATAAGCTCTTAAGTAATATCTTCTTGGAAGGTAAGCACAAATACTTTAGGAAAGAAATAATAAGGACAGGGTTCTTGATGTAAATTCATTATTTAAGCATTCTTAATTTTATAATTATTACTAGCACTGTAATTATTTGTGTACCTGTTGGTAATCATATTATTTGTTTCTCAAAACCACTTTACTAATTACTAGGTTTTTGAAGATTTATTTTGTAGTATCTGATTATTTATCATTTGCCTTTATGATCCTATAAATTCATGATGTCTATAAGTTTTTTAGAGTATTCTCCTAATAATGAGACATTTATAGTGAAGGGGTATTAAGATGAAACATTTCATTGAAAAGGTCATTAAATATATAAATTTATAAGCAAGCTTATTTAAATGCTTCTATAATGGAAAGTTTGTAGGAACTACAAACATTCCTAAAGAGGCATTATTAAAGAAAGTAAAATAACAAATATATAAGTTTAAATTTATTCAGTGATTTGGAATATAAGTGCCTAAGACAACCTGAAACTCATTTAATTTTACAGTTTTCATATTAAGTTGCAGATTATTTTGGTCTCTAGCATTTGTTATTAGGACTTTTAGAAAGGCAAGAAATCTGTACTTAAAGAAGGATAAACACATTTCTAAGATAATTATGAGAGCCAATTTGTATATTTACATATAAAATTGATATTTAATACTATTTTCATCTTATATATAGGAAAATGCTGTCCATAAAGAATGACTCCAGTTTAAAATAATTTTAAACAATTTCAAATTTATCCAGTATAGGTGTTTTAAGACAGGGACTAAAATAGAGCATGGATGGCAGTTTACATGCCAATATGTTTTTTGTATTATTCTTTCCTCTGGTTATTTTTAACCAGAGGAAATTGTTCTTTTGATATTTTAGTGGTTATTTTTGGATTATGTGCAATTTTAATTAATAATATCAAAATCAATACTGTTCTGAAATTTCACTTCTTTCTTTTCTTTTGATAGCCTACTTTTTTATGTTTATTCTCATATACATTATGGAAGTATAATTTTATAGGTTGTTTTATCTTATATTTTTATATAAATTATAAATCAAATTTTACATTTAAAAAATTTTGTTTACATCAATTATATCCTAATAATGCTACTTCTCCTTTCCCCTAGAAACCTCCCTGTTCTTTATACATGGCCACTAATTTATCTGTTCTGCCAATCTTTTCTTTCAGGACATTCATAATTCTTTTTGGTGTCATAATCCTTTAGCATAAAAATATTCAGTGGCAGTTTTTGCACTTCATATCTTGAATTAACCAAATTTCTTATTTATAATTTATCAGAAGACTTTATCTTTTTAATAAAGTATTTTTGTAAGTATAACTACATGGTCGACAAAAGCTACTTTTGTTTATTTTTCTCATTTTGTTATAAAAATTTAAAGTTTTATTTTCATTTCTTTTGTTTCACTATGAATTCTGATGGTTAAGTGGAAGTTTGATATCATTTCCCAGTACACATTTTTTTCTCATAATATGGTCATATTATCTTTTATTTCCTGCTAAATTTATTTGAACATGAATATTGATTCACTTATATCATGTTTGGAAAGTTATTTTGAATTGTTCCTTCAGAATTTTTCAAACCTATTCACTCATTCTTCTCTTTTAGGAACTTTTTTTTTAATGTATGTTAGACAAGTGAATTTTTTTCCCCCTCAATGGCTATGATGTGCCATTTTAAAAAAAAATATTTTTTTGTTATCGAGATAGTATGATTTCTATTCATCACTTTGGTATTGAGATTTCTATTCACAGCATCTCCCCTCATTCCTAATGTGCTGAATGACTTCTCCCTCATTCCAAGTGTTCTGGGAAGCACAGAAAAAAAATTACCCCAGAAATTGTAATTGTCAGTTCTGTGCATATTTGATGAGTCATTATAAAGACTTTAGATTCTATTAGCTTCTTTTTAAATAAAGTTACTTTCCTCTGGTGAGGTTTTCAATTACTGACTGAACACTTTGTCCTCATGTAGCCTTACTTAACACTTTTTGGGAGGAATCTGCGTAAATTATAACATGTCATTCAAGCTCCTCGAACATGGCAGAATTTAACTTCAAACTCTGTTCTACTGTTTTTGCGACCCTAAGTCTGTAATCATCTTGTAAGTGAGACCTGTGATGTCTGGCTGGTGCTTCTGAGAAATCAAATGGTTCATATGATTTTGATTCCCATCTTCTTCAGCAATTTTGGTTTGACACATAATATAAAATGTGAGATTCCAGTATTCTGAGGGTAATAGAAGCTCTCATTTCTTTGGAGAGACTTTCTGCTTCTATAGAGGAAGTAAAAAGAATACTATCTAAGAGGATGACTTCTGATATGATCTGGAAGTTAATTATGCTTCAAAGTGCTGTGGACTGGAGTGACCAATGATGTGACTATACTTGTTCTACAATATGTTACAGTTGTCTTTGAACAATTCAGCTCTGTCTGAATACTATCATATGTTACAAAACACTATAATGTAAAATGATCAAGTATATTTAAATTTCTTTTTATTGTATATATTGTGCTTTCTACATACTTGCTGAACATTAATTCTTTGTAAATTTGCTGACATTGCATATTATTTATAAAGTTATAGCTCCACAATTCAGTAGAACGTTTAATTTTTATACAATGACTATATTACTTAGTTTTATTTCACTATACTTTATATTTTATGACACAAAAATAAAATACCTTAGGATAGCAGACTTATTCATCATGTGGTGTTCTAAAATATATGAGCTTAATTGTCATCCAAGACAATAAAAAATAATAAAAAGAATCTCTCTCCGAAGTCAATGAGGATATTTAAAAACCTATACATACTTTTGGTTTGTGGAATACTATGTGATGGTAATTTATTTATTTATTTATTTATTTATTTATTTATTTATTATGTATTTATTTATTTTTGGTGGTACTGTTGTTCCTGGAAGCCCTTCTACCTCTGGGCTACACTCCCAGACCTATTTTATATTTTTATTTGGAAACAGGGTCTCTTAAGCCAGCGAGGGTTGATTAGAACCAGAGCGATCCTCCTGTCTCTGCCTCCCAAGCACGGGGATTACAAGGGTGCTCCACCACTCCCGGCTATGTGATGGTATTTTAAACAAAAGAATATAGGTTGTGTGATTCAATACTCATCTGTGTAAAAAAGACTAAACACAGATCAGTGTTGTTATTTAATAGTGGGATAAGTTTGATTATTATTATGTTAGAATACATATTAGAGTATGCAAGTCACCCAAATATATTCTTCTGTAATAGAATACACTTTATTTCACTGAATTCATTTTTAAAAGGAAGGCAATTAAAAAGAAAGATGCAATGCTTATTTTTATCCTAAATCATACTTTATCATAATGCATACTTTTAGATACATATTTAAAGAGGACCTATCATAAATTTTTATGTTGTACATGGAGAAAAGTGGGTAATATTAAAAATATGTAATATTTTACAAATTGTATGGACATAAATGGCACAAATATCTGGTAATATTTTATTTTAGAAATTTACAGCAATTCAATTATCACAGAAATATTTTTATTCAAATGCTATAAACATAAATATAAATAGACTTTTCTTCCTGATCTCTTTATTAATTTTTATTAATATAGAAAAGAATTAAATGAGCATTCAAAGTATATTCATGTTTACTTGAATTTTGAAGGACAGGTTTTATTTCTTGGAGCATTTGTGATCTGTGAGAAAGACAAAAATTCTCACTCCTCTTTTTTTTCCCCCTAGGGTCTCAGAACAATAATGAGATGGATTTGAGAACAGATCATTCACCAAGAAATAACTGAGTGTTTTGAAAATGAAGTCTACAGTAATAATCATTAATATTGGGAGATGAATTTCTCTAGCACAATTAAGTAGTTATTGTTAACCTATTACTTTCTCCAAATAAATATTCACTTGGATTTTCAAACAGTTTATTAGCTGCTTTAGGTTGAGGTGTTTTATTTGCACTTTACCTCTTAAACCTTTTCACCCTTTTTTTCTGAGTGTAGAAGATACACAGTAGAGCCTAGAAAGTAATGTTTCAAAACTGGATAAAAAAAAAAAAAACAGATTTACTTGTAATCTCAGCATTTGGGAGGCTGAGACAGAAAGATCACGGTTCACAGACAGCTTCAGCTTCTTAGTGAGGCCCTCTGGAATTAGTAACACCTTGTTTTAAAATAAAAAATAAAAAAATAAGACTGGGGGTGTAACTCAGAGGTAAAATGCCCCTGGGTTTCATCCTGAGTACCACAAAAACGTATTAATATACTCAGTCTCAATTCTGTAAGGTATAATAAGGGAAAGATAATGGCTATTATTAAGGGTATAGTAAAAATTTAAAAATATCTTTTTTAAAAACAGTAATTTAAAATAAGTGTTTAGTTATTTTTTCTTTTCATGGTTATATGACTTCATATAATCACATAGGATTCTAAAGTAAAATACACTCATTCTCTTTAAAAATGAGATAGATTAATAATTGTGAATTTAAATTGTTTCATAGCTCTAGCAATATCATAGATTTTTTTTCTTTTTTTTTAAGCAGGCTAGATATTGGAAAGAAGTAGAAAGCATCCATTCATTTGTTGTTTTACTAATTCTGTGAGTATGGAAAATCTACTATATGGTAAGTTTTATGCAAAGTTCTTGAAATAAATTATTGAGGAAGATAAATATGATCTTGCTATAGTAATCTCTGCAATTTATCTCAAGATAAAGTTATAAATAGATATAAGGATTATACTTGTTTATGAAAAAGAGGGAAGATGAATGAATCAAGGATTTTTATAAAAATATATATCTTGGTAGAATCTTATTTTACCTGAAACGAAGGTTCAATGTAGATTAAAGTTTTTCCTAGGACAATATTGTACATCCACATGTGCGTGTGCATGTGCACACACACACACACACACACACACATACACACACACACACACACACACCCCAGATGGATCAATAGATGATAGAGAGATAGTTGGTAGATAGACACAAATCTTTCAATTCTAGAATGTAGAACTGAGTGGGAGGAGAGGAAAAATAGATTGATTGCACAAAATATGAGTATAGAGAGAAACTCTAGGGGAGTTAAGGAAGAGTGATATCAACATTATCGAGTATTACACTTAGTTTGTACAGCAGAGGCAGTCCAATTATATATATCAAAAAGAGGTAACCCGGGGAGTTAAAGATTTCTTGCTTAAAGTTTTATAAGGAAAAAATGTTAATAGAAAATATTATCTGATGAGTTTATTTGCTAAGGGGCATCTAGAGAAATTAACAAAAAAGATAACAGAGGATGTAGAAAGTGAGCAGTTAAACAAAAAAGAAGATCAGAGAAAAATTTTGATATTCAGCCAAGATTAATTAAAAATATGTGGATCATCCGGGTTCGAAGCCAGCCTCAGCTACTTAGTGAGGCTCTCAGCAACTTAGTGAGACCCTATTTCCAAATAAAGTATAAAATAGGTCTGGGAGTGTAGCCCAGAGGTAGAAAGCCTCTGAGTTCCACCCTCAGTACCACCAAAAAAAGGATAAATAAATAAATAATTTAAATAAAAATATGTGGATCCATGCATTGTTGTCAGGTATGCTTAGTGCAAATCTGTGTGATTTCTTATAGGGCAAACCTTTTCATCCTCCCTAATATTATGGACATATACTGGGGAAAGTTTTTTCTAAATTATAAGGAAGCACTTACAAGTAAACCTTATAAAACATTCAAGAAATATTCTACATTAACGTTAGTATTTTTAACAAAATGGTGCCAAGGAATTGAATTAGACTAGAATGAATAGTAATGATTTTGAATGTATTGGTTCTGAGTGAAAGATATTTTGATTCAATAAGAAGGAAAAAAAGTCAGTTCAAGTGACCAGGCTATATCTCTATCCCAAACACTTATCTCTGAAACAAGATAACATAAAAATAAAGAAGTGCATTGAAATGCCTTTAAAACAGGGAAAACCCTGCCAATTTGATATTATATAATCCTCAATTTTATTATATAATAATCCAATTTAAAAATAAATAGAATCAGCTGGGCATGGTGGCCCAAACTTGTAATCCCTGCACTTAGGAGGCTGAGACAGGAGAATCGCACAGGTTCGAAGCCAGCCTCAGCTACTTAGTGAGGCTCTCAGCAATGTAGTGAGACCCCGTTTCCAAATAAAATATAAAATAGGTCTGGGAGTATAGCTCGGAGGTAGAAAGCCTCTGGGTTCCACCCCCAGTACCACCTAAATAAATAAATAAATAAATATAGAATCATTACATTTCTCTTAAAATGCCATCCTGCTGTGGACACACATAGTGAATTATTTCTTAACAGCTCCATTATTTATACAGAAAAATAATTTTAATAATAAAGTTGAACAAGTGGATTTTGTATATGAC
Organism: Muscardinus avellanarius; assembly: GCF_963383645.1. Lineage (NCBI taxonomy): Eukaryota > Metazoa > Chordata > Mammalia > Rodentia > Gliridae > Muscardinus > Muscardinus avellanarius. Next base: position 33,295,325 of record NC_137791.1, read on the forward strand.
ATAAAACATACTCTAAAGAAAAACACCAGACTTTATAATTCAACATTTTATTCATAATTTTAAATTTAAAACAAAAATTCTAAATATACCATAGAACAAGAGAATTGAAGTAATTCACATTCTTCCTTTATAATTATTGTGCTGTCATTCTTAATTTAAAATTCCTTCACTGATTAAAATATTGCATGATATTAGAGACAAAACTAAACTTTAAGTAAAACTGCCTTTTTTTCCACCACAAGTTATTCCATTTTTTAAGTTAGTGCAATGTAATCAAACATTCTGATTCAATGCAGTATAATAAAGACATATATGCACACAGAACTTGTTGAGTTCTCCCTCATTTACCACCTCACTCCTTTTTCCTCCCCACCTTTTCTGTTCAGCACGATGACTGGCTTTCATAAGTTTGTTCATGTATACTATGTCCATTGAGGTACTTCTTTTCTTAAGTCTTTCTTCCCTTCTTGTCTTCCTCAGTCAGGACCCCTCCTTCACTTCACTAAAGATTCTCTTTTCTCTGGAATACCTCCTGTGTCACAATTTATTCCTAGCTTTTACTTTTGTGGGAAATCATGCAACTGTTCATTTTTTGTGACGGACTAATTTCACTTTCCATAATACTCTACAGTTGCATCTATTTCCCTGAAAATCATGGAATTCTGTTCTTGTTTGTGGCTGAGTGGGATTCGTGTGTGTGTGTGTGTGTATGTGTGTTTGTGTGTGTGTGTGTGTATACATATATACACATATATATACATATATACATATATATACATATATACATACACACACACACACACACACACACACACTAATTTTGTAATCCATTAATCTGTTGATGAACATCTTGGCTGTTTCCATAAATGCTGGTGAGGATATGAAGAAGTAGAAACACTGCTGGTGGGATTGCAAATTAGTGCAAGCACTTTGGAAAACAGTGGAGAGAAACCTCAGAATGAACCTATACCACTCCTGGATGTCTACCCAAAGAATTGAAACCAGTCGATAGCAGTAATTCATGCATATTTATGTATTTCTGTTTATAGTTGCACAATTCATAATCTCCAAAATATAAAAATTTCAATTTTTTTGGTACTGAGGATGGAACCCAGGGGCATTTTCCCTCTGAGCTACACCCCTATCCTATTTTTTAAAAAACAGGTTCTCACTAAGTTAAAGAGATCCTCACTGTTTGCTAAGGCTGCCATTCTCCTTTTCTAGCCTCCCAGGTACTAGGATTGCAAGTCTGAGCCACCATGCATGGCTTAAAATTTGACTTTAAGCAGAATCAAATCTTGAAGAATTTATTTTTTAAAATGTGCATACTCAGCCAGGTGTGGTGGCACATGCTTGTAATCCCAGCATTTTGGAGGCTGAGACCAGAGGATAGCTGTTTGCAGACAGCTCAACTACTTAGTGAGGCCCTCTGGAACTTATTGATACTCTGTTTCAAAAGAAAATAATAAAAATTAGAGCTGGGGGTATAGCCCATAGCTCAAAAGCCCCTGGGTTCTATCCCCAGACTCACACACACAAAAATATAAATAAATAAAATGTGCATACTCTTTAAAAAGCTGATTTTATTGTGTAAGAAGTTTTCAAAATTAACTTTTTATAGAATGAATATAGAATGCAATGATTATAGAATCATAAATAATAAAAATCCATCAATCTAAAACATATACACATTTATTTATACCCACGTATATTTAATACAAATCACAAAAATTTTTGGAACTCACTTCAGTTTTTAATAAGGGTATTTTATAATGGACTTATTTAAAAATTTTAGTACATGTTGATATTATATAACTAAACAATATTAAATTCATTTAATTTTAGATTATAAATTAATTCCTTATAGAAATTATACTAATCTGTTATAGGCACACAGAACAGATATCTCTCAGTACACTAAACTTGGCACAGTACTGAATCATATCAACTTTAAGAACCATTGCCTGATATTGGTAAAAGTGTGGAGTTTGGTGGTAAATGCTTTACTATGCTACACTGGAGGTGATGAAACTTACACAGCATTAGAATTAAATTCCCTTGCCAGCTACGAGCCATTTCTATTAAATTGCAGCTTGGCAAAATGATTTTTCTCTTTAAGCTTATCTGTTACTAAATCGATAATCTGATGACCTCCTATTGTGTTCATGGTAGGAAAGCAATACTAATCCATTCCCCTTGCTTTCTGTTTATACTCAGTACAAGAGAAGAAAAACTCAATCCCTTCAACAAAGTCATTTCTAGTTTTCAAACAACTGAATGTGGCACCCAAGGACAAATCTTTTCTTTCCAGTCCATGAGTGGGATGTGGGCTGAGCAAGGGTCAATCTAGTTTATATATTCATAAAGAAAAATCTATTATGATAATGTGTAGTTTTACTTAGAGGCTATATTCACAACAGATATAAATAATATTCTGAAACACTGAATATGTGAATGAGGTTTTTGCGAGGTGGGGACTAAAATTTTGTGTAATTATCAGTGGAAATAGATAAAACTGGAGAATAACACAAAATATATACGGTAAGAAGTATATAGAGGTGGAACCATAGCAAGTTAGAAAGTGAAAATATTTTCTTTAAACACAAGGACACAATAGATATGCTCAAGGATCCAAAATAACTATTACTAAATAGTGATGTATTTTATAATTTCTGCTGTGCTGTATTAATAGACTGAGATAGACTGAGAGTATATATCAGTGGTAGTCAAGAGCAAAGGCATCCATGAGGTCCTATGACTCAGCCTGATCGCAGTAACATAAAACAATTTTAGAAAGAACAAAAGTTATATATTAAAAGGATATGGTTCATCTAATCACACGCAGCTGCAAATACTGAGACAAAATTTCAATTTGGCTCATCATAAGAAATATTCACACATAACCTGTTTAAAATATAATTTTTTTTAGTCCTAAGAATGGAACCCAAGGGCATTCTACCTTCAAGCTACACCCAAGCCATATTTCTTATTCTATTTTTTTTTTTTTTGAAAACAGGGTCTCACTGAGTTGCAAGGGGCCTCACTACTTAGCTAAGCTTGTCTGCAAACTGTGATCCTCTTGTCTCAGTTTCCCAAATACTGGGATTAGAAGCATATGCCACCATGCCTGGCTTTAATAAATTTTTAATAAAAGAAAAGTGATATAAGAAGGATAACTAATTAAAACTTGATTGCTGTTAGCTGAGGGTCATCAGACAATACATGTAAGAGCTCAGGTTGAAATTCAACAGTTCATTCTAAAGATGTTGCTCCAAAATGATAAATTAAATGTCCACTACCTTTGATTTTTATGTATTTAAGTTTAATACCTAAACATATTAACAAAGAATTAGAAATATATTTTTTTTGTGTGGGGGGGGTACTGGGGTTCTTGGAAACCCTTCTACCTCCAGGCAAAACACTCCCAGACCCATTTTTATATTTTTATTTGGAAATTTATTCTCTTAAGCCAGCATGGCTGACTTCAAACTTACATGATCCTCCTCTCTCTACCTCCCAAGCATGGGGATTATAAGCCTGCTCCACCATGCCTGGCAGAATTTGAATTTTATAAAATGATTTTTTTTTTTGGTGGTACTGGGGATGGAACCCTTCTACCTCCGGGCTACACTCCCAGCCCTATTTTATATTTTATTTGGAAACAGGGTCTCTTAAGCCAGTGAGGTGCTTAGAACGTGCACAATCCTCCTGACTCTGCCTCCCAAGCACAGGGATAACATGCGTGTGCCGTCACGCCCAGCAATAAAATGCTTATTTTTATAATAAAAATACATGTCCAAAAGAAATACAGAAACAATGCTATCATCTAGAAATTTCAACAATAATATGTTCTAATTAAATTACTTATTTTATAAATTGTATTTTCCAAATCTAAATATTTTATTATATTTTGTACATGAGGGCTTACCATTTGCTGAGTTAAAATATTACAAAAATCACTTTTACATATATAGTGTATTAGTTTATCATAATTGATAATAAAATAGAATAATTAGTTTAACACAGTTTGATGAAAATACTTATAAAATAAATTATAAAATAATAAATATAGGTGCACATGCATTAATGTGGTAGTTTGGTTTGCTTTTTTTTTGGATAGATAATCAGAAGTGGTATGGCTGGGTCAAATGGTAAATTTGTCCCCATTAAAATAAATTATAAACTTTATTTTATAACATCACAAATTTGGCATAATATTACAGTGAGGTTTTTCTTAAAAACTGATAAATATAAATTCGTGCTATAAGGATAAAGTAAAGTTTTTACAGGAATATTTTCTTTTTCTTACTTTTTTTATTGGTGCATTGCATTCATACATCATAATGGGATAAAAATTACTAGTGTAGATATATATGCACATATCACCCAGTTAGCCCCTACCCAAACCCACCCCATTTCCTCCCTATCCCTCCTTCCCATGCTTGGCTTAGTGGTTGACTTCTATATGTTTGTTTAAGTACGTTATGTGCTTTAGAGAGTTTCTTTCTATTCCCTTCCTGTCCTCTCAGGTTGCTTTATTTGTTCCTCTATAGGATCTCCTTTTTCACCTAACATTCCTCCTATGTCCCGTTTCTCCTTAGCATTCACATATTAGAGAAAACATCTGATTTCTTATTTTTTGTAACTGACTAATCTCACTTAAGATAATGTCCTCCATTTCCACCCACTTCCCTGAAAATGATGTAATTGTGTTTTGTTTTTATGGCTGAGTAAAATTCCATTGTGTACATATCCCACAGTCTTTTAATCCATTCATTTGTTGATGGATATCTTGGCTGGTTCCATACTTTGGATATGGTGAATTGTGAGCTACGGACATAGATGCACATGCATTAATTTAGTAGTTTGGTTTGCTTTTTTTTTTTTTTTTGATAGATAATCAGAAGTGGTATGGCTGGGCCAAATGGTAAATTTGTCCCCATTCTTCTGAGGATCCTCCATTCTGTTTTCCAAAGTGGTTGCACTTATTTGCAATCCCACCAACAATGTTTTAGAGTTCCCACTTCTCCACATCCTTGCCAGCATTTGTTGTTGTTGGTGTTTTGAATGATTGCCATTCTAGTTGAAGTTAGGGGAAACTTCAAGGTATTTTTGATTTGTATCTCTCTGATTGCCAATGATGTTGAGCTTTTTTTACACATTTATTGACCATTTGAATTTCTTCTTTTGTGAAGTGTCTATTTAATTCACTTGCCCATTTTTTATTGTTTTTTTTTTAGTGTTGAGTTTCTTGAGCTCTATGTATATTGTAAATATTAGTCCACTATCTGAGGAGTATGTGGCTAAAATCTTCTCCCATTCTGTTGGCTTGAGGTTCTTGAAAGTTCTCTTTGCTGAAGAAAAGTTCTTCAGTTTGATGCAATCTCACATATTGATTCACCTTTTAGTTTCTTGTGCCTTTGGGGTCTTGTTGAGAAAGTTTTTATCTGACCATTTGTGTTGCAGTGTTGGACCTATGCCTTCTTCAAGGAACCTCAAGGTCTTTGGTCTAATTTCCAAGTCTTTGATCCATCTTGAATTGACTACTGTGGGTGAGAAAGTAGAATTTATTTTAATTTTTCTGCATATAGTTAACCAGTTTTGCCAACATCATTTGTTGAACAGACTTTCTTCCAGTGTATTTCTTTGGCCCCTTTGTCAAAAATTAATTGGCAATAAGTGTGTGGATTTTTTTCTGAGTCTTCTATTCTGTTACATTGGTCTATGTATCTCTTTTTGTGCCAGTACCATGCTGTCTTTATTACAGTAGCTTTGTAGTATAGTTTAAAGTCAGGTATTTTGATTCCTCCTGCATGGTTTTTCTTGCTGAGAACTACTTGGCTATTCTGGGTTGTTTTTTGTTCCAAATGAATTTAAGGACTGATTTTTCTATGTCTGTGAGGAATGATCTTGGTAGTTTAATGGGCATTGCATTAAATCTGTAGATCACTTTTGGAAGTATAGCCATTTTGATGATACTTATTCTGCCTATCCATGAACATGGAAGATTTTTCCATTTTCTAAGATCTTCGATTTCTTTTTTCAATGTTTTATAATTTTCTTTGTAGTGGTCTTTTACCTCCTTAGTTAAGTTTATTCCTAAGTGTTTTATTTTTTTGTGGGAGATCCTGAGTGGAAGTGTTTTCTGAATTTCTTTTTCAGTGGATGTATGGTTAATGTACAGAAAAACTTCTGATTTTTTTTAGATTGATTTTGTATCCAGAAACTTTGCTGAATTTGTTGATCAGTTCTATAAGCCTTTTGGTTGTGTTTGTTGGGGTTTCTAAATAGAGTATCGTGTCATCCGCAAATAGTCAAAGTTTGAGTTCTTCTTTTTCTATTTCTACACCTTTGATTTCCTGTTCTTGCCTTATTGCTCTGGCTAGAGACTCTAATACTATATTGAAGAGAAGTTGTGATAATGAACAACCTTGTCTTGTTCCTGTTTGTATGAGAATTCTCAAAGTTTTTCTCCAATTCATATGATGTTGGCCATGGGCTTATTGTTGATTCCCTTTAGGATGTTGAGGTATGTTGATTCTATTCTGATTCTCTGCGGTGCTTTTATCATAAATGGTTGTTGGATTTTATCAAAGGCTTTTTTAGCATCTATTGAAATGATCATGTGATTTTTGTCTTTGGTTCTGTTTATATGATGAATTACATGAATTGATTTTCATATGTTGAACCAGCCTTACATCCCTGGCATGAAGCCTACCTAGTCATGGTGTATGATTTTCTTGATGTGGTTTTGAATGCATGTTGCTAGTATTTTGTTCAGCAGTTTTGCGTCCAAGTTCATCAAAGACATAGGCCTGTGGTTTTTCTTCCTTGAACTGTCTTTGTTTGGTTTTGGTATTAATGTGATGTTGGCTTCATAGAACATATTTCAAAGGGTCCCATTTCTCTCTATTCCATGAAATAGATTGAGAAGTATCAGGATTAGTTAGCACTTTAATAAGTGTTTTATAAAATTTACTTGAGAAGCCATCTGGTCCTGTACTTTTCTTTGATGGTAAGGTATTTATTGCTGTTTCAATCTCTTTGATTGCTATTGGTTGGTTTAAATTTTCTATGTCTTCTTGACTTATTTTAGGAAGGTTGTATTTACCTAGAAAGTTGTCAATTTCCTTGAGATTTTCCATTTTGTTGGAGTATAGATTTTCAAAGTGATTTCTGATAATCCTCTGGATTTCTGCACTGTCAGTTGTGATATATCCTTTCTCTCCTTTTTAGTTTAATTGGCTAGTGGTCTATCTATCTTGTTAATTTTTTCAAGGAACCAGCTTTTGGTTTTGTTGATTTCCTTATTGTTTTTCTATTCTCTACCTCATTCATTTCTGCTCTGATTTTAACAATTTCCTGTCTTCCACTGGCTTTGAGGTTAGTTTTATTCCTGTTTTTAAGGGCTCCATGATGTGTCATTAATTTATTTTTTTTAAATTTTCTGTTTTTCTTATGTGAGCACTAATTGCTATACCTGTTTCTCTTAATACTATCTTAAATGTGTCCCAGAGGTTTTGATATGTTGTATCTCTATTTTCAATTTCTTTTAGGAAATTTCTTTATTTCATCCCTTCCTTTTCTATGACCCATTCTTCATTTAGAACTGTGGTGTTTAGTCTCCACATGTTAATGTGGTTTTCCTGAGTCTTCTTATAGTTGATTTTTAATTTCAGTCCATTACCTTCTGAAAAGACACAGGGAATTATGTCACATTTTTAAAAAAATTTTCAGTGCTCACTTTGTGACCCAGGATGTGATATATTTTGGAGAAGGTTCTGTGAGCATCTGAGAAAAATATAAACTCCACTGCAGTTGCATAAAATATTCTATATGTGTCTAACAGGTCCATTTGATTAATGGTGTTCCTTAGGTCTGAGGCATCTTTACTGACTTTTTGTCTACAAGATCGATCCAATGGTGTGAGAGGTGTGTTGAAGTCTTCCAGTATTATTAAGTTGAGATTTATTTATGAATTAATGTCAAAAAATGTGTTTTATGAAAAAAGCTGCATGCAAGTTTGGGGCATAAATTTGATTATCTTGATTTCCTCAAACTGGATTGTTCCTTTTACCAGTAAAAACTGACCTTCTTTGCCTCTCCTATAAGTTTGGGCTTGAAGTCTAACTTATCTGATAGCATAGTTACAATTCCTGCTTGTCTTTGAGTTTCATTGCCATGGATTATCTTCCTTCAGCCTTTTACTTTAAGTATGTTGCTATCTTTACTTGTAAAGTGTGTTTCTTCCAAGCAGCATATAGATGGGCTCTGGTATTTAATCCATTTTGCCACTTTTTGTCTTTTTATTGGGGAGTTGAGGCCATTTACATTCAGTGTGATTACTGAGAGATGATTTTTAATTCCTAACATGTTGAGATTTTACTTCTGTTTGAAATAGTTCTTCTCATCTTATTTGTCTGCTGGATGGAAATTCTTGTTTCTCGGGTACTGGCATGTATTACTTGTTTCTTCTTTGTAGTTAATCTCTTTGAGTATTTTCTCTAGTGCTAGTTTTGAAGACATAAATTTCTTCAGCTTTTTTGTCATGGAAAATATTTATTTCCCCATTTAATTTGAGAGGTAGTTTTGCTGGGTAGAAAAGTTTTGGCTGCAATTTTTTTTTTTTTTTACAGAGTTTGGAATATGTTACTCTAGGCCCTTTTGTCTATCATGACTTGGTTTGGGGAGTCTGGAGTGATTCTAATTGATTTTCCTCTGAATGTCACTCTGTCTTTTGTTTTTGTTGCCTTTAAGATTCTTTTATTGACCTCTACATTGGTCATTTTGACTATTATGTCACATAAGAAACTTTATTTCTGAACTTGACTAAAGGGGGTTCTATAAGTTTCCTGTACCTGAGTGTCAATCTCTTGCTCTATGTTTGAAAAGTTTTCTGTTATTTCTTCCTTGAAAACATTGTTGAGCCCCTTGATTTTACCTTCTTTTTTTAACTAAAAAAAGAATAGAAAATAGGGCTGAGTGGAGCTTGGAGCGATTTCACCTTCTTTTCCTTCCTCTATGGCAATTATTCTTAGGTTACCTCTTTTAAGATGTGCCCATATTTCTTCAATGTCCAATTTCTGCTGGTGAATTGTGTTTTTTTTTCCCAATGTTATAAACTATGTGTTCATTTTGGAGTGATCATCTTCTAGCAGCAAGATTCTATTCTCCATGTTGTCTAAGCAACTATTTATAGTTATAATAGATGTCTTTACTTTGATGATCGCATCCTTTACTTCTTTCAGACTTTCTATAAATTCTTTTTGAAATTCCTGCATTATTTCTACAGTTCCATTTCTAATTTGAACTTCTGGAGATGTCTGCAATTCTGTGTTATCAGGTTCTTTAATTGTGGAGTTGTGGGAGCTCATTTTTTTCTTGTTGTTCCTCCTTTTCATGATTTCAGAAGTTTGTCTCTGTTGTTTTTGATAGAATTCTCTGTCTCTAGTTGTCAGCTGGTATATCCAAGGGCAGGTTGTATTGTATTCAACAGTGAAGGTTGAGGAAGAAGAGAAGTGCAGGAATAAATGTTAAGAATAGTGTAAAATCTCAGTTAAGGTCGAATAGAATAAGAGTATGAGTTTGGTAAAGTAGTATATACTAGCGATTAAAGATAAAAATGAAGTAGCATTCTAGTAACCAGTGTAGAGTTTGTGTTATAATGATATGAAGTGTCCAGCTGGGCATTTTTCTGTGGGGACCACAACCTTACTTACAGTGTTATTGAGCACTGCTCTGGGTCTCTGGAGGGTTTGTTAATCTCTGCCACCACTCTTTCTTTACTGGTTGAACCACAAGATCTCAGACCCAGGGAGTTTATCACAGCAGTGCAAGTCCATAGGGACACAGCGCTGGAAGTTCTCCTGTGAGATGCAGCTTCACTTAAAATTTTGGTGTATGCTCCTCTGAAATCTGGGGGGTGGGCCAAGTTCAGCTGGGCTGCTGCTGGCAAGATGGCTCCACTGCGGCATACTGTGAAAGTGGCAGGTTTCTATTCTGGTATTTAGTTCCACTCTGGGTTCCAGGAAGGTGTGGTTAATTCCTGGAAGCTGTAGCAGGACTTTTCTCAGGGTTCCTTACAACCTGTGCATCTGCAGCTGCTCAAATCAAATCCTTCTTTTTCTGTTCATCTCTGGATTGCAGTGCTGTGCAGAAAGAAAGACTGCTGCTGCCACACAGTGGGTATTTCTTTTTTTCTTTCTGGTCAGATTTCTAGTCTTCTTTTTCTATGTTCCTTGTGTTTATCATTTTTATTCATCTACTGGTAGTATTATCTGGCTTTGTAGAGCACTGTTCTTAGGCAATGGAGATCAAGATTCAGCAGGACTTGTATGCACTGCTACTCTTGGTTGCCATCTTCTGTCTCCAGGAATATTTCCTTATTGAGTTCTTTCAGTTAAAATTGTATTATAATTACATTATAATATTATCAGTGAGTTAATTACTGCAACCTGTCGATGAGTTTACAAACAAAAGAATATTCTCTATTGAAATTTAAAGCCTTCCATTAAGAACACAAAAGAAAAAATATTGATATGCTGTGAAATTTTTCAGTGGGGTAGAAAAATGTTTTTTCTTCAACATCATATATAAAGGACATATATAAGAGAACACATATGAATGGAGACAATGAATGCACAAATCTTCATTTTTAGAGACTTATTAATCCTCTCAAAAATTTTCAGAGTTTTAAACTGTTATTATTGTCACTGTTAATTACTTATAGGCTCATTTTAATAATATTTTGAGGCATAAACATAAGAATTTATGTCCTACCTAAGTGTGATCTGAAATTCTTTCACCTCTTCCTCAATCTACTAATCCACTTTTTGCCTCCATTCCAATGAAAGTTAAATTAGTACAAGTCAAGAAGTGTGCACAATACACATATAAATTAATTGGCAAAGACTGATTTTATTTTTGTTAATAATATTGTATAGAATGACATAATTTGTGTCATATAAAAGGGACTATTTATTTGTTTTTTATTTTATGTATTTATTTATTTACTTATTTATTTATTTATTTGGTGGTACTGGGGTTCCTGGAAGCCCTTCTACCTCAGGGCTACACTCCCAGACCAATTTATTTATTTATTTATTTATTTATTTATTTATTTATTTATTTATTTTGGAAACAGGGTCTCTTAAGCCAGCGCAGCTGACTTCAAACCTGCATGATCCTCCTGTCTCTGCCTCCCAATCACGGAGATTACAAGCATGAGCCACCGTGCCCAGCCTAAAAGGAACTATTTAAACTATTCTTTTTTAAAAAAGTAATATTTCAAAGAGATAAAAAAAAGTTTATTTTTACCAACATGTCTTAGCTATCACAATGGATTGTGGCCTTTCAAAGAATGACAGTAAACAAACAAATGTACAATATATTCATGATATAAAATTTCTTAGTGGGTCTCAGACATATGAGGAAAATATGACTACAAAATCTTAATGGAAAAGTGATAATAAAAATGGTTGTTAAATTTTGAAACAACAGTAGAGTGGTGCTGATTAAACTATTGTGACCATATAAAAGTAAAAATTTTATTATAGTCAGTATGAAGTATAGAGTTAGGCTGCTTGGTATGGAAGGTGAAGACAAATTATTAAGGTCTAGTTTCTCAAGTTATTGAACCATAAAAGAGTTAAATGCATATTTGTAACACTTCATTCTTTACATTTAAATAAATATATATGTAATTATTTTGTCAAAATTTACTATTAAGAATACATTGCTTTGATCATAGATAGGTGTGTAGAATGACAAAACACTGAAAAGTTTATTATAACATCTATCTAAAAAGAAGCTTTTCTTGTGAGTTTTTAAATTTTCTTTTTCCTGCTTCTTATCAGATAAAGAATTATCACATAAAGTAATTTTAATTTTATTAAGAACAATATTCACAATCATTGGCCATTGGCATAATATCAAATTTGGCTACACATCTCTAGAATCCCAAGAAGAAAGTGTCAAAGAAAAATTAAGAACTAAACATGTAAGGAGGACTTAATTCAATACATTTGAATAAGTAAGAGAGGATGAATTAAGCCTTCTTTAAAGCCTACATTTAGAAATAGTGGTCTATTTCCTTGCAAATTATATTCCAAAGTGATAGTTTCAAAGTCCTTGAAAAGAACACTGCTGGACTGTAAAACTGGCAAGAGACTAAAGAATATTTACGTCTGAAAAGGGCAGAGGAAGAATTTACAAGTTGTCTAAAGTAAATGCTCTAAGAAAAAGGAGCTCAGATACTTAAAAACAGTAACAAAATTGTCTAAAGTTTAGTCAAAGTCAAAGTGAGAGAAACATTAAGGCAATTTTTGGTCAGAAGAAAAATATTAATTATCAGAATCCATGATATAGATAATCATGACATTTTACCTGAGATTGGAAATATATTATCAGGAAATCAATGTTAACATTAAACCCGTTTGTAGTTTCCACTGTCTCAGAGATTGTGTTTGTTGGTTATCTTATTCCAGTATGTTAATATGATAATATGAGTATAAAATTGTGTATTTTATGTTTTGTCTTGTTTTCTTGTTTTATTTTCTAAGGCTTCTATTTGATAGTCTTTTAAATTTATTTTTATTTTTAAACTTTATTGGTCCATTATAATTTCATATCATAATATAGCTCACAGTGCTGGGTACATGTATCTAACTATCAGTGAACTCTTAGGTAGTTAAGTGGGATAAGAAAAAAATGGGACAGGGAGAAGTCCTCCTGAGAAGAGATGGGGATTGCCCTGCCCAGCAATGATCAGAGACTTGGAGCCATTACATTGCAGCCTTAGATACCAGTAGAAAATCCGGCTTGGTATATTTAATGCCGTCGAATTTAGCAGCAACCACTCCAATTACTATGTCTAAGGAAGGGTGGGGTTTCTGTACAGTATTAAAACCTTACCATGTGGCAGACTCACCCCTTTGTCTTTTTTTCTGCTTACAGACTACTGAGTTCAGTTACCTTCTGTGAAATCTACCTAATAAAGCCTTTTATGCCTACTCTGTGTCACTAAAATAAAATTTCTTTCAGGGAGAGAAAAACCAAGAAAAACTCACAGCCATGTGACATAAACTACATTATTATTGGTTGAATATTAGTCAAATAAAAATAGAATATTTTTTGTTTATTCTATATTTATTTTATTTTATTTTTTAAATTTTGTAATTGGTGTATTGTAGTCATACATCTTAATAGGATAAAAGATTTGTGGAGACACACATGCATACATCATCCAATTAGCCCATACATGATCCTCACCCTACTCCTTTCCCATCCCTCCTTCCCATGCTTGGCTTAGTGATTGACTTTGATATGTTTAAGTACATCACATGTTTCATTTTTTAAATTTTTATTGGTGCATTGTAATCATACATCTTTTTAATAAACTTTTATTGGTGCATTGTAGTCATGCATCTCAATGGGAAAACAAATTTATGAAGATATACATCACCCAATTAGCCCCTACCCAATCTCTAACTCCTTTCATCCCCCTCCCACCTACCCATGCTTGGCTTCCTGATTGACTTTGATATGTTTAAGTGCATCATGTGCTTTAAAAAGTTTCCCTTATCCTCCCTCTTATACCCTCAGATATGTCACCTTCATTGCTCCTCTATAGGGTTACTTCTTCATCTAGAATTCCTCCTGTTACCCATTTCTCCCTAATATTTCACACATTAAGAAAAGCATTTGATTTATTATTTTTTTGTGTGTGACATTTTACTGTAAATGTCATAAGTTTGTTCTCCCATAAGTCAGAGTAAATTTTTTTTTTATTTTGTACATAGCCTATAGTTTTGAAATCCACTCATTTGTTGAAGGACATCTTGACTGATTCCACAGTTTGGCAATAATGAACTGTGCAGCTATGAACATGGTTGTTGATGCATTAGTTTGGTAGTTTGGTTTTCATTCTTTTTGGTAGATACCCAGAGGTGGTATTGCTGGATCATATGGTAAGTTCGTTTTCCTCTTCTGAGTATCTTCTATATTGTTCTCCAAAGTGGTTGCACCAACTTGCAATCCCACCAACAATGTATTAGAGCTTCTGTTTCTCCACACTTATTCCCACTTACTGAAATCCTGAAAGCCAGAAGGTGAGTAACTTTGACAGGATGATACACTCACAACCAATTTTTTTTTTTAAATAAGGGTCACTTGGGTCTGAAAATCTGCTGAGAAATTAGGTGAGAGAGTGCAGCTTCTAGTGCTTCCTGGCCACACAGTTGAAGAAACCTACTGGCCCTTTGCTATGAAGCAGGCCTCAGTCCCAGGCCTGCCACACAGCAGGCTCTGGGCCCAGCCTCAATGGCACCAGGCCTCACCGCCCAGCAGGCTCTGGCCCTGGCCTTGCTGGACCAGACCCGCCTTTGGCGCCTTGCAGACTCTGGTTACTGTCACAGTGAGCATGAGGTTTACAGAGGTTCCTATTTTCCTCTCTCTCTCTCTCTCTCTCTCTCTCTCTATATATATATATATATATATATATATATATATATATACACACACACACACACACACACACACACACACATATACATTCCTGCCCCCATAGGAGAAAATAGCATGTGTCATTTGCAGAAACTGAGAGCCCAAATCCCTACCAACAATGGATTTTATCTCCGCACTGAAAGTAGAGGCTCACAGCCTCACCATGGTTAGCAGGATCTACTGTTCCAAGCACACTCTGACCCCCAGCACAGTGATGAGGAGCACAGCTGCCATGAGCTGAGGTCTCCAGGGACCTCCAGTGCAGCAAATCAGCCCAGCAATATGAGCAGGGCTCCCTCCGACTTGCCCCAGACATTTTTTTTACATAGTATGCTGTCCAAAATTCCTGCGCATGTGTGGCAAGGTAGTCTACTTTTGGGGAGATATTTTCAAAAATTCAAGGTGGATTGGATTGGATCTGTCTGCCTCTCCCAAATACTGGCCACTACTGTGACCACCATTTTGGTCCATCTCTGCAAAATTTTTTCTTATATAGCATGGTGTTCAGAGTTCCTGAACATGTGGGGCAGGAACAGTCTACTTTTGAAGAGATTTCTTCAAAAATTCAAAGTGGATTTGGTTAAATATATCTGCCTCTCCTGAATACTGGCTGCTGCCACCACCTTCTTGATCTCTCCTAGAGTATGTTGTTGTTAACTATTCCTGTGCATGGGTGGAAGGAGCAGTCTGCTGTCTGATCTCTTCTGGCATATCCCTCCAAAAAATCACTTTTCTTGCAGTGGGGGGTGCTGCATTGCCGTCTCACCTCTAATTCCACCATTTTCCACTCTCCTATATTTCAGTTGTCCCATTCAGCTATCAAATCAAAATCTCTTGTCCAGGGTTCCTCAGGGAGATGCATATCCTATTAGGCTGCTACTAACCATCACCGCTGAGGTCCTGGTCACTGCTGCAGCTGCAACTACAGCTGCCATCTTCCTCCCTCTATAATATTTTTTAATAAAAGAAAACAGTACATGTCTTTTGCAGGAGGTGGGGGCCCAAGTACTCAGTAACAATGTGTTTTATTTCCCTGCCAAAAGCAGGCCCACAGCTTCACCACGGAGAGCAGGTTCTGCTGCTCCGAGCTCATCCAGCCCCAGCGCTGTGCAGGGGAGCACAGCAGCCAGGAATGCCCTTGGCTCCCAGGAAGCATAGCTCCAGCTGACCTGACTATGCAGGACTCCATCTGAACATTTTTCATACATAGTACATTGTCCAGAGTTCCTGAGCATGTGGGGCAGGTGCAGCCTACTTTAGAGGAGATTTCCTCAAAAGTTCAAGGTGGATTAGAATGAATTTTCCTCCCTCTCCCCAATACTAGCTGTTGCTGCCACCACTGTCTTGGCCCTCCTCCTGAGCATTTTTCTTACATAGTATGTTGTCCAGAATTCCTGAGCATGTAGGCAGGAGCAGTCTGTTTTGGGGAGAGTTCTCCAACAATTCAAGATATGTTCGATTGGTTTTATATACCTCTCCCGAATACTGGCCACCACTGCTGCTGCCATCTCTACCATCTTGGTCTGTCTCTTCTTTTATATATTGTAGTTGGAAGTCATAGCTATAAATGTCTCTATATATTGTCCCAATCAGGTATTAAACCAAAATCTGATGTCCAGGGTTTCTCAGAGGAATACCTGTCCTATTTGGCTACTGCCAGCTATTGTTGCTGTGGCTGTGGTAACATTGGCAACCACCATCTTCCTAGAAAATCCCATTATCATACATCTTCATGGGACAAAAGACTTGTGGAGACATACATCTATACTTATTTTATAGAATAAAATTTATATTTAGCACTGAAGTTGCTTGTAACCATATTCCAACAGACCACTTTAGCATGTCTTGACTCTAGTTATCAAAAAGCTATAGAATTTGCTGAGCTGTAATTTCAGGCATTTATACTAGCATTTCCTGAATTGTTTCACTGATAGAATGAGAGTAGTTAAGTTAGGAGGAGAGTCAGGATTTCTGATGTCTAGTTTGAAACATTGCTGGGGAAATCTAAGTATGACTATTGAGGCAGATAGGGTGAAGTCACCTCATCTCCATTTTTTTTTTTTTAGTTTTTTACAGCAGTGTCCCTCATATCACATATGCAAATTCAAATAGGTTCTTCTTAAAAATATGGGTATATTTTGCTGTTAGCCCTTTTTGTAAAGGGAAATGCTCAAAACACCTCTCTCTCTCTCTCTCTCTCTCTCTCTCTCTCTCTCTCTCTCCCTCTTTCTCGTTCTCTTTCCCTTTCTTTCTCTCATGTAACTATAGATTCAAGTCAAGAACCAAAGAAGAGAAAATAAATTTGTATTTCCTCTTTAACCACATCAAAACTTTGGTATTATATCTAGGCATGATGGCACATGCTTATAATCCCAGTGCTTGGGAGGCTGAGACAGGAGGATCACACAGGTTTGAAGCCAGCCTCAGCTACTTAGTGAGGCTCTCAGCAAGTTAGTTAGACCCTGTTTTCAAATCAAATATAAAATAGGTCTGGGAGTATGGTCTGGAGGTAGAAAAGACCCTGGGTTTCACCCCCAGTACCACAAAAACTTTGGTACTGTTTTCAGTGAATGTTGTGCAGGTATACAGGTTTTGGTGTCTTTATTTTTACAGTATATTTTTATTTATAGGATATGTTTAGTATAATACAGATAGCCAATAGGTAACTGACTAAAACAATAAGCAAAGTGCTTTACGCTTACTCGTACATTCACTATCCACAACCATAGAAAATAGACACAGGGTGTTTTTAATATGTTTAGAAGCAGCTAGAGACTTGGGAGTAAAAAACATGCAGAAGACTCTAGTGAGGAGGGTCTGATGCATGACTTCCACATCAAGGTCAATACAGAAAATGGGCAATAGTTCACAGGAAGAAAATATAAAGAACAGAGTGGCACTTGCTGTTAGCTTTTCAGCTGGAGTGAGCAAGTACAGAAAGATACCTGGGTACTTAGAAGCCTTTTCTTGAGCCCTTTATCTTAGAAAAGCAAAAGCATCAGTGAGAACAGCTTGATGTGAAGCAAGAAGAACAGGGAATAAAAAGTGCAGATATAGTTAGGCCACAAAGATATTGTCCTCTATGATCACTCCTAGGCTGACACTTGTGGCCCAAAAAAGCAACAGGAGAACTTTAAAAAACATTAAAGCCATTAGCAACATTGAGACATATAGAAGACATATTTGTAGTAGTACTGGAGATTGAAACCAGAGGCATTCTATCCCTGGTTTATACCCCATGACCCACATTTTATGATGAAAAAGAGTCCTCAAATTTTCTGAGGGTCTCACTAAGTTGCTGAGGTAGACTTTAAACCTATGATTTTTCTATCTTAGCCTTACAAGTACTGGGATTACAGGTATGCACCATCATATTGACATGAAAAGACATATTTGAGTTATTTAGCAGATTACTAGATTGTTTATATGAGAGAAAACATGCTTCATGCCCCAAACTTGTATTTAAATAGGAGTGGCAATATAAATAATCCCTCTTTTACTGGTTTTCATTTTGTTAGTTTTGAAGTTGTGCAAAATATATAATCCTACACAGGTGCAGGTCACTATAACTCACTGTAGTACAGTACCCAGATGAAAACAATTACTCCTTTAACATCAAGTCCTAAAGAGCTATGAAAAAACATGTTTTAAATGCTGTAACATCAACAATAAAACACAAAAGAAATATGCTGGAACACTCTCAACAGAAAATGTATTTCTTATTCCAGTCTCAGTTCCTGCATACCATTTTTCTTCCATCTCCATAGCCTTAGATAAGCATCAACATTTATACAATTTCTTAATTTCTACATGGACTGAGATATGGGAAAGAGACACTACTAGACTTTGTAGTTATGGAGGGTGAAAATGCATTCCAATCTATGCTTATTAATTTCTTCTGAGTAAATCTGAATTCTTCATTGCTGTAGAAAATAATTCAGTTTGAAAATAGGACAATCATCATATTTGTTTTATCTCACACAATTGATGGAATATACACATACAAATGAATGCTTAATTCTGTTTTTTTTTCAGTTGGTATGAGGGGTTAAATGACACATTTTATCTCCTAGCTACACACCCAGTCTCATTTATTATTATTTTTTTTGTTTGTTTTAAAGCATAGTATCACTAAATTGCAGAGGGCCTCATTAAGTAGCTGAGGCTGGCCACCAAATTGGATCCTTCTGCTTCAGCCTCTAAAGTACTGAGATTACAAATATTCAATACCACACCCAGCTCTGAGTGCTTAATTCTGTACAAAGACAAATCTTACATGCAAGTGTACTTTCATGCACTAGTGCTTTAAATTTTTTACCATAACAAATGAACAAAAAAGGACATTTCTCCCATTGGAGTTATGACTACAGTCTGTCACGTGATAAACATCACCCAAGAGAATGCTAATTCTTTGTGAATTTAGCTTTTGCTATTAGAAAAAGCAAAGAAATACATATTTAACTGTACATAGACATTTTCTTATGCAAACTAATAAAACATTAGGATATGGCCCTATCTTACACTAGAGTTAGCAGTACAGAGTGGTCTTAAAAGTTAGAAGGAAGCCAAGTGTGGTGGCACATGCTTGTAATCCCCACACTTGGGAGGCTGAGACTACTTAGTGATGCTCTCACAACCTTAGTGAGACCCTGTTTCCAAATAAAATATAAAATAGGTCTGGGAGTATAGACCAGAATTAGAAAGCCCCTGGGTTCCACCCCCAGAACCACCAAAAAAAAAAAAAAAAAAAGCCAGGCATGGTGGCGCACACTAGTAATCCCAGCATTCAGGAGGCTGAAACTGGAGGATCGTGGTTCATGGCCAGCTTCAGCTAATTAGTGAGGCCCTTTGCATCTTAGTGAGACCTGGTTGTAAAACAAAGAATAAAAAAATAGGGCAGGGGGGATAACTTTGAGGTTGAATGCCCCGAAGTTCTATCCCCAGACCTGCAAAAGAAAAGAAAAAAATAGAAGAAAAAGAATACAGAAATAATCTTGGGAAGGGCCCTTGTGCTTTCTTCCCTAAAGGGGTCAATTCTACTTACTACTTTCACTCCACATTTACTTATGTTCCTTTCTTTTCTAAAAATATATTTTCTATACTGTTTTCTAGAGTGATTTCTAAAGAAAATTTATAAACCAGATCAATACCAATAATGACAATGGTAATCTCTTGCCAATGTCACTACCATCGATGTGTTCTTGGTCATCAAATCTGAGTCTCAATTTTTCTTTCACACTGTATCTTCAATTAACTTTCAAAAAAAATGTAAGCTTTAAAAAATCTATTTAGAAAGGATGAGAAGAGGAAGACTTCCAAGAAGATGGTGACCAAGGAAAGGAGCACACCTCAGTCCTGCTGACACTTAAAAACAGTGTCTTGACATCATAAAATTGAAGAGAAACAAAAAATTTAAAAGTTTCAGAAGAAAAACTAAAAGGCAAAATAGAGAACAGAAAAGTACTCAGCCTGCCCTCAATAGTTTCATTCATGGGGGCAATAGCAGCACCATCTTGTCTAAATAGCACTGAAACTGCTGGTACTGCAGCCTCCAGAGACACCCAGCAAAAACTCCTCCAATGACTTTAAGTGAAGTAAGAACCTGCAGCTCATCAGAATTCTAAGTAGTCAGTTCTCTGTTCTATGTGCAACAGAGATCCTACTGCCCAAACCCAAAAGTGGTGCAGATTTTATCCTGCAAAAAGTGGTGAATCTCACTTTATCCTCCTGAGATCCATAGCTGCACTCTACAACAGCATAGGTGAACCAGTCATCTTCTTTTGGACAGCTCAATGTGGCCACAGGGACACATAGAGCAAGCAATAGATTGATAGGGTCTGAGACTGTGGTTTAACCTGGAGAAAGTGAGGGTGGTTTTTTGCTGTTGGGTGTAGTAGAGGTATGGATTAGCAGACAGCCTACATAGACAATTGAGCAAAAAGATATAAAATCCCCAGGGAAAATAGCTCTAGCCGGGCTTCTGGAGATTGCCACATACCAGTCACTTGTGGTGGTGACTGGGAGAAAATAAAACTAACATTCTTCACTGTGGAGAATGTAGACTATACATATGCACTGGGTCTGGTCCCAGGGGCACACACCATCTACAAAGAGAAACACAATCTCAGGACCTGTGAAAAGCATGGAGAACTGTAGTTAACACTAGATCCAGCCCCACTGATACCAGCCACCTGCTCAAACTGAGACTCAGAGATAGGAGCTTTATGAGAGCTCAGAGACTCAGGCTTGCAGTGGTAAACTGTCAGTGGCAGCCAGTACCTGAACAGACAGAGAGAGGATTATCAGAAACTACTATGATAAACTATAATAAAGCATATTGAAAAACTGAGAAGAATTTGTAAATTTTCTAGTCACATTTAATTTTCATAAATTGAACCAAGAATATATAAAAAATTTGAACCAACCAATAACAATTAAAAAAACTGAGGCAGGTTCAATAAAAAAATGTTAAAAGAAAAAAAAGTAAAATAAAATATCAAAAAAAAAATTCAAAAACATTCTAATGAAGTTCTTTGATTAAAGTTTGCTTGCATGCTTTAGGAAATACAAAAAGACATTAGTTTTAAACAAATAAATTTAACATTCAAAAATGTACTAACCATTCAAAGCATTAATGAGCTGAACTTACTAAATCAAACCAAAGTCAAGTGAACTGTGCCTTGACAATTAATTATACCTTAAAAAAAACGAGGCAGTAATAAAGAGTCTACCATCAAACAAAATCCCAAGGCCAGCAGATTTCTGAAGTAAATTTTACAAAGATTTTATAGAAGAGCTAATTTGAATTCTCCATAATCTATTCCAAAAAATAAAAAGAAATGGGATTATCTCAGATATATTCTATGAATCCAACATCACATTAATACTAATACAAAATAAAGACAACTTAAGAAAACTTTAGGCCTATATTTTTGATAAAGTTAGGCACAAAACTCTAAAAATTATTAACAATGAGCATTCATACTTTAATCATGTGTGTACATGTGAATATATACCAATATCAATCTCCATACTTTGTATTGAGAGGAAGAAAAATGGGGAGAAAGGGCACCAGGCACATATGCATGTACTTCATAGTCAACATGAATCATAATATGATGTGAGACTATAATGCACCGATAAATGATAAAAAAGTAAAACCACATCAAGAAAATCATACAGCATGACCAAGTAGGGTTCAACCCAGTGCAGCAAGCCTGATTCATCATACAAAAAATTATGTAATTTATCACATAAACAGAAACAAAGGCAAAAACTACATGATCATTTTAATGGACACTGAAAAAGCTTTCCACAAAATTTCTTCTGGCCATCTATCAACTCTACTTTTACATGTTTGTTTTTTTTTTCCTTTCTACTCTTTCTACTTATACTTTTATAAGTCCACATAAATAGGCAAAAATCCAGTTTTTGAGAAAAGAATTCACCTTAAAGAAAGAACTTCTCATTCCTAGGACAAATTTGTCAAAACTTAAACCAATTCTGATTATATGTTATTGAAATATTAAGAACTAGGCTTCATACACTGAGTTTAGATTGTTACTAGGAAAGTAGATGACAGTGACAATGGTTATGACAAAACTGCCACATAAACATTCGACACTTAGGTAACAAACTGCACAAAGCAGAAACTACAAAGACTCAATGCCACATGAAGAGCAAATTTTATATTTTCACAATAATAAAATTATAATTTTTTTTTTTGGTGGTACTGGGGTTCTTGGAAGACCTTCTACCTCCGGGCTACACTCCCAGACCTATTTTTACATTTTTACTTAGAAACAGGGTCTCCTAAGCCAGCACACACGGATGGCTTCGAACCTGCATGATCCTCCTGTCTCTGCCTCCCAAGCATGGGGATTACAAGCATGCGCCACCATGCCCGGCTAAATTTTTGAGGAGCTAGATCTGTTTGACCTGATTTAAATATTACTCAATGTATAAACATACTGAATTATCAAAAGGTATCCCATAAGTAAGAATATTTTTAAGAATTAATTAAAAGTTAAATTTTAGCTGGGCGTGGTGTCTCACACTTGTAATCCCCGCTTTTGGGAAGCTAAGAAAGGAGAATCGCAGTTCAAGGTCAACCTCAGCTACTACTTAGTGAGGCTTGGCAACTCAGTGAGACTCTGTTTCAAAATAAAAAATAGGGCTAGAGGTGTCCCTCAGAGGCAGAATGTCCCTGGGTTCCATCCCCACTATCAAAATAAAAGTTAAATTTAAAAAAAATAAATTAAAATTTATAGTACTTGCTATTTCCTTAAAATGTTGCTGCTTCAAATTTTTTTTATTTTTATAATTCAAATTATAATAGAATCTTCCTCATAGGTATAGAGATAAGATAACATAAAAATCGTGTGTGGCACCTTAAAAGTTTGGTTCATATAAAATCTAATGTTCACCAGGCATGGTGGCAAATGCTTGTAATCCCCGCACTTGGAAGGTGGAGACAGAAGGATTGCACAGGTTTGAAGCCAGTCTTGCCAGCTGAAGAGACCCTGTTTCCAAAATAAAAATATAAAATAGGTCTGGGAGTGTAGCCCAGAGGTAGAAGGCCCCTGGGTTTCATTTCCAGTACTAGTAAATAAATAAATAAATAAATAAATAAATAAATAAATAAATATCTAATGTTCATAGTATTGTGACTATTTAGAAACACTCATAAAAGCACTGCAGAAAATTGAAATAGAAGAAACACACCTCAGTATCATAGAGGCACTATACTATAGGCCCACAGCCAACATCATATTAAATGAAGAAAAATTGCAAGTGTTACCAAGGTCATTCCTCACAGACATAGGGACATCAATACTTAATTTTATATGGAACAACAAAAATCTCAAAATAGCCAAAGTAGTTTTCAGCAACAAGAATCATGCAGAAGACATCACAATATCTGACTTCAAACTATACTACAAAAGCATAGTAATAAAAACATCATGGTATTGACACAAAAGAGACATATAGATCAATGGGGTAGAATAGAAAACTCAGAAACAAATCAACACACTTTCAGCCAATTGATTTTTTATAAAAGGTTTAACACACACTGACAAAAAAGATAACCCCTTCAACAAATATCCTTGGCAAAACTGATTAATCATATGCAGAAAAATCCTGCACAAGAGTCAATTCAAGATAAATCAAAGACTTGAAAATTAGATGACAGAACTTGGAGCTTCTTAAAGATGGCATAGGTCCAACATTGGAATACATAAGACAGTTACAAACTTTCTCAACAAGACCCCAAAGGGGAAAAAAAAAAAAACAAAAAAAAACTAAAAGGCAGATTAACAGGTGAGGTTGTATTAAACTAAAGAGCTTCTGGACAGCAAAGGAAACTACCAGAACCTTAAGCAAGAGCCAAATGAATGGAAGAAGATTTTTTTCCAAAATACTATTTCAATAGAGGACTAATATCTGAATCTACAAATAACTAAAATACTTACTACTAAGAAAACAAACAACCCAATAAAATATAGGCAAGTGAACTAAATAGAGACTTCAAAGAAGAATGAGTATTTATGTTCATAGCCCTGCAATTCACAATTGTCAAACTATGGATCCAGCCAAAATGTCTATCAATAGATAAATGGATTACAAAACTATGAAATATGTTCACAATAGAACTTTAATCAGTCATGAAGAAGAACAAAATTATGTCATTTTCAGGGAACTTGATAGAACTGAAAGACATTATGCTAAGTGTTATTAGTCAGTCACAAAAAGTAATTATTTAATCACATGCTTTCCCTAATATGAAAAAGTTAGGGAGAAATAGGGTCATAAGAGGAACTCTAGAAGAAAGAGAAACCATAGATAAGAACATGAGGCAATCTAACTTAGGGAAATGGGAGAGGAAAAGGAAAAAAATGTTCTAATGTGCACGTTTTATATTCACAAACATATAAAAGTCAATTACTAAGCCAAATAGTGGGAAGTGAGGAAGGGTTAAATAAGTGATGTGTGCATGTATGCCTGTACCATCATGTACACCAATAAGATGTATTACTACAATACATCAATAAAAAATGTGAACCAATGATTTTGGTCCTCATCTTTATAGTAATAATCACAAATAAATATATTTAAAATTCACTAATGTCTCAAAAGGCCATAAAATTAAAAATGTTTCTGAAAGCCGGGTGTTGTGGCACATGCTTGTAATCCCCGAACTTGGGAGGCGGAGACAGGAGAATCACGCAGGTTCAAAGCCAGCCTCACTGGTATAAGAGACCCTGTTTCCAAATTTAAAAAAAATATAAAAAACTAGGTCTGGGAGTGTAACCCAGAAGTAGAAGCATTTCCAGGAACCACAGTACCATTCAAAACAAAACAAAACAAAAAAAAAAGAAAAGAAAAGAAAAGAAAAAGAAGAAAATGTTTCTGAAAATGATCACACTAAAGAGACTTTAATACAGAATCAGTTATTTTTTGAAAATTATTTTTAATAATATAAAAGTTTGATGGTATGCCCCCTAAGCAGGACACTTTTAGAAATTAGATAGATAGATAGATAGATAGATAGATAGATAGATAGATTGATAGATAGATGATAGAGTACAGAAATACAAAACTATAGAGTGTTATAATAGTCATGAAACTATAAACAAAAAAGATAGTTGCTGTGGTTGTCACAGGAAATAGTTGATTTTAGTCAATATCACAGTGTTCAAATAGAGAATGTCATAATTTCAACAGTTACATTTTGTCAGAAATTTGCTAAATGTGAGTTATCAGTGTTTTAAAAGACTATTATAATACTGGAGTCTTTTTCATTCTGGTATCAAATATGTTTATATATTTAAAAATTTTTGAAAACATAGAAACCTCAGAAATAGTTGGTCACTGATATTTTGTTTTATGTTTTAATAACAATGGTGAAAATATGTGTATCCTCAAAAATTTCTTGGATTGCATCTTGATAAATAGTATTTTACTACCACTCTTTATGCCACAGGTAATTTTCTTTGAATCCTTAGAATCTTGCAATTTTACACTCTTCAGGGAATCACTTCTGATGTTAAAAGAAAACAAAAACAAAAATAAATTAATGCATTTTTTTCAAAGTTACATTCATCCAAAATCTTACTTCAGCAAAACAGAGAACAGCTGTAAAATCTAAATGAAGATAGGGAGTCAAATATTTTCTAACTGCCTATTTTTCCAATGCCTTCTGTTCAGTTACTACACTTTGTAATGTGCCACTAAATATATAAAAATATGTTAGTTTGACTATATTACTGTAGTCTTTAAAACTGCTGTGTATTAGTGATGAACATGGCAATTTGTTTATTTCAGTTTCCAGAAATATATAAAGGAATAAAAACAAATTTCTCTGTAAGTGAATTTTACATTTCTTTATTGCTATTTACATTTGCTTTACTTTTTATTTTTAATATGTGGGATATTGAGATAAGGATTTGACTGTGAAACATTGCCTAGTATATGATATGATTTGTGATAGAGAACAGATCATTGCCAGATTGTTATGTGGCAAGTTGTGCTTTCTTTTTTCTCAGGGGCTCACTCAATGTTCTACTCTTGACTATTATTAGGAAAAAGGTCCTTCATATTCAGACAATGATTCTCTAATGACCAGTTAAGGTGAAAAGTAGACATAAACTATTTGTCTTCATGCAGAAAAAATAGATGTTTAAAGTCACTCGTTTATTTTATAACCTTGTTTATGTCTTTGTATAAAAGCAAGAAAGTAAAAGAATGTTTACCTAGCCACCAAAAATAATATTTTGTTGTGTTATTTTTTTCAAAAAAATGAGAGATCAACTCTCTTTTACAAGTGCAAGAAAGGTACTTTTTTTTTTCCTGAAGATGAACTTGATTAGAGAAAGGTGAAAGTTATAAAAAATAATTGAATATCTAACAAATGATTATCACTTACCAAATTTCAAGTACAATAGTAATGAGTTAGTGGAAGGTGTACATAAACATGCTGTGGAGTCAGGGAATTCAAACTTGAGATAACATGTCTGGTCATCTTACACAAATTTTTTGATTCCTTTCAAGGATCATTTCTTTATGTAAATTAAAAATCATAATGTCCTCACTTTTTAGTGATTTCTATTAAGACAAAATGAAATAAAACACATAATTTTAGGTACCTAAAATGTACTCAATAACATGTTCACTGTCTCTATCATTATTTTGTTTACATCTTTCAACAAAGTTAAGCCATATAGTTTGTGTAATCGCCTCTCAGATTTTTACATAATGGCACTTTTTTTAGAATATATTCCTGATTTAAGTGATGCATAACTGTATATGGATATTTACATTATACAAATGAGAAATAAAATTGTAAGAAATTAAATAAATTGGACAAAATTGTAAATTTAATTAAAGTAATTTAACCCCAAATTTCTAAATTATATTTGGTATTTCATGATAAAATACTTTTACCTACTTTTAACTTTTTGATGTTTTTTAGACAATGATTGTTGTATCCACACTACGCCATGCAGTTAATTGTGTACAGAATGCATAAACTATTCAGAGAAAGAATATAACTATTATAATTTTAATGCATATAATAATAATAATAATACATTTTCATTTAATGATTAATTCCATTACCTATTGGACAGAGAATGGGAATAAAACTTTTCATTTAGTAATTTATATGAAAATAAATAACTTACAACTCTTCTAAGTGTGTGTGTGTGTGTGTGTGTGTGTGTGTGTGTGTCTCCTACTAGTTTTTCCCCTTGAACTGGAATATTAAATATATCTACTTTTTCTCAATAACCAAATTCTCACTCAATCCAGACCTGCTGGATGGAGCTAGAATATTATAAAGAAATTTGATATTTGATGTAATTCAGATAGATTTTTACTAAGTGGAAGCAATAAATCATGCTTGTTGCTAATGTTCACAAATGACATCCCCCCAAAAATGATTGTAAATGATATCTCCCTTTTCCTTAAGGTCACCATCTTATGATCTTCAATGACAATATTGCAAATATGACCCTTTTATTCTAAATAATGATAAAAATGTGATGAAGAATGGAATAACACAATCAATGAAAAAAAGAAAGATAAAAAGGTTATTGCAGTGACCAATTATGGTGTTCTTTTTATATTTTTCTATAAAACATTATTTAGTATTGTTTACCAAAGATAAAAAAAAGACAATGTTAAGAGTAAAGAAAATTTTTCTTAAACATCTTTCAAGCATTCTAAAACTACACTGAGCAATGATTTCTGTACCAATATATTTTTTCTATTAGTCTACAAACATAAAAGATACTCCATATTTAAATGTATCATCTAAAAATTATTTAATTTATCCTATAGTTTCTTTTTTTAAATTTTCTGTGTTTCATTTTTGGTTTTGTGACTTCTTTCAGATTCACTTAAGAACACTTTCAGAAAAAAATTGATTGATCTATCAAAGTTTGGTAGAAAAAAACTTGGAAACCAATGAATTGAAAAATATTTTAGATAAAAGAAAAACTCTTGCTGCATTTTATGAATTTCTTGTGTGTGAACAATCTAATGGATGAGAGTAGGATATATATGATATATATAACAATTAATATAACATTTAATAAAAATATTCATCTATTTAATTATAATTTGGTTAAAATAGCAAATTTATTACATATTAGCAACTCAAAATCATGAAATATCTAGTCTTGATTGCTAGGCAAAAACACTAAAATGACTTTAAACAAATATGCTTTTCTCATCCAAAATAGAATATGAATTCAATATTTTTATTTTTACTTGATATATTTTTACTGATTTGGGGGATATAGTCTCAATATATATGTGCAATATATAATAAATTAGAATAATTTCCATTTCACTTATTCAAATACTATCATTTCTATGTTAAAGCCTTCAAACTCTTCTTTGTTCTTAAGTGTATAATTAAGATTATTATTGCTCTTTTGTGCTTTATAACATTACAACACCCACTTCCACATGTGCTGTTATTATCCATTATCTACTGTATTACTATTCCATGTTCCACAGCCATTTTTAGACTCTAGGAGTCTATAGTTCATACTCAACTTACATCTGACTTACTTTTGTTTCCACAAATGAGTGAAACATTTCTTATTATTTGATCTTCTCTTCCTAGATTATCTTACATAATGGAATATATTTTGGATCCATCCAAATTTTCTTAAAGGACAATTTTTTTTATGTCTGAATACTATTCTATTGTGAATATATGCCACTTTTTCTTCTGTTTTTATCTGTCTAGTTATATCTTGATTGAATACATATTTTGACTATTGTGACTATGTAACAATGACCATGGGTATGTAATTTTCTTGTTAAATTTTAAGTGTTTTATATATTATAGATATTAATCTCCTGTCAGATTTATAGCTAGCAGATATATTTATTTCATTCTGTAGACTGTTTCTTCACAGTGTTAAGTACTTACTTTGCTGTGCAGAAGATTTTTAATTTGATAAAAACCATTTATCACTTTTTATGCTATTGTTCAAGTCATAGAAATTCTTTTTAAGATGTTGATGCATACAAACCCTCTTGGACATTAGATCCCAAATAGACCCAAATACAAAAATAGTGGGACACTTCAGTACACTTCTCACACTATTGGATAGACCTTCAAAGCAAAAGGGGAGTAAAACTCTTCAGAACTAATGAAAACTATAAACCAAATGGACTTACTAGACATATACAGAACATTTCAACCAGGAACAACAGAATACACATTCTTCTCAGCAGCCCATGGCACCTTCTTCAAAATAGATCACATTCTGGGACACAAAGCAAGCACCAGCAAATTCAAAAGATGTAATGTAATCCCCTGCATCTTTTCAGACCATAATGCAATGAAAGTAGAAATCAACAACAGGAAACTCAAAATAAACTATTTAAATACATGGAGATTGAATGATAAACTCTTGAATGATGAGTGGTTAAGATCAGAAATTAGGGGAGAAATAAAGAAATTTCTGGAATTAAATGAAAATAGAGAAACAACTTACTTAAATCTATGGAACACTATGAAGGCAGTGTTCAGAAGAAAGTTCATAGCATTGAGTTCCCACATAAGAAGAACAGAAAGCCACCAAGCAAACAACCTAATGACACAACTCAAGGACTTAGAAAGACTGCAACAGTCTAACCCCTAAGCCAGCAGAAGGCAGGAAATTATTAAAATCAGAGCAGAAATAAATAAAATAGAGAACAAGAAAACAATTCAAAGAATCAACAAATCAAAAAGCTGGTTCTTTGAGAAGATTAATAGGATTGACAAAACCCTGGCCAATCTAATCAAAAGAAAGAGAGAATCAACTAAAATTATTAAAATCAGAAATGAAAAAGGAGACATCACTACAGAGGGGAAATTCAAAGGATTATCAGAAATTATTTTGAGAATTTATACACCAAAAGTTTGAAAAACATGGTAGAGATCGATAGATTTCTAAGCACATATAACCTACCTAAATGGAACCAAGAAGACATAGCACACCTAAACCAACCAATAGCAAACAAAGAAATAAAAACAGCAATCAAAATTCTGCCAACAAAGAAAAGTCCAGGCCCCGATGGGTTCTCAGCTGAATTCTACAAAACTTTCAGTGAAGAACTAATACCAATACTTTAGAACTTGTTGCGGGAAATTGAAAGAGATGGAATTCTCCCTAATTCCTTCTATGAGGCCAGTATCACATTAATCCCCAAACCAAATACAGGTAGTTCAAGAAAGGAAAATTATAGACCAGTATCCTTAATGAACATAGATGCAAAAATTCTAAAAAAAAAAAAAAAAAAAAAAACTAGCTATACGCATTCAAAACTATATCAAGAGAATTGTAACTATATCAAGAGAATTGTACACCATGACCAAGTTGGTTTCATCCCAGAAAAGCAAGGCTGGTTCGACATATGCAAATCAATACATATTATTTGCCACATAAATAAAACTAAGAACAAAAACCACATGATCATATCAATAGATGCTGAAAAAGCATTATACAAAATCCAACACCAATTTATGTTAAAAACACTTCAGAAAATTGGAATAGAAGGAACATATTTCAACATCATTAAGGCTATATACAATAAACCCAAAGCCAACATCATATTGAACTGAGTAAAATCAGGCACAAGACAAGGATTTCCATTGTCAACACTCCTTTTTAATATAGTCCTTGAGACTCTTGCCACAGCAATAAGAGAAGAGAAGAAGATCAAAGGAATTCAAATAGGAAGAGAGGATGTAAACTATGCTTATTGGCAGATGATATGATTCTTTATCTAGAAGATCCAATGAATTCAACTTAAATACTTCTGGAGCTGATTAACCAGTTCAGCAAAGTTGCAGGATACAACATCAACCTAAAGAAATCATTTGCTTTTCTTTATGCCAACAATGAATCCACAATGAAAGAAATAAAGAAAACTATTCCATTTACTATAACCTCTAAACCAATAAAATACCTAGGAATAAACCTAACCAAAGATGTAAAATACCTCTGCAGTGAAAACTACAAAATATTAAAGAAAGAAATTGAAAAAGATCTTGGAAGATGTAAAGATCTCCCTTGCTCATGGATAGGCAGAATAAATATCATCAAAATGGCCATTCTGCCAAAAGTGATCTATAGTTTCAATGCAATCCGCATTAAAATACCAACAACATTTCTCATAGACCTGTAAAAATCAGTTATGAATTTTGTATGGAGAAAGAAAAGACCCAGAATAGCCAAAGCAATTCTCAGCAATAAGAACCAGATAGGAGGCATGACAATCCCAGACTTCAAATTATACTATAGAGCAATAGTAGTAAAAACAGCATGGTATTGGCACAACAATAGGCAAATTGACCAGTGGAACAGAATAGAAGATACAGAAACAGACCCACACATCTATAGTCAACTGATCTTTGACAAAGGGGCAAAACTCACGCTGGAGAAAAGACAGCCTTTTCAATGAATGGTACTGGGAGAACTGGCTATCAATTTGTAGAAAGTTGGATCTGAATCCTTACCATGCACAGGAATCAAGTTGAGATGGATCATGCACAGGAATCAAGTTGAGATGGATCAAATACTTATAAATTAGACCAGAGACTGTGAAATTATTAAAGAAAGGCATAGGATCTACACTCCAACATATAGGAACAGGGAGTAACTTTCTCAATAAGACAGGAAATTAAAGCAACAATTAATAAGTGGGCTCTCTTCAAACTAAAAAGTTTCTTCTCATCAAAGGAAACCATCAAGAACCTAAAAAGTAAGCCTACAGAATGGGAGAAGATCTTTTTACCAGCCACCACTCTGATAGGGGGCTAATGTCCAGAATATACAAAGTGCTCAAAAGACTCTACACTAGCAAAACAAATAACCCAATCAAGAAATGGGCAACTGAAATAAAAAGACACTTCACAAAAGAAGAGATCCAAATGATAAATACATACATAAAAATATGTTCAACATCACTAGCCATCAGGTAGACAAAAATCAAAACTACGCTGAGATTCCATTTAACCCCAATCAGAGTGGCAAGCATAAAGAAACCAAACAACAGCAATTGCTGTTGAAGATGTGGGGAAAGAGGAACTCTTTTATGCTTTTGGTAGGAGTGCAGAGTAGTTCAGCCACTATGCAGATCAATATGGAGATTCCTTAGAAAACTGGGAATAGATCCACAATTTGATCTGGCTATACCACTCCTGGGTATCTTTCCAAAGGGGCTGAAATTAGTGAACTACATTAACATAGGCATACCCATGTTCATAGCAGCACAGTTTGTAATAGCCAAGATATGGAACCAACATAGATCTCTATCATCAGATGAATGGATTGCAAAATTATGGGAAATACACACAATGAAATTCTATTCAGCTATAAAGAAGAATAAAATAATAGCATTTACAAGGAGTTGGAAGGAACTGGATAACGTTATGTTAAGTGAGATTAGTAAAGCACAGAAAGAGAAGAGACATGTTTTCTCTAATATGCCCAAGCTAAGGAGTAGTAGTAATACCAGAGGGACTCTAGATGGTGGAGGGGAAATCTCAGCAAAGCTTGAATGGAAGAATAGGAGAGGAAGAAAGCTGAGGTTGTTCAATGGAGGAGCTACATACAAATATGTGTAATATTATAAATATAACATGGTTAATCTGGATACTCTTTATTGTGAAGGGGGAAGAGAAATGGGAGGGGGAAGGACATGAAGCACAATCTAAATGTACACCATTTTCAATATGTTCCACTTTTAAAAAATAAAAAAAGAAAAATAAAAAAAGAAAAAGAAGTTGTTGCATATGTATATTTGCTGACAAGTTTTCCTTAAGTTTTCTTCTAAAAGTTGCAAATTTATTGATCTTATGCTTAGATTTTTTATCCATTTGAGTTGCTTTTGTACTTGGTCAGAGACAGGTATCTGAATTTATTATATATATATATATATATATATATATATATATATATATATATATACAGTTTTATCAGTACAATGTTTCAACATACAATTTTCAACATATATTTTTGGCACATTTGCACAAAATCAGATAAATGTATCTGTGAAGACTTTATTTCATTTTTATATTTATTTCATTTCCAGAATCATTCTGTTTTTGTTACTGTGGTTCTGAAATAAAATTTGAAATCAGATCTTGTGATTTCTCTAACATTAGTCCTTTTGTTTAATATTATTTTAGTTATTAGTCTTTTATTCTTTCATATAAAATTAGAATTGTTTTTCTAGCTCTGTAAATAATGGCATTGTAGTGTGTGTGTGTGTGTGTGTGTGTGTGTGTGTGTGTGTGTGTATTGAAACCTGGGGCATTCTTCCTCTGAGATATACCCTCAGCCCTATTTTATTTATTTATTTATTTATTTATTTATTTATTTATTTATTATTCTTTATTTTTTGTTGTTGGTGGTGGTGGTACTGGGGTTCCTGGAAACCCTTCTACCTCCAGGCTACACTCCCAGATCTATTTTTTTATATATATTTTTAAATTTGGAAACAGGGTCTCTTAATCCAGCATGGCTGGTTTTGAACCTGCGCGATCCTCCCATCTCCACCTCCCAAGCGCAGGGATTACAAGTGCCTCACTCATTTTAGAGGGCTTTGCTAAGCGGTATTTTGATAGGTATTAAATTGAATCTGCATATCACTTTTGGTAATATGGACATTTTAATGTTATTCATTAAATGAATATTATTTTAATCAATTAATTCTGTTTACAATCCAATCAATTTAATGAGAAAATAAAGAAAACAGACATTTCTCAAAAGAAGTACAAATAGCCAAATTGGTATGATAATATGTTTAACAACCTTGGTTATTTGATAAATGCAAATAAAAAAACACACTAAGAGTACTGTGTGCATGAATGTCTCTCTCACTCTAAAGTTTATCATGATGTATTATTAAATATACCACTAAAAAGATTCCATTTCACTTCAGTCAGAATGACAGTCATCGAAAATACAAATAACAATACATATTATTGATGATACAAGGAATAAAAACTCTTCTACAACATTGATAAAAATAAAAATTAGTATAGTCACTACAGAATTCAGTATGGACTACCGTATGATCCAGTTATATTACTATTTGATATGTATTAAAATTAGTCAGCATACTTTACAGATAAAAACATATACATGTTTATCCTAGCAGTTTACAAGAGCCAAGCTATGGGATCAGCCCATGTACATATGAATAAATGAATGGTTAAAGCAAAATGTAGAGTATATAAAATGAAGTTTTATTTATAAATAAAGGACAGATTTTGTCAGTTCCAGCAAAATGGATGGAATTGAAAAGCCTCTTGTTAAAGAAAATAATCCACACTTAAGTAATATGTATTTTCTCTTATATGTAGGAATTATAAATTCAAAACAAGAAATGAAATGAGAGTAGAACAGAGAAAATTGGGGCATAGAAAGAGAAAGATATAAAAAAATAAGGAAAATCTCTAATCAAATTAGGTTATATGCATGTAAAATATAAATAAAATCATTATGCTGATAACTAATATGCACAAACACAAGTATGATGATGTTTGTTGGATGTAATAATTTTTGCTTTGGATATAAAACCACATATACCCAGCAGTGGAATTGCTAGATCCTATACTTATTTTATTTTTAACTTATACAGGAAAGTTCATATGTTTTCATAAAATTTATACAAATTTATACCTTTAACAAATATTTAAGAGTGCTGATCACTCTATATTATTGCCATTATTTGTCATTTTGTGACTTTTTATAATATCTAATTTTACTAGAGTGAGCTGATATATCATTGCCAATGTGTACTTCTTTTATGATTAGCAATATTGAAAATATTTCACATATCTCTTGGTAATTTTTATTATTTTTTTAGAAATGGCTGTTCTGATGGGTTGCCCATTTTTAATTAGATCACTTGCATTTTATTTTTCTTATTATTTTCAATTTTGAGTTCTCTTGATATTGATCTCTTTCCAGATGATAGTTTGCAAACATTTCTCTTCCTTTTATAGGTTGTCTTTTGAGTCTTTCTTTTCTTTTACTGTACAGAATCTTCTTACTTTCATTCTATCTAATTTCTCTAGTTCTTTTGTTGTTGTTGTGATTTTTTACTGTGCTTTTGAAGTCTTTTCAGAAAAACCTGCCTATACCAATGCCTCAAAGTGATTCTACTGTTTTAGTAATTTCAGGCCTTTTATTTAGGTTCTTGTTTCATTTTTTTAGTTGATTTTTATATATGATGAGAGGTAGGATTTGACTTTCATTTTTCTTCATGTGCACTGTCCAGTTTTCTCAGTAATGATTGTTGAAAAAACAATTTAATTTCTTCAATGTACAATCTTAAAGCCTTTGTCAAAAACTAGTTGTATGTAAAATATATGAACCAGTTTTCATGTTCTCTATTTTTTTCATGGTTTATTGTTTTTGTGCCTGTTTTTATTATAGTGCAGTGTTGTTTTAATAATTATATATTTGTGCTCAAATACGAATTCAAATATTGTCATATTTTCAGCTATTTTGTTGTTGTTTTGTTTGTATTTTGGTTAGGAGTGCTTTGGCTATTCTGGGTCTTTCATTGACTCCATGTAAATTTTATAATTGCTCTTTTTAATTCTGTGAAGAATGCAAGTGTTGTTTTGGTGGGAATGGCATAGCATTTGCAATTGTTTTAAACAGTATGGACATTTAGCAACATTAAGTCTGCAGAGCCATGAACATGGGAATTATTATTTATATTTGTGTGTTTATGTATAGGTATGTATGTATGTACATATGTATGTATGTGTGTCTTCTTTGATTTCTTCTATTAGTGTTTTATAATTATCTTTTAAATTATTTTTGAAAATATGTTTTATTTCTTTGAAAAATATTCATAATTAACTCTTGTATTTATTGTAAATGAGATGACTTCTTAAAGATCTTAGTTTGGCATCATCACACATGTCTATAACCTCACTTGGAAGTCTAAGACAGGAGACTTGCAGGTTTAAGACCATCCTCAGCAATGTAGCAAGACTCTCAGAAACTTAGTGAGACATTATTTCAAAACACAAAAGACCTGGGCATGATGGTGCACACTTGTAATCCCTGCACTTGGGAGGCAGAGACAGGAAGATCTTGCAGGTTCGAAGCCAGCCTCACTGGCTTAAGAGACCCTGTTTCTAAATAAAAGTATAAAATAGGTCTGGGAGTGTAGCCCGGAGACAGAAGGGTTTCCAGGAACCCCAGTATGTATGTATGTACATAAATAAAATAAAATAAAAATAACTGAGGATGTAGCTTGGAGGTAGAATGGATCTAGGTTCAAACCTCAGTACCACAATCAATCTCTTAATCAATCAAAATTTCTTTTAAAACAAGCTTTTACTGGTATATAGAAATATTAGCTTTCATGTTGTGTTGATTTTGTATTCTGTAACATTACTGAAATTATTTACATATTCCAATAAACTTTTTGGTGGAAAAAGGTTCTCTACATATAAGATCAACTTACATGCACATAGTGAAAATTTGACTCCTTTATCAAATCACATACACTATTTTTTTTAAACAATTGCTCTGGTTAAGACTTCAAGTGCTATAACTAACAGGAGGGGTGAGTGTAGACAACCTTGTTTTATTCCAAATCTTAAAGAAAACACTTTCAGCTTTTTCCCATTTAGCATGATATTGGTCATGGGTTTGTAATACATAGACTTTATTTTGCTGAACTTTGCCTTCTATACATAATTTATTGAAGGTTTTATTATAAAAATAATTTTATCAAATGTTTTTATTTAAGTTTGCATCAATTGTCCTGTTGAGCTGTAGTATATGTATGAATTTCCATGGATAAACCATAGTTATTCTTGTCTAGAATTGATGTTAGGGTAATGCTAGTATTTGGCAAATTTTTTCATTGTTTTTGAAGTAATCTGTAAATCATTGAAATTAGGTCTTATTTAATGTTTTGTAAAATTAAGCAATGAAATTTTCACATCATGTACATTTTGGTGAGCTTTTTATTATTGATTCAACCTCACAGTTGGTTATAGGTTTGTTTATGTATTTGTTCCATCAAAGTTCAATATTTGTAGACTATATGTGTACAGAAATTTATCCATTCTTTCTGGAATTTTCAGTTCATTGGTGTGTTATTCTTCATAATAGTCTCTATCTTTGTATTTCAGTTTTGTCAGAAGCAATGTTTCACTTTTTATTTCTGATACTTACTGGGGTTAGAACTTGCTTTTTCATGATTAATATTGGTTTGTCAAATTTTTCTTTAAAGAAAGCAATACATTTATCATTAATAATTTGTATGGTTTAGTCTCTAGTTTATTTATTTTTCGTATTATTTTTATTTTCTTATTTTCTTCCATTTCAGTTTTAGACTTATTTAATTATTTGATTTTTAGTGTTAGTTTTTATTTAATTTTTACCTTTTTTTGCAGCAATGGGGATTGAACCCAGAAACATAATACATTGAGCCACACTGGATACAAAATTGAATCTGTAGATGACTTTTGAAAGTACTGTCATTTTGGTAATATTCTGCCTATCTAAAAACCTAAAGGATTTTCTGTCTTCTAAGGTCTTTTTTCTTTTTAAAAATCTTTTTTAATTTCTTAGTAAAGGTTGTTTACCTCCTTGGTTAAGTTTCTTCCTAAGTATTTTATTTTTTGTTGGATGGAAGTGTTTCTGAATTTCTTTTTAATTGGATGTATGGTTGACATACAAAAAAGCTTTTAATTTTTTAAATATTGATTTTGAATCCCAATACTTTGATTAATTTGCTGATCAGTTTTATAAGCTTTTTGGTTGATTTTGTTGGGTCTTCTACATATAGTATCATGTAATCTGCAATTAATGAAGATTTTAGTTCTTTTTCTATTTGTATTTTTTGATTTTTTTTTTTTTGCCTAATTGCTCTGGCTAAAGAATCAAGTAGTATATTGCATAGAAGTGGTAATAATGGACATCCTAGACTTTTTCCTGTTTTTAGGGGGAATTCCCACATTTTATCCTTTTAATATAATGTTGGCTATGAGCCTACTGTATGATGTTTTTATGATGTTGAGGTATGTTTATTCTATTCTGATTCTCTACATTCCTTTTTATGTAAATGATTGTTGGATTTTGCCAAATTTTTTCAGAGTTTATAAAAATGATCAAGTGATTTTTGTCTTTGTTTCTGTTTATGTGATTAATTCATATATTTATTTTTATATATTAAGCCAGCCTTGCATTCCTGGGAAAAATCGTACTTAGTCATTGTCTATGAATTTTTTTATGTGGTTTGAATGCTTGTTACTAGTATTTTGTTTCGAAGTTATTCATCTAAGTTCATCAATGATACAGACCTGTAGTTTTCTTTCCTTGATTTGTCTTAATTTGGTTTTTGTATTCATGTGATATTGGCTTCATATAATGTATTTGAAAAAGTGCTGAGGAGTATTGGCATTAGCTCTTCTATAAAGGCTTTATAAAATTCACTTAGAAAAACATATGGTCCTAGGCTTTTCTTTTTCTTTGGCTCTTTATTACTGTTTCAATTTATTTGATTGCTATTGGCTGATTTAAATATTCAATATCCCCTTGGCTTAATTTAGGAAGGTTGTATTTGTCTAGAAAGTTGTCAGTTTCTTCCAGATTTCTATTTTGCTGAAGCATAGTTTTTCAAAGTAGCTTATGATAATCCTTTGGATTTCTATACTGTCAGTGTAATATCTTCTTTTTCATTTCTTTGTAATTTTGTTTGATTCTCTCATTTTGATTAAGTGGTTTATCTATCTTGTTAATTATTTTTTAGAAACCAACTTTTGGGTTGTTTATTTTCTGTATTTTTTTCATTGATTTCTGCTCTGATTTTAATAATTGCTGTCTTCTACCAGTCTTGGTGTTATATTGTTCCTGATTTTCAAAGGTTTTGAGCTGTGTTGTTGGTGATTTTCTGTTCTTCTAATTTGAGCATTCAGTGCTATGAATTTTTCTCTTAATATTGCCTTCAAAGTGTCCCAGATGTTTTGATATGTTGTATCTTTATTTTCATTTGTTTCTAGAAATTTTTAATATCACTTATTACTTCTTTTAGGACCCATTCTTCTTTCAGCAGTGTGGTATTTAGGCTCCACATATTTATGTGGTTCCTCTGGGTCTTCTTATAGTTGATTCCTAATTTTATTTTATTATGGTCTGAAAAGACACAGAAAAGTATGTCATATTTTTTTAATGGTTAGTGTTCTCTCTGTGGCCCAGGAGTTAGGAGATATACTCTTTATATGTTTATATGTTAATAGGTTCATTTGGTTTATGGTGTTCTTTAGATCTGAGGCATCTTTTCATATCTTTTGTCTAAAAGATTGTTTTAGCAGTGTGAAACATGTGTTGAAGTCTTGCAGCATTATTATATTTGTACTTAGTTGTGACTTAATGTCAAAAAGAACTTGTTTATTGAAAGTAATCACAGCTATATTTGGTCCATAAATTTTGACTATTGTTGTTTTCTCTTTTTGAATTTTTTCTTTCACCAGAAAAAAAAAAAAAAAAAAACCTGCTTTGTCTTTCCTGATAAGTTTGGGCTCAAAATTTAACTTCTTTGATATAATATTGCTACTTTTGCTTGTCTTCAAGTTTTGTTATCATAGATTACCTTGCCACAGCCCTTTATCTTTAATTTGTTACTATCTTTACTTGTAAGGTGTGTTTCTTGCAGGCAGCAGATAGATGGATTCTATTTTGTCAGATTATGTTTTTTTAATTAGGGATTTGAGGTAATTTATGTTCAGCATGATAATCGAGAAATGATTTTTAATTTCTAACATTTTGAGTTTTAAATTCTCTTTGAGGGAGTGTTTGTTCTTTGCTTAGTTGTTTGCTTGTTGGAAATTTCTCTGGTTCTGGCATTTATCAATTATTTCTTCTTTACAGTTAATCCTTTTGAGTATTTTTTTCTAGTGCTGGTTTGGAAAACATACATTATTTCAGCTGTTCTTTGTCATGAAATATTTTTATTTTCTGTCTAATTGAAAGATAGTACTGCCTGTTAGAAAATTTTTGGCTAAAAGTTTGTTTTTTCTTTTTTTTTCAGAGTTTGAAATATGATACTCCAGGCCTTTCTAACTTTCATGAATTGGTATGAGAAGCCTGTAGTGATTCTAATTGGTTTGTCACTTGGTCTTTTGTTTTTGTTGCTTTTGATATGCTTTCCTTGGCTTCTATGTTGGTCAGTTTAATTATTATGTTATCTGGTGAAACTAATTTTTATCTTAAGGGGGTTCTATAAGTCTCTTGTACCTCTGTATTGACATATTTTACTATGTTTGGATAATTTTTTATAGTACTTCTTTGAAAAAAATTGTTGATCCCTTTGATTTTACTTTCTATTCTCTCTTCTATGCCTATTATTCTTAGGTTGGGTCTTTTAAGATGGGCCTATATTTCTTCAATGTCCAATGTATGTGGTAGAATTTTTTCTAAATTATAAACTATGTGTTCATTTTTAAGTGATTATCTTCTAGGAGTTAAATTTATTTTTCATGTGGTCTTTTGATTATTTATAATTTGTATTTGCATTCACTTCAATGATTGCATTCTTATTTTTTTCAGGCTCTCTCTAAATTCTTTTTGGAAATCATGTATTATTTCTACTGTTAATTTCGGATTTGTCTATTTTCAATCTCTGCAATTCTGTTTTTTCAGGTTCTGTTATTGTGGGTTTGTGGGAGACCATTGCTTTCTTGTTATTTTTCCTTCATATGATTCTGAAAGTTTGTATTTGTTGCTTTTGAAACATTTATCTTAATCTCTATGTGCCATCTTATATTTACAAGGGCAAGTTGTGTTTTATTAAAAGGTAAATGTTTAGTGAGAAAGAAAGTAAATTTGTAAATGCAAGAATAGGGTAAAGCCATAAATAAGATGGAATAAAATGAGATTTTATTTTGGTAAGTTAGAGATTATAGACAGTGAATATGTAGTAGGATTCTAGTAACTGATGTAAAGTATAATGATATGAAGTGAATTTAATACAAGAAAAAATTTAAAAATAAAAAGAAAGATGGCGAGAACAGGTGTGTACAAGTAAAGAGTCCTTTAAAAGAGTAAAAAAGAAAACAAACAAGCATACAAAAAACAAAAACAAATGAAGAAAAGAAAACAACAAAATAATTGAACTCTACAAATATATGAATACTCAGTAGACTTATCCTATACAGGATTTGTGTGTGTGTGTGTGTGTGTGTGTGTGTGTGTGTGTGTGTGTGTGCAAACACAAAATGCCATTAGCACTTTTTCTGCTGCAAGTCTGGTTCTTTAATACTCTCTCAGTCTATGCAGATGGGCAATATCAATGAAGTTGGCTCCAATGTTAAGCATAGGTCTCCCTCCATGCTTTCCACTGATGCAGAGCCCAAGTTTATCCCTGCCTGTGTATGATGCAGATGCTTTTAGAACAAAAACTAGAGGATATGTGATAGTCTCTGTTCTCCACAGCTAGGACTGGTATAATTTGACTTCTCTCTGTTCATCACAATTGGGTGGTCTGTTGTGATCTTGGACAACTTATGATTTGGATCTAGTGTTAATCATAGGGTTTGTCTGTGCTTTCCACATTGGTAATGTGGAGCCTGAGTTTCTCTGAGCTTCTGCTATGTCCAACAGCAGACTCCACCCTCATCTTCACCAGGTTTAACCTCAAAGTCTTAGATCCAGGGAGCATATTGTGGCTGGATGAGATTCTGTGGCTGCAATAGTTGTTCTCATGCAGAGAAAGCAGGTTTACTTACAGTGTTGTTGAGTGCTTCTCTGGATATCAGAAGGGTACTGTGAGCTTGGCCAGCACTACTGCAAGTTGTTGCTGGTGTTTATTTAGGAGGAACTGATGGCTTATAATTCTAATGAGCTGCAGCCACTTACTTCATTTTAAGGCATTTTGTTTTGTTTTGTTTTTTCCTGTGAGTCTCTGGCAGCCCCATGCAAGGAGGCAAGATGGAGCCACCATAGCACCTGCAGCCCCAGCTATTAGAGATGGACAGGTTCCTATTCTGCCCTATGATCAGCCTTCTAGCTTTTTTCCTCCTCCTTTCACTTGTCCTGCTTTTTAAAAATTTATGCTGCTTTCTTTCTTTTGTCAAAACATTGTTTCCATGGCAATGGAGACCAAATGTCAACAGGACTGATATGTGCTTTTTTCCTTGGTTGTCATCTTCCTGGAAGTTACACCACCAATTCTTAAGCAATTCTTAGTCATCTTTGTCACTGTGAAAACTTCTGTCACAAGCATATATAGCAGTAAAAAAAATCCTCAAATTTAATTCTTTTATCATTTTAGTCCCTTATAACTTCTTAAAAGATTATCAAACTTTTAAATAAACATTTTATTTAACATATAAGTTTCTACTTTATGTTAATGCTTCTTTCTAAATTAAAAACTGGTAATACAATTATAATATTGGTTGTACGTTATCTTCAAGGTATCACCAATTTAAAAAATGAGACTCTATTTTTCCATATTTGAAAATATGACTTAATGACATATTTATAAATATTTTCTATAGTAGGTTATTCATGGTATGCACATGTCTAAAAAAGGTTATCTTTTTAATTTCTATAGTCTAAAATTTTATTAAGTGTTTCTGTATTTAAAAAAAACTAAAAGGTAAGCAAGCCTTCATATTTAAAGTCAGCAAATCACATTCTTTTAAGAGATTTATGTAGAAAATGTTCAGGATATTTAGTAAGTAGTATGATTTCATTTTAATAAGTTTATAGGCTAAATAAAATTTGCCAATGTTTACATTCATATTATCAAAAAAATTTAAAGATAGATGAGTAATATCTACTTTATATTTGTACAAGACTACAATGATCTTTTCTGTTTTCTTCAGTTTTTCTATAATCTTCATAAAATTCAAGAACATGATTTTAGACTCCATTTATCAAAACAATGTACCTAAAATATAGGACAGAAAATTTTAAGAATTTGTCAAAATGACCATACTACCAAAGATAATAAACAGATTCAATACAATTCTCATTAAAATACTAATGTCATTATTCAGAGAACTAGAAAAAACACTTCTAATATTTAAAGATAAGAAAAAAAAACAAGAATAGCCAAAGCTATTCTTAGCAACAAAAATTATGCTGTTGATATTAGTATACTTGACTTGATACTAAAAATTAATAGCCTCAAAAACAGACACATAGACAAGCTCAGTTGAATAGAATATAAAGAATCAAAACCTTATCCTTACAAATTTATAAATTGACCTTCCACAAAGAAACCAAAAATAAAAGCTGGAGAGGAGTCTTTTCAACAAATAATGCTATAAAAACTGAATATACATTTGTAGATATAGAATTAAACTCCAGCCTCTCACCCTACAAAAGAATCATGTCAAGATAAATAAAAGACATAAAAATTAGAACAGAGGCCTTAAAAATATTAAAAGACAGTATAGTACACAACTGTCTAAATACATAAGCACCTGTAGAGACTTCCTCAACAAAACCCCCCAAAATTGAGGAAATAAAACAAAACTTAATAAATGTGATGGCATCAGATTAAAAAGCACAGCACAGGAAAGCATCAAGACTCTAAAAAAAAAGCCAAAAAAAAAATGGAAGAAAATCTTCACTGGCTATTTTTTATTGTTAGTTAATATCTTGAATGTATAAAAACTTAAAAAAACTTAACACTAAAAAAGCAAAGAACCAAATTAAAAATGAGTAGTGGATCTGAATAGACACTTCTTAAAAGAAAAAATACAAAATGAAAAATAAATATATGAAAATATTCAACATTATTAGCAAAAAAAATGCAAAAAAAAATTATGCTGAGATGTTTAACTATTGTTAAAGTATCAGTCATCAAGAATACAAACAATAATAAATGCTGGCATTCCACTTAATTCAAATTTGAATGGCAATCATGAAAAATAAAAACAATAATAAATACTGACAAGAATATGAGAAAATAGGAACCCATATCCACTGTTAGTTGAATTGTAAATTAGTACAGTGACTATGGAGATGAGGATTAACAACCACAGAGGTTGAAGGCAGTGCTAAAAATAATCAAGGCCACATCCACTTAATAGGAAAACAACCAAGGACTTGAAGTAAGCAGCTGTAGATCATTGAAATTGCAAGTCATCAGTTCTTCTTGTGAAAACACCACCTACAACTTGCAGTGGTGGTGGCAGAGATCCAGAGTAGAGCTCAACAATACTTTCGAGGCCCACTCTACTGAATATTTATGTATTTCTAGGGTTGAACTATGTTGTTGTTGATTTGTTTTGTTTTGTTTTGTTTGTGTGTGTTTGAGTGTATATGCTTGTTTGTTTGCTCTATCCCCAATGCCTCTTCCAAGGTTTTTCCTTCTACTTATCCTACTCTCTTCTCTCCAACACTTTTTTCTTCTTCTCTTCTTTTCTTTTCTTTGTATTGTGTTAAATACACTTCATATCACTATCCTAAAAACTCTAAATTTATTACTAGAATAATACTATATATTCACTATCTCTAATTTCTATTATATACTACCTTAACAAACTCATACTCTCATTCTATTTCATCCTATCTGTGGTTTTACCCTATTCTTGCATTTATGACCTCCCTTTCATCCTCACTCAGCATTCACTATTGAATACAACAGAACTTGTCCTTGGATATACCAGCTGACACCTGGAGACTGAGAGAAATTTATCAAAAGAAACAGATTTAAACTAATAAATTTATGAGGATAAATAACAAGGAAGCAATGAGCTCCCACAAAACTAAAATGACAGATCCTAATGAAACAAAATTGCAGAGATATTCAGAAAGTCCAATCAGAAATGTAACTGTGGAAATAATACAGAAATTCCCAAAAGAATTTAGAGGGAGTCTGAAAAAAAAAAAGATACAATCATGTATGTGAAGGAATCAATTCAAACTATA
Organism: Muscardinus avellanarius; assembly: GCF_963383645.1. Taxonomy (NCBI): domain Eukaryota; kingdom Metazoa; phylum Chordata; class Mammalia; order Rodentia; family Gliridae; genus Muscardinus; species Muscardinus avellanarius. The sequence continues at coordinate 33,340,261 of NC_137791.1, forward strand.
AATAATTGATTAGACAGCATGAAGAATAGACTCTCACTCCTAGAATATGAAAGATGAAGACATAGTATATAACTTAGAAAAAAAAACAATTTTATAGCATGACTTAGACATTGAAGAACTTTGGAGTTGGACCCGGTGGCACATAATTGTAATCCCAGCATTTTGTAGGTTGAAACAGGAGTATCAGTGTTCACTGACAGCCTCACTATTGTTAGTAAGGTCTTTTGCAACTCAGTGAGATGATGTTTCAAAATAAAAATAAAACAATGGGCTGTAGCTCAAATGTAGAATCCCTTTAGGAACCATCCCCAGTACCATAAAAAATATAAAGATAAAACCTAAAAGTAATTGCCATAGAAGGGTAATAGAAGATAAAATTAAAGGTATAAGCAATCTTTTAAAAGAGGTATTAGCAGAAAATTTGCAAACATAGAGCAAGAGGTTGATAAACAGGTATAGGAAACTTATAGAACTCCCTTTAGACAATTTCAGAGAAAAGGTTTACCATGCCACATTATAGTCAAACTGACAAATGTAGAAGCCAAGGAGAGAATTTTAAAAGCAATAAAAAAATTAAAAAAGACCAGTGACATTCAGAGACAAATCAACTAAAATCACTCCAGACTTCCTTAACCAAGTCATGAAAGGCAAAAAGACCTAGAGTAACATATTTCAAACTCTGAAAGAAAACAAATTTTCATATAAAAATTTTATATGCATCAAAATTATATCTTAAATTAAATTAAATGGAAAAATAAAAGTATTTCACAACAAAAAGAGGTTGAAGTAATTTATGTCTTCCAAACCAGCAGTAAAGAAAATAATCAAAGAAATTAACTGCAAAAAAGAAATAAGTAATACACACCAAAATCAAAGAAACTAGAATTTCCACACAGCAAACAAAGAAGAAAAAAAAAAAAAACTACCTCAAACAGAAGCTAAATCCCAATATGTTAGAAGTTAAAAACTATCTCTCAATAATTACACTGAATATAAATGGAATCAATCACCCAAATAAAGAATTAAGGTTGCAAAATGGATTAAAAACCAGAATCCATCTATCTGTTGCCTGCAAGAAACACACATTACAAGTGAATATAGTAACAAAATTAAGGTAAAGGGTGAAACAAGGTGATCCATGCCAATAGACTTCAAAGACAAGCAGAGCTAGCCACTATGATATCAGAAGATAGATTTCAATCGCAAGCTTATTGGGTGAGACAAAGCAGGCCATTTTTTTTTTCTGGTAAAAGGAAAAAATCCAGCAAGATAAAATAATGATAGCCAACATTTATGCCCCAAACATAGATGCAGCTACTTTCATAAAACAATCTGTTTGTGACATTAAGTCACACACAACTCCCAATAAAATAATATTGGGAGACTTAAACATCCTGCTCACACCATTACACCTATCTTCTGGACAAAAGGTCAATAAAGATGCCTCATACCTAAAGAACACTATCAATCAAATGGACCTATTAGACATATATAAAATATTCCACCCAACTACAGAAGATTTCACATTTTTCTCAGCTGCTCATGGAACCTTCTCCAAAATAGATCACATCCTGAGCCACAAAGTGAGCACCACCAAATTAAAAAAATGTGACATACTTCCCTGTGTCTTTTCAGACCATAATGGAATGAAACTAGAATTCAATTATAAGAAGATCCAGAGAAACCAAATAAACATTTGAAGACTGAACACCACATTGCTGAATAAAGAATGTGTTATAGAAGTAAGGGTTTAAATCAAGAAAATTCTAGAAACATAGAGGTATATCACATCAAAACCTCTGGGACACTTTGAAGGCAGTATAAAGAAGAAAATTCATAGCACCGAGTATCCACATAAGAAGAACCAAAATAATCACCAAATAATTAACCAAATGTCACATTTCAAAGCCCTTGAAACACAGGAACAGTCTAATCCCAATGCCAATAGAAGACAGAAAATTATTAAAATCCAAGAAGAAATCAATGAAGTAGAGAATAAAAAACAATACAAAAATCAACAAAACCAAAGGCTGGTTTCTCAAAAAACTTAAAAAGATAGATAAACCACTAGCCAACATGACAAAAAAAAAAAAAAAGAAAGAACCAAACCAAATTATGAGGATAAAAAATGAAAAAGAAGATGCTGCACTGACACTGTAGAAATTCAGAGAATTATCAGAAACTACTTTGATAAATAGAACCTTCTTAAACTGATTAAAAAAGATATAGAAAATTTAAACCAATCAGTAGGATTCAAAGAGATTGAAATAGCAATAAAGAGCCTAACATCAACAAAAGCTCAGGACCAGATGGTTTTTCAAGTGAAATATATATGTGTATATATATATATATATATATATATATATATATATATATATATATTATTTTAAATATTCTCAATCTATTTCAAGAAAAAGGAAAAATACTCCTCAATCTATTTCAAGAGAAAGAAAAATAAAGGACTCTCCCAATACATGCTTTTTTTTTTTCCTTTTGGTGATACTGGGGTTCCTGGAAACCCTTATACCTCTGGACTACCCTTGCAGACCTATTTTATATTTTTTAATTTGGAAACAGGGTCTCTTAATCCAGCAAGCCTGGCTTTGAACCAGCGTGATCCTCCTGTCTCTGCCTCCCAAGCTCGGAGATTACAATTGTCCGCCACAATGCCCAGCTTCCCAAATACATTCTATAAAACCAAAATCACATTAATACTAAAAACAAATAAAGGCAGCTCAAGGGAAAAAAAAAAAAACACCTACAGACCTATTTCATTGGACTCTTAAACAAAATACAAGCAACATAGACTCAAAACCACATCAAGGAAATCATACACCATGACAAAGTACGGTTCATCCCAGGGATGCAAGGCTGGTTCAACATATGAAAATCAATCCATGTAATTCAGGACATAAACAGAACCAAAGACAACAATCACATGATCATTTCAGTAGACACTGAAAAATCATTTGACAAAATCCAACATCAATTTATGCTAAAAACACTGCAGACAACTTTAATAAAAGGAACATACCTCAACATCACAAAGGCAATCTATAATAGGCCCACAGCCAACATCATATTAAATGAGGAAAAACTAGAAAAATTTTTCCTAAAAAACAGAAACAAATTGAGAATGTTCATTATCACCACCTTTTTTTAATATAGTATTTGAGTGTCTAGCCAGAGGAATAAGAAAAAAAAAAATCAAAGAAGTACAAATAGAAAAAGAACTAAAACTTTCACTATTTGCAGATGACATAATACTACACTTAGAAGACCCCAAAAACACAACCAAAAAGCTTATAGAACTGATGAACAAATTCAGCATAGTATCTGGATACAAAATCAATCTTAAATAATTGGAAGCTTTTCTATACAGCAACCATAAACCCACTGAGAAAGAAACCAGGAAACACTTCCACTCAGGTTATCTCACACCAAATACAATAAAATAAAATAGAATACTTAGGAATAAACTTAAACAAGGAAGTAAAAGACCTCTACAAAGAAAATAGCCAAAGTAGTTCTCATCAACAAAACACATGCAAATCACAACACTGACTTAACTATACTACATATCCATGGTAATAAAAGCAACATGGCACTGACACAAGAACAGATAATGTAATTTACAGGGAAATGAATGAAACTTGAGGTCATATGCTAAGTGAGATTAATCGGTCACAAAAAAACAAGAAATCAGATGCTCTCCTTAGTATGTGAAAACTAGGGAGAAAATGGGTCATAGGGGAACTCTTGACTAAGAAGTAGATAAGCAAATAAGGTGACTTAACTGAGAGTATGGGTAGGAGAAAGAGAGAAATTCTCTAATGTTCATGATGTACATTAACAACCATATCAAAGTCAGTTATTTAGCCAAAAGAAAAGGAGGGTGGTGGAGGGAATGTGGCAGAAATTGGGTAAGAACTAATTGGGTGATGTGTGCATATATCTTGTACTCCATTAAGATGTATGACTACAATGTACCAATAAAAAATTAAAAAATTAAATTAACCAATTTTCTTACATTTAATGGCAAAAAATAGGTAACAGATTTAAGGATCTTCTGGTGCTATTTTTATTTGTAAAGCTTGCCTACTGTGCACCAATCTCTCACTCCATGTTTCCTATAGTAAGAAAGTCCCTCCTCATCTATTTAACATATTCTTTTTTTTTCTTTTTAGATATATTCTCTTTACTAAGGCTATTTTGTATTCTATTCAAACATTTACAATTTTAATCAGTCAGAGATAATAGAAAAGTATATTAAATTAACATGGTTATGGTAGCTCACACTTGTTAATCCCAGCATTTGGGAGGCTGAGACAGGAGGACCATGGGTTTGTGGTCAGTCTCAGCTACTTAGTGAAGCCCTTTGCAACTCAATGAGACCCTGTTTCAAACTAAAGTATAAAAAATAAGGCTGGATGTGTAACTTGGAGGTCAAATGACACTGGTTTCCATTACCAGTACTGCAAAAAAAAAATTAAGTTAACATATATTTTGTCTTAAATCGTTTGAGCAAGTTCAGACTTAGCTTTGAAATTGGCATAATGAATTAGTTTGCTATATTCCCTTAAATTGTCTTATAGTTACTATCTTATATATAATTAATATTACTACATGAAATTATTTTCTGTTTCTAAATATATGCAATGATAAAAAGTTATACCTACTTTATTTCATAAAATATTAGAAAATGGCTCAGAAAATTTATTTGTTTTCTTATCTGTTGATCAAAATAATGGTGGTATATATTAAAAATTAATAAAATTAGCATATATTTACTAGTAATGCAAAACAATGATAAATCTTTAGTAAATTTATTACATATTAATGAATATATTTCAGCCAGAAGCACCACCTAATAAATCAGAGTATGGTTTTAAAATATTCTAAATGAGTAAAACTGTACAGGAAAGCTGTACTATTTATAAGGAATAAGAATATTGCTTTAAAAATATGGCCTCATGTTATTATTAAAAGAGTACATAAAAGAGAGGTTATGAACCATTTTTAAATTGAAAAATAAAATGGCTAAAGATCATAAATGACAAAATAACTAATTTATAGATTTTAATGGCAGAAATTAATAAAAAGGCAAAGTATTTTTATCTCTCAAAATATTTATGTTGATAATGAACTAAAAGAGAATTAGGATAGAAAATGTTATAAAGTCACTAGCAATATAGAAATGGGAAGAATGATTTAACACTTGTTTTAAATTTTACAGAAATAACTGAATTCTTCCAATATCATAGTTCTAGATAAGATGTGTATACCTGTAATATCAATGTCAAATACATCATTTTGATTGGACATATAACTTTTAATACTTTGTTTATAAATTTTACAAGTAGAAATTTATGGAAGAAATTTATTGAAGCCTTTAAAAAAACCCTCATTGTCTTTCAGGCACTATGCCAGTCTAGGTAGATAAAAAATTAAAAGCAAATGCTGATATAAAAAATATTATATTTCAACTCAAGAAGTAGATAAATGTGTCAATGACTATATGACAGCATAATATGTGCAGGGTGATAAAAGTTCACACTGTTCTGTGTGTTGAAAAGAAGAGAGAAGATCTTTTATCAGATTGGGTCAAGGTGAGTCATTGTAGAAGGTAATGCTTACACTGTGCTTTGAAAGATTAATTCAAGTCAGTTGAATGCAGAAGGAAAGGAGTGTGCTGTGGGTATAGAAAAGAACATTTGTAATGTTAGGCTTAAGATGGATTGGTGCATTTTTTTTATAATGAATAAAAAGAAAAGAGAAAAGGGAGAAGATTGATGATTAAGAAATGAGACACAGAAAGTAGGCACTGGCAATATTATAAAAGGTTTTATGTTCTAAGCTAAGCATTTTAAAACTATGATGATGAACCATTACTAAAACATTTAAAACACATTTGCATTTAACAGAAATTATTTTGAAGGATAAGTGAACATTCAAAAAATTAAGAGCATAAAGTACAAATTGGGAACTGGATCTGGATATTTAAGCAGAAATAATGAAGATAATAAAATTATTAGGTACAATAGAAAAGGTAAGAGGCTGAGTAATGTAGAACTAAATATGAAAAATAATAAGAAATTATAAATTATTAGGAAGTGGACTAACATGAAGGGAAATTATTTCTACAGTTTTAGTTTGACGAAGGGACACAGATAAATTCATGAGAGTGAAAAATACAAGTAGAGTGGACATTTGAGAGGTAAAAGATCTTTGGATTGAAATATACTTAGCTTTAGCTTTTGAGTGAAATATCTCAGTAGAGATGACAGAAACACTTCATCACAAGTATCAAGTCTGAATTAGTTCATTTTAAAAACATAAAAAAATGACAGAAATTAATATATTCTCTATTGTAAAAAAAGTTGACAAAAAATTTATCTCATTCCTTTGGCTCTCTTTTGAGATTCTTGATAGTTTTTTGTGGTTTACAAAAGATCCTCAGTGCAATCCCACATATGATGTGTATTTTAGTTTTTTGTCCCTTTGAGGTCTTGTTGAGAAATTTTTTAGCTATGCCTATATTTTGAAGTGGTTGACCTATGCCCTCTTTTTTTATTAATTTATTTTTTAAATTGGTGCATTGTAGTCATATATCAATCACATTGGAGTACAAGACTTGAGAGGATATACAAGCACACATCATCCAATTAGCTCTCCTCCAGCCCCCATCCCATTCCCTCCCCCTCCCTCCACCCCACGCTTCTTTGGTGATTTACTTTGATACATTTGTTTATGTACCTCCTGCGTTTTAAAGAGGCTCTGTCCTCCAGTATTACATAGCCTCTGATTGGTCACATTAGTTGCTTCACTATAGGGCCCTTTCTATAGCTCAACCTCTTCCTGTTGCCCTTTTCCTCCTAGTTATTGCTGATTAAGAGAAGCGTCTGATTTATATTTTCTGCGATATTTCTCTGTGCATGCTGCATTGCAAGCACCGATCCCACTCTTGATGGTCCCAGTAGTGGCCTGGCTACTCAGTGGACTGATCCAGACCTCGCTGGCTCAAGCAGCAGCCTTGCCTCATGGGGGGCCCCAGTTCTGGTCTCGCTGGCCCCTGCACTGGTCTAACCCCTAAGCTGGCTTTGGTCCCGGCCTTGGAGGCCGCAGGAGTGAACTTGCCTCACGCCAGGCTCCAATGCTGGCCATTGGCCCCTGCACCGGCCTAACCCCTTGGCAGGATTCCAATCCCAGCTTTGGAGGCCCCAGCACCGGCCTAGCCTTACGGCAGGCTCCAATGCCGGCCTCGTTGGCCCCAGCACCGGCCTAACCCCTCGGCAGGTTCCGTTCCCGGCCTAGGAGGCCCCAGCACTGGCCATGTCTCACGGCAGGCTCCGATGCTGGCCTCGCCTCACGGCAGGCTCCGATGCCAGACTCGCTGGCCCCAGCACCGGCCTAACCCCTCGGCAGGCTCTTATCCTGGCCTCGGAGGCCCCAGTACTGGCTTTGCCTCAAGGTAGGCTCCGATCCCGGCCTCGGAGGCCTCAGCACCAGCCTTGCCTCACGGCAGGCTCCAATGCCGGCCTCACTGGCCCCAGCTCCGGCCTCACCCCTCGGCAGGCTCCAATCCCGGCCTTGGAGGACCCAGTACCGGCCTTGCATCATGGCAGGCTCCGGTGCCGGCCTCGCTGGCCCCAACACCGGCCTAACCCCTCGGCCATCTCCGATACTGGCCTCGGAGGTCCCAGCACCGGCCATGCCTCACAGCAGGCTGCAATGCTAGCCTCACTGGCTCCAGCACCTCTATGCCCTCTTTACAAAGCTTCAAGGTCACTGGTCTGATTTCCAAGTCTTTGATCCATCTTGAATTGACTTTTGTGTAGGGTGAGAAAATGGGTTTTGTTTTATTTTTTGCATATGGTTAACCAGTTTTACAAAAATCATTTGGTGAAGAGGCTATATTTTTTCCAGTGTATGCTTTTGGCTTCTTTGTCAAAAAGCAATTGGCCTTAAGTGTACAAATTTGTTTCTAAGTTTTCTATTCTGCTCCACTGGTTTATGTATCAGTTTTTTTTTTTTTTTTTTGAGTGTGTGTGTGAAAGTACCATGCTGTTTTTATTACTTTGATTTTCACCTAACTCCCACTAGAATGGCCATTATTCAAACCACAAGCAACAAATGATGGTGAGGATGTGGAGAAGTAAAAACTCTAATGCATTGTTAAAGGAATTGAAAATTTTTGCAGCCACTTTAATAAACAGTAATAAAGATTCTCAAAAGAAAAAAAAATGAACCTACTATATAATCCATCAATATCACTTCTTGGTATCTATCCAAAATAATGGAAAGCAAACTACCAAACTAAAGCATGTATATGTATAAACATAGTTGCAAAATTCATCAATGCCAAATTGTGTAACCAGCAAAAATGTTCATCAACAGATAAATAGATTACAAAACTATTGAATGTGTACACAATGAAATTTTACCCAGTAATAAGAAAGAACAAAATTATATCACTTACAGAGAAAGTGATGGAACTAGAAAACATTATGCTAAGTGAGATTAGTCAGTCACAAAAAGTAAGAAATCAGATGCTCTCCCTAATATGTGGAAGCTAGAGAGAAAAAAAGGGTCATAGAAGAAACTCTAGACAAAAAAGGAGAAATCACAGATGAGCCTAATTGAGAAAAATGTGAGAACAGAAAAGGAAAATTTTCTAATGTACATTTTGTATATTTACAACATATCAAATTCAATCACTAATCCAAACATAGGAAGGAGGGAGGGAGAGAAATGGCTAAATAAGTGATGTGAACATGTATGCCTCTACCATATTGTATTCCATTAAGATGTATGACTGCAATGCACTAATAAAAAATAAAAAAAGAAGTTACTATAATCTTAGTCTTAATTTAGTTTATTAATTTTTTCAAATTGTTTTCTAGGTATTATAACATATGGTAATAAATTTTGGTTACCATTTTTAAAATAAAAAGATTAAAGTAAATTTATATTTTATATAAGTGCCTTTTATATGCACTGAATAAAGATTTACTACATGATAAAAATAGATGATTGTTTAATAATCTAATATCCAAATTTATCAGATAATACAGCTTTAATAATTGTGAGATAAGCCGGGCTTGGTGGCTCATGCTTGTAATCCCAGCATTTGGGAGGCTGAGACCAGAGGATCACGGTTCATGGTTCACGGTTGGCCTCAGCTACTTAGTGAGGCCCTCTGCAATTCAGTGAGACCCTGTTTCAAAATAAAGAATAAAAATTTGGGCAGGGGGTATAGCTTGGATGTCAAATGCCTCTGGGTTCCATCCCCAGACCCTCAAAAAATAAAATAATAATTGTGAGATAAAACCTAGCTGCTTGAAGTCCTCAGTTTAGGAAATAAAAGCAGTACATTCAGTTCATTTCTGCAGAATAAAACTGTGTTGAAATTAAGGTTCCCAGTGAGATAAATAAGTCAATCTAATTTTATTTAAAAATAACAAAAGAAACAATGGTAGCAATTTATCAGCTGCCAATGCCAAAAAATTTATCCACTCAAGGGGCTGCAGAGCATACACCCTATTCTGGTCCCAAATCCCCTAAGAACCTTCCCAATCCCTCCCTTGATCCCTTTGGGGACGCTCCATGGAAGGACTCCCCACAGCCCCTTTCCCTGGCCAATTTCTTCTCCATACCCTCAGCTCCGCCACCGTCAAAAATACAGAAGTCAATTAATGAGGCATCCTTAAGGAGATTTAATCCCATGCTGCCTTTAATTTTATATGTTTTCATGGGAAGCACCTTATGCTTGGCTCTTTTGGCCCACATGGGAGAGCCCATTCATTGGATTCATCTTGCTATAGGAGGGGCGCCCCAGCTCTACACAATTATTGACCAAATTGCTGATTGCACAATTAAAGGAAGGGGCATTGCAAATCTTCTGTTTGAAATAGATCCTCATGAAATAATAATTCCATACTGGCTGTCAGATTTTACTTGGCTACAAAGAAATAATGCAAGGATAGTGATTGCTCTAGAGGGATTCTTCAGCAACCTGGATTGCCACTATGGTCCTCATAGGTGGATGAGCTCCTACATACGATTAGAATGGAGACCCCCCCCAAATATTTGTTTTAACTCCTAATCTGAGTTTCTATTCCATTTTCACTTATGGGGGTCATGTGGGGGACTCAGTAATTGTCTACCCCCCCTTCATTAGTGGTGATGATACTCAAGTTGTACACACAACATCTCATCCAATAGAGGGCTCACCCCAGTTTAAAGAGCTTTTTGCCGTGACTTTGGCTTTATAAACAATACAAAAACCTATAAATTTATTTTCAGATAGCCTATGTGTGGTCAACCTATTGCCTCTTTTGATGGAAGCTTACATTAAATTGGATGCCAATCCCATTACCCCCCTAATGATACATACACAATGTTTACTTAAACAAAGGAGTAACCCTATCTTCGTTCAACACCTCTGTGGCCATCAAAATTTACCTGGCCTCCTTTCCAAAGGAAATCAGGTTGCTGATAAATTTGTTTTCTCTATCTTTACCCTAATGGAAGCCACTCATTTTCATCAGCTTACTCATACAAACTGGAGGGGGTTAAAACACAAGTATCCACATACCAATAACAGATCTGAAAAAAATTGTGTGGACCTATTGATCCTGCCAATCCTTCCTTCAAATACCCCCCTACAAATCTCAGGCAGCAACCCTCGAGGATTGCACCCCAACAATCTTTGGCAAATTTATGTAACTCATTATTCCCCCTTTGGTAAATTAAAATACACTTTTGTATCAGTCGATACCTACTCCCGAGCATGCTGGGCCTCAGCCCATGAGGGAGAAAAGACCAAACATGCTATTAGTCATATGCTACAATCTTTTGCCACACTCGGGTTGCCAGACCAGATAAAAACAGATAACAGACCATGTTTTATTGGCAAGGCCTTTGCTGGTTTTCTCCAAACCTGGAATATCTCCCATACTAAGGGCATTCCATATAATCCTAGAGGACAGGCCATTGTAGAAAGATTTAATCATACCTTAAAGGTTGAATTACAAAAACAATGGGGGGACTCATTACCCCCACATGATCAGCTTTAAAAAGCATTACTTACTCTAAATATATTAAATTTTTTGAAATACAGCCCAGAACTTTCACCATTACAGAAAATCGGTCATCCTCAATCACATATACATCTGTCTTGGTGAAAGACCCACTCATGGGCACATGGAGAGGGCCAGACCCATTGATTATGGCTGGAAGAGGATTTGGATGTGTCTTCCCTCCAGATGAAAAAAGACCCCTGTGGGTCACAGCAATAGACATTAAATATCTTCCACCATGCACTAATCATTGTGATTCCAGGGAAAAAGTGATCCCTGAGATTGGCTCTTTCTTCTTAATTGCAAAAAGAAAAATACAAGATAGAGATGAAAATCCTCATCGGTCTGATCCTATTAGCATAAGTAAGGTATAGTATATACGGATTTGGAGACCCAGGTAAGGCAAGATAAATTCTTAATAAAAGAATGGAGTGACCCTGTGATTGTGGAGGGGGTACCTTCCCAGTACTCCCCATAGATGGACAGACTATCCAGAGTAATCCATTTTACAAGCCACCTTTAGACTCCCTTGCAGATGTATTGTTACAAAACTGGAAAGGATTAGACTTATTAATGGCCAAAAGGGAAGGTATATGCTTGTTTTAACAGGAAAAAAATGCTGTTTTTATGCCAATAAATTGGGCTTAGTCCACAACAAGATAAAGCAACCCCAAGAAGACCTTGAAAAATGCCAGCAAGATCTACAAGACAACCCATTATGGACAAGCTTCAATGGACTTTTGCCTTATTTTTTCCCTCTATTGGGCTTCCTTGTGTCTCTCCTGATTGTTTGTACCCTGGGCCCTTGTATCCTCAATAGATTAGTTCAGTTTGTACAATAATGGCTGGCAGCAGTTAAAATATATCAAGTAGAGATCCAATATCAAAAGCTTGCTGAGAGAGAGCCCAATCAGTATGACTGGCGTTCTGACTATGAACATCCCTCCTCTGTTCCCCATGTACCCAATGACGGGTAAGATTCTCAGAAGAGGACAACCTAAGACAGGGGCTGGGGTGGCTTATGAGTTGCTATCAAGTATGAGTACCCAATGATGGGTAAGATGCTCAAAAGAGGACAACCTAAGACACAGACCATGAATTTCACCCTCATATATAAAAAGGAAGGGGGAGATGTTGGAGTCTGCAGAACTGTGGCCTGACAAAACCATGAGAACTTCCACAATGAAAATGGTTGCATTTTAATATGGCTCAAAATGAGTCTTATTGGCTCATATAATGCTTCCATGCTCGTAAACCCCTCGTGCATTGGATAATGACTGGCTGCAAGTTATGTGCTTTGCACATACAAGAGTGACCTTTAGTATGATAGGTTAGAATAGTTTCCTGTTTGAAATCCCCCTTGCGGTTATTTGCTTTAAATTTGGTTGCCTGAAAAAAATAAATAAGATCCTGCTTGACTCGACTCCTGGATCTGTGTGCTTCTGATCAGGCCATCGGCACTCATCATTTATTTCAACCCCACCACTGACCAGCTGGCCCCATCACATTATTATTAAAAAGAATAACCTAAGCCAAGTGTGGTGGCACATACTTGTAATCTCAGCATTTGGGAGGCTGAGACAGAAGGATCCAGGTTCACCACCAGCCTCAGCTACTACTTAGTAAGGCCCTTTGCAACTCAGTGAGTCCCTGTTTCAACATAAAGAATAAAAAATAGAGCTGGGGGTGTAGCTCAGAGGTAGAATGCCCTTGTGTTCCATCTTCAGTACTGCAAAAAAAAGGAATAATAATAATAATAATAATAATAATAATAATCATCATCATCCAGTGAGGTGTGGTGGAACATGCTTGTAATCCCAGCATTTGGGAGACTGAAACAGGAAGATCATGGTTTGTGGACAGCCTCAGAGCTGGGGGTGTAACTTTACATGTAGAATGCCCCTGGGTTCCATGCACAATGCTACAAAAAAAAAAAATAACCGAATCCAAAAATTGATAATTGAGCTATACTCATCACAAAAAAGAAGAAAGGAATACATATGGAAAATATATACATATGAAAATTGTTGAGTCAGGCATAGTTGCACGTACTTGTAATCCCAATACTTGGGAGGCTGAGGTAGGGGGATTGCAGGTTCAAGTTCAACATCAGCTACTTAGTGAGGCCCTCTGCAACTTAGTGGACCCTGTTTCCAAATAAGAAATAGGACTGAGGGGTTATAGCTAAAAGGTAGAATGGCCCTGGGTTCAATCCCCAGTACCACTAAATCAATCAATCAATAAATAAATAAAATCCTTTCATATAATTATTTATTTGGAATAACAGTTATTCAAAATAACACAATAATAAACACTGGTGAGAATTTGATAAAACAGGAACACTTGTACACTATCACATCATCAGTGGGATTGTAAAGAATTAGAGCACTATAGAGATCAGTATAAAGTTTGCTAAAAAACAAAAAAGGATGGGATTACTATAGCCTCAGATATGCCATTTCTTGTTAGTTTTCCAAAAGTATTAAAGTCCAAAAACACTAATGAACTATGCCTACCCATGTTTAAAACAGCACAATTCACAGTAGACAAATTATGGAAGTAAGCTTGGTGTCCATCAATGGAGGAATAGTAAAAGAAAATACAGTATATATACACAATCAGAGTGTTACTTTGCCTTAAAAACATAATGATGTCATTTGCAGAAAAATAGGTGAAACCAGAAAACTTTATGCAAAGTGAGATCAGCCAGTCTCAGAAATGGTCATATGTTTTCTCTTCTATGAGGAAGCTAGAGGGAAGATAGAAAATAAAAGAGATGTTATAAAATTAGAAGAAAGACAAGTATATTAGTGTAAGGAGTTTAAAGAGGTAGGAGGGAAGGATACAAAAGAGACTTGAGAAATAAAACAAACCAAATGAGAAATAAAACAAACCAAATCTTATTATATTCATATATGAAGATATTACTACAAACCTTACTAGCCTGTAGAATAAAGGAAGAGAGTAGCAGAATAGAAAATTGAAAGAAACAACAGGAGATATAGTGTGCACTCATGAAGGTATTACTTTGAGTCCTTCTATGATCTGTAATTACAAGGTACCAATAAAATTCCTAAAAGTAGAAGTTGTATAACTTTACCAATACATCCCTCAGATTTACCATGTCCAAAATGAACATATTTCTTCTCTTTTCAAAGCTGCTTCTCATTCTATAAAGAAATATTTGGCAAAACATTTATTCACTTAGATAACCAGGCTAAAAATATGTATAACTTACCAACTCTTTCTGATTCTTACTCTTCCTTGCTCTAGCCAATTATGGAATAGGTTTCAAACATTATTCTCTCCTGTGTTCATTTATGCTGCTATGGGTGAAGGTTTGACATATTTAAGAAACTTGTGTTTTCTATAATTTAATTTTTTTCTTTATGCATTTATTATGCTTTTTTGTGGTGGTACTGGGGTTCCTGGAAACCCTTCTACCTCCGGGCTACACTCCCAGACCTATTTTATATTTTTATTTGGAAACAGGGACTCTTTAAGACAGCGAGGCTGGATTTGAACCTGCACGATCCTCCTGTCTCCGCCTCCCAAGCACAGGGATTACAAGCGTGCGCCACCAAGCCCGGCCTTATGATGCTTTCATTGTGAGGTTTTTTGTTGTTGTTGTTGTTGTTTTCTGGAGAAATTTGATGATTCTGTTCCCCAGAATAAATTACTTCTGACTTTCTACCAACTTCGAAAATAAAGATCTATTGCATATATGGTCAAATTAATTTCTATTTAATTGCTTTACTTACTGCTTTACAGACGCTTGATTATTCTCATGTGAAATTTGTTCATTCTCTTTTATTGCACTGAATTCTTTTCTTTATTTATTTTATTATTTTTATATTTTTGCGGGTCTGGGGGTTGAACCCAAGGGCATTCAACCTTTGAGCTACACCCCCTGCCCTATTTTTTATTCTGTTTTAAACCGGGGCTCACTGAGTTGCAGAGGGCCTCACTAAGTAGCTGAGGCTGTCCGCGAACTGCGATCCTCCGGTCTCAGCCTCCCAGATACTGCGATTACAAGCATGCGCCACCAATCCCGGATTGCATTGAATTCTTGCATTGTGGCTTTTATTAAAGGGTTATTATTTTTGTTAAATTTTATGCATATTTAGCCATGCATGGTGGTACACAGTTTTCATCTCCGGCTTGGGAGGCAAAGATAGGAGGATCTTTTAGGTTCAAAGGCAACCTCCCTGGCTTAAGAGACTCTGTTTCCAAATAAAAAAAATATAAAATAGGTCTGGGAGTGTAGCCCGGAGGTAGAAGGGTTTCCAGGAACCCCAGTTCCTGGAATATATGCATATTTAGAAATATCACAGTGAACCTTGCAAGTATGTTCAATTAATATGTTTAATAAAAACTAATAGAAAAGACTTATTCAAGGGCGTGTTTTTTGTTTGGTTTTTTGTTTGTTTGTTGTTGTTTGCATTACTGGAGGTAATACCCAGGGGCCTTCTACCACTGAGCTATACCACCAGCCGTATTTTTTTTTAAGTCTTTATTTTGAAACAAGTTCTCACTGAGTTGCAAAGGGCCTCACTAAGCAGTAGCTGAGGCTGTCCATGAACCACCATCCAATTGTCTCAGCCTCCCAAATTCTGGGATTACAAGCATGTGCCACCACACCTTGCTTGCAGTGTTGTTGTTTTTTTTTTTTTTTAACATTCCTTTATTCATTTTGATTTGGTGACAGTGAGAGCAACAGGTGGGTACTAAAATATTTAAAAATAGAATAGAGTCTAATATTTAAGATTCATGCTTCTTACATAACACTATCAGTATTGCCACCATTTATTGGTGGCAATCTTTGTTAAACAAGGTCAATCTTCCTTAAACAAGTTTTTTATATATTTTTATTTTTAAAGTTTCTTCTGAGTCTAACTCTAAATTTCTGACCTCAATATAATACACTATTTTATAAGCATTTTCATGAATAAAAAAGTGCCAAAACACATACTTAGTATATTTAGGATTGAAATGGAATAAAAATTCAATAAAAACTTTAGATAATACATATGCCAGTTATTAGCAATATGTAATTTGCTCATGTTTTTACCACTATATCAATAAATATGACCATAATGTAATTTTATCATATTCTCAATATTTGTTTCAGTTAATAGAAGTGTCATTTAGCTCACCTAAATTTCAGTAAATTTCATCAAATTTTAAAACCTAATATTTTTATTGCTGCCTCAGCTTTTAAAGCTATAAGTTTATTGAGAAATTTAGTTATTTTCATCCATATATCTCTATTATTTTCTCTATTAAATTTTATACTATTATTTTCACACATAAAAGATATATAAACAGAATTAATTTAGTGAGAGCCACACAGATTTTACCTAGTTCATTATTAAGTCCATATCCATTAATGTTGCATGCTACATGTGCTGCTAGAATCTGAAAAAAGAGAAAAAAATGTATAACTAAACTGACCACAAAAAGGTTGAATTAATCCTTATTTTAAAAAGAAAGTAGCCATGCATGGTGGTGCACACTTGTAATCCCAGCATTTGGGAAGCTGAGACTGGAGGATCGTGGTTCACATACAGCCTCAGCTACTTAGTGAGACCCTTTGCAACTCAGTGAGACCTGGTTTCAAAATAAAGAATAAAAATAAAAGGGCTGGGAGTGTAGCTCGGAAATAGAATGCCCCTGGGTTCCATCCCCAGTACAGTCAAAGCAAGCAAGCAAGCAAGCAAGCGAAAGAAAGAAAGTGTCAGGCATTGTGGAACATGCCTGTTATTTCATATCTTGGGGGGTATAAAAAGAAAAATTATGGTTTAGAGACCATTGTTCAGTGACTTAGAAAGGCCCCAAAATAAAAAATAAAATAAAATGGGGTGTAACTCATATGTAGAACATCCCTGGATGCACAAAAAATAAATCATAAATTATATTTTAACACATTGCATACACACATTTTTTTCTTTTAACAATTTTTTATTGAACATAAATAGCATACATTTAAACTATATTTGGTGCCCTCTCCTCCCGCCCCCATTTTCCCTTCCCCCCTCCCACCAATGGTTGTCCAGGTTAACCATGTCATATTCATAATTTTACACATATTCAGATGTAGGCCCTCATTAATCAAGATCAGCCTTCCTCCTCTCCTATCTTTCCATTCAAACTTTGCTGATTTCCCATTCATTATCTGGAGTCCCACTGGTATCCTCTGTGTTTCCTAGTTTTGGCATATTAGAGGAAATATATGTACCTTCTCCTTCTGTGCTTGGCTGATCTCACTTAACATAATGTTCTCCAAGGCTTTCCATCTTCTTGCAAATGATATAATTTTGTTCTTCTTTATGGCTGAATAGAATTTCATTGTATACACACATTTTTAATCCTAAAAGCTAAAAGTACACTGTTAAATCAGTAACTAAGGCAGGGTCACAAACTACCCCAAAATTAATACAAGATATTTTTTGGTATAAAGTGAATTAATGATACTTTAAAATAATAACTTTAAATTTCCCTTGAGTTCGGAGCCTGCTGAGAGGTGAGGCTGGTGCTGGGGCCAGCAAGGCCTGGATTGAGGCCTGCCAGGTGACCAGGTCAGTGCCGGGGCCATCAAGAGTGGAATCAGAACTTGCAATGTGGCATACACAGAAAAATATCACAGAAAATAAAAAACCAGATGCTTTCCCTAATATGAAAAAACTAGGAAGAAATAGGTAATAGGAGGATATCTAGTTGAAGAAAGGGCCCTATAAAAGAGCAATTAAGGTGAGCAATCAGAGGAATGGGGGAGGATGGATTCTCTTTAAAACTCATGATGTAAGTAAACAAATTTATCAAAGTTAATCACCAATCAAGCATGGGATCGAGGGAGGGGGAGGGAATGGGATAATGATTGGATAAAGGCATATGTGCTTGTATATATATATATATATATATATATATATATATATATATAAATTTTAAAAATGAAATTCCCTTGAAAACATTTACAAAAAATATATAACAATTTTATGATTTTAAAAATTACATACAGGTCAACTTCCGGGAAGATGGCGACCGAGAAAAGCGGGGCTTAAGAGCCCCGCTAACAACCAATCTCCATTACCACAAAATCAGCACCTTTCATAGCCAGAAAACACTATCACCAGAGAAACAAAAAAATCACCGGGCTCCAGAGGGAAAGCGGACTGAGAACAGAACCACAGACGCGGCAGCAGCGCTTTACTGCCGGCGGCAGCGGGGAGTTCACCGGACGGCTACAGCAAGCCGAGGTGAGCCGCTGCGGAACAGCCAGGCGGGATTTCTCGGCGCACAGAGCATCTAAAGCTCCCAGCGGCTGAGCTCAGCACACACTGCAGGGATTCAGAGTGGAAATCAAAACCAAAAAGAAAAACACCAGCCCCATGGCCGAGGGTGTAGCAGCAGTGCCATATTGCCACCGGCGGTAGCAGCAGCGAATTCACCGAGTCCAGTACAGCTACATCTGCATACTCAAGAACAGTGAGTCAAATTGCGGGCCACAGAGGAGAAATTCCAGTACTGTACTCCCTGGGACTTGACCCAGTGGAGATAGGGCGGTGGCAGAGATATCACACCATAGGAGAACATGCAACCTGGCACCCCCCAGTCTAAAGCAGCCTCTATCGACTCTCTGGGTCGGAGACTCTGTGATACAACCCAGTAAAGGAGTAGTGGGGTCTGATATACTACTGACTCGAGATCCAGAACACCTTAAGTGAAGTCATAGTGACCCAAGGGAAGAACCCAGAGAAGGCACAAACATCCGAAATCATGGGAAAGAGGAATAATACTGGAGCAATGAATGCCCACAACCCCACAACACCAGAACTCGATTAAAACAGAAAATCAGAGATTTCTAGAAGAGCAAATCAGGAAAATAACTGTAGAAATAATAGAGGTGCTTCGAAAAGAACTCAGAGAGAGCCAAAAGGAGATAAAGGATGCAATTAATGAAGTAAAGGCCTCAATTCAAAGCACAAACAACCGATTAGAACACATGGAGAACAGAATCTTGCTCTTAGAAGATGATCATTCCAAAAATGAACGCATAGTTTCTAATCTAGGAAAAAATATCTGACAGCAGGAATCTGATATTGAAGAAATATGGGCCCATTTTAAGAGAGCTAACCTAAGAATAATTGGAATAGAGGAGGGAAAAGAAAGTGAAACCAAAGGGATCAACAATCTCTTCAAGGAAGTAATAGCAGAAAATTTTCCAGACATAAAGCAAGAGGTTGATACACAGTTCCAGGAAACTTATAGAACTCCCTTTAGACAGGATCGGAGAAGAGCATCCCCACGCCACATAATTGTCAAAATGACCAATGTGGAAGTCAAGCAGAGAATCTTAAAGGCAACAAAAGCAAAGGGCCAAGTGACATTCAGAGGCAAACCAATTAGAATCACTCCAGATTTCCCAAAACAAGTTATGAGAGCCAGAAGAGCTTGGAGTAACATATTCCCAATTCTGAAAGAAAACAACTTCCAGCCAAAAATTTCCTATCCAGCAAAACTTTCTATCAAATTAGATGGAGAAATAAGAAGCTTCCATGACAAACAGAAACTGAAGGAATTTATGTCTTCAAAACCGGCATTAGAGAAAATACTCAAAGAGATTAACTACAAAGAAGAAATAGGTAACACACGCCAGAACCAGAGAAACAAGATTTTCCATCCAACAGACAACTAAGATTGGTTATCTGTGGAGATTCATTATTTATGTTAGTCTTTTACCTATCTCTAAAGGGTATTGTTTGCCTTTGTTGTTGTTAATTTTTTTAGGATTTCTAGTTGGAATATTAATATACCTTCAGATATAGCATTTGTGAAATATTTTATCCCATTCTATTAGTAACTTTTAACTCTGTTTACATTGGCTTTGGATATACAATATTTTTTAGGGAGTTTGTATACTCTTATGTTGCCTGTGCCATTGAAATCATATCCTAGAAATCACTGCCAATTTCAATGTTGTGAGGTTTTATGACCCAGATTTTCTCCTAAAAGTTTATAGTCTTAAGATTTATATTTAGGTCCTTTATCTATTTTGAGTTAATATTTGTATATGGGATTAGGTAAGGGTCCAATTTTATTCTTTTCCATGTAATTATTATTTTTCAACAATATTTAGTTAAAAGATTATTTTTTTCACCACCAAATGTTCGTGGAAACCTTGTCAAAATAACTTGACAATATAGGGAAGAATTTAGCTCTAGGCTTTTATTTAACTCCAATGGTTTATATAGCTGCCTTTAGAATAGTACTATACTGTTTCAATTATTGTAGCTTTATATGGTTTGAAATCAGAAAATATATATCTTCTAGCTTTGTTCTTTTTCAAGATCGTTTTGGGTATCTATAGTCCATATTCCATATTAGGATAGATTTTTTTTCTGAAAAATAAATATATAAATATATGATAGTTTCACCTAAAAAAATAGAAAAAAATATTCTCTGGTAAGAAAGAAAGTAAAAAGAAATATTGAAATGTTATCTTTAAGTGATCAAAAGCTTGGTATCAGACAAATGAAACTGTTATGTGAGATTATCATTTTTAATTTTGCATAAATTGCTATAATACTAGATGTCAACCACTAAGCCAAGCATAGGAGGGAGGGATGGGGAGAGAATGGGTTGGGGATCGTGTGGGGGCTGACTGGGCGATGTGTGCATGTATGTCTACAAAAGTTTGTATCCCACTATGATGTATGAACACAGTGCACCAATTAAAAAAATAAAAAAATAAAAATTAAAAATAAAATAAAATAAAAATTACATACATTTTAAAATGCATGCTATTTTGTTGTATGAATCTAGTTTCTTCCTATAAATGTGTTGAAGAACTTGGTTTTATTCACAAACCTGAGAAGTATATATTTTATTAACTACTTATTTTAATACATTACTATTTTATTTTATTTTTGTAATATTAAATTTACTTTTGAAAAATGTCCACAATCTTTATTAAATTGTATCTAATATTGACATGTATAGGTCTCATGTTTCTTAAAAACACAGTTCACATTTTCCTAATTTAATATATTTAAATTAGATACTATTATTTTAGAAAAATTAGTTAATATAAAAATACTAAAAAAATAAAATCACAAAATTATTCTAGGTAAAAAAATCACATTAGATTATTTAAACTTTAACTTTTTTTGTTTATCATGTTTTTGTGTCAGCTCCAAATATAAAATGTTTCAAAATTCTGTTTTTAATTTTAGTGAGCATATTGACATTTTAATTCTACTTTCTAAATTGAGTCATATAAAACAATATAATTTCAAAATTATGCAACCATTTTAATATTATAATTAATTTTTGTAATATATTGACTAAACCAAACAAAAATGTTTTCAAAAATATAATTTTCAAAAATTTTACTAAAATGTATTGCTTGTGATCACATACTTGCCATACTAACGTTTATATAAGTTCTGTGTGCAGTTGAGTTCATGCCATTTTGATAATTTATAGTCATGTAACTATGAATATTATTTTTGTTTATTATTCAAAAACATTTATAATTGTTGAGTCATTGTCATAGATATAAATTTTTTAAAATTCAGTTTTATACTTTTGTTTAAACAAGAACTAATTTAAGGTATATTCTAATTTAGAATAAGTATTTTTAAACATTTTAATTTTTTTTAAATTTTTGTAAGATTTTCTTTTAAATTTTGTAGTTTCTAGATTTAAAATTTCAGTAGAGTAGTCATTTATATCATATTTACTAAATGTTCCTTTAAAAATATTTCTATATTTTATTTTTTGTTTTTAGCTTTTTTGTTTTAGTGTGTGTGTGTGTGTGTGTGTGTGTGTGTGTGTGTGTGTGAAATGAATGCAGGGACATTCTATCTCGAAGCCAAACTTCCCACCCTATTTTATTTTTTGTTTTGAAACAAGATCTCATTAGACCACTGAGAGTTTTATTAATTTGTTGAAACTGGCTGGTCTCGAGTTCATAATCTTCTTTCCTCAGTTTTTCAAATGTTGGAATTATAGGCATGTACTACCTTGGCCAACTTCTTTGTTTTTTACTGTTAATTATTATTAGGAAATAAAAGTAACTATTATTTATTAAGTTCTCTATAAAAATGCCACATATTGTTGCTTTATTTATTTATTTATTTATTTATTTATTTAACCAAAGACTAGCATGACAATTTAGTTTTCTTGGCTTCTAATTTTAGATGCTCAGTCCATGTATGTTTGGTCCCAAGGTAGAGACTTCATGGTACCAAAGACTGATGGAAAACAAGTGTTCCCCTCATGGTGGAAAGAAGCATAGAGATAGAAAGAGGGCCTGAAACAAATGTAATGCTGATGGCTATGCTCCCAGGGAAAAACTTCCTCTAGCCATACCCCAACTTTGAACCTTGCTGTTTTTTAACAAAAATATACTTTTTGGTAAGGGCATTCAATATACAAACTTTAATTGGTATGTATGTTTTATAGTACTATAACTGAGCATTTTATTCATTGTCATTGTAATATCTCTCTAAATTAACTGATAATCTAATAAAACTGACAACAAGCTCCTCAATCACCTAAAACTTGGTTTACAACTTTGTCTAATTAAAGGTACCGTATCTATTCAGAGAAAGTAGTTGTCGGTTTTTTTTGGCAGAAAATATACAAAATGAACCTGGAGAATCCTGGAGTAATATATATATTAATGCCAATCTCAATTCTTATCTAAGAAACTAGGGAAGCGTTGAGGGAGGCTAGGGAAAGCTCACCAAGTGCTGTGTTTATGTATATTACTTCCACTATGAACTACATTATGATGTAAGACAATAATGCACCAGTAAAAGTATAAAAATAGTGTAAATAAATTAGTAAATTATGTCTTAGATCATTTTTAAATTTGTAAAAAAATGGAATAAAATATGATTTTCAAATGCTCCTTCTTCCAACTGTCAAATAATCACTTATTAATATCTTGAATTGGATGCCAGGCGTGATGGCACATGCTTGTAATCCCCGTGCTTGGGAGGCAGAGACAGGAGGATTGTGCAGGTTCGAAGGCTCTACCCTGTTTCCAAATAAGAACATATAAAATAGGACTTGGAATGTAGCCCGGAGGTAGAAGGGTTTCCAGGAACCCCAGTACCACCAATATATATATATATATATATATATATATATATATATATATATATATATATATATATTGAATTGGTCATGTGCATTTGTCAGAAATTATGAGCAAATTTTTATTCATTATTATCTAGTTTATATTTGCCTTAAAATTTACTCAAGGTATCATATAGTTTTGTGAGTTTTTACAAATGCATAATGTCTCATACCCATCATTACAGAACTATATAAAATAATTTTATTTCTCAGAATTCCCTGTGCTTCATGAATTTATGCTTTATAAATCCTCCATACTTTATGCTTGATGATAACTGGTGTTTCATTATTTCTTTAGCTTTTTCAATATTATTTTTGGCCCTTTAATACATAATATAATTAAAATAATATAGTATAAAGAATTTACTTACTGGCTTCTCTGACTTAGCAATATAAGCTTTTAAAGTTTATCAATGCTTTTATTAGCTTGTTAGCTAATTCCATTAGATGGATGTACCACAGTTTATCCAATAACATACTGATGGATATTTTGATGGCTTTAAAACTGATACAAATATAAATAAAAGTCACTGTAAATGTACATGTGCAATTCTTTATGATCATATAAATTTCATTTTTATGGATAAATACTAATGAGCTTAATTGCTATATTGTAGGGTAAGAGTGTGTTTAGTTTTCTAAGACATTAACAAACTCTACCAAAATAAATTTCAACCTGTAATGAATAATTAATATGAGAATATTGTTCATTTGTGTTAATATGGAGATATGTGACATACCTTATTATCTTTTTGAGAACATTCTTATTTTCTAATTATTATTATAACAATATTGGAAGACATCAGTTTAAAATCATCACGAGTGGCTAGACATAATTAGTACTAAATTAATATGAGATCAGCTGATATACAACTTTGGTAGAAGAAAAAATTTTAAATTATTTAATGATCAGCAGTGATTTTCTCCTTCCTGATATGATAATAAAAAATGGTTCAGTATGACAGTATCAAGTAAGGACTTTGAATTGTGAAAATCTTCAAGATTACCAAAGACTAGCCTGACAATTTAGTAGATGATTTCTAGAGCATTTTTAGATTTGGTCAATATGTTAATACAAGACCTGATTTACATACAGCACCATTTATGAATTGTGAATTTAGTCATTATACAAGCAGTTGAATGCTAAGAAGTGGAACCACCCACACAGTGTCACAGAGCTTTACATCTGGGTTCCACTGGTTCAGAAAATAGGAGTTCCAGAGTTCAGCCACTAAAACACACTAGTCTTGTGCCTAGGCAGATGTAGCAGGAATGGAGAAAGAGTGTACCAACCAAACTTGGAAGATAAGTTTATTCAACTGCAGAACAAAACAGACTAGCCAGGCTAGGGACACAGTCTGACACTCAGTCCAGAGCTGGGACCAAGAGCTGAATTTACACAGGGGTTTTAAAGGCAAAAGCCACATACAGGTGGCTGAGGGTAGGGGAGGAGGCCCATTGTTACTGTCTGACAAAACTGCAACTTTGTCTTGAGTGGGGCTTATGTTCCAGATATTGAACATAGAGTAAGCAGGATGTTTGTCAGTGCTTGCTACATTTACCATTGGGTAGGCAAGATGTTAGTCTGTGCTTGCAGTCTATGTTTGCTACATTTACCATAGGGTTGGCAGGATGTTACTTTAGTCCCCTGAAAAACTAGAAAGAGCATTAACAAAAGATTCAAACTACTAAATAATTTTGGCTTGGCTCTTGTTAGGGCATTACAGTCTCTTCTTCAAAGAAAAATTCAGACTGTGAAAATGTGTAGAATGAGAGAAACTAAAATCTTCTAGTACCTAGATTGAATTGGTTCTTTTATAATCACTAGGAAAAAAATTTTAGTAAGTAAAAAATAAATACTAAATAATTGTCTAAGAGACTGGAAAAGAAAAGAGACATCAGATAGAAGAGCACAGACTCCAATAAATTGATAGAGGATATTTAGGGGAGGCAAGGGAGGTAGAGACATTATGAGGATAACTGTTTAAATAATGTCTTGTCTGTATATAAAATTACCAATGCCATTCTCAATGGCATGTATGAAAAGGAAGGCAGAAGACTGGAATCTGGAGGAATACACAACAAAGGTTTTGTGAATGTATTCCTTCATGCATTATGAATAATTAAAATTCCCCAATAAAAGTATAAAATTAAAAAAAAAACTCAATTACCTGCAAATAGGTGAACAAATCAGACAGCTTCTGGTTCCTAGGTGGAGAACAGAAATGTTCATGGGTGAGTTTACTGCTTTTTATGACATTTGGCCTGAGGTAGACTGCTGCCAATGTTACCTGGAGAGCTATATTTTAAAAAGAATGTGTCAGGCTTCTAGCTACTATTTGAGTCCAAGAAAGTTAATTGCCTGCTAAGCCAAAATAAATCAAACAAATTATTCATATTTTGATGTTCTAAACAACTTACTTTAAAGTACCTTACTTCCATTTTATTTAGTTATAATTAATTTTGTAAAATGAAATTACTTAAATTATTCTGAAATCAAGACATACACAGGAATAGTTCAAAAACATTTTAAAATTGTCTATGTATTAAGCAACAAAAATGCACATTTAAATGAGTGTAATACTACACATTTATTTATCTATATGTGTAGAAATTTTGTCACTACAATATTTGTTTCTTCAAGCTATTTTGTTATGCCAGTGGCAAATTTGCATGAAATTTATTTTGGGACTACCACATTTTGTCAGAAAAATACATAAAGCCCACTAAAATAGAATATGATGCATTGAAATGCATATAATACAACAATTCACACACAGGCAAATTCACTCTGAATCAAAACCAGTTTGTGCTGTACCAACCATGAACACTGATGATTTCAATTTTGCACAATTTACTGTTGCCTCCCAATATCATCTGTGTATTAATATGACACAATAGCCAAATTGAAACACATGAGGTACACACATTCTGATTGTCAATAAAGTAAATGATACTAACATTTTATGTATTTTGTGTTCACAGCAATTTTTCACAAAATAATGTCTGAGCCGTATGTTAAATTTTCACCCTCTATATCACATCCCCAAGTCTGGCACCACCAAGTACAATTGTACATTTTTTTCCTTATATCAAAATACAGAGTGAACCATTCTAATAAGAATAATTTATAAAATGTGAATAGTAAGCCACATTGTAAAATTTCTTGAGATATATCCTGTAAAACCAAAAGTAAAAAAATACTTCCTGAATTAATATGTTCATAACTGAAGCCAAAAGTCATCATACTTTATTCAGCATGAAAAAAGTCACAGATGGTGAGATTAAAAAAATAAGAAGTAGTAGCTGTCCAAAATTGAATTTAAGCCAGGCATGGTGGTGCACACTTATAATACCAGCATTTGGGAGGCTGAAACTTGGGGATTGGGCTTCACAACCAGCCTCATCTCCTATTTAGGGAGGCCCTTTGCAACTCAGTAAGACTCTGTTTTAAAATAAAGAATAGTCCACAGGGCATAGTGGCACACACTTGTAATCCCAGCACTTGATATACTCAAACAGAAGAATCACACAGGTTTGAAGCCAGCCTCAGCTACTTAGTGAGGCTCTCAGCAATGTAGAAACACCATGTTTCCAAATAAAGTATAAAAGAGTTCTGGGACTATAGCTCGAAGGGAGAAAAGCCCCTGGGTTCCACCTCAGTACCACACACACACAAAATAAAATAAAAATAAAAATAAAAAATAAAATAATAGCACTGGGAATGTAGTTTGGAGGTAGAATGTCCATGGCTTCTATCCTCAGTATTGCAAAAATAAATTAATCAATTAATAATTAAATGAAAAATGAATTTAAAATTCTACTTGGTAAATTTTACAAAAATATAGATAAAAAGGAACAATATATTTTTTTTTGGTGGTACGGGGGTTCCTGAAAGCCCTTCTATCTCTGGGCTACACTCCCAGACCTATTTTTACATTTTTATTTGGAAACAGGGTCTCCTAAGCCAGGGCGCGTGGCTAGCTTCGAACCTGTGCGATCCTCCTGTCTCTGCCTCCCAAGCGCGGGGATTACAAGCATGCGCCACCACGCCCGGCAAAGGAACAAATATTTTGAAACCTTCCCTACACTTTGTAAAAAAATCTATAAAATCTGCCAAATTTGTGCTTTATTAGTTTTCTAAACTTTCAGTATTATGTACCATTTGTATATCATCAGAATTTTGCTAACTGTAGATTAGAATTCTCAATGAAAATATAGACAGAATAAAATATTAAGGATTTTTCTACTTGTTTTTAAGAGGTTGGAACCAATTTAACAGTAAGTTTGAAATATGATTTTGTCAATTGGTCATGGAAAAGAGAGAAAAAATATTTTTGTGGAAGTTATTCTATGAAATCTAAAACTGTATAGTTAAGATATTTCATATCTTATTTGTTTCAAAACTTTGAAAAGAATAAATGGTTTGCAAACAAAATAATTCAAATATTTTTTTATTTTAACTTACAACTAACCAAACAAGAACAAACACTCCCTCTAACAAAAGTTAAAATTCAAAATGTTGAAAATTAAAATTTATCTCTAAGTTATAGCACTGTACATAAATGACCTCAACTCTCAAATAAAAAGACATAAAGTGGCAAAAAAAGGTTAAAAACCAGAATCTATCTATATTCTGCCTGAAAGAAACACAACTTACAAGTAAAAATAGTAACAAATTAAAAAGAATGTTTGGAGCATAATAATCCATGCCAATGGATTATATTTTAGTGGGCCAATGGATTGAACAGGAAACTGCTGAATGTGGATATGAACAGGAAACTGCTGAATAAAGAATGGTTCATAGAAGAAATAAAAAGTAAAATTAAAATAAATCATAGAAAAAAAAAGAAATATAACACACTAAAACCTCTGGGATACCTTGAAAGTATTATAAAGAGGAAAATTTATATCATTTAGTGCCTGCATAAGAAGAAAAGAAAGTCACCAAATAAATAACCTAATAGCACACTTTAATGTCCTTAAAAAACAGAGTCTAACCTCTAAGCCAATAGAATACAGAAATTATTAAAATCAGAGGAAAAAAATCAATGAAGTAAAGAATAAAATAAAATACAAAAAAGGCAATGAAGACAAAAGCTGGTTTCATAAAAAAAATCAAGATACATAAACCACTAGCCAACTTAATAAAAAAACAGAATCAACTCAAATTATAAAAACAAAAGATGAGCTGGGTGTGGTGGTGCACACTTTTAATTTCTGGGCTTGGGAAGCTGAGCCAGAAGAATTGCCTAGGTTCAAAGCCAGCCTTGCTGGCTTAGGAGATTCTGTTTCCAAATAAAAATATAAAAAATAGGTTTCTGGGAGTGTAGCCCAGAGGTAGAAGCGTTTCCAGGAACCCCAGTACCACCAATAAATAAATAAATAAATAAATAAATAAATAAATAAATAAATAAATAAATACAAATGAGAGATGAAAAAGAATATATTACCACCAACAGTGTAAAGAATATATTACCACCAACAGTGTAGAAATTCTGAGGATTATCAGAAAATACTTTGAAAAACCATACTCCAACAAAATGAAAATTCTTAAAATATTGACAACTATCTAGACAACTAGGACTTTCTCAAAATGAGTGAAATAGATATATAAAATGTAAACCAACCAATAGCAATCAAAAGATTGAAGCACTAATAAAGAGCCTACCATCAAAAAAAAAAAAAAAAAAGCCTAGGATAAGATGGTTTTCTAAGTGCATTTTATAAAATCTTTATAGAAGAGTTAATCCCAAAACTCTTCAATCAATTGCATAAAATGAAAAAGGACTCTCTCAAATATATTATATGAAGCCAATATTACATTAATACCCCAAAAAATAAAGACAGCTCAAGAAAATAAAATTACAGGCCTATATCACTGATGAACTTAGACACAAAACTGCAAATCAAAGTATTAGCAAGTTTTTTTTTTCAAAATGGTGACAGAGGGACACAACACTTCTCAGTAGCTGAAGCAAATAAAGTTCAAATACTTAGAAAGCAGTGTCTTAATCAACAAAATAAATACATACCAGGAACCAAAACAGATCCAGGTACCTCGGCAGAACCCTGAACTTGAAGAAGAAGAAGAACAAAGATCGGACACTGGACCTGCTGCAGATACTATAGGAAAGCCCGGTGGCAGCGACAGCGGTGACGGCGGCGGCGGTGGCGGGCTGCTTGCGAGTGGCGGCGGGCTGCTTGCGCAACTGCTTGCATGGCTGCCTGCCTGAAATTACCATGGCAAGATAATTCGGGACTGAAAACTCACCTAGGAACTCATCTTAAGCAGCGAGCAGCATACACATCAGAATTCTGTGTGCTCACTAGTGACTGGATCACAACACAAAGTCTCCAACAGAAGCCTGAACCAAGGAAGTCAGGTACCTGATGGCTCCCAGAGAAAGTGCGGGTCCTAGTGTGTGCCGCAGTTCAAACCCCAGCACTGGCCCAAGCCTCAGAACCGAGCACTCTCCTCGCATACCTTGTCTGTGCCCCGGTCCCCTGCTAATAGTCAGTGCCTGCGCCACTGCCACCCCTAAATCGGAGCCTGCCTGTGTGTCTAGCCCCTGCCACATTGCCAGAGCCTGCCTTCCAGGCTGCGAAAGCCCTGTGTGACTTGGAAATCTCCTTGGGGCACCCCCACCTTCTACGTCCCGCAGGAGGCAGAGAACATTGCTGGACACCACGCACTGCCTGTGCACCTGGACCCGTGAGCACCTATCCTGCACCCCTGGCCCAGCGCTGGGTGTTCCCACCCACCCGGTAGCCAGATGCTTAGTTCTAAGCAAGAACATAGCTCAATACACCTTGGAAGAGCATACCAGCAGCAATAGGCAGCTGCATCCACTCACACCTGGGGCCAGTAAAAGCAGCGCACCTAGCCTACACTCTCCGAATAGGCAGAGCTCTGGCATTAAGTGTGGGCATCCGGGAACCGGCATCCCTTTGCCCAGGGTACACCTTGGGACCACACCGGCTAGCCCAGCTGGAATTTCCAGAGACACAGGAAAATCCATCGGGCCACAATATCTGCACAGGACCTCAGGGGGGAGGTTCCAATAATACTTTGGTCATCCTCCACCCCTGCTGTAGGGAAGCACAGGCTGGAGGCTAGGGTGGTGAGTGCAGAGGTGCTGACCACAGGTTAGAATTTCGCAGAACCTGTGAATTGTACAGAATCAAATAACAGTGAAACCAGACATCCGGACACATAAACCTAAAGCAGCTAAAGGAGAGAAAGGTGTCCAAACACCCAGAGTGACCTAAGAAGATAAAAATAGAGTACAAAGAAAACTAAGAGACATTGGATGGTATTCTGAAAGCTACCAAAGCAATCAGATACGCACATAATATATGGACCTGACCCTATATGCGTAAATAAGGAGGACTGTCTGTTTTACTTTTAATGTGGATGTTCTGTTTTATTTTGCTATTACAGTGCTTTTTTTTTGGTATGGATATTGCCATTTTATGTTTTTTTCTTAACCCACACTTCTTTTATTTTAACTTGTTATATATATATATATATATATATATATATATATATATATATATATATATATATATATTGGATAGTTTACCTTATTTTCTGATATCACACAGCGGATAGTTCCTTTTATTTTGCTCTTGTTCTTTTTTCCTCTTTCTTCCTCTTTCCCTCCTTTTTTTCATTCGCCTCCTTTGACTGGGTTTTCCTTTCTTTTTCTTGGATTACACAATAGTCTTGGTATCTTGTGTGAATTTTTTTTTAATGTTTTTCTGCTCCTTCCATCACCCCTATTTACAAACCTCCCCACACTACCCTACATACGTTTTTCCCCAAAAACTTTTCCCCATAATATACCTCCTTGTTTAATACTCAAAGTATTTCTTATATCCATAATTACTCTACTAACAACAAGAGTCCTACTAGTTAACTCTCTCTCATTCCTAGCAAGATATAACCTTATCATACTTAAAGTCTTTCTCAACCTAAACATATCCTCTACCTAATCCAACTCCTTTACCAATCACCCCAGCTCCTCCCACATCACCCACCCTCAACACTGGAAAGGCTCTGCTGACTTGCCAATACCCCTAATTTCCTAATATTAAGATTAGACTAAGCATAATACTCACAAACGATGGGTAGAAATCAGAAAAAACAGGACAGAGAACGCTATAAATATGAGGACCAGGAACTATGAAGAGACAGCAGAAATCATGAATACTAACCTACTAGAAATGCAAGAAGGTGAGTTCAGAATCTTGATGTTCAATATGATGAAAAGTTTTAAAACAAGTATAGAGGAGGTTAAAGGTGAATTAGAAGCACTAAAAAAGAATCCGAAAGAGGTCTGGAATGAAATGAAAGAGGCAATAAGTGAACTGAAGACAGCAATAGAAAGAAATTATGGAAGATTAGATGAAATGAAAACAGAATATCAATATTAGAAGACAATACATCTCAAACCGAAAACACAGTCAGCGATATACAGAAATCTTTACAGCAACAAAACCTAAACATCCAGCAATTATGGGATAATATGAAGTGTCCTAATTTACGGATAATAGGCATTGAGGAAGGGATAGAGGTACAGACCAAGGGCATCTGTAATATCTTCAAGGAAATAATCTCAGAGAATTTTCCAAATATGGAAAGAGACTTTGACCTTCAAGTCCAGGAGGCATACAGAACTCCACTGAGACAGGACCAAAGCAAAATCACTCCACGCCACATAATAACCAAAATGACCAATATAGACGCTAAGGAAGGAATCTTAAAAGCAGTGAGAACAAAAGGACGGGTAACATATAGAGGCAAAACAATAAGAATTACCTCAGACTATACAACCCAGGTCAGGAATGCTACGAGAGACTGGTACGACGTGATTCACACCCTGGAAGAAAAAACATCCAACCCAAACTAATCTATCCAGCAAAACTACTATTCAAGATCAATGGTGAAACCAAAGTCTTTCAAGATAAACAGAATCTCAAAAAATTCATGAATTCAAAGCCAACACTAGAGAAAATTCTTAAAGAAATAAACCATAAGGAAGAAAAAAGAAGCAGACTTCAGAATCAGAGAAGAGAGGAAGTTAATAAGTGGGCCATTTAAGTAAAGAAGAAAGATTATACCACCCAAGAGTAGACAGAACACAAAATGGCAGAAAACAAAAATCATATTTCAATAATATCTCTTAATGTCAAAGGACTTAACTCACCAATCAAAAGACATAGACTGGCAATGTGGATTAGAAAACATAATCCAAATATATGCTGTCTGCAAGAAACTCACCTCACAGCCAAAGACATTCGCAGGCTGAATGTGAAAGGATAGAAAAAGATATACCATGCCACTAGTGACCAAAAAAGAGCAGGGGTAGCAACCCTGATATCCAACAAAACAGACTTTAAACTAAAACACATCAAAATAGACAAATAAGGGCACTTCATTTAATTCAAAGGAACAATACACCAAGAAGATATAATGAGAGTTAATATTTATTCCCCAAATGTGGGTGCAACCACATTTATAAAACAAACCCTTCTGGACATAAGATCCCAAGTAGACCCAAATACAATAATTCTGGGAGACTTTAATACGCATCTCACACCACTGGATTGATCTTCAAGGCAAAAGATGAGTAAAGACACTATAGAACTAAAGGAAACGATAAACCAAATGGACCTAATAGACATTTTCAGATTATTTCAACAAGGAACTACAGAATACACTTTCTTCTCAGCAGCCCATGGAACCTTCTCCAAAATAGACCACATCCTGGGACACAAAGAAAATACCAGCAAATTAAAAAAATATAACATAATTCCTTGCATCTTTTCAGACCACAACGGAATAAAAGTAGAAATCAACAACAGGAAACTCGAAAGAAAGTACTCAAATTCATGGAGAATGAATGATACACTATTGAATGACGAATGGGTAAGAGCAGAAATTAGGGAAGAAATAAAGAAATTTATGGAAACAAACAAAAACAGAGACACAACCTACCAAAATCTATGGGACACCATGAAGGCAGTACTAAGAGGAAAGTTTAATGCATTGAGTGCCCACATAAAAAGGACGGAGAACCACCAAGTAAAGAACCTAATGACACAACTCAAGGATCTAGAAATTCTGCAACAGTGTATTCCCAAAGCCAGCAGAAGGCAAAAATCATCAAAATTAGAGCAGAAATAAATGAAATAGAGAACAAAAAAACAATTCAAAGAATCAATAAAACAAAAAGTTGGTTGTTTGAAAAGATTAATAGAATTGATAAACCCCTGGCCAACCTAATCAAAAGAAAAAGAAAATCAACTCAAATTATGAAAATTAGAAATGAAAAAGGAGATATCACCACAGATAGTGAAGAAATTCAAAAGATTATCAGAAACTACTTTAAAAATTTATACTCCAATAGATTTGAAAACATGGAAGAAATTGATAGATTTCTAAGCACAGTTAACCTTCCTACACTCAGCCAAGAGGACATAGCAAGCCTAAACCAACCAATAACAATTAAAGAAATAGAAACGGCAATAAAAATTCTTCCACCAAAGAAAAGCCCAGGCCCAGATGGGTTTCCAGCAGAATTCTACAAAATCTTCAGTGAACAACTAATACCAATACTACACAATATGTTCTGGGAAGTTGAAAGAGATGGAACTCTCCCAAATTCCTTCTATGAGGACAGTATCACATTAATCCCCAAACCAAATAAAGACACCTCAAGAAAGGAAAACTAAAGACCAATATCCTTAATGAACATAGATGCAAAAATTTTAAACAAAATATTAGCTATACGCATTCAAAACTATATCAAGAAAATAATACATCATGACCAAGTCGGTTTCATCCCAGAAAAACAAGGCTGGTTCAACATAGGCAAATCAATACATGTTATTCACCACATAAATAGAGCCAAGAACAAAAACCACATCATCATAGCAATAGATGCTGAAAAAGCATTCGACAAAATCCAACACCCATTTATGTTAAAAACACTGCAAAATATTGGGATAGAAGGAAAGTACTTCAACATCATTAAGGCAATATACTGCAAACCCAAAGCCAACATTATATTGAATGGGGAAAAACTGCAAGAATTTCTGCTACATTCAGGAACAAGACAAGGATGCCCACAATCACCACTCCTTTTTTAATATAGTCCTTGAGACTCTTGCTGCATCAATCAGACAAGAGAAGGAAATCAAAGGAATTCACATAGGAAGAGAGGAATTAAAATTATCCTTATTTGCAGATGACATGATCCTTTATCTGGAAGACCTAAAGAACTCAACCAAAAGACTTCTGGAGCTGATTGACAAATTCAGCAAAGTCGCAGGTTACAAAATCAACCTAAAGAAATCAGTGGCTTTTCTTTATGCCAACAACGAATCCACAATGAAAGAAAAAAGGAAACAATTCCATTCACTATAACCTCAAAATCAATAAAATACCTAGGAATAAACCTAACCCAAGATGTAAAAGATCTCTACAACAAAAACTAGAAAACATTAAAGAAAGAAACTGAAGAAGACCTTGGAAGATGGAAAGATCTCCAGTGCTCATGGATAGGCAGAATAAATATCATCAAAATGGCCATTCTGCCAAAACTGATCTATAGGTTTAATGCAATTCCCATTAAAATACCAGTGACATTCTTCAGAGACCTAGAAAAATCAATCATGAACTTCATATGGAGAAAGAAAAGACCTAGAATAGCCAAAGAAATTCTCAATAATAAGAAACATACAGGAGGCATTACTTCAAACTATACTATAGCAATAGTAATAAAAACAGCATGGTACTGGCACAAAAACAGATATACTGACCAGTGGATTAGAATAGAAGATACAGAAACAAATCCACACACCTTTAGTCAATTAATCTTTGACAAAGGGGCAAAACACATACGCTGGAGAAAGAAAGCCTTTTCAACAAGTGGGGCTGGGAGAACAGGCTATCCATTTGTAAAAAGATGAATCTAAACCCCTGTATCTTACCAAACACAGGAATCAACTCAAGATGGATCAAAGACTTAGAAATTAGGCCTGAGACGGTGAAGTTAGTAGAGGAGAGCCTAGTTTCAACACTACAACATATTTGCACAGGCAGTAACTTTCTCAACAAAACCCCCAAAGCTCAGGAAATTAAAGCAAGAATAAACAAGTGGGATAGCATCAAACTAAAAAGTTTCTTTTCATCAAAGGAAACTATCAAAAACCTAAAGAGGAAGCCTACAGAATGGGAAAGAATCTTTACCATCCGCCATTCTGATAGGGGGCTAATATCCAGAATATACAAAGAGCTCAAAAGACTCTACACGAGCAAAACAAACAACCCAATCAAGAAATGGGCTAATGAACTAAATAGACACTTCACAAAAGAAGAGATATAAAGGGCCAATAGATATATGAAAAGATATTCTTTATCACTGGCCATCAGGGAGATGCAAATCAAAACTACACTGAGATACCATCTAAACCCAGTCAGAGTGGCAAGCCTAAAGAAATCAAACAACAACAAATGCTGGCGAAGATGTGGGGAAAGAGGAACTCTTTTACACTG
Source organism: Muscardinus avellanarius (assembly GCF_963383645.1). Classification (NCBI taxonomy): domain Eukaryota; kingdom Metazoa; phylum Chordata; class Mammalia; order Rodentia; family Gliridae; genus Muscardinus; species Muscardinus avellanarius. Next base: position 33,376,054 of record NC_137791.1, read on the forward strand.
TTGGTGGGAATGCAAACTAGTTCAACCACTATGGAGATCTGTGTGGAGATTCCTAAGAAAGGTGGGAATAGATCCACCATATGATCCAGCTATACCACTCCTAGGTATCTTTCCAAAGGGGTTGAATTCAGAGAAATACAGCAACATATGCATACCTATGTTCATAGCAGCACAATTTATAATAGCAAAAATATGGAACCAGCCCAGATCACCATCAACAGATGAATGGATAGCAAAACTGTGGGAAATACACACAATGGAATTCTATTCAGCCATAAAAAAGAACAAAATTATATCATTTGCAAGCAGATGGAAAGTCCTGGAGAGCATTATGTTAAGTGAGATCAGCGAAGCACAGAAGGAGAAGATACATATGTTTCCTCTAATATGCCCAAACTAGGAAACACAAAGGATACCAGTGGGACTCCAGACATTAGAGGGGAAATACTAGCCAAGTTTAAATGGAAAGATAGGAGAGGAGGAAGGCCGATCTTGATTAATGAGGGTCTACATCTGAACATGTGTAAAATTATGAATAAGACATGGTTAACCTGGACAACGATTGGTGGGAGGGGGGAAGGGAAAATGGGGATGGGGGGGAGAGGGCACCAAATATAGTTTAAATGTATATTATTTATGTTCAATAAAAAAATTGTTAAAAAATAAATTAAAAAAAATTAGCAACATACCATGACTAAATAGGGTTTATCTCACGTATGCAAGGCTGGTTCAACATATGAAAATTAAGCCATGTAACTCATCAAATGACAGAAACAAATATAAAAATCAAATGATCATTTTAATGAATGCTTTAAAAGCATTTTACAAAATCCAACATCCATTTTTGCTAAAAGCAGTGAAAAGAACTGAAATAAAAGGAACCTATCTCACCATTATAAAGGTAATATAAAAGAGTCACACAACCAACATAATACTAAAGGGAGAAAAACAGAAACATGATTAGAATGCCCATTATAACTGCTTCTTTTCAATATAGTACTTGAGACTCTAGGTGGAACAATTAAGTCAAAAAAGGTATTCAAAGAAGTACAAACAAGCAATAAGAACTAAAACTATAGCTATTTGCAGATGACATAGTATTTACTTAGAAAACTAAACAAGCTCAACCAAACACCTTTTAGAACTGACCAACAAATTCAGCAAAGTGCTGGGAACCACATCAATCTTAAAAATTAGAACCTTTTTTGTATACCATCAATAAATCTACTGAAAAAGAAAATCAGAAAACATTTTAATCAGAATTACACACACACACACACACACACACACACACACACACACACTACTTAGGCATAACATAATCAAGGAGATAAAAGATCTCTACAAAGAAAATTATAAAACATTAAAAAAGAAATCAAAGAAGACCTTAAAAGTCAGAAAGATCAGCCAGGGGTGGTGGCACACGCTTGTAATCCCAGCATTCGGGAGGCTGAGACCTGGAGGATCAAGATTCGTGGAAAGCCTCAGCTACTTAGTGAGGCCCTCTGCAACTCAGTGAGACCTGGTTTCAAAATAAAGAATAAAACATAGGGCAGGGGGTGTAGCTCAGAGGTCAAATGCCCCTGCATTCCATCCCCAGACCCACACACACCCCAAAAAGTCAGAAAGATCATACATGTTCTTGGATAGAAAGAATAAATATTCAAATGTTCATTTTTCCAAAAGTGATCTCCAGACTCAATTTAATAACTATTAAATTACTAAGGTCATTTCCTATAGACATATAAAAAGTAGTCCTTAAAGTAATTTGGAAAAATAAAAATAACAGAATAGCCTAAGAAGTTCTTAGCTACAAAAATTTTGCAGGAGGAATCACAATATCTGACTTTAAAGTGTACTACAAAGTCATAGTAATAAAAACAGCATAGTAATGGCACAAAAACAAACAGATAAACTAATAGACCAAAATAAAACACTTAGAAACAAATCTTTACAATTATAGCCAATTTATTTTTGACAAAGGGGCAAAAAATATACACCAGAAAAAAGTCTGTTTAACAAATTATGTTGCCAAAAGTCTTTAACCATATCCTTAAAAAGGGAAATAAACTCTACTTTCTCACCCTGCATAAGAGTCAATCCAATATGAATCAAAGACTTGAAAGTTAGACCAGAGACCTTGCAGCTTCTTGATAAGGAAATAGGTCTAATACTGTAACACATAGGCACAGGTTAAAACAAATTTCACCAAAACCCCAAAGGCATAAGAAACTAATAGGTGGATTAACATATTAAACTTAAGAGCATCTTTAAAGCAAAGAAAACCATCAACAACCTAAATAAAATGCCAACAGAATGAAAGAAAAATTTTGCCAACTATTCCTCCAATAGAGGAAAAATATCTAGAATATACAGAGAATTCAAGAAACTCAGCACTAATAAACAACCCAATTAAAAATGGGGAAATAAAGTAAATAGACACTTTATAATAGAAAATAAAAATTCAAAAAGTAAGAAATTGGATGCTCTCTCTTTTTTTGTGAAAGCTAGGGAGAAAATGAGTCCTCCATCTTGTACTCATTATTATGTATGACCAAATCACCCAAGAGTAGACAGAAAACAAAATGGCAGAAAACAAAAATCATATTTAAATAATATCTCTTAACGTCAAAGGACTTAACTCATCAATCAAAAGACATAGACTGGCATAGTGGATTAAGAAACATAATCCAAATACATGCTATCTGCAAGAAACTCACCTTACAGCCAAAGACATTCACAGACTGAAAGTAAAAGGATGGAAAAAGATATACCAAAAAAGAACAGGGGTAGCAACCCTGATACCCAACAAAACAGACTTTAAGACACATCAGAAGAGACAAATCAGGGCACTTCCTTTTATTAAAAGGAACAATACACCAAGAGGATATAATGATAGTAAATATTTATGCCCCAAATGTGGGTGCAACCACATTTGTAAAACAAACCCTTCTGGACATCAGATCCCAAATAGACCCAAATACAATAATTCTGGGAGACTTTAATATGCCTCTCACAGTACTGGATCGATCTTCAAGGCAAAAGATGGGTAAAGACGCTTTAGAACTAAAGGAAACCATAAACCAAATGGACCTAATAGACATTTTCAGAATATTTCAGACAGGAACTACAGAATACACATTCTTCTCAGCAGCCCATGGAACCTTCTCCAAAATAGATCACATCCTGGGACACAAATAAAGTGCCAGCAAATTCAAAAGATGTAATATAATTCCTTGCATCTTTTCAGACCACAACAGAATAAAAGTAGAAATCAACAACAGGAAACTCAAAATAAATTATTCAAGTAAATGGAGACTGAATGATACACTATTGAATGATGAATCGGTAAGAGCAGAAATTAGGGAAGAAATAAAGAAATTTATGGAACCAAAATAAAATAGAGACACAACCTACCAAAATCTATGGGACACTATGAAGGCAGTATTAAGAAGAAAGTTTATAGCATTGAGTGCCCATATAAGAATGACAGAGAACCACCAAGTAAAGAACCTAATGACACAACTCAAGGACCTAGAAAGTCTGCAACAGTCTATTCTCAAAGCCAGCAGAAGGCAAGAAATCATTAAAATTAGAGCAGAAATAAATGAAATAGAGAACAAAAAAAAAAAAAAACAATTCAAAGAATCAATAAAACAAAAAGTTGGTTCTTTGAAAAGATTAATAAAACTGATAAACCCCTGGCCAACCTAATCAAAAGAAAAAGAGAATCAACTCAAATTATCAAATTTAGAAATGAAAAAGGAGATATCATCACAGATAGTGAAGAAATTCAAAAGATTATCAGAAACTACTTCAAAAATTTATACTCCAAAAGACTTGAAAACATGGAAGAAATTGATAGATTTCTAAGCACAGTTAAACTTCCTACACTCAGCCAAGAGGATAGAGCAAGCCTAAACCAACCAATAGCAACCAAAGAAATAGAATACCTAGGAATAAAATAAAATACATAGGAATAAACCTAACCCAAGATGTAAAAGACCTCTACAACAAAAACTATAAAACATTAAAGAGAGAAATTGAAGAAGACCTTGGAAGATGGAAAGATCTCCCGTGCTCATGAATAGACAGAATAAATATCATCAAAATGGCCATTCTGCCAAAACTGATCTATAGGTTCAATGCAATTCCCATTAAAATACCAGCAACATTCTTCAGAGACCTAGAAAAATCAATCATGGACTTTATATGGAGAAAGAAAAGACCCAGAATAACCAAAGCAATTCTCACCAATAAGAAACATGTAGGAGGCATCACAATCCCAGACTTCAAACTATACTATAGAGCAATAGTAGTAAAAACAGCATGGTATTGGCACAATAACAGGTACACTTACCACTGGATTAGAATAGAAGATACAGAAACAAACCCCCACATCTTTAGTCAATTAATCTTTGACAAAGGGGCCAAACTCATATGCTGGAGAAAAGACAGCCTTTTCACAAATGGGCTGGGAGAACTGGCTAACCATTTGTAAAAAGATGAATCTAAACCCCTATATCTCACCAAACACAGGAATCAACTCAAGATGGATCAAAGACTTAGAAATTAGACCTGAGACTGTGAAGTTAGTAGAGGAGAACATAGTTTCAACATTACAACATATTGGCCCAGGCAGTAACTTTCTCAACAAAACCTCCAAAGCTCAGGAAATTAAAGCAAGAATTAACAAGTGGGATAGCATCAAACTAAAAAGTTTCTTCTCATCAAAGGAAACTATCAATAACCTAAAGAGGAAGCCTACAGAATGGGAAAAGATCTTTACCAGCCACCACTCTGATAGGGGACTAATATCCAGAATATACAAAGAGCTCAAAATACTCTACACGAGCAAAACAAACAACCCAATCAAGAAATGGGCAAATGAACCAAATAGACACTTCACAAAAGAAGAGATACAAAGGGCCAATAGTTACATAAAAAGATATTCTATATCATTGACCATCAGGGAGATGCAAATCAAAACTACACTGAGATTCCATCTAACCCTAGTCAGAGTGACAAGCATAAAGAAATCAAACAACAACACATGCTGGCGAGGATGTGGGGAAAGAGAAAATCTTTTACACTGTTGGTGGGAGGGCAAACTAGTTCAGCCACTATGGAGATCTGTATGGAGATTCCTAAGAAAGTTAGGAATGGATCCACCATATGATCCAGCTGTACCACTCTTGGGTATTTTTCCAAAAGGGTTGAATCTAGAGAACTACAGCAACATATGCATACCTATGTTCATAGCAGCCCAATTCTTAATAGCCAAAATATGGAGCCAACCCAGATCTCCATCAACAGATGAATGGATTTCAAAACTCTGGAATTACACACAATGGAATTCTACTCAGCCATAAAGAAGAACAAAATAATATCATTTGCAAGAAGATGGAAAGTCCTGGAGAGCATTATGTTAAGTGAGATTAGCCAAGCACAGAAGGAGAAGGTACATATGTTTCCTCTAATATGCCCAAACTATGGAACATAGAGGATGCCAGTGGTACTCCAGGTAATGGAGGGGAAATACCAGCAAAGCTTGAATGGAAAGATTGGGGAGGAGGAAGACTGAACTTGATTAATGAAGGTCTACATTGAATATGTAAAATTATGAATATGGCATGGTTACCCTGGACAATCATTGGTGGGAGGGGGGATGGGAAAAGAGGGGCAGGGGGGAGAGGGCACCAAGTATAGTTTAAATGTATACCATTTATGCTCAATAAAAATTTAAATAAATAAATAAATAAATAAAAGATACATGTGCCTACCAAATATAAAAAATAAAAATAAAAAATAAAAATAATTATAAAATATCATTCTTTTAAATATTTTATTTATATAAGCTATCTTTACATTTTTAGCATTTTTATATTGTTTAAAAAATTGATAATATATTTTTTGGTTTTAAGAGTTTCCACAAGATGATTACAAACTATATATATATATATATATATATATATATATATATATATATATTTGCACGGTTTATTTTCTCATCATTCATACACTTTCTTCATATAGAAAACTTCTTCCTCAAAATTCATATATCAATATAGACTTTTCTGATTTTAAATAATAAGGAATTTATTCCCCCCAATTAGCTCACCTTTTCTATGAACTGTCATCTCATAAAAAATAAGTACCATATAATGTCACTTTATTTCCTTTTTTTAATGCCATGGGAATATGTCTAGGCAATAATTACATGGTGCATGCCTGTAATCCCAGTGCTAAAAGGCTAAAGATAGCAAGTTCAATATCAGCCTCAACAACTTAGTAAAAATATTCATTACTCAGTAAAACTCTGTTTTAAATAGTAAATAAGATCTGGGTTGGTAGCTTAAAGGGAGAATACACCTAGGTGCAAATTCTCTGGGCCCCCTCAAAATAGACACTTTTTCATTTGACAATTTAAAATTATAATCTATGCGTTAATAAAAGTAATAAAATCAAACCTTACTGGGATTAATTATAATTTTTTTCTGATCCACCTTTGATATACAGCATGGTAAGTCATCTTACTCCTGTTTTCTCCAATGAGAAATTTCCCATATATACTTGAAGATAATTTTTTCAGACTGAGAAAAGCTGTATAATCAATAAAGTGTTCTGCATTGTACACACATTTAATTTTTTCTTGTCTTCTTCTCCAAGTAATAATAATATTTTTTGAACTACAGAATATTATGCTAACTTACATCAGCCATCCTCTAAGAGTCAAAGGTTATATATATATATATTTTTTCTTATTTGGAAGCCAGATAGAAATAAAAAGCAAAAAAATCTTTAGATAATGAGAGCAATTAGTAGAGTAGTGAAAGGGATTGAAAAGAAAGACATGAAGAAGAAAGTAATTTAGAAAGAAAAGAGTTCAAACAGCATTTTAAAAACTGCATTATTTATATTAGTTAAATTGTAGAATATATAGGATATAAGTGATATTATCTACTTATCTCATAAATTCTGTAATACCACAAGGAATTTGAGTGATAGTCATATTTAACAAAAAGAAGATATAAAAGATACTCAAGCAGACTGATGTGGTGTGTCCATACAGCGCCTAAGGAGATGCAGCCTCCCTCGGCCTGAGCAGCCTGCAGCCTAAGGCAAAGCTTTAGGTAAAGTATAAGAACTTCTGCAGTAAAATGATTCAGCAGAAAAGGGGCTAAGATGGCGCCTGGAGGAAGCTACAAAGGCATGATTTCCCCATTCATTATGGGTGGGGAGACTGAGCAGTTTTTACCTTTAAAGGAGGTTCCATACACATGAATGGCTCATGTACTGGCCTGGGATTGGCTGTGAACTACGTGATAGTGATGTTTATTCTGATAGGATAGACTATTTCCCATGGAAATTCCCCTCGTGGTTTTGTGATATATATATATATATATATATATATATATATATATATATATATATATATATATATATATATAATGATTGCTTTGAGAGGAATAAATGAGATCTTGCTTGACTTGACTCCTGGCTCCGTGTGGTGATCAGGCCATCGGTACTCATAATTTTTCCAAGCTCCGCCATTGTCGGGCTGGATCCCGAGAGCAGACTAAAGAGATTCCTGCCAGCTTCAGATATTAGAGGCATCTGGCAGAAAATTATTATCTAAAGAAAGTAACACACTCTAGAAAGAAAAAATAAACATTCCTTGTTTAAAAAACCAAAAATATGATCTAAAATTGATATAAGCTTTTCTGCACATATGTGCCATGAAGAAATATTTGGGGAGGCCAGAATTAATAAGAAATGTGTGTGCTATAACATATTTGTAGAAAGCTGTTTTTTGCTGAGTACTGATGGTTAAAGAGTAAATTAATAGCAGTTCTTTGTTCATACATACCTAAAATCAGAGAATACAAAAAACTAAAACAATTACAAATATATCCTATGTCAAAATTAACTTCATCAAAACTTAAAACTCATATTTTGAAACATAACTTTTTCTATCATTTAATTTTAAATTAAAATTTTTGTCCCATATACTTTGTGCAAAAGATATTTTTGAGTTAAAAATAAGTCACCTATATAATCAATTTGTACAGAGAAGTTTACATCTTTTTTATGTTTTTGCTTTATTTATATACATTTGTTGGTGCATTATGGCCTCCCATCACAATGTAATTCATAATGCTAATTATATTCATGTACACAGCACTTGGCAGGTTTTTCTCAGGATGTTTTTGCATTTCAGAAGTAAATGTAATGGGAAATGTTTTCTTAAGTGTATTATTAAAGCATCCTTGCAAATTTTTAATAGCATGTTTCTATTGTTATATAGTATTACATAAAAAATTAAAATAATCTTTGAAAATATTATTGAGACTTTCCAAATATGTGTTTGCTATTGTCATTGTTAAAGCATAATATTATAAATGTCATTAATGCTATAATTTCTAAATAAGTGAAGTCAATGAACAGTACTGAAGTAAAATGTCAATGAATTTTAAATGGGCATAAAAATACAAGGAATACATTATTTTATTCATAATTAAAAGCAAAGAATTTTTTTCTCAGAGAAGTTCAGTGTAGAATGTCAGGTAATAGAACCTGGGAGATAGAAGGGAGTTTGAGAGAGGAAAATACTGGTCAATGAGCATTAGTTTCAATCAGAGACAAACAACAACTCTTAAATGCTATTGTACAGTAATTTGACAATAGATAATGATAACACACTATTTAAAAAAGCTAGAAAAAGCCACGTGTGGTGGTGAACGCTTGTAATCCCCGCATTTGGGAGGTGGAGACAGGAGGATCACGCAGGTTCAAAGTCCGCTGAGCTGGCTTAAGAGGCCCTGTTTCCAAATATAAAAGTTTAAAAATAGATCTGGGAATGTATCCCAGAGGTAGAAGGGTTTCAGCAACACCAAAAAAAAAAAAAAAAGCTAGAAAAAGTTTTTAATGTTTTCACAATAAAGAAATGGATAAGTATCATATAGACAAATATATTCCAAAGATATACTCAACCATATATATAAAACATACTAAGGCATATGTGTGTATATTTTATATTTATATTTTATATATAAATGCATTTATATTTATATTGAACACATAAATTTATATTTTAGAATATGATTGAGCTCTAACTTAGTCCTTTTCCTGCAAGAATGAATCAGTAATCATGAGAAAACATATTGATAATAAATTGAGTAGATGAAGGTGAGCGTGTTGGGGCATGCTTGTAATTCCAGTGCTTGGGAGGCTGAGACAAGAGGATCTCATAGGTTTGAAGCCAGCCTCAGCTACTTAGTGAGGCTCTCAGCAACTTAGTGAGACCCTTTCTCCAAATAAAATATAAAATAGGTCAGGGAGTATAGCCCAGAGGTAGAAAAGCCCCTGGGTTCCATCCCAAGTACTACAAAAAAAAAATTAAGGGGATTAAAGATGATGAAATAGAAGGATATAGCATGTATCAGATATTCCAAGACTCAGAAATCAACCAGCAGAGACTGCTTTTTTGGCAAGGAAAGAAAAGCAGAAAAACTGAACAGAAAAAGGACAGTCAAAACACAGTGAAAGTGCGCACAGCACAGAGAAAATAATTGATAATTACATTAAGACAACAGAAAAAGTAACCCAAGAACTCTAAAAACATGGCAATGAATACCAGCAAGGAAACAATAAACACCAACAACTCAATAAGGAAGGTCACCAATATTGATCTGTATGAAATGTCAGAAAGCAAATTAAAAATTTTGATATTTAATATTATTAAAAGCTTCAGAGATAAAATAAAAGAAAGTGTAAGAACATATAAATAGAGAAATTGAGACACTAAGTAAGAACCAAAAGGAGACTTTTTGCATAATGAAGGAATCAGTATATTAATTATAGACCTCTCTAGAAACCACCTTTGGCAGGCTAAACTACATAGAAAATTAAGTTTCATTCGTGGAAGTAAAGTAACTAATTTAAAACTAAGCACATGGCCAACAATATAGAGAAGAGAAAAGAACACAAGCAGAATATCCAAGAACTATGAAATAGCATGAAAATATATAACTTATGTATAATAGATATTAAAGAAGTTCAGGAAGCACAAACTGGGGGTGTCCAAAAATCTCTTTAGAGAAATAATTTCAGATAACTGTCCAAAAATAAAAAAAAGACTTGGACATTCATATGAGCATTCAGAGAGTAGACATTCAAAACACCAAGTAGAGAAGATCAATAAACTTCTTTATGCTGCATAGTAATAAAAATGACTAATCTAGATAAACATTTGATTTTTCCTTGTGGTACTCAAGATGAAACCCTGAGGCCTTTCACCTCTGGGATAAACCCCTAGACCTATTTTATATATTTCATTTGGAAACAGGATTTTACTAAGCTGCTGAGAGCCTCACTAAGCTGCCAAGCCTTTCTTTAAACCTGCAAACCTCCTGTCTTATTTTCCCAAGTGCTTGAATTACAAGTGTGGGCTACCAAACATGGCTAAAAAGAATCTTAAATGAAGCAAGAACATTATAATGTGTGACATTCAAGGGCAAAATAACAAGAATCACTCCAAACTTCTCATCTAAAGTCATGAAATCCAGTAGGGGCTGGTATAAGATATTATAGACCTAGAAAGAAAATAACTTCCAGCTAGATCCACTATATTCAGCAAAGCTGTCATTCAAAATTGAAGGAGAAATTAAAATCTTCCAACAATAAGCAAAAACTAAAAGAATTTATAATTAGCAAGATAGCAATAGGGAAAATACTTAAATAAATAAATCACAAAGAAGTAAAATTAAATACCAGAACAAGAAAGAGGCAAATTTCACTATATGGGCAACTATGAAGGACAGACAATACTACATCAAACAGAAATGACTGGAAAAATATCTCTAAAATAACACTGAATGTCAAAGATCTAAACTTTCCAACTAAAAGGCATAGATCACCAACATGGATCAAAGAACACAATCCAACTAAATATTGTCTGCAAGAAACTCACATTACAGGCAAAGATACCAATAGGCTAAAGGTGAAAGGATTATAAAAGATATACTATACAAATAAAGATGTAAAACAAAAAGATGTAACAATGCTCATATCTGACAAAGCAAACATTAATTTAAAACATATCAATAGAAATAAGAAGGTAACTTATTAATAAAAAACAATCCAACAAAAATATGATAATATTAAACATTTATATTGCAAATGTGGAGGAACCTACTTTTATAAAACAAAATCTCCAGGGCATTAGGTCTCAAATAAATCCCAATGCAATAATATTTGGAGACTTCAATACACCACTCGCACAACTTGATTAATTTTTGAGGCAAAATGATCTTCAGAGATAACATGCACTATAAACCAAATGAACCTAATGAAGATATGCAGAATATATGAACCAGCAATAGCCAAGTACAAACTCTTTTCAACTGCTCATGAAACTTCTACAATATAAACCACATACTGGGCCACAATGAAAGTATCACCAAATTCAAAAGACTAATATACTTTTCTGTATCCTTTCAAATTTTAATAGAATGAAAGTTGAAATCAACAACAAAAAGAACAAAAAATTGTAAATATATGGAAACTGAATGATACATTTTTGAATAAGGAATTGATCAGGAAGTAAAAAAAGGTGAGAAATAAAAATTGGTAGATTTATACAAAAATAGAGATTTGACACACCAAAATTTATGGAACACTTTGAAGAGAAAAATTTATACCAATAAATGGCCACAAAAGAATAAACAAAAATCACCAAATATTCAAAAGACACACCTCAGCGACCTAGAAAAAAAGAAAAAATAATCTAATCCCCAAATCAGTAAGATGGAGAAGATAATAAAAATCAGAGCAAAATCAATAAAATAGAGAATAAAGCAGTGACACAAAAGATCAACAAAACAAAAATCTGGTTTTTGAAAATATCAATAAGATTAATAACATTGACAAACTCTTAGACAACCTAACCAAAAGAAATAGGAAATCAAACCAAATTATTAAAATCAGAAATCTAAAAAGCATACATCACTATAGATAGAGGAGAAATCCAGAATATTATCAAAAACTATTTTGAAAATTTATACTCAAGTAAACTAGACACGGAGAAGAAATCAAGAGATTTCTAGACAAATACAACTTACCTAAATAGAAGGAAAAGATACAAAATCCTAAACCAACCAATAGCAAGCAGAAATAGAAACAGCAATAAAAAGCCTTCCATCAAAAAATCCCAAGTCCAAATAGATTTTTAGCTGAATTCTAGAAATATTTAACAAAAAACTAAACCCAATACTTCACAAGTTATTCTGTGAAACCAAAAGAAAAAGAATTCTCCCAAACACATTTTATGAGGGCAGTATCAACCTAATACCAGAACCAAATAAATATTACTAAAGAAAAGATAATGACATACCAATTTAATTGATGAGCATAGATACAAAAATTCTAAAATTAATGCTAATGATTCACATTTAAAACCATATAAAATTGTATATTATGACCAAAGTGGTTTTATCTCAAGGATTCAAGGCTGGTTCAAAAATCAATTCATGTTATTTACGATATAAATGGAACTAAGAACAAAAAACATGATTATCTCAATAGTTGCTGATAAACACATTTGACAAAATCTAATACCCATTTATGCTAAAACACTACAGAAAAATTAAAGTAGAATAAAATTACTTCAAAATCATTAAAGCTATATACACCAAACCTAAAGTCAACATCATATTGAATGGGAAATACTGCAGGAATTTTCTTTAAAATCAGGAACAAGACAAAGGTGCCCACTATCAACACTCCTTTTCAATATAGTCTTTGAAACACTTGCCAAAGCAATGAGAGAAGAATATCAAAGAAATTCAAATAGAAAAATAAGTTATTTAAATTTGCAGATGACATAATTCTATATTTAGAAGATCCAAAAACCTCAACAAAAATCTTCTAGTTATCAAATTCAGCAAAGTAGAATACAATAATCAATGTTAAATAAATCAGTAGCCAACTATGAATTTGCTAAAAATAAATGTAGAAATCTATTTAATTTACAAAAACCTCAAAAGCAATAGAATATCTAGGAATAAACCAAATTAATCAGTTAAAAACCTCAATGATAAAAATTATCAACACTAAAAAAATTAATGTATTATAAAAATCAAAAGATCTTCCACTCTCTTGGATTGGCAGAATAAATAGCCTCAAAATTGTCATTCTACCAAAAGTTACCTACAGAGTGAATTAAATCCCTATCAAAATACTAATGTCATTCTTCACAGATATAGAAGCATTATTCATAATTTTTAGCAGTTTTCTTTATTTTTTATTGCAAATGGCATACATATAAACTATGCTTGGTGCCTCCCTCCCTGTTTTCTCTTTCTCCCCTTCCAACAATAAGTGTCCAGGTAAACCATGCTATATTCATATTTTTACTCATATCCTCAGCCTTCTTCTTCTCCTATTCTTTTATTCTAGTTTTGCTGAGATTTCCCCTCCATTATCTGAAGCCCCAGTCCTCCCTAGTTTGGGCATATTAGAGAAAACATATGTCCCTTCTCTTTCTGTGCTTGGCTAATCTCACTTAAAATAATGTTCTCTAGGTATTTTCTTCTTCTTGAGAATGCCATGATTTTGTTCTTCTTTATAACTGAATAGAATTGCATTGTGTGTATTTCCCATAATTTTGCAATCCATTTATCTGTTGATGGAGACTTGGGTTGGTTCCATATATTGGCTATTATGAATAGCTATGTGCTGCTATGAACACAGGCATGCATATGTTCCTGTAGTGCTCTGATTTCAACCCCTTTGGAAAAATACTCAGGAGTGGTAGAGCTGGATCTATTCCCAGTTTTCTAAGGAATCTCCACACCGATCTTCATAGCGGTTGAACTAGTTTGCACTCCCACCAACAGTGTAAAACATTTTCTTTCCCCACATCCTCAACAGCATGTGTTGTTATTTGATTTCTTTATTCTTTCCATTCTGATTGGGGTTAGATGAAATCTCAGCATAGGTTTTATTTGCATCTCCCTGATGGCTAATAAAGTAGAACATCTTTTTATGTATCTATTGGCCATATGTATCTCTTTTTTTGTTGAGTGTATATTCAGTTCAGTTGCCCATTTATTGATTGAGTTATTTGTTTTACTAGTGCAGAGTCTTTTAAGCTTGTTGTATATATTCTGGATATAAGTCCTCTATCAGTGTAGTGGCTGGTGAAGATCTTCTGCCATTCTGTATGTTTCCTCTTCAGGTTCTTGATGGTTTCCTTTGATGAGAAGAAATTTTTTAGTTTGATGCAATCCCTCTTGTTAATTCTTGATTTAATTTTCTGAGCTTTGGAAGTCTTGTTAAGAAAGTTACTGGCTGTGCCTATATAGTGGAGTGTTGAACCTTTGCCCTCCTCCAATAACTTCACAGTCTCTGGTCTAATTTCTAAGACTTTGATACATCTCAAGTTGATTCCTGTTCATGATGAGAGGTAAGGATTTAGCTCCATCTTTCTACAAATGGATATCCAGTTCTCCCAGCACCAATTGTTAAAAAGGCTGTCTTTTCTCCAGCATATGAGTTTGCCCCCTTTGTCAAAGATTAATTGACTATAGGTGTGTTGATTTTTTTTGTGTGTCTTCTATTCTGTTCCACTGGTCAGTATGCCTGTTCTTGTGTCAATTCCAATGCTGTTTTTACTACTATTGATCTATAGTATAAATTGAAGCCTGGGATTGTGATGCTTTCTGCATGGTTCTTATTGATGAAAATTGAGTATTCTGGGTCTTTCTCCATATAAAATTCTTCATTGACTTTTCTAGGTCTATTAAGAATGTCGCTGATATTTTAATGGGAATTGCATTGAATCTATAGATCACTTTTAGCAGAATGGCCATTTTTATGATTTTTTTGGTGGTACTGGGGTTCCTAGAAATCCTCCTACCTCTGAGCTACACTCAAAGACACCTACTTTTTATATTTTTATTTCAAAATAGGGTCTTTTATGCCAGTGAGGCTGCTTCAAACCTGCACTATCCTCTTGTTTCTGTCTCCCAAATGCAGAGATTTTCTGGTGTCTTCCCATCTTTTGTGGGTATTATGTTTAATCCACTCCTAGTAGTAGGTATTTAGAAGTGTCAGCAGGTAAGCAGTACTTTTTTCAGTGATGAGGGTTCAGTGATGGTATGGTAGCTGGGGTGATGGGTGCAGGAGTTAGGTAATGTAGAGGTTATGATTAGGTTGAGGAAAATTTTAAGTATAATAAGGAGGTATCTGGTTGAGAATGGGAGAAGGTTAGATAGTACGACTCTTGTAGTTAGTAGAGTATTTAAGTATGGAAATATGAGACACCTTGAGTATTAAACAAATATATAGAGTAAAGGTACAAAGAGAATGTTTTAAGAGAAGGGAATAGATAGGCTAGAGTGAAGAAGATCATAAATGGTGTGAAGGGAGGTACAAAAAATATAAATAAAGTAACAAAAAAAGATACAAAGGCTAACTATTATATATCAAAGACAAAAAAACAAGTAAAAGACAATCTAAAGGAAATAAAAAGGTATAAGAGTGAGAAAAAAGAATAAAAATAAAATAAAGTAAAATAAAAAGAACTAGCAACCATGTGAAACAACAAAGTGAAACAACCAAATATACTGAAACCCAAATAAAAGGAAAAGAAAAAATAAATAAACCCCAAAAATCAAAATAAAACCAAAAAAATTAGTTCTACTAATTACAAATATGGGACAGGCCAGTAAAATATCTAAATGTCTAATTGCTGTGGTAGCTTCTGGAGTATATTTCAGTATCTTTTATTTGCTCTGTACACTATTGTCAGTGTCTGAACCTGCTCTTTGAGTGTTTGGGCCCCTTTCTTACCTCTGATAACTTTGCATTTAAGTTTCAGGGCATTGAGAGTCAGTTTTAGTGATCTCTGTGCAAGTCCTGGGTCTGTGCAATTCCAGCCTGTAGTCCCCACCTCTGCAGTCAGTGTTTATTTGCCCATGTGTGGAAGGCATCCAAAGTAGTCTTGGATCGACCCCTGTTACCCTTTGTAGATATTGTGACTTAAGCACCTTTCCTGTGTCTCTGGACAAGCCCACCTCTTCCCACAGCACACAATGGGCACCCAGGGTTATTGCCATGTGTGGTGGCACACACTGGGTGAATGTTGGTCCCATGGCTCATTTGGGCACACAGTTACTTGGCAGCCCAGTGTGGGGCTTTTGTGAGCTGGCTGCTCCTCTGAGTTCCACTGTTTCTCTGTGCCCATATGGTTATCAGTTCTGGTTCTGGGTCCCTGAAGGTCTTCCTGTGCCACTGTGGGTATCATCCCTGGTGAGCAAATGGCGTACACTCAGGCGCTAGAGTGTAGCTCGCTGCTTAAGATGTTGGAGCTCTGTGGCTGCTTTCAAACTCTTGGGTTTTTTTTCTGAGTTTCTGGGGCTGCCACATTGGGACTTGTGGTTTGGGCTGGCAGCCCATTATATCACTGGCAGCCAGCCATGTCCACAGCAGAACAATTGCATGCTTTGGCTTTTTTGCAGTGGATCTCACAGTTTGGAGTTACTGGATTCTTTCTCCCATAGTCCCTGGATCTGTTTTAGGTTGTAAGCTATATTTATTTTGTTTATCAAGATGCTGCCTTCTCAATAGTTGAACTTAATTTCTTTCAGCTGCTGATATATGCTGCATTCTTCCATCGCCACTTTTCTGAATCTAGTCATGAATTTTATATGGAAAAATGAGACAAAGAATCCAAATTATCAGTATTAAGAACCATGAAGGAGCCGAACATGGTGGCACATGCTTGTAATCCCCGCCCTTGGGAGGCAGAGACAGGAGGATCATGCAGGTTTGAAGCTAGCCTTGCTGGCTTAACTCTGTTTCCAAATAAAATTATTAAATAGGGTAAAATAGGTCTGGGGGTGTAGCACGGAGGTAGAAGGGTTTTCCAGGAACCTCAGCACCACCAAACAAACAAACAAACAAACAAACAAACAAAAAACTATGGAGGAGACACCACAATTTTTTATTTTGAATTATACTTCTAAGCTATAATAATAAAAATATGGGATTAGCACAAAAACAAGCACATATATCAATGGACTAGAATAGAGATCCATAAAGAAATTCACATACTCATAGCCAATGGATTTTTGATAAAAGTGCCAAATAATTAAGTTGGAGAAGAGAAAAGTCTTTTCAACAAATGGTTCTGAGAAAACTGGTTATTTGTTTGTAGAAAAATGGCATTAAATTGTTACCTCTCACTCTGCACAGCAGTCAAATTGAGATTAATTCACTACCTGAAAATTAGACTGAAGACTTTGGAGCTACTAGAAGAAGGTATAGTTCCAATACTTCAACATATAGGCACAGGTAGAAACTTCCTCAACAAGACCTCCCAAATCTCAGAAAATTAAAACAAGAATCAATAAATAAATGACATCAAATAAAATGTTTCTGCTCATCAAAATAAAACAATAATTATGTGAATGTAAAGTTATATAAACAACTTTATATACATGACAAAATACTTAACTCATTATGCTTTATTTTAAAATCAGTTCAGATTTCTGTATGATTTTATGCTCCACTTGCCTCATTTCAAAACAAAATAATATAAGTTAATAGTTACATATTTTTATACTTTCCTCATAGAGTTAACTAGAATTAAGAAATGAGTTAGGACAGCTTATCTCTTGTTGACTCAATCATTTTATTCTATGTTCAGAAAATATAGAAATATATTTCTCTTTGGAAAATATCAGTGTGGTAATACTGAATATATATTAGCCCTAGCCTCAGAGTAATGCAATACCTACTATATAACTAATGAAAGCATTTGTGAGTTGGTAAGTAGCACTTTTAGGACATAAAGCACAAGGCAATATGTTTTTCATATATTACTAGAAAAAAACTTGATTTTGATCTGTTGTTTGGAAAAGTAGAAAGAAAAGCATTATTTTTACATTCACAATAATGTATTATTTTCCAAACAAATAACACAACTGCAGAACTATTTGTAAATCTTATGTAGAAAGCATGCTATTCTTCTTCTTCTTCTATTGCTGCAGAGTTTAACATCAATTAATATTATTAATATTATTACTTGATGTTAATATTATTTTTGTGCTATGCTTATCAAATATATTATATATATATATATATATATATATATATATATATATATATATATTTTTTTTTTTTTTTTTTGGTGGTACTGGGGTTCCTGGAAGCCCTTCTACCTCCGGGCTACACTCCCAGACCTATTTTATATTTTTGAAACAGGGTCTCTTATGCCAGCGTGGCTGGCTTCGAACCTGCGTGATCCTCCTGTCTCTGCCTCCCAAGCACGGGGATTACAAGCGTGCACCACCACGCCCGGCAAATATATCTCATAAATTTAAAAGTAGGTTTGCCTTTACATGAATATAATTTATTTTTGTAGTACTGGAGATGGAACCCAGGTACTTTCTAACCCCCAGGCTACACTCTCAGACCTATTTTATATTTTATTTGGAAACAGGGTCTCACTAAATTGCTGAGAGCCTCACTAAGTAGCTGAGGCTGGCATTGAACCTGAGTGATCCTCCTGTCTAAGCCTCCCAAGTGCTGGAATTATAAGCATGCATCACCAAGCCTGGCTACATGAATATAATTTTTTTTATGTTTTTTTATTTTTTTATGTTTTTTTATTTTTTTAAATTTATTTTTTTAAATTGGTGCATTGTAGTCATATATCAATCACATTGGAGTACAAGACTTGAGAGGATATACAAGCACACATCATCCAATTAACCCTCCTCCAGCCCCCATCCCATTCCCTCCCCCTCCCTCCATCCCACGCTTCTTTGGTGATTTACTTTGATACATTTGTTTATGTACCTCCTGCGTTTTAAAGAGGCTCAGTCCTCCAGTATTACATACCCTCTGATTGGTCACATTAGTTGCTTCACTATAGGGCCCTTTCTATAGCTCAACCTCTTCCTGTTGCCCTTTTCCTCCTAGTTATTGCTGATTAAGAGAAGCGTCTGATTTATATTTTCTGCGATATTTCTCTGTGCATGCTGCGTTGCAAGTACCGATCCCATTCTTGATGGTCCCAGTAGTGGCCTGGCTACTCAGTGGACTGATCCAGACCTCGCTGGCTCAAGCAGCAGCCTTGCCTCATGGGAGGCCCCAGTTCTGGTCTCACTGGTCCCTGCACTGGTCTAACCCCTAAGCTGGCTTTGGTCCCGGCCTTGGAGGCCGCAGGAGTGAACTTGCCTCACGCCAGGCTCCGATGCTGGCCATTGGCCCCAGCACCGGCCTAACCCCTCGGCAGGTTCCGTTTCCGGGTTAGGAGGCCCCAGCACTGGCCATGTCTCACGGCAGGCTCCTATGCTGGCCTCGCTGGTCCCAGCACCGGCCTAACCCCTCGGCAGGCTCTTATCCTGGCCTCGAGGCCCCAGTACCGGCCTTGCCTCAAGGCAGGCTCCAATGCCAGCCTCACTGGCCCCAGCACCGGCCTAACCCCTTGGCAGGCTCCGATCCCGGCCTCGGAGGCCCCAGCACTGGTCATGCCTCACCGCAGGCTCCGATGCCAGCCTCGCTGGCTCCAGCACCGGCCTAACCCCTCGGCAGGCTCCGATCCCGGCCTCGGAGGCCCCAGTACATGAATATAATTTTTAAAGCAATAAAGGTTTTCAGATTTCTCTTGGTGTTTACTTAGAAGGACTAAAAACTTTTGAATCTCATTATATTTTGATCTGAAGTTCAGAAAGCATTACTCAGCTTAATAATTTAATACCCAGCAGTGCATGGTGGTGCACACTTGTAATCCCAGTATTTGGGAAGATGAGATAGGAGGGTAACAGTTCACGACCAGCCTCAGCTACTTAATGAGGCTCTTTGCAACTCAATGAGACCCTGTTTTAAAATAAAGAATAAACAATAGGGCTGGGGTATAGCTTGGAGGTAGAATGCCCCTGGGTTCCATCTCAGTACCACACACAAAAAAAGTAATTGTCAAACCTTAAAATATAAATCATATAAGTCATATGACCATGCAAAATACCAGGTAAAGAGATGCATTTCTTGGGTTTCCTTGAGATTTAATCTCTTAAATTTCAATTTCTCTCAAAATACCATCATTTTTATTTTTATTATTTTTCCATTTTTTTCTGTAAATTCAATAGTCTGTTTAAAGCAAGTAGTTAGCTTTTGCAATTTTGCTGATTTAAAAGAAATAAATACAGTTGGTATGGTGGTAGATACTTGTATTCCCAGTATGGAATTTGGAGGATAAGAGAGGAGAGGTACAGGTTCTGGCCAGCTTCAGACACTTAGTGAAGCACTTGGCAAGAAAATGTAACTCTGTTTTAAAATAAAGAATAAAAAATTATGGTAGGAAGTATATCTCAGAGATAGAATGCCTCAATACTGCAAAAACAAGTAAATAAATAAATATAATTAAATAAACAAAGAACTTCTGGTGACTATAATTTTTAATTTCTAACAAATATTAATTTTATTAAGAGTACATTTATAAGCACAATACATGAAGGTAAAGATGAGTCAGGAATTGTCTTATAACTATTACCTTTTTTTCTGAAATATCAATAAATCATAATATTTGAATAATTGAATAATAATATGTTTGGCCCTACTCTATACTATTGGCATATTCATAGACTAAAATTATAGATGGCTGACATAAGTCTTTTTATTCACTGAATTTATAATGTTTATTAAATACTCCCTGAGTTCAATGCATAAACATGTTTGAAAGCTAATGTTTTTTTTTTTTTTTCAGTAACATCACCAGAGTTAGGTTTGCTAAGTTTTGGGGCTATATTTTTCTCACTTCTTACGACTTTACTTGATGTCTTTAGAAATATGATAGTCCATTTTTGATGATGTAACTACTGTTCTTAATGTTAACTTTCTTGAAAATTCTTTCTATATAAAGAAATTTGTTTGACACTTAAAATCAGTTGGAATAAAAGTACATAATATTATAGAACTCATCTCTCTTAGGGAGAAATAGACTATGAGCAGATCATTAGGCATTTAACTATTTAATACTAATAACTACCTGTAGAGGAGATTCAAAATGGCAACTGTGGGACACAACAAACAGAAACCATGGTGGAAGGAAATCCAATACTCTGAATTTAAGATTCACTGCAAAGAGCTTGAGCACATGACTGATCTGGTGTTGTCGCCAGTGCCATCATGGGGCACCAGCCTGAACCATGATTGCTGGCTCTGGCTTCACATGCCCAAGAAGTTCCAATAAGTAATCCAAGAACTTGAAGTGTCGAAAGTGGCAGCAGAGCTCCAACTTCTTAAGTGATCATCACCATGCTTCAAGGACCCAGAAAAATATGCAAAAGCTTATGTGCTCACCAGAGGCTGGTACCCACAGCAGTGCATTGTGCCCTCTAGAGACCTGGGCCACAGAATCGAAGGTAACTACATTACATTACTTGTTACTCAGTTGAAGACCACCCAGAGCAGCTGTGGAACCATGTCAGGCTAAGATCTGGCAGCAAAACACAGAGGTAGTCCAGTTAGAACCTTAGAAAATACAGGAAATGCCCATAAGACTCAAGGTGCAGTACTTGCACAGGGTCACAAGGAGTCCCTCCAAGGCTACACTGGACACCCTTTGCCAGTGTGGGTAGGAAGGTGCAGAACTAGGTGGAAAGGCTAGATAGAGCGCAGGCCCAGAAAGGGCAGAGTCCACAATCAGAAGGCACAAAGTCTAGGGTGAAAAGGAGCAGAACACTGGCCCAGAAAGCACATAGCCTATGACTGGAAAGCACAGAGCTGAGGGCTTGAAAATGCAAAGCAGAGCCCAAGATGGAGAGGGGAGAGTCAAGTTGGAGAGCACAGAACCAGAGTCAGAGGCCTCAGACCCTGGAGCCAAAGGATGCAGAGCACAGGGCCAGAGAAAACAGAGCCTAAGGCCAGAGAATGCAGAGCCCAGGGTCAGAAAGCACAAAGCCCACGGTGAAAAAACAAAGAACATTGGGCTTACGCAAAACTCATTTATAGTGACACCTGATGTCCTGAAACCTGAGCACAAAGCTGTCAGAGATTAGAGAGGGGCTTGAATATTCATAAAGTGGCTCAAAATGACATTAGGTTAGAAACAAATAAAAGACATTGGAATATAATCCAGAATCTACCACAGTGAACAGATATACAGATATTATATGGGCCCATGCCCAATATATTTAAATTAGGAGAGCTGCTGTTTTTTAGAGTTTTTTTCTTTCACATTGTCACTAGTTCTCTTTGTTTTTTTTTTTACTTTGATTGTTATTTGTCTTTGATGTATAATTGTTAATTTTTGTAGCATGTTTTGTTACTTTCTGCATGTTTGTTTGTTCCTTCTTTCATTGTGCCCTCTCTCTAGCTTATCTACTCTCCTCTCTCAAAACATTTTCCCTTACTGCATCCTGCTGTTTCATATTCAAGCTATTTCATATCTCCATACCTAAATACTCTGTTCTAACTACAAGAATCTTACTATCTAACCTTCGTTCATTTTTAACCAGAAACTATTAAGAATTATACTTAAATTCTTCCTCAATTTAATCATCTCCTCTACTTTGCCTGACTCCTGTACCCATCACCTCAGTTCCTCCCTCCTTACCTAATCCTCATGATTGAAAAAAGCACTGCTTAAACATGCACAAACAGCAGGGGTAGCAAGGCTGATATCCAACCAAACAGACTTTAAGCTAAAACACATCAGAATACACAAAGTAAAACACTTCCTTTTTATCAAAAAGAACAATTCAAAAAGAAGGTATAATGATAGTAAATGATTTTCATTTGTAAAACAAACCCCTTAGGACATCACCTCTCAATAGACCCAAATAAAATGATATTGGAAGACTTCAACACACCACTCACAAATGCTAGATCAATCTTCAAGGGAAAAGATGAGTAAAGACTCTTCAGAACTAAAGAAAAACTATAAACCAAATGAAATATATATATTCTGGGCCATAATGCAAGCACCAGCAAATTTAAATAATATAATTTCCTGAATCTTTTCAGACCTTAGTGAAATGAAAGTAGAAATGAACAACTAAAAGAACAAAATAAACTATTTAAATACATGGAAATTGAATGATTCACTATTTAATGTTGAGTGGGTAAGATCATAAAAAGGTGAGAAATAAAGAAATTGCTCAAATTAAATGAAAATAGAGACACAACATACCAAAATCTATGGGACTCTTTGAAGGCAGTGTTAAGAAAAAAGTTAATAGCATTGAGTGTCCACATAAGAAGAACAGAGAGTCTCCAAGTAAACAACTTAATGACACATCTCAAGAACCTAGAAAATCAGCATCATTCTAATCCAAAAGCAACAAGAAGGCAGGAAAGAATTAAATTCAAAGCAGAAATAAATGAAGTAGAGAATAAAAAAAAAAAAAAAAAAACAATTCAAAGAATCAGCAAAACTAAAAGCTGGTTCTTTGAAAATATTAGTAAGAATTAAAAACCCCTGGCCAATCTAACCAAAAGAAAGAGAGAATCAACTCAAATCATTTAAGTCAGAAATGAAAAAGGAGGCATCATCACAGAGAATGGAAAAATTTAAAGAATTATCAGAAAGTATTTTGAAAATTTATACTTCAATTTACTGGAAAACATAAAATAAATCAATATATTTTAAGCTCCTATATCCTACCTAAATCAAACAAAAAAGACATAACAAGTTTACACCAACCAACAGCAAGAAAATAAATATAAATAGCAATAAAAATTCTGCCATCAAAGAAAAGCCCAGGCCCAGATAAGTTTTCATCTAATCCTACAAAACTTTCAGTAAAGAACTAATATCAATACTTCACAACTTGTTCCAGAAAATCGCAAGTGATGGATTTTTCCCAAACTCCTTCTTTGAAGCCAGTATCACATTAATACCAAAACAAAGAAACCTCAAGAAAAGAAAATTACTGACCAATATCCTTGATCAGCATAGATGCAAAATTTCAAAGCAAAATACTAGCTATACACATTCAAAATCATATCAAGAGAATTGTACACCATGACCTAGTTGGTTTCATCTTGGAAAAGCAAGGCTGGTTCAACATAAAAAAAAAACTAGTACATTTTATTCACCACATAAATAGAACTGAGAACAAAATATGAATGATCATATCAATAGATTCTGAAAAAGTATTTGACAAAATCTAACACCCATTCATGTTAAAAACACTGCAGATAATTGGAATACAAGAAACATATTTCAACATCCTTAAGGCAATAAACAATAAACACAAAGCCAACATCATATTGAATGGAAAAAAATCTGCAAAAATTTTCTCTAAAAATCAGGAACAAGACAAGGATGTCTAATATCACCACTCCTTTTTAATACAGTCCTTAATATTCTTGCCAAAGAAATAAGACAGGAGAGGGATATCAAAAGTATTCTTATAGGAAAAGAGGAATTAAAGTTATTCTTGTTTGCAAATGACAGAAACTCAACCAAAAGACTACTGGGAGCTGATTAACCAATTCATCAAAGTTGCAGGATACAAAATAAACCTAAAGAAATCAGTTGCTTTTTTATACGCCAAAAATAAATTTTCAATGAAATAATTTTTTTAATTCCATTCACAATAACCTCAAAACCAATAAAATACCTAGGAATAAGCCTAACCAAAGGTTTAAAAGACCTATCCAATGAAAATTATAAAACATTAAAGAATAAAATTTAAGAAGACCTTGGAAGATGGAAAGATATCCCTTGTTCATGGATAAATATAATCAAAATTACCATTCTGCCAAAAGTGACCTACAGATTCAATGCAATTTCAAACAAATATTAACAACATTCTTCATAAACCAAGAAAAATCAGTCATAAATTTTATATGGAGAAAGAAAAGACCTGGAGTAGCCAAAGCAATTCTCAGCAATAAGAATGCAGAAGGCATCACAATCCTAAACTTCAAATTATACTACAGAGCAGTTAAAACGGCATGGTATTGTCACAGGAAAAAGCATATAGACCAATAGAACAGAATAAAAGACAGAAACAAACCCACACACTTATAGTCAATTGATAGTTGACAAAGCGGTCAAAATCATACGCTGGAGAAAAGACAGGCTTTTCAACAATTGGTGTTGAGAGAACTGGCTATCCATTTACAGCAAAATGGAATTAAATCTTTACCTCTCACTGTGCACAGAAATCAACTTGTTATGTATTAAAGACTTGAAAATTACACCAGAGACTGAGAAGCTATTAGTGGAGGGCATAGGATCATTGCTTCAACATATAGGCACAGGTAGTAACTTTTTCCACTAGATTTCCAAAGAACAGAAAATTAAAACAAAAATTAACAAGTGGGCTGGCATCAAACTAAAAATTTTCTGCTCATTAAAAAAAACCATCAAGAACCTAAAAAGAAAGCATACAGAATGGGATAAGATCTTTACCACCCACTACTCTGATAGAACGCTAATATCCAGAATATTTAAAGAGCTCAAAAGACTCTACCATAGCATAACAAATAACCCAATCAATAAATGAAAAACTGAATTGAATAGACCACTAAAAAGAAATACAAATGGCCAGTAGATATATAAAAAATATTCAACAGCATTAGCCATCAGGGAGATGCAAACCAAAACTACACTGAGATTTCATCTAACCCCAATCAGAGTGGCAAGCATAAAGAATTCAAATAACAACAAATGTTAATATGAATGTGGGTAAATAGAAACTCTTATCCTGTTGGTGGGAGTTTAAACTAGTTCAGCCAATATGGAGGTCAATGGGTAGACTCCTTAGAAAACTGAGAATGGATCTACCACATGATCTGGCTATACCATAACTCCTGCATGTGTTTCCAAAAGGGTTGACATTTGAGAACTACAGTAACATATTTATACCCATGTTCATAGCAGCACAATTTTCAGTAGCCAAAATATGGCACCAACCTAGGTCTCTATCAATAGATTAATGGATTGCAAAATACACACAATGGAATTCTACTCAACAATAAAGAAGAACAAAATCATGTCATTTCCAAGAAAATGAAAAGACCGGGAGAACATTATGTTAAGTGAGATCAGCCAAGCACAGAAAGAGAAGTGACATATGTTTTCTCTAATATGCCAAAACTATTAGGTATTAGGGGTATTAGGAATACTAGAGGGACTCCAAATAATGGAGGGGAAACATCAGCAAAGCTAGAAAAGAAGGGTAGGAGAGGAAGAAGGGTGAGGTTTGTTAATGGAGGAGCTACATTCAAATATGTGTATAAGTGTGATGTAGCAGGGTGAACCTGGACAATCATTGTTGAGGGAGAAAAAGAGGAAGCAGGAGAAGAAGAGCACCAAGCAATGTGTGAATATATGCTATTGTCAATATGATCTATATTATGAAGTGAAATTATAATGTACCCATAAAAAATAAAAAATAGTTCCTGTAAATAAATATGAGTTAATAAGAAGTATATGCATGCAAATTAAAATAAGCATAGTAATTTATAAGACTAGTCTACAAAGAGAACAATGTGATTGAAAGGTTGATTAGAGAACAAATATGTAAAATATGAGATAATAATAAATCATAACATACAATAAAAATAAGATGCTTGGCATTAAGATAAATGAAGTATAAGTTGTCAGGAATCTCAAGTTTCTATTAAGCACTCAAAATAATGATGTCTTGCAATAAACTCTACTTAAATTAATTATAATATTTTATTTAATACTCATTTAATTTATCATATAGATTTTATTGATATACAGCATTTTAAGATATAAACTTAATGAGAAAACAAAATAAGAGGTACCTTCATTCCTTGGCATTGGTGTGCTTTCAGAGATAATCCTACATGGTCCCATACCCAGTTGCCCAATATTTCTTCATCCAGAAACAAAGAACAAGCTTCTACAACCCTAATAACTCTTTTATAACTCTTTCTTTCCCTTAGTCTCCTTAAAGAAGCCTCTTTTGCTCAGATTAAGTAAGTATCTGCTAATGATAAACTCAGGAAAGTACAGAAACAACGTGTTAATAAACAACAGTACAGAGGAGGAATGTCCACTTGAGCTTATTTCTGATATTGGGGATCTTTGATATAATCTTACATGCAGGAATTCTTCTCTCCATAGATCATTGTGTTCTGTGAAGATTTGATTTACCTCAGAAACTTAACCTTGGTGGTCTGCAACAGAAATTAAGTAGATGTTGATCTGGATTACATAGTTGTTTATAAAGATCCAAATAAGAATCTCAGGACAATGACCAAGAAAAGTCTCAAACTATATGATAAAATTAAAAATAATTAAAAAAGAAAAAGAAAATAGAGGACTAAAATACTTATTTAACATAAAAGTATGCAGTAATTTAAAATAGAGGAATAAGCCCAGCCTCCTGGCTCACTCTTGTAATCCTAGGTAAGCTGAGACAGGAGGATCCAGGTTCGTGGCCAGCCTCAGCTAATTAGTGAGGCCCTCTGCAACTTAGTGAGATCCTGTTCCAAAATAAAGAATAAAGATAAATTAGGACTGAATGTGTAGCTCGGAGGTAGAATGGCCCTTGGTTCCATACTCAGTACTGCAAATAATAATAATAATAATAATAATAATAATAATAATATAGAAGAAAATACAATATGTATGTGTGATATATCTGATAACATTGATTTGTCTGTCCATTTGTCAGGCTTATATGAACAAGTTAAAAAATCCAAAATTAGTTTTTATGTTTAATGGTTTATCTATTGTAATTATATAACATAGCTCAGGTTCAAAGTGATACAAAATTAAACAGCAAAGAGTTATTACTAAATGAGTGGCTAAACAAAATTTACTAATTTTTACCTTAAAAACATGAAGATTTGATTAAATTAATTTAAATATTATTAAAAATAATACTACTACAGAAATACAATGGATTATATGAAATTATATTGAATAAGTATATTTCAACAAATTGGATGACCTTTCGTAGAGGATTAAATTTCTAGACATATACAACCTATCAATTTTGAGTTTAAAGAAACAAAATTTGAACAAATAAATATTGTGTAACAAAATCAAATAAGTTACCATTGTCAAACACTTCCGTCAAATACATGTCCAGAACCTGATTGATTGCTTCACTGCTAAATTATACCAGGTCTTTAAAAAACTACCAAATTTTACCAAATAATAAAACTGAAGAAGAAGTGAGATTAATTCCAAACCCATTTTATGAGTGAACTATTATTGTGATAAAAAAAAGGCAAGAACACAACATAAGGAGCAAAAACAAAAACAAAAAAACAAACCTTCTAGCCAATATCTCTGATAGACACAAGTGCAAAAATAATCAAGAAAAATACTCCACACCAAACTAAACACCCATTATATATATATATATATATATATATATATATATATATATATATATATATATATATAATTTACCCTGACAAAAGCAGATTCACCCTGTGCAAGATACTTGAATTAGTAATGTGATCAATAATAGTAAAAAATGAAAGGCAAAAATCTTATAACCCTTTCAATAAATCTAGAAAATTCATTTGAAAAATTTTGACATTTATTATTGCATAAATTAATAACTTATGTACAGAGTTCTTTCTATATTCTACATAATATAATATATTATTATATTAGAGTTATCTCTCTAATATATTACTATATTAGAGAGATAGCTGTAGGTTTCCTCTCAGACTTAGTTTCTTTTTATTATGGAAGCTTTTTTAATTTTATGTCATCATATTTATTAATTCTTGGCTTTAATTTCTGAGTTTTAGAAGTCTTATTAAAGAAGTTTCTACCAATGTTTATATGTTGGAGATTTGAACCTATGCTTTCTGCTAATAATTTCATTTTTAGAAAATTTTTATTGGTGCATTGTAGTTATACATCTTAATGAGATGAAAGATGGTGGAGAAATACATGCACACAGCACCCAATTAGCCCTTACCCAATTCCCAACATATTTTCTTCCCTTTCCTCTTGCCCATTCTTGGCTTAGTGATTGACTTTAATATGTTTGTTTTTTTCTTCTCTCCTCCCATTCCCTCAGTAAGGTCACCTTAGTTGCTCATCTATAAAATCTCCTTCTTCATCTAGAGTTCCTCCTGTTACCCATTTTTCATTGCTTTTTCACATTAGGGAAAGCATCCAACTTCTTTTTTTGTGACTGACTAATCTCACATGGTATAATGTTCTTCAGGTCCATCCATTTTTCTTTAAATGATGTAATTGTGGATTTCTTTATGGCTGAGTAAAGTTCTGTTATGTACATATCCCACCGTTTTGTAATTCATTCATCTGTTGATGAAACTCTTCACTGGTTCCATAGTTTGACAATGGTGAATTGTGCAGCTATGAGCATATATATGCATTCATTAGTTTTTTAGTTTGGTTTTCTTTCTTTTGGGTAGATACCCAGAGATAGTATTGCTGGATTAAATGGGAAGTTCCTTCCCATTGTTCTGAGGGTCCTCCATACTGCTTTCCAAGTAGTTGACTAACTTGTTATCCCAACGACAATGTTTTAGAGTTCCCATGTATCTACGTCTTCACCAAAATTTATTGTTGCTTGTGTTTTAAATGACTGCCATTCTAATTGAAGTTAGGTGAAATTTCAGGGTAGTTTTGATTCGCATCTCTGATTGCTAATGATGTTGAGTATTTTTTCATGCATTTATTGGCCATTTAAATTTCTTTCTTTCTGAAGTGTTTAACTTGCCAATTGTGATTAGGTTATTTGTTTTCTTAGATATAGGATTATCAGCATTAACTCTTCTATAAAGTCTTTATAAAATTTACTTAGGAAACCATCTCATTTTAGACTTTTTCTTTGGCACTTTATTGCTATTTTAATTACTTTGATGCTATTGGTTGCTTTCATTTTTCTATATCTTCTTGACATAGTTTAGGAAGTTTGTATCTAGAAGGTTGTCAATTTTATCCAGAATTTCCATTTTGTTGGAGTATAGTTTTTCAAAGTAGTTTCTGATAATACTCTATATTTCTACACTGTCAATAGTGATATCTTCTTTTTCATTTAGTATTTTCAAAATTTGTGTTGATTCTCTCTTTTTAGGTTAGAATAGCTAGTGGTTTATCTATCTTGTTAATTTTTTTTAGAAACTAGCTTTTGATTTTGTTGATTTTTTGTATTTTTTATTCTCTACCTCATTGATTTCTGCTCTGATTTTAATAAGTTTCTGTTGTCTACTGGCTTTGGGGTTAGATTGTTTCTGTTTTTCAAGGGCTTTGAGGTGTATCCTTAGGTTATTTATTTGATAATTTTCTGATTTTCTTATGTGAGCAGTATGTGCTATGAATTTTCCTCTTAATACTTCCTTCAACAAGCCTCAAATGTTTTGATATGTTGTATGTCTAATTTCATTTGTTTTCAGAACTTTTTTTATTTTACCTTTTATTTCTTCTATGACCCATTCTTTATTCATCACTGTACTTTTCAGTCTTTACATATTTATGTGCTTTCTCTGGGACTTCTTATAGTTTATTTCTAGTTTCATTCCATTATGGTCTAAAAAAACACAGGAAAGTATGTCACATTTTTTAAATTTGCTAGTGCTCACTTTGTGGCCCAGGACATGATCTATTTTAGATGTGGTTCTGTGAGCAGGTGAGGAAAGTGTGAACTCTACTGTAGTTGGGTAGAATATTCTATATGTGTTTAACAGGTCTATTTAATTAATGGTGTTTTTTAGGTCTGAGACATCTTTAGTCATCTTTTGTCTAAAAGATTGATCTAATGGTGTGAGAGAGATCTTTAAGTCTTACAGTATTATTCTATTGTGATGTATGTGTGTCACTTGTCACAAAGTGTTTTATGAAAGTTGCTGCACCTATGTTTGATGCCTAAATGTTAATTATCTTTATTTTATCTTGCTGGATTGTTCCTTTTGTCAGTAAAAATGACCTTCTTTTTCTCTTCTAATAAGCTTGGGCTTGAACTCTAACTTGTCTGATAGTTGCTACTTCTACTTGTCCTCAAGTTTCATTGGCATGGATTACCATGCTCCAGCCCTTTACTGTAAGTTTTTTCTATCTCTAC
The DNA here is from genome assembly GCF_963383645.1 of Muscardinus avellanarius. NCBI lineage: Eukaryota > Metazoa > Chordata > Mammalia > Rodentia > Gliridae > Muscardinus > Muscardinus avellanarius. The sequence goes on from NC_137791.1 coordinate 33,407,109, forward strand.
CTGTAAGGTCTGTTTCTTGCAGGCAGCAGATAGATGAATTCTGGTTTTTAATCCATTTTGCCAGTTTCTGTCTATTGGGGAGTTGCGGGTATTTTCAATCAGTGTGATTATTGAGAAATGATTTTTAATTCTTAACATGTTGAGATTTTACTGTTGTTTTAAATGCTTGTTTATCTGTTTCTGGTATGTATTACTTATTTCTTCTTTGCAGTTAATCTCTTTGAATATTTTCTCTAGCACTCATTTTGAAGACATAATATCGTTAAGCTTCTGTTTTTCATGGAAGATTTTATTTTCTCACCTAATTTGAGAGATAGTTTTGCCTGGTAGGAAATCTGGGACTGCAATTCTTTTTTTTTTTTTTTCTTCTTCAGAGTTTGGAATATGTTATTCCAGGCCCTTCTGGTTTTCATAATTTGGGTTGGAAAGTCTGGAGTGATGCTAATTGGCTTGCCTCTGAATATCACTTTGTCTTCTGTTTTTGTTGTGTTTAAGATTCTCTTATATGTTTCTATATTGGTCAGTTTGACTATTATATAGTGTGGGAAACCTTTTCTCTTATCTTATCTAAATGGGATTCTATAAGTTTCCTTTACCTGTGTATTGACCTTTTGGTCTATGTTTGGAAATTTTCTGCTATTACTTCTTTGAAAAGATTGTTGAGCCATTTGGTTTCACCTTCTTTTTCCTCCTCTTTGTCAATTATTCTTAGGTTAGCTTTTTAAAGATGGGCTGGTATATCTTCAATATACAAATTATGCTATCAAATTGTTTTTTTCTAGGCATATTTGTTTTTGAAATGATCATCTTTTAGGAACAAGATTATATTCTTCATATGGTCTAATCAGTTGTTTATAGGTTGAATTGATGCCTTCATTTTAGTGATTGCATCCATTTTTTCTTTACTCTCTCTAAATTCTTTTTGGAAGTCCTGTATTAATTCTATAGTTACATTTCTGATTTGTCGTATAGATCTCTGCAATTCTTTGTAATCAGAATCTGTTATTGTGGGTTTGTGGGAGCTCATTGCTTCCTTGTTATTTCTCCTCATGATTGCAGAAGTTTTTATCTGTTGCTTTTGATAGATTTCTATCAGTCTCTTTGTGTCAGCTAATATATCCAAGAGCAAGCTGTATTATATTCAACAGTGAAGGCTGAGTGAGGAGGGACGTGAAGGCATAAATGAAAAAATATGATAAAGCCTCTAATAGGGTTAAATTGAATGAGTATGAGTTTGGTTAGGTATTATATATTATAGATTAGAGACAGTAAAAATGTAGTAATATTCTAGGAACCAATGTATTGTTTCTGGTATAGTAATATTAAGTGGATTTATTATAAGACAAGGAAGAGTAAAAAAGAAGAAAAAAGAAAAGAAATGGAGAGAAGAGAGTAGTTATGTCAAGGGAAAAGCTCAGGAGAAAGTTTGGGAAGAGGGTAAAAAAACAAAAAACAGGCATACACACTCACATACTCAAAAAAAGAAAAAAAATCCAAAACAACCCCAATAAAAATTAATGCAACTCTACAAATAAATGACTATTCAGCAGACAGGGCTTTTGCAGTCTCTCTCTGTGCAGATACGGAGTGTCATCAGTACTTTCCTTATTGTGCGTTTGTTTCTCTAAGTCTTTTTCAGTCTACACAGATAGTCAGTTTCAATGGGTCTGGATTTAGTGTTAAGTGCAGGTCACCCTCCATGCCTTCCACAGATTTAAAGTCTCAGCTTCTTTCTGCCTCCTTTGGTGGCATATGCCTCTAAGACCAAACTCAATGTAGGAGTCTCTGTTCTCCACAGCTAGGGCTGGGCTGTTCTGTCTTCTCCTCATTCACCATGTTTGGGAGGTCTGAGGTGATCCCAGAGCTCTTACTACCTAAGTTTAGTGTTAAGTGTACATCTCCCAGCAACTTTCCACTGATCAGAGCCTGATTCTATCTGAGCCTCTGCTATGTCCAACAGCAGACCATACTTTCACTTTTCCAGGTTGAACCACAGTCTCAGACACAGGTAGATTATCAAGGTTGTGCAAATTCCTGGGGGCACCTGGCTGGGTATTTTCCCATGAGAACTGTGACATCAGTTACAGTGTTACTGAGCCTGCTCTGGAACTCTGGGGGGTGTGGCAATCTCAACCATCATTAATCCTTTGCTGGGTTGAATTGCAAAATCTCAGACCTAGGGAGTTTTTCAGGGATTGTGAGTCCCTGGGAATGCAGTGCTGGGAGTTCTTCTGAGGAGACCACAGTTTCAATTACAATTTTGCTGGACATTGGTCTGGATCTTTAGAGGGCATGGTGAGCTTGGCTATGACTGACAAGATAGCACCACCATGGCTCTTTTGGCCATGAGGTGTAGCCAGTGTTTGTGCAGAAAGTTAAAGAAAAAAATATATATTATGTATGCATGACCAAGAGAACTAGGGTGACTCTAATAATATAGAATTTAAGAAAAAAGGTTTATAAAAACTAAAGACTGGCCAGGCGTGGTGGCGGACGCTTGTAATCCCCACGCTTGGGAGGCAAAGACAGGAGGATTGTGCAGGTTCAAAGCCAGCCGCGCGCACTGGCTTAGGAGACCCTGTTTCCAAATAAAAATGTAAAAATAGGTCTGGGAGTGTAGCCCGGAGGTAGAAGGGCTTCCAGGAACCCCAGTACCACCAAAAAAAAAAAAAAAAAAAAAACCTAAAGACTATTTTTATCGGTACTGGGGGTAGAATACAGGGGCATTCTACTTCTGAGCCATACCCCCAGCCATATGTTTTATTCTTTATTTTGAAATAGAGTCTCAATGAGTTGCAAAGGGCTTCACTAAGTAGCTATTCACTAAGTTAGCTATTCTCAAACCACAATCCTCATTTCTCAGCCTTTCAAAGGCTGAAATTACAAGAGTATGCCACCATTTCCAGCTAAAAAAGTACTTTTTAAATGATGAACAAAGAAACTTGGCACAGGGTTAATGCTTGTAGTTCCAGGGAGTGCATTTGGAAGACTGAGACCAGAAGATCACATTTGAGGTCAGCTTTAGGAACATAGCAAGACTTTTTGAAACCTAGTGAGACTCTATTTCAAAAATTAAAAATAAAAATATCTGGACATGTAGCTATAAGGTAAATTTCCAAGTTCAATAGCCAGTAACACACACACACACACACACACACACACACACACACGTACACGCACGCGTGTGTGCACACACACACACATAAACACACACATGATGAAAAGGTCAAGATATTATAAAGAATAGCAATTACAAACATAATTACACACAACAAGTTTTAACATATGAAATGAACACTGAGAAACTAAAAAACAAAAGAGTTTAACAATAATATTTGAAGATTTTAATATCACATTTTCAATTAAGGGCAAAACAAATTAGGCAAAGTTAGAAAAATGAAATAAAAATGCAAACAAATTTATAAACAACATATATTTAGTGAAAATCTACTGAATAATTCACTCAATAATAGAATACATATTTTTAGCCAGGCATGGTGGCGGATGCTTGTAATCCCCGTGCTTGGGAGGGGGAGACAGGAGGATCGCGCTGCTTCGAGTCAGCCTCGCTGGAATAAGAGACCCTGTTTCCAAATTAAAAAAAAAAAAAAAAAAAAAATATATATATATATATATATATATATATATATATATATATATATTTTTTTTTTTTTTAAGTCTGGGAGTGTAGCCCAGAGGTAGAAGGACTTCCAGGAAGCCCAGTACCACCAAAAAAAAGAAGAAATAGAATACATATTTTTAAATATGCATGAACAATTCTCCATGTATATACCATATAATATATGAACCTCAATAAATTTAAAATATTTAAAATATTTAAAATATTGGCCGGGCGTGGCGGCACACGCTTGTAATCCCCGCGCTTGGGAGGCAGAGACAGGAGGATCGCGCAGGTTTGAAGCCAGCCACGCTCGCTGGCTTAGGAGACCCTGTTTCCAAATAAAAATGTAAAAATAGTTCTGGAAGTATAGCCCGGAGGTAGATGGGCTTCCAGGAACCCCAATACCACAAATAAAATAAAATAAAATAAATAAATAAATATATATATATATGTATTTAAAATATGTTTTCTTAGCACAACTGAATTAAATGGAAATCAAATAATACTAAGAAAATCCTTAGTATTATTCACAAATATTATAATTTTAAAAACTAAAAAGAGATAATGGTTTCAATGAATAAATAATAAAGCACATTTATTTCACAAGAGTGAAAGGAAAAATGTATCAAACTCATAAAATGCAGCTAAATTTTTATTACTATAAGATTTATATGAAAAGCCATCAATATTAAAAACAATAGATAAAAAGAACCTAACCTTTCACCTGAGCAAAATGTAGAATAAATTAAACCTGAAGAAGAGGGAATAAATAAAGCATGTTAGGAGACAAACAAAAAAGAAAAACAGTAAAAGCAAATAAAACAAAAAGATCTTTGAAAACATAAAAGTAACTATTAGCATGGCTTACTACATTGCTAACACTCTGAATGAAAGGGAAACACATCTCTACTCACATTCAAATACAAAGCACTGAAAGGAAACATTATGAACAAGTATATGCCCAATACATCTTATAACCCAAATAATATGAACAGATTCCATAAAACATTAACAAAAATGAATTAAGGAGTAAAAAACTACATAAAAACTATAAGTATTCTTACAATTACAAATAGATTAAGTTAATGAATTAAAATTACAATTAAATATTCAGGCATAGATGGATTCAAATCAATTCTAGCAAGCATTTATAAATATCAACAATTTTATACAAATTCTGAAGAAATATTAAAAGAAACTTTTTTACACTGATTCTCCAATGCCAATATTTCCCTGCTGCCAAGATATAAAAAATATACTTATACACCCTATTTTACAAATGTAGGTTTAAGTCTATATTAAAAATATTAAGATATTCTAAATTTTCAGCAAACATGAATAAATGCTATAGCATAGATAAATGCTGTATGCAGTAAATTTTGTTTGTCTCTGTGACGATTAAAAATCTAAAAATTACTCCTCAAAAGTATCATTTTCTGTTTTAAAATACTGCCCCAAAACCAATGATCCATGATGAAAGCTACAAAGTATTTCAAAATATTTGATGCCAAAGACATATTTTCATAGAAATGATGAATATATATGCAATATCTTTCATTTTAAAAATCTTTAAAAAATGTAAAATCTAAAAGTGTGAGAGAATTTTATCCTTTAATAAAGAGATTTATATTACCTTCTTTTGAATGGTAAAACTTAGTTGTAAATATATCACATACCAAAAACTAATGATGTAGTTTATGAGACTATTTTTTTTTCTTTCTTATTCAGTAATAAGAAGAGACACTTGGTAGTAATAGTAACACCTGGATCTTCTACAGATTCAGAGCTTTAAAAAAATTAAGTCTGTGTCTTTAATTATCTCTAATAGCCTTCAAATAGAAATAGGGTGTATAAACAAAGTTGCTAGGAATAGAGCCTAAAAGCAATTTAGATAAGTGCCAAGCACAAATTAGGCCTAGAAGCTTTGCATTCTAACAATCCCAGCTAACTTAGGAAGAGCTAGTATAATTAAAACTATATATAAAACCTGACTGATTATAAAGATCACATTTTAGCATCAGATAATATTTAAAGTATTATACCTAAAAGTAGTTATATTCAAAATGTTTATGTAAATTTTATTTTAATAATCACAGCTCTCAATTCTATTAAATGAATACATAAAAAGGAAACACATTAAAAATAATACTTTATGTATTGAGTTATAGAAGGAAAATAATTAATTTGGTCTATAGACATTCCTGGAGACACACATGAATTTTTAAAAGTGTTTTAATGGCTAAATCTTGTTTATGTCATATTGAGTAAGTAATACTACATACAACAAAATGCTGCATTTTATTATTTGGTTCAACTAAGTTAAGTGAATATACATTTACTCTCTATTAAAATGTACTCTGTTACAACTTAAGAATAAAAATGGTCACCATATATAGCATCAGTAAAATGAGTTGTTAAATGAAATATAAACAAATTATATTGTGGTGAGTTAATATATTAAAATTTTAATTAATTTATTATATTATTATTTTTATCAATTTTCATTCTTTGTGCTTTGAGATAGCTTTATTCTCCTGAAAGCAAATATTGTCTCATTTTTTATAATTTGTCTTATGAATATGCAAGAAAAAGGGTATTGAATCAGAAGAGGGAAATGTGTCAGAGAAATTCTCATCTGAGACAGTGGTTGATCTATGCTAGGGAGATTGAATATATCCATCAGAAATTTAAAAATCAAGCTGAATAAATGAAGATAATTAAATTTCTAGTTATTGGTTGGATAAAAACTCAGAGAAAGACTTAATTTAATTAAAAAAGACATGTAGTAGGGCATGGTGGTGCATGTAGTCCCAGTACTTAGGAGGCTGAGACAGAAGTATTGAAGGTTCTAGGTCAGCCTCAGAAACATAGTGAGACTTTTAGCAACCTTATGAGGCCCTGTTTCAAAAAATAAAAAAAAGATTGATGGATATAGCTCAAAGAAGACTGCAATTTCTGCAACATGGTTTCCAAAGAATGGATATTATCCTGAAGAAAAATGTCTATATGAAAAGTGAAAATCCAAGGCATTGAGGAAGTGTGGGTAGAGACTGTTATGGTCACTAGTAATTCTTTATAAAGAGTGTAAGGGAGCAAGAGAAGCCAGTGGTGATACTGACAATGTCATTGGAGCAAATACAATCTGGAACATGATGATGTTTATTAGTGAAATTTGTATGATTGAAATAAAATGCTATTACAAACTAAGTAGGATTACATATTATTTAAACAGGAAGTTAGGGCAGAGACACAAAAAGGAAAAGAGTCAGGATAAACTACAATCTCATTAGTAGTAAAGAATATGTGATCATTTTAGCAAAAGACAGTTTATTTGGAAATATAGAAATTATGCACATTCTAAATTTGAGAACATTAAACATACAAAAATATAAAGAAGTGTTATTGCTGAGATAGAAAACAGATTCAACCTGATACAGAATAGGGATAGTATTAAACTTGCATAAGTGATCCCCACCATGGATCACCAAAAGGTTGAGTTCACATTCTCTTGAAGCCAAGCAGCCATAGGTAAGTGAAGTGCCCTTCTGGGTGAAGTGATCATTCTCATCCTCATGAAGGCTGTGTACTGTTTTAATGGCTGAGCAAATATTATACCACAAGGTGCAGATGTGATTTTGCAAATCACAGTATGTATTGTCATGATATGTGTAAAGATAATATTTTCATAAGAATTCCAAGCTAGTGGCAAGAATATCAGTTTTAGTTTGGGCAGAATTGAAGAGTTTAGCAGAAAGGCTGAATATTTCTTTATGTTTAGATAATAGAATGTGTTTATTATTAAGGGAATAGGAAATGAGACCATGAAGCTGATGGTGGTTTGGGGCCAATGGCCAATCTGAGGTTTAAAGTAAAACAAATTAACTCAAAATTGCTGAATTTCAGCTTCTCATATACAATGATACTTTTTTATTCCTTTTGTAGATATTATAATGTTAGAGATGACACCAGTGGCTATTAAGAATTATAGATACCTTTAAGGTGTGAATAGGGTATATGATAGGCAATAAAATGATTTGAAGGTTTTAAATTTAGAGAAATCATAAAGAAATGAAATGGCTCATACTTGATTTAAAAAAAAATAGAACATGAAGTCTAACAGGGGAAAGATTATGGATAAGATGGGGAGGAGTGTGAGAAAAAAGGTTTAAACATGTTACTAGAAAATGTTTCAAGATGTGAATTTGATAAATCAAAGGAGCAGACCAGTTTACAATGTTTTGTGCATTGTGCTCAATCATTTGAGGGCCTGGAGAGTAATCTTTAAGGAAGCACCTCAAAATGATATCCTAATTTTAACCAAGAAAACATGAACGCAAATATCAGTGTGGTTAACATGGAAAAGACAAGATGTTGAACTGCATAAATTATCAATGCCCATTGGATCAGATGAGACATAAGCATACAGAAATAAGAGAGACACTAAACAGGATCAATCAGGAACAAGTGCGAATTATCGGTAATGTTATATTCTAAAGTTTCACCTATAGATGAACTTAGCCTGGATAATGCTAGTTTTCTTAACAGTAGGGTAATTAAATATGAGTTTCTGTGGATCACAAAAGAAGGAAACTAAAAGAATCGATCTGAAGGTAAAGTATTATCAAAAGAACCATTAACCAAAGAAGATAATAACAAAGATATATGTTTGTGGACAGCCTCAGCTACTTAGTGAGGTCCTCTGCAACTCAGTGAGACCCGGTTTCAAAATAAATAAGAAAAAATAGGGCAGGAGGTGTAGCTCAGAGGTGAAATGCCCCTGGGTTCCACCCACAGACCCGCCAAAAAAAAAAAAAAAGATATATAACCATGTACTAAAATTTTGTGAGTACATATTCATATACTTTCTGCAGAATGAAAAATTCACACATTCCTATTGTTACATACAATATTGTCAGGTATGTTCAAGTATGTGTGACCCAATGTACTATCATGGTATATGAGGTTTTTGAATTATCAAGATAAGAGTATTACAAACAATGACTTGAAACCAAGGATAATGCAGAGGTGTAGTTATACCAAACATCATTATTATCAGAGTCTACAATGATGGATTTGAAGAGAAGAGGTGGGAGAATTCCACTGGTACAAAATGATATGAAGAATTGGAATTTAGTTATATGTTAAAAGAATTGATGGTAAAGTTTAGGTGAAAAGGGGTGTGGAGGTGGTGGACAAGTGGAAAGAGTCATTCCAATACCTGGATGACTTTTGGGGAAGATAGGAATAAAGGTTTTAATAAAAGAAAGATGGTGATACTGAGCCAAAATATGTCTTCTGAAGATTCAATATCATTGACAATGAGATACTAAGCAAATTAAAATAAACATAGCATTACATAAAATGAAGAATTAAAGGAGAAAGGTAAACCATGGATAGCAGTTATGAGATGTGCATAGACACCAAATTTTAGGGCAGTCATACAGATACATTGGAATTTGTTACAATGTCTACAAAACTTGTGATTGAATTTTTAAGCATGAGTTGAGGTAATTTAAAGAAAATTAGATTCCGTTTCAGTCAAAATAATGGGCAGCAATCTTTGTCACCAAGTGAATTTGGCAAAGGAGGCTAAGTAAAGATTGTTGCAAGATGGGCGTGGTGGTGCACACTTGTAATCCGAGCATTCGGGAGGCTGAAACTGGAGGATCGCAGTTTGTGGACAGTCTCAGCAAGTTAGTGAGGCCCTACATAACTTAATGAGACCTTGTTTCAAAAAAGAATAAAAAAAAATAGGGCAGGGGATGTGGCTCGGAGGTCAAATGCCCCTGGGTTCTAGCCCCAGACCCACATTTAAAAACAGAAACATTTAAAAAACATTTAAAAAACAGAATATTGTTGCAGCAAAAGAACTATCCAGATGTATAGAACATTAGGCATTTCATAAATGCAGAGATTACTCAAAAGATTCTGACTGCTTGAGCAAGAAGAGATGCAAAATTTATCAATAGAAGGAAAATTTAAAAAAATAGCATGAGTTTATAAGTAAACCAGGTGATACCCCTATCATCTATGGAAGAACCATTGTAAGGCTGAGAATAACCATATGGCATAGACACACTATTCCTTGGGTAGAGCACAATAGATGTATATGGGATCAGGTTTAGAAGGTTAAAGTGGTATAAATGGTAGTTTTAGAGAAATTATTTGCATAAAAAACATCATCACCTTCATCATCATAATCATCAAAATCCTCCTCTGCATTAAGCACTGGTTGGTAGCAAAATACACACCAAGAGTGTAAGGAAGAGAAAGTCTTGATAATATACCCCACATAGATATCATGTCAGTAGCTGTGCAAGGTTCAATGAGTGGCAAGTAAAAAGAATAGTAAGGATGTGTGACAGGTTAGAAGAGATCTTGGTTACAGATACTAGGCAAGATTGAGTGTTATCCATTAATATGTTATGCTCAACAGTATAGGAGCTCAGCTGACCAGTAAGTAAGTTAAAATCTTTATTAAAAGTGAAATGGGTCAATGTCATAGTTGTGCACATTCTTAATGCAAAGAGAAACATTGGATTTGAAGATAAAAATGCTACAATAATGCTGATGTTTCTGGGAAAGGTATTCTCAAGATGTGTGGGATTTGTTAGTGTACCTAGAAAAATGTCAGAATTGAGCCCCCTGGAATTGTATAATAATGTTTATGTATAATTCAGAAGAGTTTTGGGGGTCATAATATCTGATATATAAATGGTCACTATAAAAATGGACATTTCTGGGATCTGAAAAGCATACAGTACCAGCTTTTGAATCCAACCTAAAGGCCTTGAGGTGTAAAGAGTGAACAATGAAAGCATAGTAATAAAAGGTATGACCTCATTACAATGGGCATACAACAAATATAAGGCATCAAGAAGAGCAAAGCCATGGGGATATTTAAACACAGGTAGATAATAGGTAACAGCCCAAAGAAATAAGTAGGGCTATGTATAGTACTGATCTATGATGAGATATTCCATGCCCCATAAAATGTAACACAACACTGTGAAAGGCACAATGCAGTGTGACATTTACGGAGGTTATTGGGATAATTATGGTCATGATGGCAAAAATGACTTAACTTTTACAGTAAAAATATTATTTTAAGAGGTGATTAAATTGAACAGTACCTTCAAGAGGGGTATTTTGGATAATCCACTGAATAGTGTTAAGCACTTGGAGCAAAGTTAAAGGGACTTCTGGTGCTGTCCAAAAAGGCCAAGTTTTATTAGCATCATAAGTCACTGTAAATCCACCAGAGATGTGATAAGTGGAACACATTTTTAATGTCACCAGGATACAGAATCTTTGGTCATGCACTTATGTCACTTGTAGAAGAGGATAGAGGGGAAGAGATTGAGTAACTAGTAAGAAGTCAATAATCAGGTATTGTGTGATTAGAACTTGTGGTGTGCAATCAGGAGAATGAAAGAAGTTGTAGTATGACTGTGCTAAAGCAACTGCATATAAAAATAGATAACAAAGTATTGTAAGCATGAGAGAAATGAGACAACATAACTGATGTATGTCAGAGCACAACAAATAAAAATGTGTAAAAATGGATCACAAGAGCAAAACTATAGGGCAGAGATTATTAGGTGGAGCCCCATCAAAGAGTAGACCACAAAGATTCCTATAGAGACTCAAACTATGGTAATGATGCTGATAAGTGTTAAAGGGAGGGTACTGACAGACTTACCTGCTGCCCAATATTTCTGAGATTTTTAAAATTTGAATTGGCCATATCCACTGTTAATCCAGATGGTACTTATATCTCCCATATCAACACTTTTCCTTGGAGACATTTTGTTATTCCAGTTATTTTAAATCAAAACCCTATATAGTATCACTGCATATATAAAGGGACAGAAAAGCTAAAAATTGAGATGGGTCAGTTATAGTAATAGGATACGAGGAGCTGCATGTGGTGGCATACACCTATAATCCCAGCCCTTGGGAGAGTAAAACAGAAGGATCACAGATTTGATGCCAACATCAGTAACATAGTGAGTTCCTGTTTTGAAATAAAAAAAATAAAATAAAATATGTCTGGGGGTATAGCTCAGAAATAAAATGCCTGAGTTCAATCCTCAGTACTAAATAAATAAATAAAATTAAAAATTAAAAAACATTAGGAGAGAGTAAAAGAGGTGTTATTGTTTTAAAATAAAAGAGATGTCATCTAATTGTGATTTGAGGTTAGACTTAAAATGTAAGTTGATGTCTAAGCAAGCCATTAAGTTATTCAATATATCCTGAAGTCATCAGATTTTAAGGTAAATAAAAATTTTATTGACTATCAGAGGATGTGAAAAGTTGTGTGATTTTGGAAAATCACTCAGTTACTACTGAGGAGAAGGCAAAAGCTGAAAGACAGTGTTGGAGAGCTATTATGGTTTACTTGGAACATGGATGCTTAGCGGCCATAGATTGTGAAAGACTAGGGATTTGTACAATGGTAACAGTATAATATCATGAAGTACCAATAGAAAGTACCAGTGAAATAAATTTAAAGCATAAATTTAAATATAGTAGGGTTATATAGAGTGTGAGGTACTTTAAATAGAAATTTTCTTCTCTTGCTTTTGCAGATGTTGCACTTATTCATGAATAAATAAGTTGAATGCCATGACACAGATTGACTCTAGTCCATTAAAAATTTATACAAAACACAGTTTTCCAAATGTCTTTCAAGGACATGTTAATGTAGTATATATCAGGGACATTAAGTGAAGCAGTGAGTGGTTAATGGACAGAGGATGTTATCTGTGTTCTTAGATAAATGTAATGGAGTCACCATGGGTATTACCCATGAGTTATTATGTGTGCAGCAAAGTATAATAGGTGGTAATATAGGTTTCACATTTTCTTATTTGTCTCAAAAAGTTTGAGTTCTCTCTGAGCCCAGAAATTGTTAGTTGTGGTTTAAAGCAAACATGAAAAATGAACCTGAGTAATAATAGGGTACAAAGAGTATACCTTTGTTATGGATGGTGCCACCAGGCCCTCTTTTCTTTTGTTTGTGATTCAAGTGTGCACTGGGAGGAGGTTAAGTTCTAAAGCCAATAATATGCTTCTGTATTGTACCTCAAATAGGTTTTTATTATTTTTAAATTAACTAAAACATGTAATGCTAATAGTTATTTTTGTTAAAAAATAATAGATGTATAATATGTTGTATAATATTTACCTGAGGAAAGTATCTGGCTTTTATCCAACCTATCCATAATGTTATTTTAATGAGATGGCAAGTACATACCCTTCTGGTGAGCAGATATGTGTATAACATATATTTTAATTCATGCACTGAGCTGGTCAGTCTCCTTCCAGCACTCTTCAGACCAGCTGGGATTGCCATTAGTAGTAAAATTCCATTGTTTTCCTTTGCTCAACCAGAAGGCTAGACCACTGGCCACAGCCAAGGAATCTGAATAAGTGTAGAGCTTTGAGTTTTCACTTAACCAACAGAAAGTTTGATGACTAATAGAACTTCAATTAATTGAGCATCTTGTACTGATATAACTCAATGGTCTTGTTAGGATCAAGAGATTCAAAAGATGAAATGCTGTAGCTTCTGTGATGTTACACTATAGATCATGAAGGCTAATCCATCTGCAAACCAGGTATTTCATAGGTTGTCAGACAAAGTTTTACTCTATTTTTGAATAGTGTGGGTATGAATATGATTAGCTCTCCTCGGTTCTGGGGGAAAACCAAGTTCCACCATTTGAATTTCCTCTATGAGGGCATCTGGCTGATCAATGTACTTGCATGTACCATTTTTAGTCAAACAGCTTAACATCAGTTAAATGCTTGCCATTTTCTCCAAAAAATGAACCTATCCTGTCCTGTGCTTTATGACTCAAGTTATACTATTGTATAAGGAAGATTGAGTGGGTTCAATAATGTCTTCCTTTAAAAGATCTAATGATTTTTCTGAGATATACTTATGCCCTTTCTTTAATGGTTGCTGCTTAGAAAGGAGGATATCACAGGATTTAGGAAGGAAAAGGGGTGACATTTAACACAGACTAACCTGCATGTAGTCATGGACTGTTTCTTGATGTCCCACAAAGCAGAAGAAGGAGAACTACATCCATTTATAAGATATTATCTAGATTAAAACTTGGCCTGAATTTTATGACCAATAAATAGATTAGTATTGCTTAATTCTTATATCTGAACACTGGTACTTTTCACTCATTGATCACTTCTATTTAGTCAGAAATTTGAGAACATGTGTATAATAGAAAGTTAATACAATAGGTTTTAGTATTGCTAAGGAGAGAAAGAATGTATTGTCTCCAGGTCATCACATTGTACTATTGATCTTTACTCAGGTGTTCAGGAATGGAAAAACCATTTATAATTTTAGTTATCTTTTCTAAGAGGACCAATTGATCTAAAAAGAGTATTCTGTTGAGGGTATTACCACAATTTGACATCTCAGAGCTAGTGACAATGGAATGTGTGGTGGTTAATTTTTTTTTTTTTTTTTTTTTTTTTTTGGTGGTACTTGGGTTCCTGGAAGCCCTTCCACCTCCGGGCTATACTCCCAGACCTATTTTATACATTTTATTTGGAAACAGGGTCTTTTAAGCCAGGGAGGCTGGCTTTGAACCTGCACAACCCTCCATTCTCCACCTCCCAAGCAAGGGGTTTACAAACATGTGCCACCATGCCTGGCAGTGGATAATAATTTTAATTACTCTGCCTAAAAAAAGTTTTTTGGGGTAAAGTATTTGTATTGGTGGGGTGTTTTTGGAGCATAAACTTTTTTCTTTTAACAATTTTTTTATTGAACATGAATAGTATACATTTAAACTATATTTGGTGCCCTCTCCCCCCTGCCCCCATTTTCCCTTCCCCCCTCTCATCAGTGGTTGTCCAGGTTAACCATGTCATATTCATAATATTACACATATTCAGATGTAGACCCTCATTAATCAAGATAAGTCTTCATCCTCAACTATCTTTCCATTCAAACTTTGCTGGTATTTCCCCTCCATTATCTGTAGTCCCACTGGTATCCTTTGTGTTTCCTAGTTTGGACATATTAGAAGAAACATATGTACCTTCTCCTTCTGTGTTTGGCTGATCTCACTTAACATAATGTTGTCCAGTGCTTTCAATCTTCTTGCAAATGATATAATTTTGTTCTTCTTTATGGCCGAATAGAATTCCATTGTGTGTATTTCCCACAGTTTTGCTATCCATTCATCTGTTGATGGTGATCTGGGCTGGTTCCATATTTTTGCTATTACAAATTGTGCTGCTATGAACATAGGTATGCATATGTTGCTGTATTTCTCTGAATTCAACCCCTTTGGAAAGATACCTAAAGTGATATAGCTGGATCATATGGTGGATCTATTCCCACCTTTCTTAGGAATCTCCACACAGATCTCCATAGTGGTTGAACTAGTTTGCATTCCCACCAACAGTGTAAAAGAGTTCCTCTTTCCCCACATCTTCGCCAGCATTTGTTGTTGTTTGATTTCTTTATGCTTGCCACTCTGACTGGGTTTAGATGGTATCTCAGTGTAGTTTTGATTTGCATCTCCCTGATGGCCAGTGATAAAGAATATCTTTTCATGTATCTATTGGCCCTTTGTATCTCTTCTTTTGTGAAGTGTCTATTTAGTTCATTTGCCCATTTCTTGATTGGGTTGTTTGTTTTGCTCATGTAGAGTATTTTGAGCTCTTTGTATATTCTGGATATTAGCCCCCTATCAGAATAGTGGTTGGTAAAAATCCTTTCCCATTCTGTAGGCTTCCTCTTTAGGTTATTGATAGTTTCCTTTGATGAGAAGAAACTTTTTAGTTTGATGCTATCCCACTTGTTAGTTCTTGCTTTAATTTCCTGAGCTTTGGAGGTTTTGTTGAGAAAGTTACTGCCTGGGCCAATATGTTGTAGTGTTGAACCTAGGCTCTCCTCTACTAACTTCACAGTCTCAGGTCTAATTTCTAAGTCTTTGATGCATCTTGAGTTGATTCCTGTGCATGGTGAGATATAGGGGTTTAGATTCATCTTTTTACAAATGGTTAGCCAGTTCTCCCAGCACCACTTGTTGAAAAGGCTGTCTTTTCTCCAGCGTATGTATTTGGTCCCTTTGTCAAAGATTAATTGACTAAAGATGTGGGGGTTTGTTTCTGTATCTTCTATTCTAATCCACTGGTCAGTATATTTGTTATTGTGCCAGTACCATGCTGTTTTTACTACTATTGCTCTATAGTATAGTTTGAAGTCTGGGATTGTAATGCCTCCTGCATGTTTTTTTTTTATTGTTAAGAATTGCTTTGGATCTTCTAGGTCTTTTCTTTCTCCATATATAGTTCATCATTGATTTTTCTAGGTCTCTGAAGAATGTCACTGGTATTTTAATGGGAATTGCATTGAAACTATAGATCAGTTTTGGCAGAATGGCCATTATGATGATATTTATTCTGCCTATCCATGAGCACGGGAGATCTTTCCATATTCCAAGGTCTTCTTCAATTTCTTTCTTTAATGTTTTCTAGTTTTTGTTGTAGAGATCTTTTACATCTTGGGTTAGGTTTATTCCTAGGTATTTTATTGGTTTTGAGGTTATAGTGAATGAAATTTTTTTCTTTGTTTCTTTCATTGTGGATTCGTTGTTGGCATAAAGAAAAGCCACTGATTTCTTTAGGTTGATTTTGTAACCTGCGACTTTGTTGAATTTGTCAATCAGCTCCAGAAGTCTCTTGGTTGAGTTCTTTGGGCCTTCCAGATAAAGGATCATATCATCTGCGAATAAGGATAGTTTTAATTCTTCTCTTCCTATGTGAATTCCTTTGATTTCCTTCTCTTGTCTGATAGCTGCAGCAAGAGACTGAAGGACTATATTGAAAAGGAGTGGTGATAGTGGGCATCCTTGTCTTGTTCCTGACTGTAGCGGAAATTCTTGCAGTTTTTCCCCATTCAATATAATGTTGGCTTTGGGTTTGCAGTATATTGCCTTAATGATGTTGAAGTACTTTCCTTCTATCCCAATTTTTTGCAGTGTTTTTTTTAACATAAATGGGTGTTGGATTTTGTCGAATGCTTTTTCAGCATCTATTGCTATGATGATGTGGTTTTTGTTCTTGGCTCTATTTATGTGGTGAATAACATGTATTGATTTGCCTATGTTGAACCAGCCTTGTTTTTCTGGGATGAAACCGACTTGGTCATGATGTATTATTCTCTTGATATAGTTTTGAATGTGTATAGCTAGTATTTTGTTTAGAATTTTTGCATCTATGTTCATTAAGGATATTGGTCTGTAGTTTTCCTTTTTTGAGGTTCCTTTATTTGGCTCGGGGATTAATGTGATACTGGTCTCATAGAAGGAATTTGGGAGATTTCCATCTCTTTCAATTTCCTGGAACATGTTATGAAATATTGGTATTAGTTGTTCACTGAAGGTTTTGTAGAATTCAGTTGGGAACCCATCTGGGCCTGGGCTTTTCTTTGGTGGAAGAATTTTTATTGCCATTTCTATTTCTTTGATTGTTATTGGTTGGTTTAGGCTTGCTATGTCCTCTTGGCTGAGTGTAGGAAGGTTAACTGTGCTTAGAAATCTAACAATTTCTTCCAGGTTTTCAAGTCTATTGGAGTATAAATTCTTAAAGTAGTTTCTGATAATCTTTTGAATTTCTTCACAATCTGTGGTGATATCTCCTTTTTCATTTCTAATTTTGATAATTTGAGTTGATTCTCTTTTTCTTTTGGTTATGTTGGCCAGGGGTTTATCAATTCTATTAATCTTTTCAAAGAACCAACTTTTTGTTTTATTGATTCTTTGAATTGTTTTTTTTTTTTTTGTTCTCTATTTCATTTATTTCTGCTCTAA
Organism: Muscardinus avellanarius; assembly: GCF_963383645.1. NCBI lineage: Eukaryota > Metazoa > Chordata > Mammalia > Rodentia > Gliridae > Muscardinus > Muscardinus avellanarius. The sequence goes on from NC_137791.1 coordinate 33,424,590, forward strand.
TTTTGATGATTTTTGCCTTCTGCTGGTTTGGGAATAGACTGTTGCAGAATTTCTAGGTCCTTGAGTTGTGTCATTAGGTTCTTGGTGGTTCTCTGTCCTTCTTATGTGGGCACTCAATGCAATAAACTTTCCTCTTAATACTGCCTTCATGGTGTTCCATAGATTTTGGTAGGTTGTATCTCTATTTTTGTTTGGTTCCATAAATTTCTTTATTTCTTCCCTAATTTCTGCTCTTACCCATTCATCATTCAATAGTGTATCATTCATTCTCTATGAATTTGAATACTTTATTTTGAGTTTCTTGTTGTTGATTTCTACTTTTATTCCATTGTGGTCTGAAAAGATGCAAGGAATTATGTTACATTTTTTTTTTAAATTTGCTGGTATTTTCTTTGTGTCCCAGGATGTGTTCTATTTTGGAGAAGGTTCCATGGGCTGCTGAGAAGAATGTGTATTCTGTTGTTCCTTGTTGAAATATTCTGAAAATATCTATTAGGTCCATTAGGTTTATGGTTTCCTTTAGTTCTAAAGCGTCTTTACTCATCTTTTGCTTTGACGATCGATCCAGTGGTGTGAGAGGCATATTAAAGTCTCCCAGAATTATTGTATTTGGGTCTAATTGGGGTCTTATGTCCAGAAGGTTTTGTTTTACAAATGTGTTTGCACCCACATTTGGGGCAAAAATATTTACTATCATTATATCTTCTTGGTGTATTGTTCCTTTTAATAAAAGGAAGTGCCCTGATTTGTCTATTTTGATGTGTTTTGGTTTAAAGTCTCTTTTGTTGTATATCAGGGTTTGGAGCATAATTTTAATGGGACTTAACCTGGAATATCAGTACAGGATTAAGCTGTTTAGTAAAAAGGCAATTCTGAAGTCCCTGAAAATTCTATAGATAATTTTAAGACAGAGAATATTTTGTATAAGCTGAAAAGATGTGAAGGAATTAATATGTGATATCTAAAGATATAAGGAAAATCTGAATATGACTGCATATATTGGTTAGAATTTTAAGTAATATTTTGAATTTTTTAAACTTATTATATATTAAGCCTAAATTAACCCATTTTCTTTTCATTTTTTTTCAGGTCTGGAGATGGAACTCAGAGGCATTTGACCTCTGAGCTACACCCCCTGCCCAATCTTTCATTCTTTATTTTGAAACAGGGTGTCACTGAATTACAGAGGGCCTCACTAGATTGTGGTTTGTCAGCAAACCACAATCCTCCAGTCTCAGCCTCCCAAATGCTGGGATTACAAGTGTGTGCCACCATGCCTGGCTAACCCAATTTCTTACAGACTACTTTAATGGCATTGTGTTTCATCTTAAGACAGCTCCATATTTAGTAAAATCCACATATGGGTGTACTATTCAACAAGTCATGCATACCTAATTCTACACAGTTAATGCCACTTGAGCATTATATTGAGCCATCTTTATTAACTTGTATTTAAATTGTGAGTTTTCTACTAGGGAACTTATATGTAGCATTTCATACCCAGTTAACAGGATTGTGTTTGTCCCCTTATTCCAGAGTTTGGCTATTCAGGCTATATCTATAATTTCCTTTTGCATAGAATCTGTCCTAATGGATTGTAATTTGGCTTGAGGCACTTTTTGGTACTGCGTCTGTTCCTGTGGAACAGTAGTTCTAGGTATAAGTACCTGCTTTCTTAGCATAGCTGGTGATGTTTCATGTATTTCCTCACTAAAACAAGTACCACTATTTACCACATCAGAAGAATTGTGTACATTTTTTTATGCCTTGAACCTTATGCAAAAATTATAGTCTAATTTATTTTCCGTATGTCTGCCTGCATCCATGTCACTAATAACCTTTAGCAGAATAGGAATTTCTTAACTTATAATAGCCTATTGCAACAAGGATCTTTCAAGACAGTAATCATGTCTACGATAAAAGGCGTGCATAACTTTTTTGTTAATAAATCCTTGGAGGTTGTCCAAGGGTCACAAAAGTGATGAACAAAAGGGATAGCTTTCTTTTGAAAAATATTTTTCTTAGTTTTAGTATGGCTATTTTATGCAAAAATTTATTCACTACAGTATATGCAAATAAAATTATATAAACTTTTATGTACCAGAGAAGAAATAATAAAGTAAAAGATGGAGATTCTTGTCTTTCATCTCATTCAATTATTAAAGCTGATAATTTATTTTAGTAAAAGTAGTTTTTGTTTCAGAGAAATTTAAGATTTTTTCTCAAACTTTTGATAAAGCCAAGTGTAAAATATTATGCTTCCTGGAGGCAGGCCAAACAAATGTATTTTAATCCTTATTAATTTTAAAAAAGTAATTTAATTTAATGAATCTTAATGTCTATGCCAATTGTAGATTATGAAAACAGCCAAAACATGGTCTCAGTCAGTTCAAAAGCCTTTATTGCAATCTTGATGGAGGCATATTCTTTATTCATTAATGTTTCACACTAGCATAATTGCTGAGAAATAATTACTATGACTAATTGCTAGAGCTAATTGCCATGGCTGAGAGAGAAGGTAAAAGGCCAGAAAGAGAATGAGAAGTTGAAGTTAGCACTGGAATTAACCCGGATAATAGGTCAGAAAATCCCGTTCTCATAGAGCTCAATTGATACTATGCTTCTAGGTTTTGGTGTCCTGTGCCATTGATGACAGCCAGCAGAGGGCAGGATCCCTTGAGCGAATGAATCAAACATGACCTCAATCTTTGAAAGCTTACCACTCAAAGATGATCAGCAGATAATTTTGATCAGAACCCAAAGTGCAGCATTCAGCCTCAATATAGGTGACTGGAATGGCAAGGTCCCACAGCAGGTGAGATGCAGTGGGCAGTCTTCAGGTGCCAGGAGATATAATCCTCAGGTTGATATGTAGTAATGTTAGTTGTCAAGACATATCATGGTTACTCCTGAGCTTTATATATTGCACCACAGCAATTTACATTATTTCTGGATATTGCATGTTATATTTTGTGCCTGCATAATGCATGTTATAGCTGGGTGTGTCGCATAAAACCTGAGTGTATTTTGGAGGGTAGTTTCTTCTTTGGTATTAGTGTGACTTTTTAAATATGTGTTTTATTTACAGGTAGAATATAAGAACAAGAAAGGCAATCAGGGACAAAATGCAATTATATATTGAGTAAAATACAGAAAGCAAAAATATGAAGGGAAACAAAAGGGCATATTGTTAGAATAAAATACAATTACAAAGTGACATGCAGGCTCAGAATAGGAAAGATTAAAAAAGGAGAATAAATTATAGAGAAACTAAGGAAAATAAGAGAGAATGAGAGACTCTGTAGACAAATCTTAATTATGTTTATAATTATGTGTCCTTTATTTCCAGAGTCCTAAAAACAAATATGAATAATTATCAATTTTTTCAATACAGAATATTTAAGAGTATTTTACATTATGTACGAAAGTCTTACAAATTTTTGCATCATTTACTGTACTTTTAATGACTGAATTTATATGAGTATTGTTTAGCATTTTAAGAACCTACTTTATTAAAAAGAAAATACTTTCTTAAAATGATCAAATTTCATCTGCTTATTTTTACCCAATATAATTAAATTTGTATAGCAAGTGTCATATTTATATTCTATTATCACAGTGGGTTAAAAAATCTAGACTTCTTTTAGAGTTTAATTCATTGGAAAATATATAATAAGCATCAAAGCACATAGTATAGTTTAAAGGAAAATAAAAGCTGTGTTGTTTCCATAAAACTACTAAATTTCTGTTGTACATGAATAAGTGAATGCATAAATGAATTGCTGAATATGCAGAACGCTAAGAAAAACTGGAAGCACCCTGACATGTATGAAATGCCTACCATAATATGCTAAGCATCCTCTCTTTGTGTGGTGTTTAATACTCATCACCATTTGTGTGAAAGAAATTACCCTGTATTTTCTTTCTTTCTTTCTTTCTTTCTTTATTTATTTATTTTGGTGGTACTGGGGGTAGAACCCAGAGGCTTTCTACCTCCAGGCTATACTCCCAGACCTATTTTATATTTTTATTTGGAAACAGGATCTCACTAATTTGCCGAGAGCCTCACGAAGCAGCTGAGGCTGAATTCAATCCTGTGCAATCCTCCTGTCGGCCTCCCAAGCTCGGGAATTACAAGCGTGCACCACCATGCCTGGCTACCCTGTTTTTCAAGAATTAAACTGAGACAGTCATTAATTCACCCAAAGTCATATTGCGAGTTAGCCTTTCTATTATAGTTTCCTGAATTCTAAACCTTTTGTCTATTCATGAAATGGTGCTACATTCCCAGTACCAAACTATAACTTTCAGAATGAAATGGTTACATATTTTATTAATTTCAGGAAACATGACTTGAATACTACTCATTGGTTTTGGTAGGCTAGGCTGCATCTTAAAAGTTTATATTGAAATGAAATTTAATATAGTTCATAGAGAAATAAAGAAGCAGTTCTGAAAGAAAGTTACTAGTTCTATCTGTGGAATAAGCCAGCAACATGACTTTAGAAAACTTACCTGATCATTGGTATAGTTACATTTATTTATTTATTTATTTATTTATTTATTTATTTATTTATTTATTTTGGTGGTACTGGGGGCCTGGAAGCCCTTCTACCGCCGGGCTACACTCCCAGACCTATTTTATATTTTTTGTTTGGAAACAGTGTCTCTTAACACCAGCACAGCTGGCTTTGAACCTACGTGATCCTCCTGTCTCTGCCTCCCAAGTTCGGGGATTACAAGCATGCGTCACCACACCCCGCTAGTTACATCTTTTAAAAAAATAAGATTTAGATGAAAATATTACTGGTAATCAGTTCAGATAAATAAAAGAATTCATCCATATTTATTTTATATTCAACCATAAATAATAGAATGTTATAAGTTAAACATTACAGTGCATATTTTTTGTTCATTTCCAGTGTTTTTCATTTGCTGTGTATCTTATTCTGTAAGCTTTTCCTCATAGAAATCTTACCTGCTTCACAAGGTTTTTTTAATGGTGGATACAATCCTTGTTTGTATTGGCATGTGTGTATGGGTCATTGGACAGAATTTTTTCTATTTGCATTCGGATGCCCATTTTATCATACTTTTATATGTCTACTTTTATTTTCATTTCTACCATGGTATCAATGAAGCATTAACATACAATTTGAAATAAGTTTATTAGCTACCTGTAGTCCATTAATTCTAAATGTAATTTAGAATTAGTTTATGACCTAACAGTAGTCCACTAATTATAAATATAATTTATAGTCTGTATATATGTCATATGTATTATGTGCATGCATATATACAATTTGATATAAAATACATATAGATGCTTACGCCCCTTTTAATAGATTTGTAGATTGTGATTTGTCTTTTATTATTAAAGTGGACTACTATAGTATATTAAACTGTATTTATATTTTCTATGTATATAATCTTTATAGACAGACTTATTTTCTGAAGAGTGAGTTATCAACATATTAATCAAAACTTATTTCAATTGTAAGAAATTTTAAAATAAAATCATTGTGACTAAGATCATATAAATTATTTAAGCTGTTTTAATTCTTTGAGATTAGCCAAACAAACAAACAAAAAAACATATTTTCGTGATTTATACTTATAATTAAGAAAAAGGTCCAATTATGCATAAAAATTATAAAAAAGAACATGTAATTTTATTGAAATATAATCATCATTATTATATGAATAAATTTTCATTCTATACCTTTATTAAAATTAAAATGGAAAAAAATTAAATGTAAGTTCTGAGATAGCTTCAATGATATAGAAAGCAGTAATAATCCCCATGATTGGGAGGCTGAGACAGAAGGATTGCACAGGATGGAAGCCAGCCTCAGCTACTTAGCAAGGCTCTCAGCAACTTAGTGGCACCCTGTTCCCAAACAAAATATATAAAGTAGGTCTGGGAGTAAAGCTTGGAGATAGAAAGCCTCTGGGTTCCACCCCCAGTACAAAAAAAAAAAAAAGTCAATGTTTGTAGATAACATCTATTGCTGTAAAAAAAATAATGTTGCTGGGTGTGGTGGAGCATATTTGTAACCCCAGTAGTACTTGGGAAGCTGAGACAGAAGGATTGCAGGTTCACAGCCAGCCTCAGATACTTAGTGAGGCCATCTGAAACTTAGTAAGGCACTGATTCAAAATGAAGAATTAAAAAAAAAAATAAAGCTAGGGAGAAGCTTGGCAGTAGAAAGTCCTTTGGTTAAATCTCCAGTACTAAAAAATATAATAATAATAATAATAATAATAATAATAATAATAATAATAATACACTGTTGCAGAAATATTCGGTTGAATTCTTAATATCATCAAAACCAAAAATATGTTTTCACCATATATATATATATATATATATATATATATATATATATATATATTATATATATATATCTTTTACAAATAAGTTAAATATTTTTATTTAGACATTTTTTCTTTCTTAAAATCAAGATGCCATTTTTAATAATTGATATAGGAAATAAAACAAAAAGTGGAAATAGTAAAAGTAAAATATATCAAAATATTGTATTGTTTTAATACATTTGTAGTGTAAAAATTAAGTTTAAGTTTAAATATAAAACACTGAAAGATGCTGGATGTAGTGATACACACATGTAATCCCCAGAATTAAGGAGTCTGAGACAGGAGGATCAGTTTGTGGATAGCCTTAGCTACTTAACAAGTTCCTTTGCAACTCAGTGAGATTCTGTTTCTAAAGAAAGAATAAATAAGTTAGGAATAGTGTTGTAACTCAGAGGTAAAATGCCCCTGGGTTCCATCTTTATTACAAAAAAAAAAAAAAAAGGATGAAAAAGAAATGCTCAGTACAATTGGAGTCATTCACAGGTTACTATCTCCATCTTTTTAATTCCAATGAAAACACAAAAAATACCAAATGTGTCAATGTAAAATTAAGCCTACTTACTTTTCTAAAGAGAGAAAAGTTTAAATTATCAAGAGTCCGTATAAATGGGTAAAAAGACATATGAGTATGAGAGAACCTACATTTTAGATCTGGTAGTTCATATGAGAAAAAAAAAAAAGAGTGGTGATAGTGGGCATTCTTTTGTTGTTCCTAATTTTAAATGAAATTCTCACAATATTTCTCCATTCAATATGATGTTGGCTTTGAATTTATTGTCAATTTCCTTAATGATATTGAAATCAGTTCTTAGTATTCCAATTTTCTCCAGTGAAATGGGTATTGAGTTTTGTCAAAAGCCTAAAGAATGGAAAATTTTTGCCAGCTATTCCTCTGATAGAGGCTAATATATAGAATATATTAAGTACTTATAAAACTTATCAATAAATAACACAAAGAACCCAAACAAGGAATGGAAAGTTTAAGTAAATAGACACCAAAAAAGAAATATGAATGGCCAATAAATACATAGAAAAATGTTCAACATCATAGCAATTCCATAAGACATTGGTAGGAAAGTCTACCAAGTGCTGTGTGCATATATGTCACTATCACTATAAACTATCTTATGATGTGAGATTATAATGCACCAAAATGTATAAGTAAAAAGATATAAATATACTGGAAAATGTATTGAGAACTGAGAAAAGATATTTTGGAAACTTTGCCAGAATTTTTCCATAGTCTAATAATCAACAGAGTCACCTTGTTCTAAATTTTAAAAAAAGTATTTCAAGGCAAATGTGATTATCAGTATATTAATTTAAAAATTATGTTTTATTTTAAATTTTGTTTTGCTGACTTAGGTAATTTGGTGGTTAACTTGTGATGTTTCAATAATTATCACTTGCTTTTTGTTTTCTCTATTAAGTTTATGTATTTTACATTAAAAACTATACTAATTTGATTTTTGGTATCCGTTAAAGATAATTATGACCTTCCAAAAACTTAATATATTTTGTGAAATAAGTAGTCTCACCAACACCACTTATCATGCATCTATGATCAATCTACTCTTTTCTTGTTATAGATTAAAAAAAAGGCATATACTGCAGTGGCCTCAGAAGGAGATAAGCACCATTGCAGTTCATATTCTTGACTCCTCTTTATGCCTACAGATAAATCTCTGCCAAGATGAAGTGGAAAGAAAATAGGAAAAAAGAAAAAGCCAGCAGTAGAGGCCCATTTTTCTTATCAGTTCTATTAACAAGTGCAACGATTCTGAATCTGAAGTCAGTAGACAGTAAATCACTCTCTAGCTACCTTCATGCTCATAGAAGTTTTATGAAATATTAGCATTTGATAATTCCTTTCACTACACATACACAGACTAGAGATAAAGGTAAAATCTCCTCTAAATGCTTGCCAAAAATATTAATGACCATTCAGATAATATCTATTAATTTTCTTAATCCAATTTAGAAGGTTACTTTTTCACACTAGAATTACAGTCAATCTATAACTAAATACTTTAATTTCAATGAGATGATTTTAATGTTTTTATTGAGTGCATTGTAATTTTACATCATGTTGTGGTTCAGAATGTTAGACAAATAGATGTATACACTCTTGTTGCTCTCCCCAACAATCCTCCACCCTCACACTACAAGTCTTTGAGATTAGAATTGGCAATCTTATATACATTCATAGAGTTATTTCTTTTATTGCATTTTTTATGACTTTGTCCCCTTATACTTCTTTAAACATCCTCAGTAACTCCAGTGAAGTCTCTTTCCATCTATCTGATGTTGCCCTTATTGTCAAATACCTCTCTAGATTTCACAAATAAGAAAGAACATGCATCTTTTTGTTCTATGAGAGTGAATTTACTCACTTAGTATAATATTCTTGAGTCCCATACATTTTTCTACAAATTGTGTAATTTTGATTTTTTATGGCTGAGTCAAATCCCATTTTGTGTATATACCAAAGTTTTAGCTTCATTCATCAGTGGATGAACATCTAGGCTGATTCATAATTTGTCTATTATAAATTGTTTAGAATATTCTGATTTTGTTCTTTGGAAAATGCTCAAGACCATTATCATGGATCATATGGTATAAGTCAACTCTATACAGTTCAAAGACCTAGAAATTAGACTAGAAACATTGAAACTGGTAGAAAAAGGTATAAGACTGGGTATAGGACTAGCACTTCAACATAGTGGTACAGTTATAAACATCATCAATAACACATTATTATTTCAGAAAATTAAAACAAGAAATAATGAATGGGATAGCATTACATTTAAAAGCTTCTTTCAGCAACAACAACAACAACAACAACAAAAATTGAAATTCTATAGAGATTCTACAGAATGGAAGATCTTCACCACCTTACCATTGAGAAAGGTCTAATATCAAGAATATACAAAGAGCTTAAAAATCTTAAAAAATCTTAAAACCAAAAATATTTTAAAATGGACAAACTGAACAGACACTTTTTAAAAGAAGAAATGTAAATTCCCAACAAATATATAAAAATATTTACCATTTTTAGCAATATGAAAATGCAAATAAAAACTTCACTGAGATTCCACTTCACTCCACTTAAAATGGTAATTATCAGGAACACAAAATAAATGCTGGTAATGACAGGGGGGAAGAGGAACCCTATTACACTGTTAATGGAACTTCAAACTAGTACAATCACTTTGGAAATCATTTTGGTGGTTTCTCAGAAGATTAAGAAAGATTTTAGTTTCTAAGTACTCCAAAAATTTATTCTTTCTACATTTCCATATTGAAAAAACAAGAATAATTATTTTATATTCTGTTCTTTTTAAATTTTATTTATATCTGGAACATTCATAATGGTATACATCTAGACTGTGCTTGGTGCCCCCCATCCTCCTTCATCTCCTCCCAAAATTGAGTGTTCAAGTTAATCATACTTTTACACATATTTGGATGTAGCTCCTTCATTAATCGACCTCAGCCTTCTTCCTCTCCTATCCTTCCATTCTAGCTTTGCTGATATTTCCCCTTCATTATCTGGAGTCCCTCTGGTATGCCCAATGCTCTTTAGTTTAGGCATATTAGAGAAAACATATGTCCCTTCTCATTCTGTGCTTGGCTTATCTCACTTAACATAATGTTATCCAGATCTTTCCATCTTCTTGCCAATGGCATGATTTTGTTCTTCTTTATACCTGAATAGAATTACATTGTGTGTATTTCTCATAATTTTGCAATACATTCATCTGTTGGTGAAGGCCTAGAGTGATTCTATATTTGGCTATTACAACTTGTGCTGCTACGAACATAGGTACGCATATGTTCCTGTAGTGCTCTGATTCCAACCCCTTTGGAAAAATACCCAGGAGTGGTAGAGCTGGATCATATCTCTACACTAGCAAAATGATTAATAATAATAATAATAATAATAATAATAATAATAAGGAGGAGGAGGAGGAGGAGGAAGAGAAGAAGAAAGAGAAGAAGAAGAAGAAGAAGAAGAAGAAGAAGAAGAAGAAGAAGAAGAAGAAGAAGAAGAAGAAGAAGAGAAGAAGAAGATGACAACCCAGAAATGGGTAACTAAACTGAATAGACACTTCACAAAAGAAGAGATACAAATGGCCAATAGATATATGAAAAGATGCTCTACATCATTAATCATCAGAGAGATGCAAAAAAAAAAAAAAAAACTATGACAAGATTCCATCTAACCCCAATCAGAGTGGCAAGCATAAAGAAATCAAATAACAACAGATGCTGGCAAGGATCTGGGGAATGAGGAATTCTTTTACATTGTTGGTGGGAGTGCAAACTAGTTCAGCTGCTATAGAGATCATTGTCGAGATTCTTTAGAATAAGATGGAAATAGATCCACCATATGATCCAGTTCTTTTATATTATATTCTGAGAGAACTACTGAATAATAGATCTCAACTCCTAAATAATAACACATTTTTATCTTTATACTAAAATATGAGAGTTGTTGCATAAAGAGATCATGCATAGCAACTGAGAGTTAAAAGGCCTACATTTTTTATAAAATATAATAAAATAAATGAAATTAAGTTAAATTTAAGTAATTTTAAGAAATTTGAAAATAACTATGTCTTTATAAGGATTTGTTTTTTATCAAGAAGGAGTAAAGCAATATATTGTTTTAAATTTAGTTGGTTCAAACATAAAAAAATATATAATATATAGTCAGGTGTGGTGGTGGATGCTTGTAATCCCAATGCTTGGTAGGCTGAGACAGGAAGATCGCAAGGTTTGAAGCCAGCCTCGGCTACTTAGTGAGGCTCTCAGCAGCTTAGTGAGACCCTGTTTCCAAATAAAGTATAAAATAGGTTTGGAGACTTCTGGGAAGATGGCGACCGAGGAAAGTGGGGCTTAAGAGCCCCGCTAACAACCAATCTCTATTACCACAAAATCAGCGCCTTTCATAGCCAGAAAACAGGATCACCAGAGAAACAAAAAAATCACCAGCCCCAGAGAGGAGGGGGTCTCATAACAGAGCTCAGAGCCAAAGAGGAGATACGCCGGCCTCACGGCCGAGGATGCGGCAGCAGCGCCTTACTGCCGGCGGCAGAGGCGAGCTCATTGGACAGCTTCAGACCAACACACTCAACAGCCCACCAGGCTCCAGAGAGGAGAGGTGGACAGCGAGCCAAGGTGAGCCACTGCGGAAGAGCCCGGCGGGATTCCGCAGATTTTTCGGTGCAGGGAGCATCTAAAGCTCCCAGTGGCTGGGCTAAGCACATGCTGCAGGGACTCAGAGCGGAGTTCAAAAACAGAGAAGAAATATGCCAGCCTCACGGCCGAGGGTGTGACAACGGCGCCATATTGCCACCAGCGGCAGTGGCAGCAGCAGCAAATTCACTGAGTCCACTACAGCTCCATCTGCGTATTCAACAACAGTGAGTCAAATTGTGGGCCACAGAGGAGAAATCCCAGTACTGACTACCAGAGACTTGACCCAGTGGGGGAGTGGCGGTGGAAAAGATATCACACCATAGGAGAACGCGCAACCTGGCACCCCCCATAGTCTAAAGCAGCCTCTATTGACTCCCTGGGTCTGAGACATTGCGATACAACCCAGTAAAGGAGTAATGGTGACTGAGATACCAGAGACTCGAGATCCAGAGCACTTTAAGTGAAGTCGTAGTGACCCAAGGGAAGAACCCAGAGAAGGAATAAACTCCCGAAATTATGGGAAAGAAGAATAACAATGGAGCAATGAATGCCCACAATCCCACATCAGAACCCAATAAAACAGAAATGCAGAGATTTCTAGAAGATCAAATCAAGAAAATAACTTTAGAAATAATAGAGGTGTTTCGAAAAGAATTCAGAGAGAGCCAAAAAGAGATAAAGGATGCAATTAATGAAGCAAAGGCCTCAATTCAAAGTACAAACAACTGATTAGACCACATGAAAAATAGAATCTCGCTCTTAGAAGATGAGCAATCCAAAAATGAACGCATAGTTTCTAATCTAGGGAAAAATATCCGACAGCAGGAATCTGACATTGAAGAAATATGGGCCCATTTTAAGAGAGCTAACCTAAGAATAATTGGAATAGAGGAGGGAAAAGAAGGTGAAACCAAAGGGATCAACAATCTCTTCAAGGAAGTAATAACAAAAATTTTTCCAAACATAGAGCAAGAGGTCAATACACAGGTCCAGGAAACTTATAGAACTCCCTTAGACAGGATTGGAGAAGAGGATCCGCACGCCACATAATTGTCAAGATGACCAATGTGGAAGCCAAACAGAGAATCTTAAAGGCAACAATAACAAAGGGCCAAGTGACATTCAAGGCAAACCAATTAGAATCACTTCCAGACTTCCCAAACCAAGTCATGAGAGCCAGAAGGGCTTGGAGTAACATATTCCAAACTCTGAAAGAAAACAACTTCCAGCCAAAAATTTCCTACCCAGCAAAACTTTCTATCAAATTAGATGGATAAATAAGAAGCTTTCATTACAAACAGAAACTGAAGGAATTTGTCTTCAAAACCAGCACTAGAGAAAATACTCAAAGAGATTAACTACAAAGAAGAAATAGGTAACACACACCAGAACCAGAGAAACAAGATTTTCCATCCAACAGACAACTAAGATTAGTTATCTGTGGATATTCATTATTTATGTTAGTCTTATACCTATCTCTAAAGGGTATTGTTTGCTTTTATTGTTAATTTTTAGGATTTCTAGTTGGAATATTAATATACCTTCAGATATAGCATTTGGAAATATTTTATCCCATTCTATCAGTTAGCATTTGGAAATATTTTATCCCATTCTATCAGTAACTTTTAACTCTGTTTACATTGTCTTTGGATATACAATATTTTATTTTTTAGGGAGTTTGTATACCCTTTTGTTGCCTGTGCCATTGAAATCATATCCAAGAAATCACTGCCAATTTCAATGTTGTGAGGTTTTATGACCCAGATTTTCTTCTAAAAGTTTATAGTCTTAAGATTTATATTTAGGTCTTTTATCTATTTTGAGTTAATATTTGTATATGGGATTAGGTAAGGGTCCAATTTTATTCTTTTTCATGTAATTATTTTTCAACAATATTTAGTTAAAAGATTATTATTTCCTCCACCAAATGTTCGTGGAAACCTTGTCAACAATAACTTGACAATATATGGAAGAATGTATCTCTAGGCTTTTATTTAAATCCAATGGTTTATATATCTGCCTTTGAACAGTACTACACTGTTTCAATTATTGTAGCTTTATATGGTTTGAAATTAGAAAATATATATCTTCTAGTTGTGTTCTTTTTCGAGATCGTTTTGGGTATCTAGAGTCCATATTGTATATTAGGATAGATTTTTTTCCTGAAAAATAAATATATTAATATATGATAGTTTCACCTAAAAAAAGAAAAAAGAAAAAAAATTCTCTGGTAAGAAAGAAAGCAAAAAGAAATATTAAAATGTTATCTTTAAGTTATCAAAAGTTTGGATATCAGACAAATGAAACTGTTATGTGAGATTATCATTTTTTTTTCAGTTCAGTGAAATTTATTGTAGGTTGAAAAAATTCAGCATTCACGTGTTTAGTGTACGAAAAGGACACTAGATGTTTTAAGAAAATATCAGGAAACTGAAGATGCGGATGCCTTTCAATTGTAACATTTTGGCAAATGTGAAAAATTCTTGTAAACACCAACTTCATGGCTCAAAATAGTTTTTCTCCACAGTACAACATTGAAGGGGGAAAAATAAACAGTATCAATAAGTTAGATCATATGTAATCAGCTAGAACTTTCATCCACCAACCCTCCTTGGCTTCACTATGGAGAGAAGCAGATGGACACATTTGCTTATAATTATAGCAATATTTACATTTAAGCTTAGTTAGTCACAAAAATTGAAGGGTCAGATGTGGAAGCTGACCTCTTATGTGGAAGCTAGGAATAAATTGACTAGAAGAAGGAGACTAGACCAAAAAGAAAATATTCTTGTGGATGAAGGGGGAATAAGAGAGTGAAGAAGGTGCAGTGATTAAGATTAGATGAAGAAACACTTCAGTGTATCTAATCCATGTTTTCAAGTTGAACAATTTCAATCTGGTGTGAATAGGAAGTGTAAGGAAGAAAAATGGAAACTGGAGAGAAGCTCACCAATGTGTGTCATTTAGAACTTTATTGTGATGCACAAATTATAGTAAATTTTAAAAAATAAATTAAAAAATAAATTAAAATATTTTATAAGTCATATATTCTCTATTATCTGAAGTTCCTCTGATCACTCTGTGTGACTGGCTAATCTTACTTAACGTAATATTTTCCAGGTCCATCTATTTTCCTTTAAATAAGATATTTTGTATTTTTATATTTCTGAGTAGTATTTCATTTGTTTATATTTCATAATTTTGTGATCCATTTATCTGTTGATGGAATCTAGGTTGGTTCCACAAATTTGCTATTGTGAATTGTGCTGCTATAAAGATGGGTATTCATATACTATGGTAATATTTTAGTTTTAGTCTCTTTGGAAAGATACCCAGTAGTGATATACCTAGATCATATGGTGGATTTATTTTCAATTATTAGAGAAATCACTACTTTGATTTAATAAGTTTTACTAATTTGCAATCTTACCAAAAGTTCAGAAGAGTTTCTATTTCCCACAACCTTGCCAGCATTTATTGATGGACTTCCTGATGATTATCATTTTGATTTGAGCTAGATGGAATCTCAGTCTAGTTTTGATTTGCATCTCCCTGATTGCTAATTATGTCAAACATTTTTCATGTATTTATTGACCATTTATTTTTCTTTTATGAAGTGTCTATTAATTTTAATCACCCATTTATTGATTGTTATTTTTAGTGTTAAATCTTTCAATTACTTTATATATTCTAAATATTAATCCTCTATCAGAGGAATAGTTGATAAAGATAGCCTCCCATTCTGTATGATCTTTCTTTAGACTCTTGATGGTTTTATTTAATGAGCAGAAACATTTTATCTTAATGTCATCCCATATATTAATTCTTGTTTTAGTTTTCTAAGTCTAGGGGATACAATTGAGAAATTTTCATCCTGTGCCTATTTGTTAGAATGTTGATCATATACCCTCTCCTAGTAAGTTCAAACATGATCCATCTTGGACTGACTTGGGCACAATAATAGGTAGAAATTTAATTCAATTTTTCTAAAAATGGGTAAACAGTTTTTCTAATAACATTTGTTAAAAAGCTTTCTTTTCTCTAAGTTATATGTTTGGCACCTTTGCCAAAAATAAGTTGGCTATAAGTATGTGGATTTGTTTCTGTATCTGCCATTCTATTGTCTTATTCTATCATCTTCTGTGTTTGTTTTTTTTTGTTTTTTTTTTTTTGGTGGTACTGGGGTTCCTGGAAGCCCTTCTACCTCCGGGCTACACTCCCAAACCTATTTTTACATTTTTATTTGGAAACAGGGTCTCCTAAGCAAACGCGTGCGCGGCTGGCTTCGAACCTGCGCGATCCTCCTGTCTCTGCCTCCCAAGCACGGGGATTACAAACGTGCGCCACCATGCCCGGCTTCTGTGTTTGTTTTTTATGTCATTACCATGCTGTTTTTATAACTATAGCTCTGCAGCACATATATATATATATATATATATATATATATATATATATATATATATATAGTATAGTGTGTGTATCTGAGTCCATATTTTATACTTAAATAGTAAGTGAAATTTCATAGTTGGATTCAAACAAAGAAGATGTAGTAGTGATAGCCATAAATGAATATTTTTTATGATGTGTCTATTCAACCTCTCAACCAATAATGTAACCAAAATACCTCTATTAAAGGCTTCCTGATTGCAATAACTGACATGATTCTTACAATGGTTTCCAACATTAATACCTGACAGTCATACATGCACCTCTTAGAATTATAACTTGATCCCACATATACCACCTTTAAACCTAATATCCACTTCAGGAGAAACTAAAATATATGCTTTATTTGTGGTGTGTGTGTGTGTGTGTGTGTGTGTGTGTGTGTGTGTCACTGGGGATTGAATCCAAGGGCATTGTACTTCTAAGCTACACATCCAGACTTGTTTTATTTTTTTATTTTAAAACAGGGTCTCACTAAGTTTTACAGAGCCAGCCGGACATGGTGGTGCACGCTTGTAATCCCAGCATTCGGGAAGCTGATACCGGAGGATTGTGGTTTGTGGACAGACTCAGCTACTGATTGAGACCCTCTGCAACTCAGTGAGACCCAGTTTCAAAAAAATAAAGAATAAAAAGTAGGACAGGGGGTGTATCTCTGAGGTTGAATGCCCCTGGGTTCCACCCCCAGACCCACAAAAAAATTTTTTTCTTTACAGAGCCTCACTAAATTGCTTAATCTGGCCCAAATCTTGTGATTCTCCTGTCTTAGCCTTTCAAGAATTAGCATTACAAGTGTGTGTGACAACAAAACCCCACAATATAAATTTAATATAGTATTGAATGTATTAGAGAGTATAATGCCCTGTTGGATTGTAAAATAGTGACTGCACAGTAATACAATGCAAACATTAAATTAACATGAGAACATGAACAGATGGCTTGCCTTAAACCTTGCATGGCTTTGCTTCAATTATTCCAAATTGTTTTGCCTGTTTTTATAAATATTAAAGGTGTGTGTGTGTGTGTGTGTGTGTGTGTGTGTATGCATGAATACTCTTAAGCAACAACTGTGAGTTATTTTTACTAATTAATACTTACAAAAGGGTATTGGAGTAGAATTTCTTACCAACAGAATTATACACATAGTTTTGACTCTGCAGTTTTAAACGAAAAACAAAGGAAAATATATTTAAATTATTTGTGAATGACTGATCAGTATAATACTCATTTTATATTTGATATTAATGACTCAATCATTTGATATTGTCTGTGGCCTTATTTATGCCCAGAATAGTGTCTGCTTTTGCCTTATTTTCTGGCATTTTTTTTTAGCTTAAATTGATAATACATCTTAACTAAAGTCTCAATCTGTCTATATCTTGAGCAAGGTAGTCATTGCATTGGCAACTTAATTCACACAGCTGGTAGGATTTACAATTAGCCTTTCTGAAACCCTGGTATTTAGTGTGCAGGAAAACTGTAGTTGCATGTAAATCTAGTGTCTTTTTTCTTCTGTTTATTATGGTTTCCCTTTTCACTACTATGTTATCACAGCTGTCTAACTAGATGTCATCCAGCCTTGATTTCTCTGCTCAGAACTTGAATGCTCAACTTTCAGCTTTGCAACAAACAAAGTCATTTTTCCTTTAGCCAACTTTCCCCAATTTTTTTTATTCCTTCAACACTGGTACTCTTCTAAGCAGAGTGGCCCTCTATTTCCTGCCAGATTCTAAGAATTTTTTGTTACTACTTTCTTACTGTATCATATCTCACCCAATTTAATAAGCCTCTTCAGCACTTCAGCCTCCCTGGAACCAAACCAGAGTTGAACCTCACCCCTTGAAAGCCACAGAGCTCTAAAGCATCATACTTTTTCTCTTTTTCTACCAAACATTGTCTCCCTTTTTAAGTCACCTTCATCACTCTGTGCTATTCAATACCATCGACTTCAGTACCTCTATCTTCCTTCTGTTAAAACCACAGGATGACAGCCAAAATTTCCATTTCTCTTATGTGTCACACTCTATGGATTTTTATACATATTACATTCTAAGAGCAAGGCAAGCAGCTTTCAAGCATTAAAAACTTACACATAATTTTTTGGGTATTGGCTTTGTATTCTGAACAACAGGAGAATTATCAGAAGTTAATAACTATCAACATATAGCATCAGATTATTTCACATTCTAGAAGAGAAAGAAATATTGATTAAAGGATTTCCAAGCTGTTCTACAACACACACACATTCTTTATAGTTGGTGATTTCTCAACAAATCTTTCTGACCTCCTATTTCAATTAAAACAGCTTTTTCTGAAAGTTTTACATAGATCAAAATCATGAGATAAGAGAGTTTAGTTGTTATCTTATGTGCAATTCCTGCTTGCTTCACACATTTTTCTTTCAAATGCGTGATCTATTAACTAAAATCAGTCATAATGAATTCAACTTTAAGTTTAAGCTATATTTTGCAAACTGAGAGTTGATTTTCTGATGAATCAATAATAAGTATAGAATCCAGACTTCCAGGAAGATGGCAACCGAGAAAAGCGGGGCTTAAGAGACCCGCTAACAAGAAATCTCCATTACCACAAAATCAGCGCCTTTCATAGCCAGAAAACACCATCACCAGTGAAACAAAAAATTACCAGGCTCCAGAGAGAAAGCGGACTGAGAACAGAGCCACAGAGGAGATACACCGGCCTCGCGCCCGAGGACGCGGCAGACACGGCAGCAGCGCCATATTGCCGGCGGCACCGACAAATTCACGGGATGGCTACAGCAAGCTGAGGTGAGCCACTGCGGAACAGCCAGGTGGGATTTCTCGGCGCAGACATCACCTAAAGCTCCCAGTGGCCGAGCTCAGCACACGCTGCAGGGATTCAGAGTGGAAATCAAAACCAAGAAGAAAAACTCCAACCCCACAGCTGAGGGCGTAGCAGTGGCGCCATATTGCCACCGAATTCAGTACAGCTACATCTGCGTACTCAACAACAGTGAGTCAAATTGCGGGCCATAGAGGAGAAATCCCAGTACTGTACTCCCTGGGTCTTGACCCAGTGGGAGAGGGGCGGTGGCAGAGATATCACACCATAGGAGAACGTGCAACCTGGCACCCCCCACAGTCTAAAGCAGCCTCTATCGACTCTCTGGGTCGGAGACTCTGTGATACAACCCAGTAAAGCAGTAGTGGGGTCTGAGATACTACTGACTCGAGATCCAGAGCACCTTAAGTGAAGTCATAGTGACCAAGGGAAGAACCCAGAGAAGGCACAAACTTCCAAAATCATGGGAAAGAGGAATAATACTGGAGCAATAAATGCACACAACCCCACAACATCAGAACCCGATAAAACAGAAAATCAAAGATTTCTAGAAAATCAAATCAGGAAAATAACTGTAGAAATAATAGAGGTGCTTCGAAAAGAACTCAGAGAGAGCCAAAAAGAGATAAAGGATGCAATTAATGAAGTAAAGGCCTCAATTCAAAGCACAAACAACCGATTAGACCACATGGAGAACAGAATCTCGCTCTTAGAAGATGATCATTCCAAAAATGAACGCATAGTTTCTAATCTAGGAAAAAATATCCGACAGCAGGAATCTGATATTGAAGAAATATGGGTCCATTTTAAGACAACTAACCTAAGAATAATTGGAATAGAGGAGGGAAAAGAAAGTGATACCAAAGGGATCAACAATCTCTTCAAGGAAGTAATAGCAGAAAATTTTCCAGACATAGAGCAAGAGGTTGATACACAGGTCCAGGAAACATATAGAACTCCCTTTAGACAGGATCGGAGAAGAGGATCCCCACGCCACATAATTGTCAAAATGACCAATGTGGAAGCCAAGCAGAGAATCTTAAAGGCAACAAAAGCAAAGGGCCAAGTGACATTCAGAGGCAAACCAATTAGAATCACTCCAGACTTCCCAAACCATGTTATGAGAGCCAGAAGGGCTTGGAGTAACATATTCCCAATTCTGAAAGAAAACAACTTCCAGCCAAAAATTTCCTACCCAGCAAAACTTTCTATCAAATTAGATGGAGAAATAAGAAGCTTCCATGACAAACAGAAACTGAAGGAATTTATGTCCTCAAAACCAGCACTAAAGAAAATACTCAAAGAGATTAACTACAAAGAAGAAATAGGTAACACACTCCAGAACTAGAGAAACAAGATTTTCCATCCAACAGACAACTAAGATTGGTTATCTGTGGAGATTCATTATTTATGTTAGTCTGTTACCTATCTCTAAAGGGTATTGTTTGCCTTTATTGTTGTTAATTTTTAGGATTTTTGTTGGAACATTAATATACCTTCAGATATAGCATTTGGAAATAATTTATCCCATTCTATTAGCAATTGTTAACTCTGTTTACATTGTCTTTGGATATACAATATTTTTTTTTATTTTTTAGGGAGTTTGTATACTCTTCTGTTGCCTGTGCCATTGAAATCATAACCAAGAAATCACTGCCAATTTCAGTGTTGTGAGGTTTTATGACCCAGATTTTCTCCTAAAAGTTTATAGTCTTAAGATTTATATTTAGGTCTTTTATCTATTTTGAGTCAATATGTGTATATGGGATTAGGTAAGGGTCCAATTTTATTCTTTTCCATGTAATTAGTATTTTTCAACAATATTTAGTTAAAAGATTATTATTTCCATCACCAAATTTTCGTGGAAACCTGGTCAAAAATAACTTGACAATATAGGGAAGAATTTAGCTCTAGGCTTTTATTTAACTCCAATGGTTTATATATCTGCCTTTAGAATAGTACTACACTGTTTAAATTATTGTAGCTTTATATGGTTTGAAATCAGAAAATATATATCTTCTAGCTTTGTTCTTTTTCAAGATCGTTTTGGGTACCTAGAGTCCATATTCCATTTTAGGATAGATTTTTTTCTGAAAAATAAATATATAAATATATGATAGATTCACCTAAAAAATAGAAAAAAAATATTCTCTGGTAAGAAAGAAAGCAAAAAGAAAAATTGAAATGTTATCTTTAAGTCATCAAAAGCTTGGTATCAGACAAATGAAACTGTTATGTGAGATTATCATTTTTAATTTTGGATAAATTGCTATAATACTAGATGTCAACCACTAAGCCAAGCATGGGAGGGAGGGATAGGGAGAGAATGGGGTGGGGATCGGGTGGGGGCTGACTGGGCATTGTGTGCATGTATGTCTACAAAAGTATGTATCCCACTATGATGTATGAATACAGTGCACCAATAAAAAATTAAATTAAAAAATAATAATAATAATAATAAGTATAAACCTGGGCATAGTAGTGTACTTGTAATCCCAGTACTTGGGAGTCTGAGACAGGAGGATTGGCAGTGTGCAGTCAGCCTCAGGTACTCAGGCCTCCTGAAACTTAGTGAAATCCTGTTTCAAAATAAAGAATAAAAATAATGATGGGGTAGAGCTTGGAGATATATTGTCCCTGAATTCAATCCCAAGTACTGAAAAAATAATAAGTATAAAAATAAAATACATTTAAAAACGACTGTATGTGAATATTTATGAATGTTCATTCACTGCATTAATAGTTGTATAATCTAAAAATTGTTCTGTATAAATTTTTGCCATGCCTTTTTATATTTTAAACTAAGTTAGAAGGAAATTTACATAATTTTATAAAGTTCTGATATCCTAACACCGGGTGTGGTGGCGCACGCTTGTAATCCCCGCGCTTGAGAGGCGGAGACAGGAGGATCGCAAGCCAGCCGTGCTGGCGTAAGAGACCATGTTTCAAAAATATAAAAATAGGTCTGGGAGTGTAGCCTGGAGGAAGAAGGGCTTCCAGGAACCCCAGTACCACCAAAAAAAAAAAAAAAACAGTTCTGATATCCTATATTTTTGTAAGTCCAATAAAATCCCTAAGGTTATAGACCTAATTCAGTAAGTATGACTAAATATATATAATGATAATTTGCTGCTTATTTCATTCTAATTTAAATTTTTATTTTGAAAATCAAAATAATGAAAAACACAATTGAAAATTTTCAAACACCAGCCAGGCATGGTGGTACATGCTTTTAATCCCTGCACTTGTGAGGCAGAGACAGGAGGATTACGCAGTTTTGAAGCCAGCCTCACTGGCTTCCCAAAAGACCCTGTTTCCCAAAAGAAATATAAAATATGTCTGGGATTGTATCCCATAGGTAGAGGGTTTCCAGGAACCCAAGTACCACAAAAAAATAAATAAATAAAAATGAAAGAAAAATTTCAAACACCAACTAAAACATTATATTATCTTTAGCACATAAATGAACTATTCAAAAGTTAGTCAAACTTTAGAAAGGTTATAAATACTTTCAACTATATGTCAGCAAAAATCTAAAACTAATTAATATATGGTGATATGTAATAAAAACCATCTTGATAGTTTTTAAATTTAAATTAAATCTAGTTTAACTTGAAGTTATAATTCAGAAAACATACTATATTTTTAAGATTACCAGATTTTTATTTCTGAAACTCTATACCTGATACAATGAATACAAAATAACATTAAAAAATTAGTCTTTATGTACAAAAAAAATCAATGCAACAATAACAACTTTCTCTTAAACATCAGATACTAAAACTTGTTCTCATTGTCACGGATTTATCTCATACCCACGGGGTACTTGTTTCTAACTGGGGTCTATTTTTACCATTTTTACTAGTTTATAATGTATTTGATTTCTTTTTAATGTATACCTAAATGTCATATAATAATAAGTGGTGTTGAAATAATATAATTTATTTAATTTGAGTTCTGGGATAATCTAAAAATAAATTTTAGTTACAAGTGAATCAGGTAGGTTGAGAAGATGTAAAGTGTGGTATAAAGAAGACAAAAAATGTACTTGAATTCTAGCCCTTTTATGTAAAATTGGTTTTTACTTTTTTGAAAATTTTGACCTTAAATTTTTTATATTATGGGAGGGATACACTTAAAGATCTACCTAGTTTCATTCACCTCAAAATTTCTATATCATTGTAAGTCTAAATCTTATAGACTCGTTGGAATCACTTTATAAACCAAGATTTCATGGTAAAATTCTGCATTTCTTCCATCGGAGATAAACAGTCAAGATGTGGTTGACATGTCAAAATTATGTGGAAAAGTTGTAGTGCAGTGCCTTGGACATAATAAGCAATCAGGAAAATCGAGTTCTCTTTTTTTTCCACTCTCTGTATATATACACCATGACTACAATAGCTTTCTATTAGTAAATTGTGATTGAGGGAAAGAAGTAGGTTGAATATGAAGAGAATATATTTTAAGAACTTTGTAGACTTACCTCTATATTGTAACTCACCTTCAGCCCTTAGTTTTCTCAGCTGACATTTGTGTGTTCTATCCTATTTATTGTCTATTATTAATATTTATTTTTAAACTTGTATTTACTTTTTAAGTCCAGTCTTGTGGTAAGGACAGGAGAAGGTCACTTTAAGGGCAAAATTGCTAAGTAATTTTGAAGTTATAATTTGTTTTAATTTGGCTGCCAAAAAGTGTTCATAAAAACATGTCACATGATCAAAATATAAAAATATAAAATTCTTGTTATCATTTTTGAAAATTGATCCACAATGTTATAGTTTGGACTCAAATGGGCAAGGCACCCTTATTGGAGGTAGGACCTGGTTGTTGAAGAGAAATCTCAGCCTTGGGGATTATACATGGTCTCTTCTCTCCTTGCTCTCTCTCTCATGCTTCTGGGCTTCATGATCTACAAAGAGACCTTGCACTCTTTTTTCTGTCTCATTCCATCATGTTCTGATATCCACAAACATCACTTGGCCTAAGAGAGAACTAAACCCTAAAATCTCCAGAACTGTGAGCAAATAAATTTTTCTTCCGCTAAGATGTGGTGATCAGGTGTTTTGGATTACAGCAGTAAGAATGTTGTCTGAAACACTCAATAAAAACACATTCTGTTAAAGTGTATATTACTATAACTATAGAATTAAAAAAAAACTAAACTAAACTAAAATTTTTCTTTATACTATCTGTATGTATATATGTATGTATGTATGGGTATGTATATTGCATATTGTATGTCCTTGAAATTTTTATCTTATAAAATTACTATTTTACTATATCGAGAGATGAGAATATGATCTAACCTTTAAATGATAATAAATTATATTATTAGTAGTTAAAAATGTAGCATAGGAGATAGGATTCAAACTGGACACTGAGGGACACAGTAGCTGAAATAAATAAAGTTCAACTACTTAGAAGGCAGTATCTTATAAAACAAAATAAATATATCCCAGGAACCAAAACAGATCCAGCTACTTCAGCAGAAGAAATCGAGAAACCCTGAACTCGAGACCCCACTGCAAAAAAAAAATAGAAAGAAAGAAAGAAAAGAAGAAGAAGAAGAAGAAGAAGAAGAAGAAGAAGAAGAAGAAGAAGAAGAAGAAGAAGAAGAAGAAGAAGAAGAAGAAGAAGAAGAAAAGTTCAGGCATCTGACCTGCTGCAGACACAACCTGGCTGCCCACCGGCACCAGTGTGGGTTGCTGGCCCAAACTGCATTTCATGGTCCTGACTGATACCACCATGGCAAAATAATCCAACAGTTTGAAAACGGTCATAGAGCCTCATCTTAAGCAGTGAGCAGCGCCCACACCAGAAGCCTGTGTGCTCACCAAAGATGGGACCACAGCAGCACAGTGAGTCCTTCAGACACTTGGATCAAGGAAGCCAGGTATTTGAGTGCGCCCAGGGCAGCTGTGGGTCTTAGCATGCACCCCAGGTCCAGCGCTGGCCCTGGGTGCCTGTCCCCTGCCCCAGAACCTAGTACTGTCCTTGTGCACCCTGTGTTTGCCTCAGGACCCCCGTACTTGCCTGTGCCTGTGCCACGCACATCCCTAAACTCAGCGCTCCGTGTGTGCCTAGACCCCACGCCCTGCCGAAGCCCAGGCACTTACCTCGTAGGCCCTGCCTGCTTCCCAGGCGGACAGAGCTCTGTGGACCCATGAGATATCCTCAGGCCCCCAGCCCACACACCGGGTCCAGAACCAGCATGTATGCCCACCACACTCCCTGAACCCTATTGCTACTGTCGTGTGCCTTGTGGGAGCCAGAAACCAGTGCTGGACCCTGTGCTATGCCTGCACCACCGGACTCATGTGCACCCGCTCTGCACTCCTGACCCACCACTGGCTGTCTGCACCTGCCCCACAGCTGAAGACTCAGTTCTAATCTAGAGCATAGCCCTGTGCACCCTGGCTGAGCCCAGACCCAGGCACTAGGCATCTGAGCCCATTCACGCCAGATTCCAGTAATAGCTGTGCACCAACCCTGCACCCTGGGAACTGGCAGTGCTCTGGCAGTAGTTGCGTGTGCCAAGGGACCCTACTGCAACCATTTGCCCAGGGTGCATCTTGGTACCACATGGGCAAATCCAGTTAGAATTTACAGAGACACAGGAAAATTCAAGACACAATACCTGCAACAGGGCCTCAGGGGGAGGTTCCAAGTCTACTTTGGAAATTCTCCACCCCTGCTGTACGGAAGCACTGGCCTGAGTCTAGGGTGGTGAGTGCAGAGCAGCTGACTACAGGTTGGAAATACACAGAACCTGGAAATTGTACAGAATTTATTAACAGTGACACCAGACATCCTGACACCGAAACGCAAAGTTGTCAAAGGAAAGGTGTCCAAACACCCAGAGAGTGACTTAAGAAGCTGAAAATAAAGTACAGAAAAAATTAAGAGACATTGGACTATATTCTGAAAGCTACCACAGCAATCAGACATTCAAATATTTTATGGACCTGACCACATATTTGTACATAAGTAGAACTGTCTTATTTTATAATTTGCTGTTGATGCTTTGTTTTGTTTTTATATTGCTTGTTTTGTTACTGTTGTTGCTGTTTTGTTTTCCATATATATATATATTTGATAGTTTCCTTTGTTTTCTGGTTTCACACAGTCCCTAGTTGTTTTTATTTTATTCTTGTCCTTTTATCCTCTTTCTTGCTATTTCTTTTTTTTTCCCTCTTCCTCTTTTGGTTTTTTTTTCTTTGATTACATAACAGTTAGTCTTGGTATCATGTGTTGATATTTAATTTATGTTTGTTTCCTCTTCCCCCACCCCTCTTACAAACTTTCCCACACTAACCTATCTACTTTTTCCCAAAAATATTTTCCCATAATAAACCTCCTTGTTTAATACTCAAAGTATTTCATATCTCCATACTTACTATACTAATGACAAGAGTCCTACTAATTAACACTCTCTCATTCTCAGCAAGATATTATCTTATCATACGTACACTCTTTCTCAACCTAAACATATCCTCTACCTAATCTGACTCCTATACCCATCACCCCAGCTCATCCGCCCATCATCCAACCCTCAACATTGGAGAAGCACTGCTGACCTGATGATACCTCTAAACTCCTAATACTAAGATTGGATTAAACATAGTATTCACAAACGATGGGTAGAAATCAGAAAAGCGGGACTGAGAACACTGAAAATACAAGAACAAGGAATAATGAAGAGACAACAGAAATCATGAATACTGACCTACAAGAAATGCAAAAAGGGGAGTTCAGAATCTTGATCTACAATATGATGAAAGGCTTTAAAACAAGTCTACAGAAAATGAAAGAGGAAATTGAAACACTAAGAAAGAATCAAAAAGAGGTCTGGAATGAAATGAAAGAGTCATTAAAAAAATGAAGACAGCAATAGAAAGAAATTCTGGAAGATTAGACGAAATGGAAAGTAGAATATCACTGTTAGAAGACAGTTCATTAAAAACTGAAAACAGTCAACAGCATACAGAAATCACTACAGCAACAAAACCTAAGCATCCAGCAACTATGGGACAATATGAAGTGTTCTAACTTACGTATAAAAGGCATTGAAGAATGGATAGAGTTACAGAACAAGGGCATTCATATCTTGTCATAGAAATAATTTCAGAGAATTTTTCAAACATGGATAAAGACTTGGATCTTCACATTCAAGAGACATACAGAACACCACTAAGACAAGGTCAAAGAACAACATCCCCATGTCATATAATAATCAAAATGACCAACATAGACATCAAGGAAAGAATCTTAAAAGCACTGAGGACAAAAGGATGGGTGACTTACAGGGTAACACAATAAGAATCATTCCAGACTATACATCCCAAGTCATGAATGCCATGAGAGACTGGTATGATGTGATTCAGACCCTGGAAGAAAACAACTTCCAACCAAAACTGGCATATCCAGAAAACCTATTATTTAAAATTGATGGGGAAACTAAAGTGTTTCAAGATAAGCAGAACCTCAAAAGATTGATGAAGTTTTAGCCAACACCAGAGAAAATACTTAAAGAAATAAACCATAAAGAAGAAAAAAGAAGGAGACTCCAGAACCAGAGAAGAGATGAAGTTGATCAGCAGGACATCTAAGTATGAAAAATACTATATCCAACAGAAATAGAACAGAAAATGACAGGAAACAGACAATACATTTTAATAATAACAATGGATTTCAAAGGACTTAACTCTCCAATAAAAAGGCACAGACTGGGAATGTGGATTAAAAATAGAATCCAAATATATTCTGTTTGCAAGAAACACACATTACAGCAAAAGACATTCACAGACAGAAAGTGAAAGGATGGAAAAAGATATATCATGCCAATGGGGACCAAAAATGGGCAGGAATAGCAACAATGATATCCAAAAGAACAAACTTTAAGCTAAAACACATCAGAAGAGAAAAAGAAGTGCACTTCCATTTATTAAAAGGAACAATCCACCAAGAAGATATAATGATAGTAAATGTTTATGACCCAAATGTGGGGGCAGCCACATTTGTAAAACAAATCCTCTTGGACATCAGATCTCAAATAGACCCAAATATAATAATAGTGGGAGCTTCAATACACCTCTCACACCACTAGATAGACCTTCAAGTCAAAAGATGAGTAAAGACTCTGCAGAACTGATGAAAACTATAAACCAAATGGACTTAATAGACATATACAGAATATTTCAACCAGGAACAACAGAATACACATTCTTCTCAGAAACTCATGGCACCTTCTCCAAAATAGATCACATTCTGGGGCACAAAGAAAGCACCACCAAATTCAAAAGATGTAATATAATTCCCTGCATGTCTTCAGACCATAATGGAATGAAAGTAGACATCAACAACAGCAAACCCAAAATAAACTATTCAAATACATGGAGATCGAATGATACACTCTTGAATAATGAGTGGGTAAGAGCAGAAATTAGGGGAGAAATAAAGAAATTTATGGAATTAAATGAAAATAGAGAAACAAAATAAATGGAACACTTTGAAGGCAGTGTTGAGAGGAAAGTTCATAGCAATGAGTGCCCACATAAGAAGAGCAGAAATCCACAAAGCAAACAACCTAGTGACACAACTCAAGGACCTAGAAAGACTGCAACAGTCTAATCTCAAAGCAAGCAGAAGGCAAGAAATTATTAAAATCAGAGCAGAAATAAATGAAATAGAGAACAACAACAACAACAACAACAACAAAAACAATTCAAAGAATCAGCAACACAAAAAGCTGGTTCTTTGAGAAGAGTAATAGCATTGACAAACCACTGGCCAACCTAATCAAAAGAACGAGAGAATCAACTCAAATTATTAAAATCAGAAATGAAAAAGGAGGCATCATCAGAGACAGAGGGGAAATTCATAAGATTATCACTAACTATTTTGAAAATTTATACTCCAACAGAAAGGAAAACATGGAAGAAATTGATAGATTTCTAAGTACATATAAACTAAACTGAACCAAGTGGACATAGCATGCCTAAACCAACCAATAGCAAAAAAAAAAAAAAAAAATAGAAACGGCAATGAAAATTCTGCCAACAAAGAAAAGCCCAGGCCCCAACGTGTTCCCAGCTTAATTCTACAAAAATTTCAGTGAAGAACTAATACCAATACTTATACAATACTTTATAGCTGGTAGAATACTATTTTGTGTATTTCCCATAATTTTTCAATCAATTCACTTGTTGATGGAGACTGAGGTTGGTTTTATATTTTGGCTATTATGAATTGTGTTGCTATGAACATGGGTATGCATAAGTTACTGTAGTTCTCTAATTTCAAAATCTTTGGAAAATATCCAGAAGTGGTAAAGCTGGATCATATGGTTAATCTATTTCCAGTTTTCTAAGGAATCTCCACACTTATCTCCATAGCTGCTGATCTAGTCTGCACTCCCATAAACAATGCAAAAGAGTCCTCTTTTTCCACAACCTCACCAGGATTTGTTGTTATTTGATTTCTTTATGCTTGCCACTCTGATTGAGGTTAGATGGAATGTCAGTGTAGTAGTTTTGATTTCCATTTCACTGATAGATAATAATATTGAACATGTTTTCATGTATCTATTGGCCATTTGTATCTCTTCTTTTGTGAAATGTCTATTCAATTCAATTGCTCATTTCTTGATTGGGTTGTTTCTTTTACTAGTGCAGAGTCTTTTGAGCTCTTTGTATATTCTAGATATTAGCCCTCTATCATAGTGGTGTCAGGTAAAGATCTTCTCCCATTCTGTGGGCTTCTCTGTAGGTTCTTGATGGTTTCATTTGATGAGAAGAAACTTTAGTTTGATGCCATCACACTTGTTAATTCTTGCTTTAATTTTCTGTGCTTGAGAAAGTCATTGCCCTTCTCTAATAACTTCGCAGTCTCTGGTCTAATTTCTAAGTCTTTGATCCATTTTTTGTTGATTCCTGTGCAGTGAATGCAGTGAGAGGCAAGGATTTAATTCCATCTTTCTATAAATGAATAGCCAGTTCTCCCAGCACCATTTGTTTAAAAGGCTGTATTTTCTGAAGTATATGACTTTTTCCCTTTTGTCAAAGATCAATTGACTATAGGTGTATGGGTTTGGTTCTGTATCTTCTATTATGTTCCACTGGTCAGTATGCCTGTTGTTGTGCCAATACCATGCTCTTTTTATTTCTATTGCTCCATAGTATAATTTGAAGTCAGGGATTGTGATGCCTCCTGCAGGGATATTATTACTGAGGATTGCTTTGGATATTCGGGGACTTTTCTTTCTCCATATAAAATTCATGACTGATCTTTCTAGGTCTATAAAGAATGTCATTGGTATTTTGATAAAAATTTCATTGATGATGTATGTCATTTTTAGCAGAATAGCCATTTTAATATTAATTCTGCCTATCCATGAGCATTAGAGATCTTTCCATTTTTCAAGGGCTTCTTCAATTTGTTACTTTAATGTTTTATAGTTTTCATTTTAATGGTCATTTATGTCTTTGGTTAAATTTATTTCTAGGTATTTTATTGGTTTTGAGGTTATAGTGTGTTGGTCCTTATATATTGCATGCTGTGTGGAGGTCCTTTTTTATTCTTGTTTTAAGGGTGTTCTGTATATCTCCTGAACATGTAAGTCCGAGTCTCTTTTCATGGTTGGAAAATTTTTGAAATTATTTCTCAAAAAATATTATGAATACCCTTGTTCTGTACCTCTATCCCTTCTTTAATGCCCTTTATCTGTAAATATGACCATTTCATATTGTCCCATAGTTGTTGGATTTTTAGGTTTTGTTGCTATAATGGCTTCTATATGTTGTCAACTATGCTTTTGGTCTTGAATGAACTGTCTTATAAGAGTGATATTTTATTTTCCATTTTATCTAATATTCTAGAATTTTTTTCTTTTGCCGTCTTCATTTCATTTATTGACTCTTTTATTTCATTCCAGACCTCTTTCTGAATTTTTCTTACTCTTTCCATTTCTCTTTCATCATAATGAAGATCAGGATTTCAAATTCTCCTTTTTGCATTTATTGTAGGTGAGTATTTGTGGTTTCCATTATTTTTTCACTCTTACTATCCTGTATTTTCTAGATTCTCAGGCTTGATTTTCTGATGTTATGGCATCTTGTCTTTTTGTGGGTATTATGTCTGATCCAATCTTAGTAGTAGGAATTTAGAGGTATCAGCAGGTAAGCAGTGCTTTTTTCAATGGTAAGGTTTGGGTAATACGAATGAACTTGGGTGATGGGTAAAGGAGTTGGGTAAAGTAGAGGATATGATTAGTTTTTTTAGGAATTTAGTTAAAATAAGTTAATATCTGATTGAGAATGAAAGAAGGTTAGATAGTAGGACTCTTATAGTTAGTAGAGCAGTTAAGTTTGGAGATAAGAATTATCTTTAATATTAAACAAGGAGAAACAGTAAGGGAAAAAAGAAAAGTTTTGAGAGAAGAAAGTACATAGGCTAGAGTGAGGAAATTTGTAAAGAAATAGGAGGAAGGAGCAAAAAATTGTTAATAAAGTAACAAGAGGAAGATAGAAACACTAACAATGATAAATTGAAGACAAAAAAAACAACCACAAGAAAAAAGAAAGAGGAAAAAAATAAAGGACAAAAATAAAATTAAATTAAAAGAACTAGCAAGAGTGTGAGAGAAAAACAAAGCAAAACAAAGAAGAAAGAAAGAAAGAAAGAAAGAAAGAAAGAAAGAAAGAAAGAAAGAAAGAAAAAAACAATAGTCCTACTAATTTACAGATATAGCACTGGGCCCATATAATATCTGTATATCTAATCACTGTGGTATATCCTGAAGTATATTCCAATGTCTCTTATTTGTTCTGTAACCTATTGTCAGCTTTCAAATCAGTTCTCTGAATGTTTAGGCCTTTCTCTTGTCTCTGACAGCTTTGTGTCTAGGCCTCAGGTGTCACTGTTAATGAGTGACTTCTAAATCCAGGGTTTTGTGTTTTTCCAGCCTGTGGTCCCTGCCCTTGGGCCTCTGCACTCTCAGCCCACAGCTCAGGTTCTCTTTTCTGCACCTATGCTTCCCTGCCTGCACAGGCAGAGTGTGTTCAGTTTAGTTTTAGAGCAAACCCCCTGTGACCCTGTGCAGTTACTGTACCTTGAGCAACTTTCCTGTGTCTCTGGATGTTCTAACTGGAGTAGTCTGCTGAGTCCCGTGACTATGCTGGGTGGTCTTCCACCAAATACCAAGTGATGAAAGTGGTTACCTAGAAGACCTGCTCCAGTTCTCTGAAGGGCTTTGTCTACCACTGTGGGTGCTGACTCTGGTGAGCACACAGGCTTTTGGGTCTTTTCTGCACCCCTTAATAGTGATGCCAGTCGCCACTAAAGATTTTGGATCTCTGTGGCTGCTTTAAAGATACTGGATTATATTTCTGGATTTCTTAGGGCTACAGTGTTGGCCAGAGCCAGTACTCACATTTTGGGCTGGAGGACCATGATGGGACTGATGACTGGGCTGAATCCACAGCAGGTCCATCATGTACTTGGGCTTTTTACAGTGGATATAACAGTTCAGAGTACTGGATTCCTTCTGCTGTGGTTCCTGGTTCTGTTTTGGTTCATGAGCTTTCTTTATTTATTTTACCAAGATGTTGCCTTCTCGGCAGTTGAACTTTATTTGTTTCAGCTATTGAGATGAGCTGTGTCCAACAGTCACCATTTTGATTCTTTCTTGTCACTAAATTTCTTGAAACAAATGTAAGAAAATAAAATGATTTAAAGAAAAGACACCACTAACAATGAAGTAAACTCAAAGTTTTCTGAGAAAGTATATTTGACATATTTCTGCATTCATTAATCATAATTTACTTATTTACTGTTAGAAATACATTCTAAATTATTCCTCCAACTATTAGCTTTAATACATTTACTTTTTCTGGATATTTTTATTATATTTATTAGGTAAAATTACCAACAAATCCAAATATTAAAAACAATAAATAAAGAGGGGAAAAACTCTTTTGTCAGATTCTTGCTAATCCACTACTCTTAATATCAATAATCACTCTTATGCTGGTAAAATTTGAAGTCATGAGAATTTGAAATTTACATTTTATGCAGATAGCCACAAATGCTTTACTCTCCCATCTTATTCATAATCTTTTTTGGGTCAGCAATATTCAATATTAAGTGAACTACATATGTAACTTTAAATTCTGTGGGCCATATTAAAACATAAAAAAGACTTAATGATAAAAATATGTCTGTTATTTTATATCTTATTTTCATAGTTTGGATTGAGTCTACATTTTGGGGTTAAATTGGCTAGTGGTTTATTTATATTGTTTTTTTTTTTTGGAGAAACTAGCTTTTGGTCTTGTTGATTTTTTATATTTTTTTATTCTATAATTCATTAATTTCTGCTCTGGTTTTAATAATTTTTGTTTCTACTGGCATTTTATTTAACTGTTCATGTTTTTTAAAGGCTTTGAGGTGTGTGATTAGGTTATGTGTTTGATGACTTTCTATTTCTTTTTTTTTTTTTTTTCATACTTTATTTTTTTTTTATTTTTTTTTTACAGAGAATACTTTTATTATTTTTTTTCATTTTTTTTAATTTATTTTTTAAATTGGTGCATTGTAGTCATATATCAATCACATTGGAGTACAAGACTTGAGAGGATATACAAGCACACATCATCCAATTAGCCCTCCTCCAGCCCCCATCCCATTCCCTCCCCCTCCCTCCATCCCACACTTCTTTGGTGATTTACTTTGATACATTTGTTTATGTACCTCCTGCATTTTAAAGAGGCTCCGTCCTCCAGTATTACATACCCTCTGATTGGTCACATTAGTTGCTTCACTATAGGGCCCTTTCTATAGCTCAACCTCTTCCTGTTGCCCTTTTCCTCCTAGTTATTGCTGATTAAGAGAAGCATCTGATTTATATTTTCTGCGATGTTTCTCTGTGCATGCTGCGTTGCAAGTACCAATCCCACTCTTGATGGTCCCAGTAGTGGCCTGGCTACTCAGTGGACTGGTCCAGACCTCGCTGGCTCACGCAGCGGCCTTGCCTCATGGGAGGACCCAGTTCTGGTCTCGCTGGCCCCTGAACCGGTCAAACCCCTAAGCTGGCTTTGGTCCCGACCTTGGAGGCCACAGGAGTGAACTTGCCTCACGCCAGGCTCCGAAGCTGGCCATTGGCCCCTGCACCGGTCTAACCCCTTGGCAGGATTCCAATCCTGGCCTCGGAGGCCCCAACACTGGTAATGCCTCACGGCAGGCTCCGATGCCGGCCTCACTGGCCCCAGCACCGGCCTAACCCCTTGACAGGCTCTTATCCTGGCCTCAGAGGCCCCAGTACCGGCCTTGCCTCACGGCAGGCTCTGATGCCGGCCTCGCTGGCCCCAGCACCGGCCTAACCCCTCGGCACGCTCCGATCCCGGTCACGGAGGCCCCAGCACTGGCCTAACCTCTCGGCAAGCTCTTATCCTGGCCTCGGAGGCCCCAGTACCGGCCTTGCCTCACAGTAGGCTCCGATGCCGGCCTTGCTGGCCCCAGCACCGGCCTAACCCCTCGGCAGGCTCTTATCCTGGCCTCGAGGCCCCAGTACCGGCCTTGCCTCATGGCAGGCTCCGATGCCGGCCTCACTGGCCCCAGCAGCGGCCTAACCCCCCGGCAGGCTCCGATCCCGGCCTCAGAGGCACCAGTACCGGCCTTGCCTCACGGCAGGCTCCGATGCAGGCCTCGCTGGCCCCAGCACCGGCCTAACCCCTCGGCAGGCTCTAGTCCTGGCCTCGGAGGCCCCAGTACCGGCCTTGCCTCACAGCAGGCTCCGATGCCGGCCTCGCTGGCCCCAGCAGCGGCCTAACCCCTCGGCAGGCTCCGATCCCGGCCTCGGAGGCCCCAGCACTGGTCATGCCTCAAGGCAGGCTCCGATGCCGGCCTCGCTGGCCCCAGCACTGGCCTATCCCTTGGCAGGCGCTTATCCTGGCCTCGGAGGCCCCAGTACCGGCCTTGCCTCACGGCAGGCTCCGATGCCGGCCTCGCTGGCCCCAGCACCGGCCTAACCCCTCGGCATGCTCCGATCCTGGCCTCGGAGGCCCCAGCACTGGTCATGCCTCACGGCAGGCTCCGCTGCCGGCCTCGTTGGCCCCAGCACCGGCCTAACCCCTCAGCAAGCTCTTATCCTGGCCTCTGAGGCCCCAGTACCGGCCTTGCCTCACGGCAGGCTCCGATGCCGGCCTCGCTGGCCCCAGCACCGGCCTAACCCCTCGGCAGGCTCTTATCCTGGCCTAGAGGCCCCAGTACCGGCCTTGCCTCAAGGCAGGCTCCGATGCCGGCCTCACTGGCCCCAGCACTGGCCTAACCCCTTGGCAGGCTCTTATCCTGGCCTCGGAGGCCCCAGTACCGGCCTTGCCTCACGGCGGGCTCCGATGCCGGTCTCGCTGGCCCCAGCACCGGCCTAACCCCTCGGCAGGCTCCGATCCCGGCCTCGGAGGCCCCAGCCCTGGTCATGCCTCAAGGCAGGCTCCGATGCCGGCCTCGCTGGCCCCAGCACCGGCCTAGCCCCTTGGCAGGCTCTTATCCTGGCCTCGGAGGCCCCAGTACCGGCCTTGCCTCAAGGCAGGCTCCGATGCCGGCCTCGCTGGCCCCAGCACCGGCCTAACCCCTCGGCATGCTCCGATCCCGGCCTCGGAGGCCCCAGCACTGGTCATGCCTCACGGCAGGCTCCGCTGCCGGCCTCGTTGGCCCCAGCACCGGCCTAACCCCTCGGCAAGCTCTTATCCTGGCCTCGGAGGCCCCAGTACCGGCCTTGCCTCACAGCAGGCTCCGATGCCGGCCTCGCTGGCCCCAGCACCGGCCTAACCCCTCAGCAGGCTCTTATCCTGGCCTCGGAGGCCCCAGTACCGGCCTTGCCTCACGGCAGGCTACGATGCCGGCCTCACTGGCCCCAGCAGCGGCCTAACCCATCGGCAGGCTCCGATCCCGGCCTCAGAGGCCCCAGTACCGGCCTTGCCTCAAGGCAGGCTCCGATGCCGGCCTCGCTGGCCCCAGACCCGCCTAACCCCTCGGCAGGCTCTTGTCCTGGCCTCGGAGGCCCCAGTACCGGCCTTGCCTCAAGGCAGGCTCCGATGCCGGCCTCGCTGGCCCCAGCACCGGCCTAACCCCTCGGCATGCTCCGATCCTGGCATCGGAGGCCCCAGCACTGGTCATGCCGCAAGGCAGGCTCTGATGCCAGCCTCGCTGGCCCCAACACCGGCCTAACCCCTCAGCAGGCTCTTATCCTGGCCTCGGAGGCCCCAGCACCGGCCTTTCCTCACGGCAGGCTCCGATGCCGGCCTCACTGGCCCCAGCAGCGGCCTAACCCCTCGGCAGGCTCCGATCCCAGCCTCGGAGGCCCCAGTACCGGCCTTGCCTCAAGGCAGGCTCCGATGCCGGCCTCGCTGGCCCCAGCAGCGGCCTAACCCCTCGGCAGGCTCCGATCCCGGCCTCGGAGGCCCCAGCACTGGTCATGCCTCAAGGCAGGCTCCGATGCCGGCCTTGCTGGCCCCAGCACCGGCCTAACCCCTCAGCAGGCTCTTGTCCTGGCCTCGGAGGCCCCAGTACCGGCCTTGCCTCAAGTCAGGCTCTGATGCCGGCCTCACTGGCCCCAGCACCGGCCTAACCCCTCGGCATGCTCCGATCCTGGCCTCGGAGGCCCCAGCACTGGTCATGCCTCAAGGCAGGCTCCAATGCCGGCCTCGCTGGCCCCAGCACCGGCCTAACCCCTCAGCAGGCTCTTATCCTGGCCTCGGAGGCCCCAGCACCGGCCTTGCCTCACGGCAGGCTCCGATGCCGGCCTCACTGGCCCCAGCAGCGGCCTAACCCCTCGGCAGGCTCCGATCCCGGCCTCAGAGGCCCCAGCACTGGTCATGCCTCAAGGCAGGCTCCGATGCCGGCCTTGCTGGCCCCAGCACCGGCCTAACCCCTCAGCAGGCTCTTGTCCTGGCCTCGGAGGCCCTAGTACCGGCCTTGCCTTAAGGCAGGCTCCGATGCCGGCCTCGCTGGCCCCAGCAGCGGCCTAACCCCTCGGCATGCTCCGATCCTGGCCTCGGAGGCCCCAGCACTGGTCATGCCTCAAGGCAGGCTCCGATGCCGGCCTCCCTGGCCCCAGCACCGGCCTAACCCCTCAGCAGGCTCTTATCCTGGCCTCGGAGGCCCCAGCACCGGCCTAACCCCTCGGCAGGCTCTTATCCTGGCCTCGGAGGCCCCAGTACCGGCTTTGCTTCACGGCAGGCTCCGATGCCGGCCTCACTGACCCCAGCACCGGCCTAACCCCTCAGCAAGTTCCGGACCCGACCTCGGAGGCCCTAGCACAAGCCTTGCATCATGGCAGGCTCCAATGCCGGCCTCGCTGGCCCCAGCATCAGTCTAACCCCTCTGCAGGTTCCAATCCCGGCCACGGAGGCCTCAGTAGTGGCCTTGCCTCACAGCAAGCTCCGATGTCGGCCACTGGCCCCGGCGCCCGCCTAACCCCTCAGCAGGTTCCGATCACTGTCTCTGTGGTTAGTATTTCAAAGGATCCAGTTGTAATGTATCAGATCTCTGCCTCCCCCGAATATTGGCCACTGGCATTGCCACTGCCTCCACCGTTTCAAATCCTTCCCAGGCTCTTTTTCCACTCTGAATGTTGTCCAGTGTTCCTAAGCATGCGTGATGGTAGCATTCGACATTTGGTGTAATTTCTCCAAAAAAATAAAGTTGGTAAGATCCGGTTTCTGCTTCTCCTGAATACAAGTCTCTACCACCATCGCGAAGAACTCTTTCAACACCGCATTTCTCCTTGGTCTCCGCTAAACTCTCTCCTTATATGTGATGTCTGAGATTCTTAACAATATAGAGAAATAGCAGTCCTCTTTCACGGCGAATTTTTCCATAAGTTCCAGTGCATTTAGATAAGTTTCGTCTGCATCTCCAGTGTCCTGGCATCCATAACGGCTTTCTTACCACCTCTCCGATATTTTTCTTTATCTTTTTCTGTTCTGGGCCCGGTTTCTCCAGGGGTCTGGCGTGCTACTCGCAGTTCGGCTGGGACCCAGAGTCCCGCGATCCAGGCCCCAGCTGGCATGCCCTGTGCTCGACCCCGCCCAGAACCCAGCGTCTTACTGGGCCTTGTTTCTCCAGGGGTCTGGCATGCTACTCGCAGTTCGGCCTGGGGCCCAGAGTCCCGCGACCTGGGCCCCATCTGGCGTGCCCAGCCCGCGACCCCTGCCCAGAACCCAGCGTCTTACTGGGTCTGGTTTCTCCAGGGGTCTGGCGTGCTACGCGCAGTTCGGCCGGGGCCCAGAGTCCCGTGACGCGGGCCCCATGAGGCGTGCCCCGCCCGCGACCCCCGCCCAGAACCCAGCGTCTTACTGGGCCTGGTTTCTCCAGGGGTCTGGCGTGCTACGCGCAGTTCGGCTGGGGCCCAGAGTCCCGCGACCCGGGCCCCATTAGGCGTGCCCCGCCCGCGACCCCCGCCCAGAACCCAGCGTCTTACTGGGCCTGGTTTCTCCAGGGGTCTGGCGTGCTACGCGCAGTTCGGCCCGGGGCCCAGGGTCCCGCGACCCAGGCCCCAGCTTTTGTGCGCCGCGCGCGACCCCTGCCCAGAACCCAGCGTCTTACTGGGCCTGGTTTCTCCAGGGATCTGGCGTGCTACTCGCAGTTCTGCCTGGGGCCCAGAGTCCCGCGACCCGGGCCCCATCTGGCGTGCCCAGCCCGCGACCCCAGCCCAGAACCCAGCGTCTTACTTGGCCTGGTTTCTCCAGGGGTCTGGCGTGCTATGCGCAGTTCGGTCTGGGGCCCAGAGTCCCGCGACCCGGGCCCCATCTGGCGTGCCCAGCCCGCGACCCCCGCCCAGAACCCAGCGTCTTACTGGGTCTGGTTTCTCCAGGGGTCTGGCGTGCTATGCGCAGTTCGGCAGGGGCCCAGAGTCCCGCGACCCGGGCCCCATTAGGCGTGCCCCGCCCGCGACCCCCGCCCAGAACCCAGCGTCTTACTGGGCCTGGTTTCTCCAGGGGTCTGATGACTTTCTATTTCTTATGTGGTCACTCAATGCTATAAATTTTCCTCTTAATACTGCCTTTAAGGTGTTCCAAGATTTTATATGTTGTCTCTCTATATTCCTTTGCTTTTAGAAATTTCTTGATTTCAGCTTTCACTTCTTCTATGACCCATTCTTTATACAGCAGCATGGTCTTTAGTCCACATGTTTTTGTGGTTACTCTGGGTCTTCTTATAGTTAATTTCTAGCTTCATTCTATTGTGGGTTGAAAAGATCCAGGGGGGCTGGATGTGGTGGCGCACGCTTGTAATCCCCGCATTTGGGAGGCAGAGACAAGAGGATCGGGCACGTTTGAAGCCAGCCACACTAGCTTAAGAGACCCTGTTGCCAAATAAAAAACGTATAAAAATAGGTCTGGGAGTGTATCCCCGAGGTAGAAGGGTTTCCAGAAACCCCCAGTACCACCAAAATAAATAAATAAATAAATAAATAAAAGAAAATAAATAAAAGAAAAAAGAAAATATATTTTTTAAAAAAGAAAAGAAAAGATCTATGGAACTATGTCATATTTTTTGAATTGCTAGTGCTCACCTTGTGGCCCAGGATGTGATCTATTTTGGAGAAAATTCCTTGAGCAGCTGAGAAAAATGTAAACTCTGCTGTAGTTGGTGGAACATGCTGTATGTGTCTAATAAGTCTATTTGTTTCATGGTGTTCATTAGGTCTGTGGCATCTTTACTAATGTCTATAATATCAGTCTACTAGTGTGAGAGAGGTGTTAAAGTCTTCCAGTATTATTGTATTGGTAACTATATGTGACTTAATATCACAAAGATTTTGGTTTGTAAAAATAGGTGCACCTATGTTTGGGGCATAAATACTGACTATTATTAATTTCTTTTGCTATGCTAGATTGTTCTTTTTTCCAGTAGAAACTGACCTGATTTATCTCTTCTGATAAACTTGGGATTACAGTCTAACTTCTCTGATATCACAGTTTTTATTCCTGCTTGTCTTCAAGTTCTATTAGCATGAATTACCTTGCTTCAGCCCTTTTCCTTCAGTTTGCTACTATCTGTACTTGGAATGTATGTTCTTGCAAACATCAGAATCAGATAGATGAATTTTCTAGATTTTAATCTATTTTTGCCACCTTCTTTTTTTTATTAGGTAGTTGAGTCTATTTATATTCAGAATAATTACTGAGAGATGCTTTTTTTTAAATTCTAACATTCTGAGTTTCAACTTCTATTGAGGTAATGTTTTTTTCTTTTTTTGCTTAGTTGTTTGCTTAATGAAAATTATGTCCATTTCTGGCATGTATTACTTATTTCTTTTTTGTAGTTAATCTTTTTTCATATTTTTCTAGTGCTGATTTGGAAGACATTAATATTTTCAGCCTCTGTTTATCATGGAAGATTTTTATTCCCCCATCAAAATTGAGAGATAATTTTGCAGGGTAGAAAATTTGGGGCTGCAAATTGTTCTCTTTCTGAGTTTAGAATATGTTTTTGCAGGCTTTTCTGTCTTTCATGACGTGGTTTTGGAGTGATTCTAATTGGTTTGCCTCTGAATGTCACTTGGTCTTTTGTTTTTGTTATCATTAATATTCATTCCTTGGCTTTCACATTGAGGTGTTTGACTATTATGTGGTGTGGTGACCTTTTTCTCTGATCTTCTCTAAAGGGGGTTCTATACATTTCCTGTAGCTGTGTATCAGCCTCTTTTACTATGTTTTAAATTTTTTGTGATATAAGTTCTTTGAAAATATTGTTGATTACTTTGGTTTTATCTTCTATTTTACCTTCTGTGGCTACTTTTTTAGGTTAGCTCTTTTAAAATGGGCCCATATGTCTTTAAAGTACAATCTATGATGTTGAATTATTTTTTCTAAATTATATACTATACAATATTTTTTGGAGTGATCATCTTTACTACAGTGTGGAAATTTAGAGGATTATCAGAAACTACCTTGAAAAACTATACCCCAACAAAATGAAAAATCTGAAAGAAATTGACAACATTCTAGAGGAATACAACCTTCCTAAATCAATTTAAAAAGATATAGAAAATTTAAACTAATCAATAATAATCAAAGAGATTAAAGCAGCATCAAAGAGCCTATCCTAACACAAAAGCCTAGGAGCAGCTGGTTTCCCAAATGCATTTTATAAAACCTTTTTAGATTCAGTACTCTTCAATTTATTTCATAAAAAAAATCCCTCCCAAATGCATCCAATGAAGCCAACACCACATTAATAACCAAACCAAATAACAACAGCTCAAAGAAAGAAAACTACAGGCCTAAAACCTTGATGAACTAAGATGCTAAATAAAATACTAGCAAAATGAATTCAAAGCCACATCAAGAAAATTTTACATCATGACCAATTAGGGTTTCTCTCAGGAATGCAAGACTAGTTTAACATATAAAAATCAATCTATGTAATTCATCACATAAAGAAAACCAAAGACAAACATCACAATCATTTCAATAGATGCTGAAAAAGCATTTAACAAAACCAAACATCCATTTATGCTCAAAGTGTTGCAGAGAATTGAAATAGAATAAACATGCCTGAACTTCATAAAGGCAATCTACAGTAAACCCACAGCCAATATCACACTAAATGGGGGGGAAAAACTTCAAGATTTTCTCCTAAAAACAAAAACAAGAAGAGGATGTCCATTATCACCACTTCTTTTCAATATAGCACTTGAGACTCTTGCCAGAGCAATAAGACCAGAAATGGAAATAAAAGGAGTACAATAAAAGGAGTACAAATAGAAAAAGAAAAACTTAAACTATAACTATTTGAAGATGTCATAATACTATATTTAGAAGATGAAACAAACTCAACCCAAAGCTTATAAAATTGATCAACAAATTCAGCAAAGTGCCTAGGTACAAAATAAATCATAAAAAAGTCAGAAATACGCCTGTATATAAACCATACATACACTGTAAAAGAAATCTACAAAATACTTCCACTAAAATATACTACAAACAATAAAATACTTAGAAATAAACTTTAAAAAGGAGGTAAAAGATCTTTACAAAGAATTATAGAACATTAAAAAAAATTGAAGAAAATCTTAGGAGATAAAAAGATCTTATATATTCTTAGATAGACAAAATAAATATCATTAAAATTGACATATTTCCAAAAGTGATCTACAGATTCAATGCAATACCCATTAAATTACCAAGGTTCATCACAGACATAATAATATCAGTCCTTAAATTTATTTGGAACAGTAAAAATCCAAGAACAGCCAAAATAATTCTCAGCAACAAAAACCTTTCAGGAGGCATTACAATGCCTTACTTCAAACTATACTACAAAGCCATGGTAATAAAAACAGCATGTTGCTGTCACAAAAATAGACACATAGCAGAAGTCTCATAAAATTTTTTTTACATGTATGGCCAAATGATTTTTGACAAAGAGGCCAAAAGCACACACTGAAAAAAAGATAGCCTCTTTAATAAAATGGAAATAAATCTCACTTTCTAACTCTACACTAGAGTCAATTCAAGATGGATCAAACACATGAAAATTAAACCAGAGACCTTGAGCTCCTTGAAGAGATAAAACTTTCTCAACAAGACTCCAAAGACACAACAAACTAAAAGGTGAAACATTATGTGTGATTGCATTAAACTGAAGAGCTTCTATACAGCAAAGGAAACTAGAAAAAACAAACTCAACAGAATGAGATATTTTTGCCAAATACTTCTTCAATAGAAGACTACTTTGTAAAATATACAGAGAACTCAAGGAACTCAACACTAAGAAAACAAATAACCCCAACAAAAAAAAATCAACAAGGCATTTCACAAAAGAAGAAATTCAAATGGCCAATAAATGCATAAAAAAATGTTCAACATCATTAGCAAACAGAGAGGTGCAAATCAAAACTACCCTGAGATTTCACCTAACTCCAATTTAAATGACAATCATTCAAAACACACACAACAACCAATACTGGCCAGGATGTGGAGAAGTGGGAATTCTAAAACATTGTTGGTGGGATTGCAAATTAGTGCAACTACTTTAGAAAACAGTATGGAGGATCCTCAGAAAAATGGGAATGAATTTACCATATGATCGAGTAATACCACATCTGGGTGTCTACCCAAAATAAAGGAAACCAAACTACCAAACTAATGCATGTTTATCTATGTTCATAGCTGCACAATTCACCATTGCCAAACTACGGGACCAGTGAAGAGTTATATCAACAGATAAATAGATTACAGAACTATGGGATATGTACACAATGGAATTTTACTCAGCCATAAATAAAAACACAATTATGTAATTTACAGGGAAATGTAATTTACAGGTCATTATGCTAAGTGATATTAGTCAGTCACAATGAAAAAAACAGAATGATACTCTCCCTAATATATGTAAGCTAGAGAGAAATGGGTCATAAGAGGAACTCTAGAGAAAGAAGATTCTATAGATGAACAAATAAGACAACCTGAGGGGATGGGAAGGGAGAAGCGAAAATTTTTCTAATGCACATGATGTAATTAAAAAATCATATCAAAGTCAATCACTAAGACAAGCATAAGAAAAATGGAGGGGGGAGAAATGGGGTAGGAATTGGGTAAGGGCTAACTGAGTGATGTGTGCATGCATATCTCCACCATTGTATGCCATTGAGATGTATGACTACAATGCATCAATAACAAAATTTAAAAATGCTTATAAAAATTACACAAATGGTCTTGAAAAAAACTGATTAAAGATAAGCAGAAAAATTGAAACAAATCTCACTTTCTATCCCTGCACATGAGTCATTTCAAGATGGATTAAAAACTTGGAAATTTGACCAGAGACCTTGCAGCTTCTTATAAAAGGCATAGGTCCAACATTGCAACACACAGACACAGGTAAATCTTTTTCAATAAGTTCCTAAGGGCACAAGAAACTAAAAGGTGAATCAATACATAAGATTGCATTAAACTGAAAAACTTCAGTAAAGCAAATAAAACTGTCAAGAACCACAAAAGAGAGCCTACAGAATGAGACTTTTTACCAACTACTCCTTTGATAGAGAACTAATATCTAGAATATACAGATGACTCAAGAAATTCACTGCTAAGAAAACAAATAACCCAATATAAAAATGACCAAGAGAAATAAACAGACTCTTCACAAAAGAAGAAATTAAAATATCAAGTAAATGAATGAAAAATGCTCAGCATCATTAGCAATCAGAGAGATGCAAATCAAAACTATCCTGAGATTTCACCTAATTCAAACTAAAATAGCAATCATTCAAAGTACAAACAACAGGCTGGGTGTGGTGGCGAACATTTGTAATCCCGTGCTTGGGAGGCGGAGACAGGAGGATCGCGCAGGTTCA
This sequence comes from Muscardinus avellanarius, assembly GCF_963383645.1. Taxonomy (NCBI): domain Eukaryota; kingdom Metazoa; phylum Chordata; class Mammalia; order Rodentia; family Gliridae; genus Muscardinus; species Muscardinus avellanarius. The sequence goes on from NC_137791.1 coordinate 33,468,811, forward strand.
AAGCCAGCCTTGCTGGCTAAGAGACCCTGTTTCCAAAAAATATATATATAAAATAGGTCTGGGAGTGTAACACAGAGGTAGAAGGGCTTCCAGGAACCCCAGTACCATAAAAAAAAAATACAAACAACAATAAATGTTGGTAAGGTTGTGGAGAATTGGGAACAATAATATTGGTGGGATTGCAAATTAGTGCAACCACTTTGGAAAACAGTATGTATCATTCTCAGAAGAATGAAAATAAACTTACCATATGATTCAGCAGTACCACTTTTGGGTATCCACCCAGAATGAAAATCAAACTACCAAACTAGCGCATGCATATCTATGTTCATCACTGCACAATTCACCTTTGCCAAACTATGGGACAAGCCAAGCTGTCCATCAACAGATGAATGGATTACAAAACTATGGCATATGTATACAATGAAATTTTACTCAGCCATAAAGAATAAATATTTTGTCATTTACAGGGAAATGAATGGAACTGAAGAACATTATGCTAAGTGAGATTAGTCAGTCAGAAAAAGTAAGAAATCAGATGCTCTCTTGAATATGGGGAAGATAGGGATAAAATGGGTCATAGGAGGAACTTTAGAAGAATGAAGAGAAGCCATATATGATTAAATAAGGAGGACTACTAGAGGGAGGAAGAGGAAAATTCTCTAATGCACATAATGTACATTTACAAACATATCAATGCCCATCACTAAGCCAAACAGGAAGGATGAAGGTGGAGGGAATGGGGTGGGAATTGGGTAAAGGCTAAATGAGTGATGTGTGCATGTATGCCTCTACCATCTTGCATTCCATTAAGACAGATGACTATCATGCACCAGTAAAAGAAAAAAAATCAAAACATAATCTCCAGTGCCATGGGCTAGTATTTTTTTAATTAATTTATTTATTTATTTATTTATATTTATTTATTTATTTTTTGTGGTACTAGGGTTCCTGGAAACCCTTCTACCTCTGGGCTACACACCCAGAACTATTGTATACTTTTTTATTGGGAAACAGGGTCTCATAAACCAGTGTAGCTGGCTTCGAACCTTTGCGATCCTCCTGTCCCCACCTCTCAAGCACGAGGATTACAAGCTACCACTCCTGGCCCACTGCTAGTATTTTTCTTCTTGGTTTTGTTTGTGTTAAAGATATTCCATAATTTTTTATAATTACATGATTATCTCTGTTGGACTGAATGTTATATTGTATCTTTAACCAGAAGCTAGTATGTTTTGGACTCATACATATTTATGAATAAAAATGGCATTTTATCCATAAGTGCTATTTAATGAAATATGAGTAGGCACTAAAAATAGAAAAGATAGAAAAGATAGATATTTAACCTGATTTAAACATTATTTAACATGTATATGTTGCCACAATATTCTGTATATTTATATATCATCAAAATAATTTATTTAAATTATAAAATTATTTTTAGAACATTTATATTTACAGAAGCATTCTAATGAGGATGTAGAGACAATAAAATCTACTGAAATTATGAGATATTTTATTGAATCTGAAGATCAAATTGGTATGCTAATAGTCTTAAGAATAATCAGTTCTTCTACTCTTTGAATATGGAGTGCTATTCCATTTATTTATAATGTCTTTATTTCCTTCAATACAGTTTGTTAGTTTTAAGAATGTTTTGCATTTCTTTTCTTAAAATTAAATGGTTCATTATTTGTATGCTATTGTAAGTTTAGTTATTTAAATTGATTATTTATGCTAATCTTAGTCTTCAAAATTTCTGAAATATTTATTAATTCTAAAAGTCAGGTGTGGCGGTGCATGCTTGTAATCCCAGTATTTGGAAGGATAAGACTGGAGGATCACGGTTTGTGCACAGTCTCAGCTACTTAGTGAGGCACTGTTTCAAAATAAAGAATAAAAAATAGGGCAGAGGGTGTATCTCAGAGGTCAAATGCCCCTGGGTTCCAACCAAAGACCCACAACAAAGTATTTATTAATTTTATTTTTAGTGGACTCTAAGAATGTTCTAAATGCAGGGTCATGTTATCAGTAAATACCGGTTTACTGTATTTTAAATGTATATAATTTCTATTTCATGGTTAATTTGCCTAGCTAGTCACTGCTTATACCAGTCAGGTTCATCTGAAAAACAAAACTATTATAAATTCAAAATGTGTAAGTGAGTGTGTGTGTGTGTGTGTGTGTGTGTGTGTGTGTGTGTGTGTGCATGAAAGGGTTTATTATAAAAATTTGCTTACATGATTGTGAACGCCTGGCAAGTTCAAAATTTGTACATGGACTAAAAGGCTGGAAACACTGTATTAGTACTGATGGTGACATTGTCAAGCAGATTTTTTTCTCATGAATTTCCAGTTTTGTTCTTAACATTTTTTGAAACAGTATGTGGCCCACTCACATTATAGAGTAATATTTACTGAAAGATGAAAGACAGCTGATTGTAGATATAGTTGGCATTATTATTATTATTATTATTATTATTATTTTTTTTTTTTTTAGAGAAAACTTATTACGTAGAAGTGGAGAACCACTGAACTCAGAGCTAGAAAGAGAGAAGAAAAAAAGAATAGGATCTCTGTCTCCTTTAAAAGCACACCCAGGTAACTTAAAGATCTTCCACTATGGCTTACCTCTGAAAGGTCCCAACACCTCCTGATAGCACCATTCTGAAGACCAAGCATTTACCACATGGAACTTTGGGGGTTATTTGGGATCCAAATTATACTAATCAGTTGGTCTTGCATAAGTCTAAATACTTTCATAGTAATGCGTAACTTAGTATTTAGCCAAGTCACTGATCACTATGGCCTAGCCAAATGGACACATTTCAATAATTATCACAGCCCACCCTTTGCCAATTTGGTATTATAAACATATTGTCTCTCAATTTATAACTTTTAAAATGGGCATAAGTATACCTACTTAAAGTTTTTATCTATGTCTGATAAGCTAATAAATGTAATATCATTAGTAAAATATAAAGCATGTAATATTTACACAGTATGATTTGCCCTTTTTCCTATCTGTTTATACTTTTTTGTATTTTAATATTGCCTTATTTAAATCTCCAACATATTTTAAGTCAATTATTTTGTATTTTGATACTTTTAAAATATAGCTTTAGGTCTTTATAAATATAGTCTTACCTTTCTATCAGGCACATTATCACAAAAGTTTAGTACTTATGTTGTTTTTAAAAACAATATCTGCCTACCAAAAATATTAATACTTATTGAGCTGTGAATAAATAATTTAAAAAATTTATTTTTCCCCTTAAACTCTCCTCATCTGATAAATTATTTTTATGACACATATCATAATTCCTTCTATGCACATGTGTGTGTGTATGTGTGTGTTTGTGTGTGTGTGTGTGTGTGTGTGTGTGTGTGTGTTTATAATTTCCAAGAACATACTATAACTACGTTACTCAAAACATCTTAAGTGCTGGCTTTTCTCAGCTTAAATATTATTTCTATTTTGTTCTACATCCTAACTCATACTCAAAAAAGGCTTCTTCAAGCTATGTTTACATTGTAATTAGTATTCATTATAGTATAAGTGAAATTAATACTAAAAAAAGTTCTCAATTTTATTTTAATGTGGTACTGTGAATTATATACAGGGGCATTCTTCCTCTGAACTATATCCCCAGCCTTATTATTATTTTTATTTTGAAACAAAGTCTTTCTAGACTGCAAAAGACATCTATATAATTTTGTATCAGCCTCCTAAATTTTGGGCTTACACGTGTTTGCCACCAATCTCAGTTTACTCTACTCAATTTACAAAATGTGTTACTGTCAGAATGATTATTTTTCTTAAAATAATTAAACATAATTATTTAATTTCTGTAAGTCATGACATTTTTGCTATGACATAATTTGGAACCATATACCTAATTTATTTACCTTCTTTGACTATATGATTATATTTGTTCAAACTTAGATTTTATATGTTAACTAAATACCTGACTCTATGAAACTCCCACAGATGAGTAAATTACAAAATAAGAATTATAGGACATTGGTATAATTAAACAATACATTAGTGCAGAAATAAAATCAATAAGTAATAAGACAAACACTGATTTAAAATGAGTTTTGAGTGAATTAAAGGTTCCTATAACATGTATCTTTAAGACAGTTTGAAATCAAATAAATTTAAATGCACATGCACAGAGAAAAGTTAGAAGTGCAAATGCTACTGTGAGATTAAATGCTGCATTTAGTTTTCTGTATAGATATTTCTAGATGTATAGATTCACAATTTCAAAAACTAAAATATCCATGCCCATGTGCACAGAACTTATATAAAAACCCTCTATTCTAATTAAATTAAACTGTCTATCCAATATAGGATAAACTACGGCAAATAATATATAAAAGCTGTAAACAGTAGCTAAGTAAAAATACAATAAAGGTTTATAAAATTATTCTTGGACTAAAAATTCAACAATAATCTTTTTATGTTTATAGACTATGTAATTATTTATTTGGTTGCTCCATAAAATTATTTACCATAAGCTTGGCATGGTTGTACAGGATTGTAATTCCATTATTTGTGAGGCTGAAACAGAAGGTTCAAAGTTTCAAAGCCAGCCTCAACAATTTAGTGAGGCTCTCAGCAATTTAGTTACACCCTATTTCCAAATTAAAAAAAAAAAAAATTTGTCTGGAAGTGTACTCAGAAGTAGAAGACCCTGGGTTTTATTCTTAGTAACACACACACACACACACACACACACACACACACACACACACTACTGTGACCATGCATTTTTTTGAATTTTGAACATCTTAACTCTTTTAAAATGGCTATATAAAATATAGACATTTTGTATATTTGTAGTAAATTTTATTATTTTAGAATTCTTTGTTTTACTTACCACTGAAAGTTCTCTAGATACATGAAAGTTTCTTAGGTCAGTTGAGCATAATTCACATCTGAAGTTCTAATAGGACAAATACTGATTTGAATTGCATTTTGAGTGATTTGAAGGTTACTATAACATACATCTTCAATACATTTTGAATGCAAACAAATTTAAGTGCATATACACAGAGAAAATTTAGAAGTATAAATGCTACAGTTAGGTTATATGCTGCATTTAGTCCTCTGTAGAGATGATAATATTTTAGATTCACAATATCCATGTCTATTTTCACAAAGTATATAAATACCCTCCATTCTAATTGAATTAAACTGATTATCCAATCTAGGTATATCTATTCATCTGTGGTGGTATATGAATACAGTGAAATTTTACTCATCCATAAAGAATGACAAAATTATTTCCTTTGCATAAAAATGGCTAGAACTAGAAAATATTTTACTAAGTGAAATCAGACAGTTGCCGAAAGTCAAAGATTTTAGGTTATTCCACATATATGAAAGCTAGAATGAAAATAAGAAATAAAAAGGATATTTATAGTAACAAAAAGTGAGACAAGTATAATATTATACCCAGTTGTAATTAGAAAAATATTATTTTTACTTAATAATAACATAACTAAATGCTAGTGAAGTTTACATTTCACAAGCATATACAGTATAAACTGAGACTTAGAGAACTATAGAATGCTTCTTTCCCATACTTTATCACCACTTTGCTGAGGACCTATTCACAGAAGCACAATTTTTCTGTATTTTATATCTATTAACAAAAAATTAAAAGAGTTATCAAAGAGCAAAAAACGTAATGTTAAAGAAATATAGCAAGCATCAGAACCAAATAAAACAGGTTTCTTAGGATTATCAGAGAGAAATTTTTAAAACTACAATCAATATATGGGATTCAAAGGATAACGCAGATGTTTTAAAAGAATAAGTGGGCAATGTAATAAAAAATAAAAGTCATAATAAGGACAAAAAGTAAACACCAGAGATAGAAAAAACATTCCAATAAATATAAAGAATGCCTTTGATAGCCGGGTGTGGTGTTGCATGCTTGTAATCCCAGCATTTAGGAGACTGAGACATATGGTTCACAGTTCTTGTACAGGCTCTGCTACTTCATAATGAGACCCTCTGCAACTCATAGAGATACTGTTTCAAAATAAAGAATAAAAAAGGGTAGCTCAGAGGTAAACTGCCCCCTGGATTCCATCCTCATTATTAAAAAAAATGCTTTTGATGAACCTATTAATACACTCAACATACTAAACATGAGCATATAGCAATGAAATTTTCCAAAGGCAAAAAGAATTAAGAAAAAAAAATCCAAAACAGAATATCCAGGCACTGAGGGTCAAAAAGCTATAACATATGCTTTGGCAAGAAAAGAGCAAAAGATACACGAAAAAATGGAAAAAATAATGACTGAGATTTATCTTAAAATTAAGGTCACCTACCACACCATTTATCTAGAAAGTTTAGAAAAAATACCACGAAGGAAAATGATAAATGCCTTATCTCAACATATATAATGTCAAGGTATAGAAAATCAAATTTTATAAAAAATACAGAAAAAAAGGCCAGAGAAAAAAACATTTTACTAACCAAGAAAAAAAAAATCTCTAACTTCTAAGAAGTCAAGACAACAAAAAGAGTAAAATAAAAATTTTAAAGTATTAATAAAAACCTACATTTCTGTATCTTACAAAATTATTAAAATGTGAATGAGAAATACAAAACTTTCTCAATCAAAAAGAAAATTTTTTTTTTCTCAGTAGGTCTGTGTAGAATTATTTTGTTATTATAAAGTACTCACATGGCTTATAAAGTGTGATATATTGTTATTTGAAAGTGAATTTGGATTAATTGTGAATATGTGGCAAAGTCTAGGGTAGCAAGTAAAAACTAAAAAAAAGTTATAATTAATACATCAAGAAGGAAAAATGTAATTATATAAAATGAGCAATTTTAAAAAGTAAAAACAGCAGCCGGGCGTGGTGGCGCATGCTTGTAATCCCCGCGCTTGGGAGGCGGAGACAGGAGGATCGCGTAGGTTCGAAGCCAGCCGCGCGCGCTGGCTTAGGAGACCCTGTTTCTAAATAAAAATATAAAAATAGGTCTGTGAGTGTAGCCCAGAGGTAGAAGGGCTTCCAGGAACCCCAGTACCACCAAAAAAAAAAAAAAAAAAAAAAAAAAAGTAAAAACAGTAACAAACATAGAAACAAAGAGTTTTGATATAAAACAGAAAACAACAACCAATATGCTAGTTATGAAAAAATAATTCCAATATATTAAAAATCACTTTGAATATCAATAATATAAGCATACAAATTAGAAGACAGGGATTTTTAGGATTGGACAAAAAGTAAGACCTAGCCACATGCTGTTTATAAAAACTCCCTTTCAGATAAAAATAAATGTAAATTAGAAGCAAATGGATAGAGAAAAATATACCATGCCAATAGTAATAAAATAGAACAAAAATTTTTATATGGTTTTCAAAGAGACCATACTTCAAACAAGAAAAATTAACAGAAAGAAAGGCATCACATAATGATCAAAATATCATTATTTCAAGAATACATAATAATTCTTAATACATATGTATATAACAATAAAGAACAAAACTGGATAAGGCAAATACTGGTAGAATGTTAACTAGAAATAGATTAATGCAAAATCATATTGGAAAGAAATTTAACAATAAGGCAACAATCAACTTAATTAAAAATGCAGAAAATACAGATGGTACACAAGACTATGCAGATGGCAAATAAGCACATGAATAGATGATCCATATCATCTATAATCGTAAACATGAAAACTAAAACAACTATGAGATACTCTTATCAGATGGTCAAAATCTGGAACATTGATAACATTAAATGATGATGAAGATGTGAAGAAACATTAAATTCATATTGCTAAAAGAAAGAAGCCAATAAGAAAAGTCTTCACATTGTGTTATTTCAACTGAATGACCTTCTGAAAAAGACAAAATTATAAAGATAGCAAAAAGATTGTTATCAAAAAGTTAGAATGGAGAGAATAATAAATAGGCAGAATACAGAGAAATTTTTCGTGTGTGTGGTACTGGGGTGGAACCCAGAGGCTTTCTACCTCCAGGCTATACTCCCAGACCTATTTTATACTTTATTTGGAAACAGGGTCTCACTAAGTTGCTGAGAGCCTCACTGAGTAGCTGAGGCTGGCTTCAAACCTGTGTGATCCTCCTGTCTCAGCCTCCCAAGCACAGGGATTACAAGTGTGCGCCACCACACCTGGCCTGAATACAGAGAATTTATATAAATATAAAATAAATATATTCTATAATACAGTTTAGTACATATAACTATACATTTGTCCAAACCCATAAAATGCATAACATCATAATAAATCCTAATGGAAACTATAGATTTAAATAATTATAGTATTTTCATGCAGTATTAAAAATATTAAAAAAAACCTCACTGTACAAATTTGGAGGGGTATATTGGTAATGGAGAAGCTATACATATGTGGGGGAAAAGATATATACAAAAATAATATTTTTGCTCTTGGTTTTACTGTAAACCTATTTTTTTCTAATAAAATATCTAAAGAAACAATGTACCAGTCATAAAAATAAAGACCAATAACTCTGATGGCATTTAAGTTAAGAAAGCCTTTTTATTATTTGAGAGAGGGAGGGAGGGAAGGAGAGAGAGGGGAGAGAGAGAGAGAGAGAGAGAGAGAGAGAGAGAGAGAGAGAGAGAGAGAGAGAGAGAACAAAGAAGGACCAGAAGCACTGGAGCCAGACTGGATTCCAATTCTACCTTTGCTATGTGAAATTGAGATTGGGCAAGCTGATGAGTTTGCCCTGCATTTTCCTTATATAAGAGTAAATAATAACAGTTAAACATTTTGTGACCGGTACGTCATTTAAAACAGGTAAAAACTTAGAACTGTATTTAACAGCTAGTATGTTCTAGTAAAAACATTATTTCTTTAGCAATAAAAGTCTCATCTGTGGGTTTTGTATTTATTTAAAGAAACAGTCATTTGACTATTATGGAAACACCAAAGTCAATATTTACTGAATTTTATGACTATTGTATAAAATAAATATTACCAAAAAAGGTTTCTCTCTCCCCTACACACACACACACACACACACACACACACACACACACACACACACACCAAATGTTCTGAATACTATGGCTCTGGTCAACCTCCTCAGACTCTCCAAAACTGGTCAATCCTACGCCCTTCTGCTGGTTTCATACACATATTCTGTTTTTTTTATCTACTGTTTCATCTATATAAAACTTTACTCACTTGGTTCTCTACCTATTTAATTAGGTCAATCTTGTTTCTCACTGTCTTTTTTTATCAAGTAATGTGTCCAATACAGAATATGTAGTATATACATATTTAGTAAATAAATGCATTATGATATGACATCACCAGTGAATAAATTCTTATGCTCTACTTTCTTATATTGTTAGGTATATATGTGTTTTATAACTGAATTCCATAAATTTTCAAATATGTTTTTCTTCAGCTATCTAATTTTATGGCCAATGGATGGATGGATATATTAATGAATATTTGTTATTTCACAATGAATGTTGCAATATTTTATTGGTGATTGGCTTAGCAAAATGTATCAATAGACTACAACTAAAAATCTACATTAGATTCACTCCAGAATGTATTGAAGTGTTGTATTTCACTGGAATATGTAATATTTTTCTGTTTAGCTATTAAGAGTCATTCAGGCAGATAAAAATAATTGCCATAGGACAACATGAGAAGTGGTGTCCTACCCCAATTATAAAATGTTTACATGAAAAGTGTGCTTTGTTAAGCAATCCTAAAATTCTTCTCAAAGGTCACATTATTATCACTTAGAGTGAAGTTATAAAACAGTTGTTCTGTTGTAAGCCTAGAGTCCCTTAGTTCTTTCTCTAGTACTGCAAAAATTAAATTTCAGATATTCTTTGTGTAATGAAATGACTGAAGAGTAAAAAAAAAAAATTCCAAATTGATGTAAAGCACATATTACTTATCAGTTTTGCTCTGTAGGTGTTCCCTCCCCTGATTCTCATAGAAGCTGTAAGTGCATTTAATCCTGTGAATCTTGCCTTTAAACAATATGGGTGAAAAAAGCATTATGCAACTTCAATTACTTGTAAATGTCTTTCTCTAAATGGAAACAATTTAATAAGGTAGCTAAATGCAGATAAGTAAGTTATGCATAATGAAATCTAATATTAAAATACCATACCAAAAGCAAGTAAATAAATAAAACAACAACTTTTAAATTAAAGATTCTAATAAAAATAAAACTACTAATCCATCAGTCCCATTTGCTGCTTGTTTATTATGTTTTAGAATGAGCTTCATGTATTCTAAGTAAAAATCTATAGCAAGCAAGTATTTCAAGAAAAAAAATGATGTAAGAAATCAAAATCTTCAGAGTTTCAACATCAATTTAAGAAACCTACACACAGTGCATTTGCAGTTTAGTCAGCAATCTTGAATGTTCTTCAAGAGGCATTGACAGCAGGGCACTCAGTGGGGATTCATATCAAAGCTGGAAAATCATCCCAGCTCATCTCTTGGTGAGAGCTAGTAAAACAAATTCAAGAGTTTAAACCTTTAAACCTAGAATGAAAAACTTAGAAGACTATATTTTTAAATGATACATATGAATTGGAGATTTCTTGAACTACCTAAAATAATTTGAGGTCAGTGAATTTCCAGGGATTATTTTATACATCATATCTTTTAATAGAAAAAGAATTTCTACTTGTGAATGGCAGAAATGTGGGATGCTTGATTTTTATGTAGGTTACTTTTTATGTATGTAGCATTTATTTATTTTATTATATATTTTTATTAGTTACAATGTCAGGTTTTGATAAATACATTGCAGAATGACCAAATCAAGCTAATTAACATATATATCAGTGCACATCTTAATTTTTATGACTAGAACATTTAAAATCTACTTTATCAGCAAATGTCAAGCAAACAGCATAATAATGATAATCATCATGCTACAAAATATTTTTTTTAGCATCTTTCACACACTTAAACCCTGGTGACCATGCTATTTTCTACATCAATTAACATATTATTTTTTAATTTAACATACAAGTAAGATCATTTTGTATTGGTCTACCTGTATTGGGCTTATGTTCCCTTAGCATAATGTCCTCCAGGTTCATCTACATTGTCAAAAGTTGCAGGATATTTTCATCTTGAAGGCTAAATATTATCCCATTGTTTAAATATACTACATTTATGTATCTGTTAACCCACTGATAGACACTTATGTTGATTCCATTCTTTGGCTGCTATTTTTATAAGTAATACTTCAAAGAGGGTGGACTATTTTTGAAAATATTAATTTTATTATATATTATTATATTATATATACATAAATAAAATTACCATATTATATAAAAGTCTACTATTTTTTTAGAAAATCTGTATTGTTTTCCACCCGTTATAATTAGCACATTGAATTTTTCTCAAAGCTGCAAGTATTAAATGATGTAACCCAGGTGACACCAATGGGAGATGTCAAGGAGCCTTATGAATGAGGCTTTATGGAAATGTCTTAGTTTATGGGGCAAACCCTCAAAGGGGATTGTGGGATACTGGTCCATCATTTTTCTCTTTGCTTCCTGGCTGAAGTGAGTAGTTTGCTTCAACATACACTCTTGCCATTATGTGTTGATTTGCCAGAAGCTCAAGGCAATGTACCACTCAGCTATGGTTTGGAAAGTGCTAAGCAATGGGCAAAAAGAAACCTTTTCTCAGTCACTTCAATTATTTCACCAAAATGAGGAAAAGCTAACACATCTACCAATATTGTACAAGGGTTAACATTTCTACACATCCTCAGCAATGTTTGTTATCTTGTCATTTTGATAAATTTCATTTTAACAAGTTTGAGGTTATGGTTTACTGTGATTTTAATTTTCCTGATGATTAGTCATGTTGAACATTTTTTATATAACTGTTTTAGCCATTTTTAATCAGGCTTTTTGTTATCTTTCTGTTGAGTTGTTTGAGTTATTTGAATATTTTTAGTAACACCTTGTGACAGGAGAATTTCAGGTTTGTGACCAGCTGCAGCTACTTAGTGAGGCCCCTCCACAACTCAGTGAGTCTCTGTTTCAAAATTCAAAATAAAAAAATAGAGCTGGGAGTATAGCTAAGAGGTAGAATTCCCATGGTTTCAAACCCCACACTGAAAACAAACAAACTAAAAAACTTTCTTCTTCTTAGAAGTAAATTTGACCTCTTTTTATATTTTATTTGTTTTTAATAGTACATTGTAGTACTTGAAAAGCTTTCTTTTTATGTTCTATCTAAGCATGTTTACAATTTTGAGTTGTATCTTTTTATTATATTACTTTTAAAACTTGACATATGGATTTTCAATTTTTATTTAAGATGTTTGTATGTTATAACAATATTCTTTCACTTAGGAATATACTTTGCTGCTAAAAGTTATGTCTATACTCATAAAATGTTTTTATTAAATATATTTGATTTTAATAATTTATTATAAATTATAATAAACAAGTATAGTTGCCTAAATTTTTTTATTGTTTGTAGAATAATAAAAATTATCAAATGATAAATTAGCTATTAGATATATTAACAAAATAATATTTGGCCTTAATTAATCTTATTTATTCTGCTACCCTGGCAATTAAATTATTAAAATGTTTATTTTTTTTCTTTAACACTTATAATATAGGGGAATATTTATCAGACCTTTAGTTTGGAAATTTATTGACACTATTCACCCCGACCTCTGCTTTTCTTAAATTCTAAATAATATTGACACAATAATGAAAATCAGTAAGAAATTATTTGATATTCTAGTTTTGGGTTCTCATTTAATGACAAGCAACATTGGGCAGTAGATGAGAAACAAAGAATACAGATAGTCATCAGATTTAACACTAATATATTTTGGTCTTTGGTAATCTTATGTAATTTCTCTGTGCCATCATTTTTTTATGTTACACCAAAAAGACAAAAACCAAAATCTTTCTGAGAGTAACCTCAAAATATGCTGTTTAAATCACCCTATACAAGACACATACATTTGAGAATAGTACCACCACAGAGTGGGTGTATTTGTATACTATAAGTGTTCAAGTTATTTTGAGCTTTAGTAATGTTTATTGTATTTAGGAAAACTATTTTATGAATAAACTAGATATAATAAACTAAATATTATTGTCATATTTATTTGTATTAGTATTTCTATTATTTTTTCCATTTAAAATATTGTATTTCACTGCTCCACTATTGCCATCAATATCAATACTATCATAGAGTAAAAATTAGAATTCAAATGAAGAAGTTAAAATATAGATAAAATCAATTAAACCACACTCTAGCACTCTGTCTTTTATATGATTTGTAAATGATAGCATATTGTTTTTATAGTATAAAAAAGTAGCCAACCCAAAGCATTTCTAAAAAAAATTATATAAAACACATGATTTTGCCTATCATAATTTTACTTTCTAAAGAATAATGACTAGAATAAAATAAAATCAAGCAGCTTGCTTCACTGTGTATTTAAGAATATATATATCATTACACTGATAGAAGTTGAGGATGATTTGTGAAAGATGATCTCTCAGGTAATTTTAAAATAAAGGAGACTAGTGCTCTCAAACTGACATACTAAATATTTTTCTAAGGGACCTTTATTTTAGCTCAGGGACCTTTATTTTAGCTCAGCCTGAAACACTTTTTACTGCATATATGATAAGTCAAATTTAATATTACACTTCTGAGAAATGTAAAGAGTAAATTAAATAAAATATAGACGTTGTTTTAAAATTGTTATATCAGATCACAGTAAGACAATCCAAATGGTTTTCTGGGTCTTCTAAATTTGAATGCTTAACAGCATGGCTCAAAATATAAATAAGCATTTAAATCAAATCATTGATTATAAGAATTTTCTTAGTATATGTTTTACTCTCATAGCTATCTGTAAAGATCATATGGGAAGAACAGTATTCTCTGCAATAAAATGCTATAATTCATTCTCATAAAGACATATGCCATTCTAACTCTGTACTAATATTTCTTCAGAATGTTTATGCTGGAAAACATTTTAGCTTAAAATTTAATTCCTTTTCACCAAGAATTATCATTGTTTTGCCAGTTGGTTTTACAGTGTCTCTCAGTAGAGTTACATTGACCATATAACTAGCTTGCACAAGAAGATGTTAATAGATGCAGTATAAACAAGGTTATTTATTTATTTATTTATTTATTTATTTATTTGGCGGTACTGGAGATGGAACACTTTTACCTCTGGGCTATACTTTCAGACCTATTTTATATTTTTATTTGTAAACAGGATCTCTTAAGCCAGTGAGGCTGGCTTCAAAGCTGTGCAATCCTCCTGTATCCATCTCTCAAGCATGGGGATTACAAGAGTGTGCCACCATGCCAGGCTAAACAAAGTTTTAAAATGGGCTTAAGTTATTTGCCCTAGCTATTATGTCTTCTACTATACCTCAAAAAAATAACATTTTCTATAGATAACTTATTCCTCAGAATGAAGAAGATTGAGAGAGAAAATTACCTTCCCTGAAGCTTTGAGCATAGCTAGGGACAGCAGAAATCAGCCATACTGCCGTCTATCTATAGGTCTATAAACAATAATAGTAAATATTTGTTGTCCTAAACTATTGAGACTAGGGGGTTATTTCATGACATTATAATAAAAAATTTGATAATAATCTCGTAAGTTTTGAGGAATCAGTCAGGTTCTGGAGTAATCTAACTGTTTTAATTTCAACAATACACTATTAAAAATAAAATGGCATTGGTTAAGTTCCTGACATTGTACTGCAGATTCATCTTTTAAGGGAGAGAAGTGTGAATAAAGTTGAAACACTCTGAGAATTATATAAGTTAGATGCATAATGTATTTCTAACAACACCTGAAACACGAGTATGTATTAAAATTAAATAAGTTTCAATTATTAATAAAGTATAAGCTTCATATAACTTTACCTAGAATGATGATATTTATGTAAAGTGGAATTATTATCCCTCAGTGTCTAAAACATAAAACTGATAAGTAAAAATGTGTGTATGCATGTAAATTGTAGATGTAGTTGATTAAGTAATTAAATCACTTGCAGTGCCTCAATAAAGGTTGATACATTTTAGATTGTCAACATGACTCATTTATAAAACAGCTAAGATTATGTGACTTTAGACTCCTTGATGAGATGACTGGCTTAGGTGAGGCCAAACTGAATGAGAACTCTGGTCCTGAATGTAAGCAGCACTGTTCTGATAGGTATAGGACCTGGGGGGGGTGGGGAATATAACATTGTCTGAATGCATATGATGAAATCTCACCTGCAATATTGGCCTGCAACTCTTTGAGCTGACTTTCACCGTGTGTGTGTGTGTGTGTGTGTGTGTGTGTGTGTGTGTGTGTGTGTGTGTTACTGGGGAGGGAACCCCGGGGCATTCTACCTCGGAGAGTCACCCAGCCTATTTTTTTTATTCTTCATTTTTTTGAAACAGGGTCTCACTGAGTTGCAAAGGGCCTCACTAAGTAGCTGAGACTGGCTTCAAATCTACATGATCCTCCTGTCTCAGCCTCCAAATTCTGGAATTACAAGCGTGTGCCACCACACCTGGCCATACTTTCAACATCTATTTTTGGGAGAATTTTCTGGCCTTTTCAACTTGCACTAAAACTGTATTATCAGTCACTCTGATCCTGAGACTCCAGCTCTTGAACTGTTTAACCAGCTGCTAGTTCCTCTGGCTCTCTGTATGGACCAGTCACTTAGGACCACATTGCTGTGAACTATAAGGTGATTTTACAAATACCCTTTTGTAATATATGCATCCTATATATGTATATCCTTATATATTTATATGTATATTCATATCCTGTATATATTTAGTTCTGTTACTCTAGAATCCTGACTAATACAGCCATAAACATTTAAGTGGGGTAGAATTTTAAAACTAATAGAGAGGTATCCAAGTCTGTACTAGTTTCTCTGCTATAGTAGGTTACCACAAGCTTAGTTCCTTAATGTAATTATCTAATAGTCTCTACATCAGAAATATAAAATGTATCTCTCTGGAATAAAATCATAGTTTATGTGAAATTAAGTACTTTTTGAAGTCTCTAGGAGAGAAACTGATTGTCTATTCCATCATTTAGAAGTACTTCATTTCTTGACTGTAAACTCATTCTTCCATCTTTAAAGGCAGCAATACTGCCTATTGTCTTGTTGCTTTTTTCTAGGTTCTTCTTTTACTTAAAGACTGTGATTCTACTGAGTATTTTTTGATATTCCAGAATAATCTATTTCAAGATTATATGATTAAATAAAGTTAATCATACACCTATAATCTTAGTCTTATGCAATCTAATATTAATCTTATATGACCTTTATCCTGTAGAAATCTAATAGTCATAGTACTTAGAGGTTAAATATATACATATGTGGGGGGTATTATTAAGCTTGCCACAAATATCCCATTTCTATGGATAAAATACTAACACTTAAAACTGCTTACTACAGTAAAAATTAATAATTTATTTTTTTATTTAATAATTTAAATTTAATTTTTAATTTAATAATTTATTGCCATAATTAAATATATCAACATAAAATATTTTTTGTTTTCTTATTTAAATCATCACTAAAGCCCAGCACAGTGGCACATAACTCTAACCCCAGGATTTGGGAGACTGAGTAATAAGATTACAGGTTTGAGGCCAGCATACAGTAACTTAGTGAAACCCTTATTCAAAATAAAAAAAAGGACTGGGGTTGTATCACAACAGTAAATTTTTCTGGGTTTAATATTCAGTATCACATATATACACAAGAAAAATTTTCAGTTATTTTGAGTATTTTTATTTGCATTATTTGTATTTATGTGCATATGTACTACTGTCTGAGACTATGTCACTGCAAATCTGATCATTTATTTTCATCAAGAAAGTGTATTATGTCACATTGTTTATATTAATGTGTGTATTTTTTATTTAGAAAACTTCAAACAAGAGTAGGTTTTTAAATTTGCTGAATTGAATAAAAATTAGTACAAATATATTCTTTATCATAGCTGTTCAATTATACAAGTTCTATTTTCTATCAACTATTTTTACCCTCAAACTAGCCATGATACAGTCCAATGATGAAATACTATTTTGAATAGAACAAAATTGCAAAGGGTAATGATGCAATATAATGGAATGAAAGTAGAAATCAAGAACAGGAAACTCAAAAGAAATTATGCAAATACATGGAGACTGAATGATACACTATTGAAAGATGAATGGGTAAGAGCAGAGATTAGGAAAGAAATAAAAAAATATGGAAATAAATGAAAACAGAGACACAATGTACCAGAATCTATGGGATACTATAAAGGCAGTATTAAGAAGAAAGTTGATAGCATTGAGTGCCCACATAAGAAGGACAGAGAATCACCAAATACAGATTCTATTGCCACAACTCAAGGACTTAGAAAGACAGCAACAGTCCAATACCAAATCCAGCCGAAGAGTAAAATATTAAAATTTGAGCAGAAATAAATGAAATAGAGAACAACAAAAAAAAACAATTCAAATAATCAACAATAAAAAAATTTTGTTCTTTGAAAAAAACAATAGAATTGATAAACCCCTGGCCAACCTAATCAAAAGAAAAAGAGAATCAACACAAATTATTAAAATCAGAAATGAAAAAGGAGATATCACCACAGATAATGGAGAAATTCAAAGAATTATCAGAGACTATTTAAAAAATTTATACTCCAATAGACAAGAAAACATGGAAGAAATTGATAGATTCCTAAGCACTGTTCACCTACCTAAACTGAACCAAGAGGACATAGCAAGCCTAAACCAACCCAAAGCAAACAAATAAATAAAAAATGGTGATAAAAATCCTTCCATCAAAAAAAAAAGGCCAGGCCAAGATGGGTTTCCAGCTGAATTCTACAAAACCTTCAGTGAACAACTAATACCAATACTTCATAACTTGTTCCAGGAAATTGAAAGAGATGTAACTCTCCCAAATTCCTTCTATGAGGCCAGTATCACATTAATCCCCAAACCAAATAAAGATACCTCAAGAAAGGAAAACTACAGATCAATATCCTTAATGAACATAGATGCAAAAATTCTAAACAAAATACTAGCCACACACATTCAAAACCATATCAAGAGAATAATGCACCACAAACAAGTTGGTTTAATCCCAGAAAAAAAAAAAAGGCTGGTTCAACATACGTGAATCAATACATGTCATTCACCACATAAATAAAATTAAGAACAAAGAACACATCATCATAGCAATACATGATGAAAAAGCATTCTACAAAATCCAACATCCATTTGTGTTAAAAAATAAATGCAGAAAATTGGAATAGAAGGAACATACCTCAACATCATTAAGGCAATATACAACAAACCCAAAGCCAACATTATATTGAATGGGGGAAAACTGCAATAACTTCTCCTAAAACCAGGAACAAGACAAAGATGCCCACTATCACCACTCCTTTTCAGTATAGTCCTTGAGACTCTTTCCACAGCAATAAGACAAAAGAAGTATATCAAATAATTCAAATAGGAAAAGAGGAATTCAAATTATTCTTATTTGCAGATAACATGATCTTTTATCTAGAAGACACTAAGATCTCAACCAAAAGACTTCTGGAGCTGATTAACAAATTCAGCAAAGATGCAGGATACAAAATCAACCTGAAGAAATCAGTGGCTTTTCTTTACACCAACAATGAATCCACAATGAAAGAAATAAAACAATCAATCCCATTCACTATAACCTCAAAACCAATAAAATACCTAGGAATAAATCTAACCAAAGATGAAAAAAACCTCTACAGCAAAAAATATAAAACATTAAAGAAAGAAATTGAAGAAGACCTTTGAAGATGGAAAGACCTCCCATGCTCATGGATAGACAGAATAAATATCATCAAAATGGCCATTCTGCCATAATTGATTTATAGAGTCAATGTAATTCCCATTAAAATACCAAGACATTCTTCACAGATGTAGAAAAATCAATTATGAACTTTATATGGAGAAAGAAAAGACCAAGAATAGCCAAAGCAATTCTCAGCAATAAGAATCATGCAGGAGGCATCACAATCCAAGACTTCAATTATACTATGAGCAATAGTAGTAAAAACAGCATGGTACTGGCACAATAACAGGTACACTGACCAGTGGAACAGAATAGAAGATACAGAAAAAAATCCACAAACCTTCAGTCAATTAATCTTTGACAAAGGGGCCAAACTGTGGGGAGCCATTAAGGCTTTCCCCTTTAAGAACACTTCTGACTGTCCTTTGCCCAGAGCCAATAAGGTTTGGGGTCATGGAAAGTTCAACGTCTGAGAGAAGCTCAGGTGGAATTGATTGCTTTGACCATTAAGCGCACAGGTGCTGACGGCACAGGTTTCATTGGTTTGGCACAGGCTTGATTGGTTTGACCGTTGCGTGGATAGGTGGTGACTTCACGAGGGTTGGTTGACCGGGAGCGGTATAAATAGGATGAGAGAGCGATAAAATCAGGATCGGTCAGTAGAGATATCGACCCGGGAGTGTACTGCCGATCCTTCCATGAGAGAATAAAGTATTCTATGAATAAAATTCATTGAATAAAATTCTTTTCATCCTCACTCCTCTCTTCAGAACCCGTACTTTTGCCGGCTGGCTCCAGCACCAAACTCATATGCTGGAGAAAAGACAGCCTCTTCAACAAATGGTGCTGGGAAAACTGGCTATCCATTTGTAGAAAGATGGAATTAAATCCTTACCTCTAAGCATGCACAGGAATCAACTTGAGATGGATTAAAGACTTAGAAATTAGACCAGAAACTGTGAAGTTATTAGAGGAGAGTATAACCTCAACACTAGAACATATAGGCACAGTCAGTAACTTTTTCAACAAAACCTCCAAAGCTCAAGAAATTAAAGCAAGAATTAACAAGTGGAATGGCATCAAACTAAAAAGTTTCTTCTCATCAAGGAAACCATCAGGAACCTAAAGAGGAAGCCTACAGAATGGGAGAAGATATTAACCAGTCACCACTCCAATAGGGGGCTAATATCCAGAATTTACAAAGATTTCAAAAGACTTTTCACTAGCAAAACAAACAACCCAATCAAGAAAGGGGCAATCAAATTGAATAGACACTTTAAAAAATAAGAGAAACAAATGGCCAATAGATTCATAAAAAGATGTTCTTCATCATTAGCCATCAAAGTAATGCAAATCAAAACCATGCTGAGATTCCATCTAACCCCAATTAGATTGGCAAACATAAAGAAATCAAATAACAACACATTCTGGCAAGGATGTGGAGAAAGAGGAACTCTTTTTATATTGTTGGTGGGAACTAGTGCAAACTAGTTCAGCCACTATGGAGATCTGTGTGGAGATTCCTTAGAAAACTGGGAATAGATCCAGCTTTACCACTCCTGGGTATTTTTCCAAAGGGGTTGAAATCACAGAACTACAGCAACATATGCATACCTATGTTCATAGCAGCACAATTTGTAATAGCCAAAATATGAAACCAACCTAGGTCCCCATCAACAGATGAATGGTTTGGAAAATTATGGGAAATATAAATGATGGAATTCTATTCATCTATAAAGAAGAACAAAATCATGTCATTTGTAAGAAGATGCAAAGTCCTGGAGAGCATTATGTTAAGTGAGATCAGCCAAACACAGAAAGAGAAGAGACATATATTTCCTCTAATATGCCCAAACTAGGGATCATTGGGAATACCAGAGGGACTTCAGATAATGGAAGGGAAATCTCAGCAAAGTTCAAATGTTAAGCTTGGAGAGGAAGAAGGCCAAACTTGATTAATGAGGGGCTACTTCCAAATATGTGTAAAAGTATGAATATAGATAGCATGGTTACCCTGGATATTCATTGTTGGGAGGGGGGAAGAGAAAATGGGGGGGCACCAAGTACAGTTTAAATGTATACCATTTACTTTCAATAAAAATAGGGGTAAAATGCTTTACAATTGTTTAGGATATAGATAAACCTGAAAGTATGACACAAGTATAATTATTCATATATCACTGATATTCCACCAATGTCAATAGAATCAGAAACAATGAAGCACATAAATTTTGTTACAATTTTTTTTATCTTTTTTTCAGAGTACTATGGGAATAAGTAGTTACTAATATTTAAAAGAATCCACTAGTATTAGAATAACTGTTAGATTGTTAAACTCTATTCATCATTTAACAGTGATTAAGATTGCACAGTCCAAAATTCTCCTTTCCCACAACTATTTAGGCAGTTTACTATATGATATGCTAGCATTAGATTTAACATGACCTTAATGGTGTCATTTAGTTCTTAACTGCTAAGATCACAGTTAACTAAAAATTGTTTATTACCATAAATAATTCCACAAAATATTGGGTATACTGAGCTTTTAAAAGCCTATAGGCCAGCAAATAGTAGAAATTGTATAATTTTTTTTTATTTTTTATTGAACATAAATTGTATACATTTAAACTATATTTGGTGCCCTCTCCCCCCCACCCCCGTTTTCCTTCCCCCCTCCCACCAATGGTTGTCCAGGTTAACCATGTCTTATTCATAATTTTACACATGTTTAGGTGTAGACCCTCATTAATGAAGATCGGCCTTTCTCCTCTCCTATCTTTCCATCCAAACTTAGTTAGTATTTCCCCTCTAATATCTGGAGTCCCACTGGTATCCTTAGTGTTTTCTAGATTGGGCATATTAGAGGAAACATATGTATCTTCTCCTTCTGTGCTTGACTGATCTCACTTAACATAATGTTCTCCAGGGCTTTCCATCTTCTTGCAAATGATATAATTTTGTTCTTCTTTATGGCCGAATAGAATTCCATTGTGTGTATTTCCCACAGTTTTGCTATCCATTCATCTGTTGATGGTGATCTGGGTTGGTTCCATATTTTGGCTATTACAAATTGTGCTGCTATGAACATAGGTGTGCATATGTTGCTGTATTTCTCTGAATTCAAACCATTTGGAAAAATACCCAGGAGTGGTAAAGCTGGATCATATGGTGGATCCACTCCCAGCTTACTAAGGAATCTCCACACAGATCTCCATAGTGACTGAACTAGTTTGCACTCCCACCAACAATGTAAAAGAGTTTCTCTTTCCCCACATCCTCGCCAGCATTTGTTGTTGTTTGATTTCTTTATGCTTGCCACTCTGACTGGGGTTAGATGGAATCTCAGTGTAGTTTTGATTTGCATCTCCCTGATGACCAGTGATGAAGAGCATCTTTTCATGTATCTATTGGCCCTTTGTATCTCTTCTTTTGTGAAGTGTCTATTTAGTTCATTTGCCTATTTCTTGATTGGGTTGTTTGTTTTGCTAGTGTAAAGTCTTTTGAGCTCTTTGTATACTCTGGATATTACCCCCCTATCAGAATGGCGGCCGGTAAAGATCCTTTCCCATTCTGTAGGCTTTCGCTTTAGGTTATTGATAGTTTCCTTTGATGAGAAGAAACTTTTTAGTTTGATGTTATCCCACTTGTTTATTCTTGCTTTAATTTCCTGAGCTTTGGAGGTTTTGTTGAGAAAGTTACTGCCTGTGCCAATATGTTGTAGCGTTGAACCTATGCTCTCCTCTACTAACTTCACAGTCTCAGGTCTAATTTCTAAGTCTTTGATCCATCTTGAGTTGATTCCTGTGTTTGGTAAGATATAGGGGTTTAGATTCATCTTTTTACAAATGGTTAGCCAGTTCTTCCAGCACCACTTGTTGAAAAGGCTGTCTTTTCTACAGCGTATGTGTTTGGCCCCTTTGTCAAAGATTAATTGACTAAAGATGTGTGGGTTTGTTTCTGTATCTTCCATTCTAATCCACTGGTCAGTATATCTGTTTTTGTGCCAGTACCATGCTGTTTTTACTATTATTGCTCTATAGTATAGTTTGAAGTCTGGGATTGTAATGCCTCCTGCATGTTTCTTATTATTGAGAATTGCTTTGGCTATTCTAGGTCTTTTCTTTCTCCATATGAAGTTCACAATTGATTATTCTAGGTCCCTGAAGAATGTCACTGGTATTTTAATGGGAATTGCATTGAAACTATAGATCAGTTTGGGCAGAATGGCCATTTTGATGATATTTATTCTGCCTATCCATGAGCATGGAAATCTTTCCATCTTCCAAGGTCTTCTTCAATTTCTTTCTTTAATGTTTTATAGTTTTTGTTGTAGAGGTCTTTTACATCTTGGGTTAGGTTTATACCTAGGTATTTTATTGGTTTTGAGGTTATAGTGAATGGAATTGTTTTCTTTGTTTCTTTCATTGTGAATTTGTTGTTGACATAAAGAAAAGCCACTGATTTCTTTAGGTTGATTTTTTAACCTGCGACTTTGCTGAATTTGTCAATCAGCTCCAGAAGTCTCTTGGTTGAGTTCTTTGGGCCTACCAGATAAAGGATCATGTCATCTGCGAATAAGGATAATTTTAATTCCTATCTTCCTATGTGAATTCCTTTGATTTCCTTCTCTTGTCTGATTGCTGCAGCAAGAGTCTCAAGGACTATATTGAAAAGGAGTGGTGATAGTGTGCAAGCTTGTCTTGTTCCTGACTGTAGCGGAAATTCTTCCAGTTTTTCCCCATTCAATATAATGTTGGCTTTGGGTTTGCAGTATATTGCCTTAATGATGTTGACGTACTTTCCTTCTATCCCAATTTTTTGCAGTGTTTTTAACATAAATGGGTGTTGGATTTTGTCAAATGCTTTTTCAGCATCTATTGCTATGATGATGTGGTTTTTGTTCTTGGTTCTATTTATGTGGTGAATAACATGTATTGATTTGCCTATGTTGAACCAGCCTTGTTTTTCTGGGATGAAACCGACTTGGTCATGATGTATTATTCTCTTGATATAGTTTTGAAAGCGTATAGCTAGTATTTTGTTTAGAATTTTTGCATCTATGTTCATTAAGAATATTGGTCTGTAGTTTTCCTTTCTTGAGGTGTCTTTATTTGGTTTGGAGGTTAATGTGATACTGTCCTCATAGAAGGAATTTGGGAGAGTTCCATCTCTTTCAATATCCTGGAACATGTTATGAAGTATTGGTATTAGTTGTTCACTGAAGGTTTTGTAGAATTCAGCTGGGAACCCATCTGGGCCTGGGCTTTTCTTTGGTGGAAGAAATTTTATTGATGTTTCTATTTCTTTGGTTGTTATTGGTTGGTTTAGGCTTGCTATGTACTCTTGGCTGAGTGTAGGAAGGTTAACTGTGCTTAGAAATCTAACAATTTCTTCCAGGTTTTCAAGTCTATTAGAGTATAAATTTTTAATGTAGTTTCTGATAATCTTTTGAATTTCTTCACTATCTGTGGTGATGTCTCCTTTTACATTTCTAATTTTGATAATTTGAGTTGATTCTCTTTTTCTTTAGGTTAGGTTGGCCAGGGGTTTATCAATTTTATTAATCTTTTCAAAGAACCAACTTTTTGTTTTATTGATTCTTTGAATTGTTTTTTTTTTTTTTTGTTCTCTATTTCATTTATTTCTGCTCTAATTTTGATGATTTCTTGCCTTCTGCTGGCTTTGGGAATACACTGTTGCAGAATTTCTAGATCCTTGAGTTGTGTCATTAGGTTCTTTACTTGGTGGTTCTCCGTCCTTTTTATGTGGGCACTTAATGCAATAAACTTTCCTCTTAGTACTGCCTTCATGGTGTCCCATAGATTTTGGTAGGTTGTGTCTCAGTTTTTGTTTTTTTCCATAAATTTCTTTATATCTTCCCTAATTTATGCTCTTACCCATTCATCATTCAATAGTGTATCATTCATTCTCCATGAATTTGAATACTTTCTTTCGAGTTTCCTGTTGTTGATTTCTACTTTTATTCCGTTGTGGTCTGAAAAGATGCAAGGAATTATATTACCTTTTTTGAATTTGCTGGTATTTTATCTGTGTCCCAGGATGTGATCTATTTTGGAGAAGGTTACATTGTCTTTGGATATACAATTTTTTTTTTATTTTTAGGGAGTTTGTATATTCTTCTGTTGCCTGTGCCATTGAAATCATATCCAAGAAATCACTGCCAATTTCAATGTTGTGAGGTTTTATGACCCAGATTTTCTTCTAAAAGTTTATAGTCTTAAGATTTATATTTAGGTCTTTTATCTATTTTGAGTTAATACTTGTATGTGGGATTAGGTAAGGGGCCAATTTTATTCTTTTCCATGTAATTGTTATTTTTCAACAATATTTAGTTAAAATATTATTATTTCCACCACCAAATGTTCGTGGAAACCTTGTCAAAAATAACTTGACAATATAGGGAAGAATTTAGCTCTAGGCTTGTATTTAACTCCAATGGTTTATATATCTGCCTTTAGAACATTACTACACTGTTTCAATTATTGTAGCTTTATATGGTTTGAAATCAGAAAATATATATCTGCTAGCTTTGTTCTTTTTCAAGATCGTTTTGGGTATCTAGAATTCATATTCCATATTAGGATAGATTTTTTTCTGAAAAATAAATATATGAATATATGATAGTTTCACCTAAAAAACAGAAAAAAACATGCTCTGGTAAGAAAGAAAGCAAAAAGAAATATTGAAATGTTATCTTAAAATCATCAAAAGCTTGGTATCAGACAAATGAAACTGTTATGTGAGATTATCATTTTTAATTTTGGATAAATTGCTATAATACTAGATGTCAACCACTAAGCCAAGCATGGGAAGGAGGGATGGGGAGAGAATGGGGTGGGGATTGGGTGGGGGCTGACTGGGCGATGTGTGCATATATGTCTACAAAAGTTTGTATCCCATTATGATGTATTAATACAGTGCACCAATAAAAAATAAAAATAAAAATAAAAAAATTTAAAAAAAAGAAGAAAGTGTATTTTGTAGTTCCTGGTTGAAATACTCTGAAAATGTCTATTAGGTCCATTTGGTTTATGGTTTCCTTTAGTTCTAAAGCATCTTTACTCATCTTTTCCCTTGAAGATCGAACCAGTGGTGTGAGAGGCATATTAAAATCCCCCAGAATTATTGTATTTGGGTCCACCTGGGATCTTACATCCAGAAGGGTTTGTTTTACAAATGTGGTTGTACCCACATTTGGGGCATAAATATTTATTATCATTATATCTTCTTGGTGTATTGTTCCTTTTAATAAAAGGAAGTGCCCTGATTTGTCTCTTTTGATGTGTTTTAGTTTAGAGTCTGTTTTGTTGGATATCAGGTTTGCTACCCCTGCTCTTTTTTGGTCATCATTGGCATGGTATATCTTTTTCCATCCTTTCACCTTCAGCCTGTGAATGTCTTTGGCTGTGAGGTGAGTTTCTTGCAGACAGCATATATTTGGATTATGTGTCCTAATCCTCATTGCCAGTCTATGTCTTTTGATTGGTGAGTTAAGTCCTTTGACATTAAGAGATATTATTGAAATATGCTTTTTGTTTTCTGCCATTTTGTGTTCTGTCTACTCTTGGGTGGTGTGATCTTTCTTCTTTACTTAAATGGCCCACTTATTAACTTCCTCTCTTCTCTGATTCTGAAGTCTGCTTCTTTTTTCTTTCTTATGTTTTATTTCTTTAAGAATTTTCTCTAGTGTTGGCTTTGAATTCATGAATTTTTTGAGATTCTGTTTATCCTGAAAGGCTTTGGTTGTACCATTGATCTTGAATAGTAGTTTTGCTCCATAAATGAGCTTTGGTTGGAAGTTATTTTCTTCCAGGGTCTGAATCACGTCGTACCAGTCTCTCCTAGCATTCCTGACCTGGGTTGTATAGTCTGGGGTGATTCTTATTGTTTTGCCTCTATATGTCACCCGTCCTTTTGTTCTCACTGCTTTTAAGATTCCTTCCTTGGCCTCTATGCTGGTCAATTTGGTTATTATGTGGCGTGGAGTGGTTTTTCTTTGGTCCTGTCTCAGTGGAGTTCTGTATGCCTCCTGTACTTGAAGATTCAAGTCTCTTTCCATATTTGGAAAATTCTCTGAGATTATTTCCTTGAAGATATTACATATGCCCTTGGTCTGTACCTCTATCCCTTCCTCAATGCCTATTATCCATAAATTAGGGCGCTTCATATTATCCCATAATTGCTGGATGTTTAGGTTTTGTTGCTGTAAAGATTTCTGTATATCGCTGACTGTGTTTTTGGTTTGGGATGTACTGTCTTCTAATATTGATATTCTGTTTTCCATTTCATCTAATCTTCCAGAGTTTCTTTCTATTGCTGTCTTCATTTCACTATTGCCTCTTTCATTTCATTCCAGACCTCTTTCTGATTCTTTTTTAGTGTTTCTATTTCACCTTTAACCTCCTCTAGACTTTTTTTAAATCCTTTCATCATATTGAACATCAAGATTCTGAACTCCCCTTCTTGCATTTCTAGTAGGTCAGTATTCATGATATCTGCTGTCTCTTCATAATTCCTGGTTCTCATATTTATAGTGTTCTCTGTCCTGTTTTTCTGATTTCTACCCATCATTTGTGAGTATTATGCTTAGTCCAATCTTAATATTAGGAGTTTAGGGGTATCGGCAATCAGCAGAGCCTTTCCAGTGTTGAGGGTGGGTGATGTGGGAGGAGCTGGGGTGATTGGTAAAGGAGTCAGATTAGGTAGAGGATATGTTTAGGTTGAGAAAGACTTTAAGTATGATAAGGTAATATCTTGCTAGGAATGAGAGAGAGTTAACTAGTAGGACTCTTGTCATTAGTAATTATGGATATAAGAAATACTTTGAGTATTAAACCAGGAGGTATATTATGGGGAAAAGTTTTGGTGAAGAAAAGTATGTAGGTTAGTGTGGGGAGGTTTGTAAATAGGGGTGATGGAAGGAGCAGAGAAACATAAAAAAAAATCCATACAAGATACCAAGACTATTGTGAAATCCAAGAAAAAGAAAGGAAAACCAATCAAAGGAGGAGAATGAAAAAAAAGGAAGGAAAGAGGAAGAAAGAGGAAAAAAGAACAAGAATAAAATAAAAGGAACTAGCAGCTGTGTGAAATCAGAAAATAAGGCAAACTATCATATATATATATATATATATATATATATATATATATATATATATATATGTAAAAGAATATACATATATATTAATGTAAAAGAAGTGTGGGTTAAGAAAAATAAATAAAACATCAATAACCACACCAAAACAATAGCACTGTAAAAGCAAAATAAAACAAAACATCCACATTAAAAGTAAAACAAACAGTCCTACTTATTTACGCATATGGGGTCAGGTCCATTTAATATGTGCATATCTGATTGCTTTGGTAGCTTTCAGAATATAATCCAATGTCTCTTAGTTTTCTTTGTACTCTATTTTTATCTTCTTAGGTCAGTCTGGTTGTTTGGACACCTTTTTCTCCTTTAACTGCTTTAGGTTTATGTGTCTGGATGTCTGGTTTCACTGTTATTTGATTCTGTACAATTCACAGGTTCTGCGAAATTCCAACCTGTAGTCAGCACCTCTGCACTCACCACCCTCGACTCCTGCCTGTGCTTCCCTACAGCAGGGGTGGAGGAAGACCAAAGTATTATTGGAACCTCCCCCTGAGGTCCTGTGGCCCAATGGATTTTCCTGTGTCTCTGGAAATTCCAGCTGGGCTAGCCGGTGTCGTCCCAAGATGTACCCTGGGAAAATGGATGCCGGTTCCTGGATGCCCCTACTTACTGCCAGAGCTCTGCCTATTCCGAGAGTGCAGGCTGGGTGCGCTGCTATTACTGGGCCTGGGTGTGAGTGGATGCAGCTGCTTATTGCTGCTGGTATGCTCTTCCAAAGTGTATTGAGTTGTGTTCTCGCTTAGAACTAAGCATCTGGCTACCGGGCAGGTGGGAACACCCAGTGGTGGGCCAGGGGTGCAGAATAGGTGCTCTAGATTCCAGGTGCACAGGCAGTGCGTGGTGTCCAGCAATGGTCTCTGCCTCCCGTGGGATGTAGAAGCTGGGGGTGCCCCAAGGAGATTTCCGGGGCACACAGGGCTTTTGCAGCCTAGAAGGCAGGCACTGGCAAGGTGGCGGGGGCTAGACACACAGGCAGGCTCCGATTTAGGGGTGGCAGTGGCGCAGGCACTGACTACTAGCAGGGGACTGGGATGCAGACAAGGTGTGCTAGGAGAGTGCTGTGTTCTGAGGCTTGGGCCAGTGCTGGGGCTGGGGCGGGGGAGCACGCTAGGACCCGCACTTTCCCTAGACGCACTCAGGTACCTGGCTTCCTTGGTTCAGTCTTCTGTGGGAGTCTCTGTGCTGTTGTGATCCAGTCGCTAGTAAGCACACAAAATTCTGACGTGGGTGCTGTTCGCTGCTTAAGATGAGGTCCTAGGTGCGTTTTCAGTCCCGAATTATCTTCCTGCGGTAAGATCAGGCAGGCAGCTGTGCAGGCAGCTGTGCAGGCAGCCGCGCAAGCAGCCTGCCGCCGGGCGTTCTGATTGGATCTTCAGCAGGTCCGGTGTCCGATCTTTGTTCTTCTTCTTCTTCAAGTTCAGGGTTCTGCTGAGGTACCTGGATCTGTTTTGGTTCCTGGTATGTATTTATTTTGTTGATTAAGACACTGCTTTCTAAGTATTTGAACTTTATTTGCTTCAGCTACTGAGAAGTGCTGTGTCCCTCAGTTGCCATTTTGAAAAAAAAAATGAAATTGTATAATTTCTACATAAAATTTGTATAAATTCTACATAAAAATGTAAAATTACTTTGGTGCTTGTGAGGTCAATAGAATCTTAATTCCTGGCCCAGCAAAACTGGTAACATTATTACTGATTTCTAAGCTTTAGATTTTTTCAAAAACAAAAATACTTTTTTTAGCAAGATGGCTACCAGAAAAAATTTAACTTTAAATGTGTCTGCAGTTTGCAAAATGACATATCATTTTTAAAAAATCATACTTCCTCAAATTTTTTCTAAAATAATAAAACATTACAATCTCTTAGGTGACCTAAAACACATAATCTTTATTTTGTTTACTCATTTGGATTCTTTCAATTTTAAGATCCTCTAAGGAATAATTTTTTCTTTGTTCTCAGATAGTTCTGATCTATCATGTTGCTTTCAAGTGTACAGGGCTTACATTTATGACTTTAATTCTTAGTGTCATGTTCATTCTAAAAGCCAATAAAAACTAATTTTATTTTTTATTTTTTATGATATTGGAGATTGAACCCAGGGGCATTCTATCTAGAAGCTATACCCTCAAATCTATTTTTATTTTTATTTTGAAACAGAATCTTATGAGGTTGGTGAGAGTCTCACTACTTGATGATGTTGACCTTAAGCCTCCCAAGTAACATTTGCTACCACAACAGGCTATAATCTAACTTTAAAAACACAAACTCAAGAAAGAATTGATTCTGTAACTTTAATTTCTTATCTAAAATTACAAATAATTTATCAATAATCGTTCATTTTACCAGGCATGGTGGCACACGCTTGTAATCCCCACACTTGGGAGGCAGAGACAGGAGGATTGTGCAGGTTCAAAGCCAGAGCACTGGCTTAAGAGACCCTGTTACCAAATAAAAAAAAAGAATAAAAATAGGTCTGGGAGTGTAGCCCTGAAGTAGAAGGGTTTCCAGGAACCCCAGTACCACCAAAAAAAAAAATTGTTCATATTTTTACAATAATAAAAAAGTGTATAATGTTAAGGTGTTTTGGTATTCCTAAGTAAATTCAAAACATACTTTAATTTTAAATACATCTAGCCAAGTGTGGTAGCACACACTTGTTAATCTCCAAGCTTGGGAGGTGGAGACAGGAGGATCATGGAGGTTTGAAGCCAGACTCATTGGCTTAGAAGACCCTGTTTCAAAAAAAAAAAAAAAGTATATATATATACATATATATATATATATATATATATATATATATATATATATATATATAATTAGGTCTGAGACTGTAGCCCAGAGGTATAAGTGTTTCCAGGAACCCCAGTACCTCCAAAAAATAAAATAAAATAAAATATAATAAAATAAAATTAAATAAAATACATCTAAAGGAAATATAAACTTATAGAACAATGATTGAATGCTAAAAATATTTATTATAATATGAAGTACCTATTGAAAGGACAAAGTTTGACCACACCAGAGACTACCTTGTAGCCAAGAGATTTATTGGAGGTGTCAAAATGAAAGTAAGAAACAAAGAAAGTGAGAAAGAAAGAGAGGGGGAGGAGAGAGAGAAAGAAGAATAAAGGAAGAGAGGGAGTATGTGCTGGGATCAGTGTTATATAGGAGACTGGATTTATGGACTGGGGGCTAATAGGCTAGGAGAAATGCCCTTTGAACTAATTGGCTAGAGTCCCATGGGAGGATGTCGTGCAGCCAGGTAATTGGCTTGGGGTCAGCGAGGAATATCCCTTTTACTGATTGGCCAAGCAGCACCAGGAGGTAGCAGGTCTCCCATGTAAGTGACCAGGTGGGATCAGGGGGGATGGTAGCTTAAACTGTCAGACCAGGGCCTTTCAGGAAACTTAGCTCTTGGTGGGGGTAGTTCTGAAGTAAGAACCTAATTCATCTAACATTTCTCCCTTTTTGCTTTGGTTGTGAAATGGGGCATAGTTAATGGGTCTGGGAGAAGTTAACGGGAAGAAAGTCCAGTCTCAAAGTGACTAGGCATCCAGCTAGGAGTCCAAGGACCCAGATGCCAAAGGCAAAAAATTTTACAAGTGGTAAATGCAGAAAAGGTTCCTTGTAGCCACATATATTCAGAAACAGTGGACCAACTGGTGACAGAATTAATAGGAGGAATCATCTAGCTGCCTTGCCTGAAACTGTATAGGAATAGTATGCCTTGGCATGTCAGAGGTAGCATCTGTCCGCACCTATCAGGGAGGTAAAAGGAAGATGATTATCACATCCAACAGAAATACCAAGGAAAGGGAAACAAATGAGGATGTAACAGACAGTAGGAGGCACTCTGTTCTCGTTAGTCCTGTGGACTAGCAGAACTCAATCCAACAGAAAGGACAAGGATTAGAAGGATGTAAAGCCTCAAAATCCAGGAGTTAGGGCACCAATCAAAAGAGGTTGATACAGGTCCCATGACTGCTGTACATCACACAAGTGAAGAGGTGAACATGTGCATGGCCAGCAGTGGGCAGATTGAGGAGGTAGCGAGTTGGTGTCTGCTCAAAGATCTCAAGACTTTATACTGGGGTGATCTCTTCTCCCCATGGGCAGTCTTCTGGTATTGCTGGCAGAAGCAGCTGATAATCCCTGAGAATAAGATTTCCAACTTGAGCATCCCTCCCATCCTCCAGGGTCTCTGCAAGTGTTATCTGCTTGCTCCTCCTGGGGGCAGAGTTATTTGTGTGTGTGTGTGTGTGTGTGTGTGTGTGTGTGTGTGTGTGTGTGTGTGTGGTACTGGGGTTCCTGGAAACCCTTATACCTCCAGGCTACACTCCCAGACCCATTTGTAAACATTTTTATTTGGAAACAGGGTCTCTTAAGCCAGTGTGGCTGGCTTCAAACCTGCACAATCCTCCTGTCTCTGCCTCCCAAGCACGGGATTACAAGTGTGTGCCACCAAGCCCAGCAAGGAAGAAGTATTGAATCCCACTTGTTCTCTTAGACTGTGGCAGGCACTGATGAGCACGTGTGGAGACTGCATAAAACGTGAGGAGAATATGTAGGCAATTATCAAATGGGCACAATTTATGATAAAGAAGATGGATTTGTCTTCCCTGGTTATCTAATTTCCAGACTTCACAAACATACTGGCAAGGAGGTACAGTACAATTAGGCACTGAGCTGCATAGTTGATGTAGGAAGGGCAGGAACTAGAGGCCAAAAAAGGTAGAACCATACTATTTCTGGGATGGGAGAAGAGACAGGAGCACAGGAGAAGTGGATTTTAAGGGGATTGTTGAGAGAGGGTGTACAAGTAAATTGAGAGGAGTAGGATGAGAGATATTTAGGAGGGTCTGTGTTGTGACTCTCGGCAGGCTTAAGTCTGGAGACGTGAATCCAGGACATTAGGGTTCCAGAGGGTTCACACAGCTTAGCAGCAGTGGAGGGTGCACAACACCACTTGGAGAGTGCCTGTCCACTTTGGAGCAAGAGAAACCTTTCTTAAGTCCTGGGGTGGGGGTAGACCCAAGATCCAGGTGTTAACAGAAACTGGGAAGCAAGCCTATTTAGGTCAGGCAGAAGTGTGTCCTGAGATTTCCAGGGTTAGTGCCTTATACAGGTAAGAATTGGGGAGATTAAATCCTCAGGCAAGGGCTCTTTAACTGGGGCAATTCCAGGTGGGAGGGCAGGACACCTGAACATGACCACAAAAGGGGACAGCAAAGAAGAATTTTTTGAAAGAATTTATAGTCAAAGCACAAGAGGGAGTAACTTCACCCAATCAAGGTGGAGTTCCAAAGAGAGCTTAGGGAGAACTTTTAGAGATTCAGTTGGTCCTTTCAACTTTACCTAAGGATTGAGGGTGACAGGAGGTGTGAAAGTGTAGCAGGATGTTCAGAGCAGAGGAGTGGCTTTGGGAGTGCGGATATGGGGATGGAGACAGAGAACTTGTCTTTCCCTGGGAAGTTTTGTGTTAAGGAGGACTTGACAGAGAAAGCAATACAGAACAGGGGTCAATAGTGGAGAAGAAAGAAAGCTTGAAAATTATCATCCATGGTCTTGACAGGGGCGCAGCAGGTAGATTTCTGGGCTGTGGGCAGGGAGTTGGCTAGGATCTCTTTCCTACCACTGCTGGAGTTTTTTTTATTCTCTACCTCCTCTGGCCAGGCCTCAGAGCCAGACCTCACAGTGCCCACATATTGAGCAGCTGGATATTCTCTCTGGCTACTTCTTGAATGACAATGGGGCAAAGGTAGACCCAGAAGTCGAAGCTATGTCATAGGCACTGTGAGGATCTTCAGAGGTCCTGTGCATCTCAGAGGAGGGTGTGTTGACCTCAACAGAGAAGTTAGTGAAGTTTTTTGTTTTGTTTTGTTTTGTTTTATATGCAACCTAAGCAGGTTGATTATGCATGGCCCAAAAAGTAGGATGAAGAGGAATAAGGAGTTAGAAAGAGCAAAAGCCATGCTATCCAGAAGGAACATACCCAAAGATTTTACTTGGTTGGCAAGTAATGATCAGTTGTTTTACACATCATATATTAAACTAGTTATGCCCTTGAATTATCAGTAATATTAAAACATCCCAAAGGATGGAGTAAGAGCAGGAGTAAAAGCAGGTTATTGTTGCCCTATTGTATCTATTAAATATGGGCAAGGGACAAAACATCAAGGTGAAAAGAACCAAATTTGGATGAAGGTATTGCAGGGAACAGGTGCAACAAGGTTGATCGTAACACCTCGAAGCTTTTGTGACACAAATCTTGAAAAAGATCCAGCATGTCTTGTAGGATTTTGAAAAGGACTCAAATCCTCTAGGAGTTTACACAAATAGAAATGTTCACTTTTGGTAGAAGTCTGATGGTTCTGGACCTGTAAACTTATAAATGGCTTTAATGCAGATCCTATTTTTCACCCTTGAAATAGCAGATTTGCCTCTGGTTACACTGTTTTTCTGGGAATTCAAGGCCAAGCTGATCAAACATATGTTTTTAAGAATTTTGCTGTTAAGGTCAGTGAAGGCTCCTCAGGGTTACTCTTAGGGACTTGGTGCAGCTTCACCTCTGCCAGTTGTGCCCTCTGTCAGGTCAGATCAAGTCATGGTACTGCTGACCATTTTGCTTTACTCAAAGCATAAGAGGATTTTTTCTCTGATTATCTTCCCTTTGCAGAGAATATGTTGGTGGCTCTATCTCTGGGGTCTCCACAATCTCCCTTCTTGGTGTATTGGGTGTCTTTCCATAATTTACAAAACCTTTAAAAGTCCCATCACTTATTCCTTGAGTTGAGTTTGACCTTAGAGCACAAGGGCCAAAATATTGGTGGTTTTACCTTAGTCCTTTATTTCCAGATTGTTTTATAAGTCTCAGCTTGAAGACCCAGAAAGTCAGTTCCACCAGGACTTTTAAGCTGCCTTGCAGATGACAGAACAGTTACATAGCTCTTTTGGGAAAAACAAAGCAGAATTAAGACTGTACATATCCAGAACATAAATATCTAAAATGTTATAATCTATAGGTATACACAGGTTTTATAAAACTTTACCCAAGGCATATCGGTGTAGTAGGAAGAATCATCACAGCAATATATATTTTCAGTGCCAAAGGAAAACATTTAAAAGCAATAAACATTGTATTCAGAAACATCCATGTGCTCTAAAAGCGCAAAAAAATGGCCATAATAAACTTGTATAAAGGTGTGCATCAGAAAACTAGGTCTGCAATTTACCCTTTTGGGTATGTTGAGTTCCTAACTGGGGACAGAACCCAGGATAACAGGGCATTTTAAAACTTCTTTAACTTTAAAGGTGGTGTGAAGGGAAACAGGTGGGCTTGGAGCCTGGAACAGGAGGATGGGAGCACTGAGGAGGAGGGACATGATGGGGGAGCAAGTTTTACAAAGAGATGGTGGGAAGAGAGTAGGAAAAACTCATGGAGGTAGAAAGACTCCTACCTTTTGCTGGTTTGGGTTGCAGGAGAGTGTTTTTACAGCTAGATTTACAGACAGATACTTATCTTGAATATTATCTGGACCATCATCTGAAGCTTGATGGGTTCAACTCTGTTGACAATAAACTTAACCACTTAAGTTTATGAGCCAAATATAAGTATGAATAAAATGGCCTCCAGAGGTCTAAAAAGGTAGGCTGAATAGAAACCTACTACAGGTTTTTAACTAAATTTTATATAAAACCATCTTTACACATATACAAACAAACATCCCACAAACACTTTGTGATTTGCCTCAAACCTTTGATTTTTATCCTAGTCCCTCTTTTTTTTTTTTTTTCATTTGGGACAATCAGGATAAACATTACTCTATACCAAATGCTATCTTATTCTACAGACTTTCTGTTCTTTATATTCTACATACAAGCTGACCCAAAAGCAATGTCATTTTATAATGTTATTTTTACATCAACAATCTAGAAACCCATTTAAAAGACTTAAATGTTACTTTAAACATTATGAAGTTAAGAGAATTTTAAAGCATTACTCACACTTTAGATTTATTTAACTTAGTAACTGAATTACAGATTACCATAGAGAATTAAGACATCAGATTTACATACTAAGAAATCTTGAGAAACTGATAAGAGGGAGAAGGTTTCTTTGTAATCAGCTTGATGGTCCAGGCAGTTAATTTTAGCTTTCCAGCCCCTGGCCCATATTTGGCCACGGCTGTGTAAATTAAGTTGTCCTGTCCCTTCTTATCAGGCTGATCCTCTCTCTACCCTAGGCTCCCACCTCCTGGTTGCCTAGAGGGAGGGGCAAACCCATTGACTTAGAAGGTATTTCCCCACTAGACTGAAGGGAGCAGGCAGATGCAAGTGCTAGGGTTATGAGTGCTGGGTGCTCAGGGCTGTGTATTAGGGTTTAGAGAAGGAGTGAAGGAAAACACTGGAGAGCTTCCAACTGTGGCCAATGCTACTGAAGTGAGGAAAGAAGTTGTTTCAGCCTGATTAGCCAGCACCATAGGGGCCAGAATCTGTATAGATGAGGTGGAAAGGGGAGAGTGGGAAAAGTGGGCAGCCAGTGAAGAAGAGCAAGTAAAGAATGTGGGGAGGACACAGAGGACTGGAGGGAGGAGGGAGAAGAAATGGCCAGTGCACCTGGAGCTGTGGCTGCTGTAGCAGGGAGAACCTGGGCTGGGAGGCATTCCCTGAGGGTGGGGTTGGAGGAGACTAGAAGATGGGGGAGGTGTCACAGTTGCAGCAGAAGAGTAGGAAGGGTGATGGGCTGGGCTGGTGAAGAGGGCTCCAGAAGCAGTTATATGCTAAGGTTGAAAGGGAGAGGGAGGGAAGAGCCACAGCTGATTGCAGTGTAGCTGTGGCAGGAGAAGAGAAAAGAAAATCTGTCCATAGTTTTGATCACTCACAGAAGTTGAAAAGATTCCACAGCACGGAAAAATCCAGGGACCCCTCAGCGGGGTTTTTATTCTTTAAAAGGATATGTAGGAGAATCCAGAGTACCAATTTTTATACATCATGCGGTTATAAGTCGGGGTCCCTCCCCATTTTCCCATGTGATCTCATGGCGAAGGCAGTGGGCAGATCCCTGGAGACAGAGAGAGTCTGCCTCGCAAGCAGTACCTCAGGAGAGTAGAGTGTTCCCACAAGTAAATCCCACCCCCAAGATGCATAACTTAAAAAGGTAGGCCTTCCCTTTCTAGCCTTGGATGGGCTTGTGTGTCTCCAGGACTGCCCAGCCCCATTCCCAGGAGAACTGTATCATTAAAAGCTGATACCACGTGTACTGGACTTCTCTTTTAATTTACATTGCACCCCGGACTCACACTTTTTCTTTTCATCTGCTGCCGAACCCTTTTCAGACTCTTATCCTTTGATCTGTGCAGCTAAATTTGTCACTGTATCTGCAACCTGTGGACAGTGGGGCCCCAGAGTAACCACCCACTGCCAGCCACCACGGCCAGCGGCCAGAAGGGAACACCACCACCTGGCCCAGAAAAAAGCTGTGCCCTGCCCTGAAAGAACCTCCTGCTGCGGCCTGGCCACAGAGGAACCCTTTCTGGCTGCTCCTCCTAGGCACGGCATTCAGTGGACCCGGGCAGGCACCTGGGATCCTTCCTGGCTCCCTCCACCTCAGCTCCCCGCAGGCTATGTGCGCCCATATCGGACTTTGGGACTCTGGCCCAAACTCACAACCACCTGCCCAGCTTCAGCCGAACTGAGGACCTTCTCCAGCCTGTGCCTGGACTGAGGACCCTCTCCACACTTCAGATTCTTTCTGTCCAGACTGAGGACCCTCTCCCATGACTGCAGTTTCTTTTTGCTACTCCCACGTTCAGAATCCAAATCCTGCCATTTTATTGCTTTCAGCTGCTCCTTGCGCCTCAGCTCCCTGCACTGGCATCCCGCTCTTCTGGATGCCTGGACTCAGCACCTGAGCCACCCAAGAAAATACCTCCATTTTCCTGCTGCCATTCTCTCGCTCAGGTATCCTGCACTTCCCGGCTCCGCCCTCCTCCACTTTAGCTGGGTATGGACTCTGGCCTTCCCAGACTGCGAGTCAGACCTGTGGAGGCACAAGCCACGTGGCCTGGCCTCAGTCTGCCAGGTGTCTGGTGCACAGTCCGGGTAACCATGCCATTCAACTGGCGGCCATTTTACCCAGACACATGCTGGTCCTGGGAGTTGTCAGCCATCTTGGAGGCGGCAGCCACCTTGAAATTCTACTTCTAGACTCCCAGCCAATCCTGGGAGCTGGCAGCCATCATGAAATTCTGCTTCTAGACTCCTTGTCAATCCTGGAAGCCAGCAGCCATCTTGAAATCTCATCCAGTCCTGATTTCACCGGACACCTCCATAGCATGCTCCTGGCTCAGCAGCCTCTCAGCGCTTAGAAAAAAAAAAAAAAAAAAAATCTAACACCTATATATAAGAAAATTTAAATTATCGCATATATAAAAATATTTATAATATAAACTAATTTTCTCTCACTCCCTTGAACAACCTGAAGTTAATTAAGGCCCAAAGTACTCTCCTTTACAAAAATTATTGTGAAAACCAAAAATCAAAATCTCTTACCATTAATTTTTCTAATTTAAAAGGTTTTTAGATGATATGATTTGAAAAATTTTAGTAATAATAACTAAATATAAACTCCAAAATATTAAAATATTCTATAATTTTTCAATGTGTATAGTCATGACATTATCTAGATAAAAGAAGAAAATATTTTGAACAAAAGTGATTTCATTAAGTGCTTTGTCTGAAAAATATTCTTCAAATACAAATCTTTCTTATGCCATGTCACCTTTCATTTTGAAAAAAATCTATGTGAATAAATAAAGTTTTGCATGATTTATGTCCAAATATTATTAAATATTTGTCATTTTTATTTCAAATTAAGTCCATAACAACCCATTTAATACATACAATGTAATGGGGGTTCTACATAAAATCGAATTTTATTTATTCAAAATAATATTTTCCAGTACTAGGCTTGGTGGCACACTCTTGTAATTCCCGAGCTTGGGAGGCAGAGACAGGAGGATCGCATGGTTCGGAGCCAGCCTCCCTGGCTTAAGAGACCCTGTTTCCAAATAAAAATATAAAATAGGTCTGGGAGGATAGCCCAGAGGTAGAAGGGCTTCCAGGAACCCCAGTTCCACAAAAAATAAATAAATTAATAATAATAATAATAATAATAATAATAATAATAATAATGTTCTCCAGTTAATACTTGAAATTTTAAAAATATAGATTGATACACTTTCATGCAAAAATCACCTTAGAGAAATATTTTGATTCTCCTGATGTAAGGATGTAATTTAAGGTCTATGAAAATTTGCTTAAATATTGTTACCAGTTTTCTCCATAATGTGAAATTTTTGGAAAATGGCAGCAATTCTATCACATAAAAACATCTTTTCAAACTTTCAGGCTTCTAGACCCTGTAATCCAAAAAATATTGCCAAAAAATTATCTCTGAGAAGATAGAAACCATATTTTAAAATAAACTGCTGCAAAATTGCATGTTACTGTTTATTCTTCTCCCTGCATCCACATATAGATTACTTTGATGTTAAACAGGTTCATACACTGTAGTTGGCAATACTAGATCTGGAATTTTCCTGTATAATAAGTGAACTTCACTTATGTTTGAGTCTTTATACATTTATTTGTTATAGCAACAAACTTTACATAAGCTTATCCAAAATTTGGTAACTGAGATTGCTGCCTTTATAATAACATAACGGTTATGACATTGTTTAGGGATCAGATGATAGAAACTTAAGAAAATACACAATGTTAATTGCAAAGTTCAAGATGTATCTTCTATAATGGCAAAATATTTAGTAAGACCACTGAAATTTTTGAAAATAGGATATGTACCTACTAAACTTAACATTAGGAAATAGGAGATAAACCAATTATATTTTGTATTAGCTATCATTAGCAGGTTTTAGCAAGGTTTTAAAGGTTAGCTAAGAAAAAATTGGACATACAAGGAGACCTCCAAAGAAGGAGAAACCTTAGTGGAGTAAAGGAGGGGACCTAACTTAGGAAGAAGGGAGTGGGGAAGAAGACTTGAAGAGGGAAACACCTCAAAGGACATGATGTACATGCAAAATCTTATCAAAGTCAATCACAGTGCTAAGTGTGCCAGTATTGGGAAAGTACTTCAAAATGTATTTGAAAATAGCTTTGGTATTTATGTGCAAGTACTGGGAAATGGCTTCAAAATGTATTTGAAAATATATTTGATATCAGAAATGTACTAGTATTGGGAAGAGGTTTCAAAACGTATTAATGTGCCAGTATTGGGAAAGATTTCCAATTTTGAAAACATATCGTTTGTACTAAAGAAAGCCAGGAGTGTCAGGATGAAGGGCCTTTCTACATTTCTAAAGAGAAATATAAAAAGCCAGGAAGCAGGGAAAAGGGCCTCTTTACATTTCTAAAGAGAGACAAACTCCCAGATCCCAAGCAACTTAACACATCTTGGGAATGTAACTAAAGGTGTGGAGGTCTTTGCCCGGAGACAAGGCTGCCCCCCCCCCCCCGCCTCTGAGGGGCAGATACCAATGGGATGGAGATAGCATAAAACTGGGCTACAGATAGGGCAACATATCTACCTATCAAAGGACCTGCCACAGACTTGGTCAGGATAAGAACACTCAGCATGCGGGGGTCTTTTGGTGTATTTACTCAAGTTGGCCCCCCATGCCATTCTGGGGCTTTAACTGTCTTCTGTATTTCTATCATTTTAATAAACTTCTTTAAATCTTCAGCAAGTGTCTGAGCTATGTATATTTATCCTTAGCTCAGGACAAGAACCTGTGCTTTTTATATTTGTGTGGTTGTGTTGGGGGAATTATTTCTCCCTGCACACACCACATTTCACCATAACAAGAAAGCCAGAGCTTGGGTTAGGGCAGGCACTCAGACAGGGAAGGAATGCTGCAGAGTTCTCAGCACCAAGTGTGATTAGCAAGAAAATAGAGCCAACCCAGGGTCTTTAACATTTTATTTATTTATTTTTATTTTTTTATTTTTTTAACAATTTTTTATTGAACATAAATAGTATACATTTACACTATATTTGGTGCCCTCTCCTCCCCGCCCCCTTTTTCTCTCCCCCCCCCCCCCACCAATGGTTGGCCAGGTTAACCATGTCTTATTCATAATTTTACACATGTTCAGGTGAAGATGCTCCTTAATCAAGATCGGCCTTTCTCCTCTCCTATCTTTCCATTAAAACGTAGCTAGTATTTCCCCTCTAATATCTGGGGTCCTACTGGTATCCTTTGTGTTTTCTAGTTTGGGCATATTAGAGGAAACATGTGTATCTTCTCCTTCTGTGCTTGGCTGATCTCACTTAACATGATGCTTTCCAGGGCTTTCCATCTTCTTGCAAATGATATAATTTTGTTCTTCTTTATGGCTGAATAGAATTCCATTGTGTGTATTTCCCACAGTTTTGCTATCCATTCATCTGTTGATGGTGATCTGGGTTGGATCCATATTTTGGCTATTACAAATTGTGCTGCTATGAACATAGGTATGCATATGTTGCTGTATTTCTCTGAATTCAACCCTTTTGGAAAGATACCCAGGAGTGGTATAGCTGGATCATATGGTGGATCTATTCCCACCTTTCTTAGGAATCTCCACACAGATCTCCATAGTGGCTGAAATAGTTTGCACTCCCACCAACAGTGTAAAAGAGTTCCTCTTTCCCCACATCCTCGCCAGCATTTGTTGTTGTTTGATTTCTTTATGCTTTCTACTCTGACTGGGGTTAGATGGAATCTCAGTGTAGTTTTGATTTGCATCTCCCTGATGGCCAGTGATGAAGAACATCTTTTCATGTATCTATTAGCCCTTTGTATCTCTTCTTTTGTGAAGTGTCTATTTAGTTTATTTGCCCATTTCTTGATTGGGTTGTTTGTTTTGTTGGTGTAGAGCCTTTTGAGCTCTTTGTATACTCTGGATATTAGCCCCCTATCAGAATGGTGGCTGGTAAAGATCCTTTCCCATTCTGTAGGCTTCCTCTTTAGGTTATTGATAGTTTCCTTTGATGAGAAGAAACTTTTTAGTTTAATGTTATCCCACTTGTTTATTCTTGCTTTAATTTCCTGAGCTTTGGAGGTTTTGTTGAGAAAGTTACTGCCTGTGCCAATATGTTGCAGTGTTGAACCTATGTTCTCCACTACTAACTTCACTGTCTCAGGTCTAATTTCTAAGTCTTTGATCCATCTTGAGTTGATTCCTGTGTTAGGTGAGATATAGGGGTTTAGATTCATCTTTTTACAAATGGTTAGCCAGTTCTCCCAGCACCACTTGTTGAAAAGGCTGTCTTTTCTCCAGCGTATGTGTTTGGCCCCTTTGTCAAAGATTAATTGACTAAAGATGTGTGGGTTTGTTTCTGTATCTTCTATTCTAATCCACTGGTCAGTATATCTGTTTTTGTGCCAGTACCATGCTGTTTTTACTACTATTGCTCTATATAGTATAGTTTGAAGTCTGGGATTGTAATGCCTCCTGCGTGTTTCTTGTTATTGAGAATTGCTTTGGCTATTCTAGGTCTTTTCTTTCTCCATATGAAGTTCATGATTGATTTTTCTAGGTCTCTGAAGAATGTCACTGGTATTTTAATGGGAATTGCATTGAACCTATAGATCAGTTTTGGCAGAATGGCCATTTTGATGATATTTATTCTGCCTATCCATGAGCACGGGAGATCTTTCCATCTTCCAAGGTCTTCTTCTATTTCTTTCTTTAATGTTTTATAGTTTTTGTTGTAGAGGTCTTTGACATCTTGGGTTAGGTTTATTCCTAGGTATTTTATTGTTTTTGAGGTTATAGTGAATGGAATTGTTGTTTTTGTTTCCTTCATTTGGATTCGTTGTTGGCATAAAGAAAGGCCACTGATTTCTTTAGGTTGATTTTGTAACCTGCGACTTGCATCTATTGCTATGATGATGTGGTTTTTGTTCTTGGTTCTATTTATGTGGTGAATAACATGTATTGATTTGCATATGTTGAACCAGCCTTGTTTTTCTGGGATGAAACCGACTTGGTCGTGATGAATTATTCTCTTGATATAGTTTTGAATGCGTATAGCTAGTATTTTGTTTAGAATTTTTGCATCTATGTTCATTAAGGATATTGGTTTGTAGTTTTCCTTTCTTGAGGTATCTTTATTTGGTTTGGGGATTAATGTGATACTGGCCTTATAGAAGGAATTTGGAAGAGTTCCATCTCTTTCAATTTCCCGGAACGTGTTATGAAGCATTGGTATTAGTTGTTCACTGAAGGTTTTGTAGAATTCAGCTGGGAATCCATCTGGGCCTGGGCTTTTCTTTGGTGGAAGAATTTTTATTGCCGTTTCTATTTCTTTGGTTGTTATTGGTTGGTTTAGGCTTGCTATGTCCTCTTGGTTGAGTGTAGGAAGGTTAACAGTGTTTAGAAATCTGTCAATTTCATCCAGGTTTTCAAATCTATTGGAATATAAATTTTTAAAGTAGTTTCTGATAATATTTTGAATTTCTTCACTATCAGTGGTGATATCTCCTTTTTCATTTCTAATTTTGGTAATTTGAGTTGATTCTCTTTTTCTTTTGGTTAGGTTGGCCAGGGGTTTATCAATTTTATTAATCTTTTCAAAGAACCAACTTTTTGTT
This sequence comes from Muscardinus avellanarius, assembly GCF_963383645.1. Taxonomy (NCBI): domain Eukaryota; kingdom Metazoa; phylum Chordata; class Mammalia; order Rodentia; family Gliridae; genus Muscardinus; species Muscardinus avellanarius. Next base: position 33,512,519 of record NC_137791.1, read on the forward strand.
TTATTGATTCTTTGAATTGTTTTTTGTTCTCTATTTCATTTATTTCTGCTCTAATTTTGATGATTTCTCGTCTTCTGCTGGCTTTGGGAGTGGATTGTTGCAGAATTTCTAGATCCTTGAGTTGTGTCATTAGGTTCTTTACTTGGTGGTTCTCCATCCTTTTTATGTGGGCACTCAATGCGATAAACTTTCCTCTTAGTACTGCCTTCATGGTGTCCCATAGGTTTTGGTAGGTTGTGTCTCTGTTTTCGTTTGTTTCCATAAATTTCTTTATTTCTTCCCTAATTTCTGCTCTTACCCATTCGTCATTCAATAGTGTATCATTCATTCTCCATGAATTTGAATACTTTCTTTCGAGTTTCCTGTTGTTGATTTCTACTTTTATTCCATTGTGGTCTGAAAAGATGCATGGGATTATATTACATTTTTTGAATTTGCTGGTATTTTCTTTGTGTCCCAGGATGTGATCTATTTTGGAGAAGGTTCCATGGGCTGCTGAGAAGAAAGTGTATTCTGTAGTTCCTGGTTGAAATACTCTGAAAACTTCTATTAGGTGCATTTGGTTTATGGTTTCCTTTAGTTCTAAAGCATCTTTACTCATCTTTTGCCTCGAAGATCGATCCAGTGGTGTGAGAGGCATATTAAAGTCTCCCAGAATTATTGTATTTGGGTCTACTTGGGATCTTATGTCCAGAAGGGTTTGTTTTACAAATGTGGTTGCACCCACATTTGGGGCATAAATATTTACTATCATTATATCTTCTTGGTGTATTGTTCCTTTTAATAAAAGGAAGTGCCCTGATTTGTCTCTTTTGATGTGTTTAATTTAAAGTCTGTTTTGTTGGATATCAGGGTTGCTACCCCTGTTCTTTTTCGGTCATCATTGGCATGGTATATCTTTTTCCATCATTTCACCTTCAGCCTGTGAATGTCTTTGGCTGTGAGGTGAGTTTCTTGCAGACAGCATATATTTGGATTATGTTTCCTAATCCACATTGCCAGTCTATGTCTTTTGATTGGTGAGTTAAGTCCTTTGACATTAAGTGATATTATTGAAATATGCTTTTTGTTTTCTGCCATTTTGTGTTCTGTCTACTCTTGGGTGGTGTGACCTTTCTTCTTTACTTAAATGGCCCACTTATTAATTTCCTCTCTTCTCTGATTCTGGAGTCTGCTTCTTTTTTCTTCCTTATGATTTATTTCTTTAAGAATTTTCTCTAGTGTTGGCTTTGAATTCATGAATTTTTTGAGATTCTGTTTATCCTGAAAGGCTTTGGTTGTACCATTGATCTTGAATAGTAGTTTTGCTCCATAAATGAGCTTTGGTTGGAAGTTATTTTCTTCCAGGGTCTGAATCATGTCGTACCAGTCTCTCCTAGCATTCCTGACCTGGGTTGTATAGTCTGGGGTGATTCTTATTGTTTTGCCTCTATATGTAACCCGTCCTTTTGTTCTCACTGCTTTTAAGATTCCTTCCTTGGCCTCTATGCTGGTCAATTTGGTTATTATGTGGCGTGGAGTGGTTTTTCTTTGGTCCTGTCTCAGTGGAGTTCTGTATGCCTCCTGTACTTGAAGATTCAAGTCTCTTTCCATATTTGGAAAATTCTCTGAGATTATTTCCTTGAAGATATTACATATGCCCTTGGTCTGTACCTCTATCCCTTCCTCAATGCCTATTATCCATAAATTAGGGCGCTTCATATTATCCCATAATTGCTGGATGTTTAGGTTTTGTTGCTGTAAAGATTTCTGTATATCGCTGACTGTGTTTTCGGTTTGGGATGTACTGTCTTCTAATATTGATATTCTGTTTTCCATTTCATCTAATCTTCCAGAGTTTCTTTCTATTGCTGTCTTCATTTCACTTATTGCCTCTTTCATTTCATTCCAGACCTCTTTCTGATTCTTTTTTAGTGTTTCTATTTCACCTTTAACCTCCTCTATACTTGTTTTAAAACCTTTCATCATATTGAACAACAAGATTCTGAACTCCCCTTCTTGCATTTCTAGTAGGTCAGTATTCGTGATTTCTGCTGTCTCTTCATAACTCCTGGTTCTCATATTTGTAGTGTTCTCTATGCTGTTTTTCTGATTTCTACCCATCGTTCGTGAGTAATGTGTTTAGTCAAATCTTAATATTAGGAGTTTAGGGGTATTGGCAAGTCAGCAGAGCCTTTCCAGCGTTGAGGGCGGGTGATGTGTAAGGAGCTGGGGTGATTGGTAAAAGGGTCAGATTAGGTATAGGATATGTTAGGTTGAGAAAGACTTTAAGTATGATAAGGTAATAACTTGCTAGGAATGAGAGAGAGTTAACTACTAGGACTCTTGTTGTTAGTAGAGTAGTTATGGATATAAGAAATACTTTGAGTTTTAAACCATGAGGTATATTATGGGGAAAAAGTTTTGGGGGAGAAAAGTATGTAGGTTAGTGTGGGAAGGTTTGTAAATAGGGATGCTGGTAGGAGCAGACAGACATAAAAAAAAAAAAAAAAAGAATCCCCACAAGATACCAAGACTATTATGTAATCCAAGAAAAAGGAAGGTAAACCAATCAACGGAGGAGAATGAAAGAAAAGGAAGGAAAGAGGAAGAAAGAGGAAAAAGGAAGAGGAATAAAATAAAAGGAACTAGCAGCCGTGTGAAATACAAAAATAAGGCAAACTATCCAATGTATATATATATATATAACAACAAGTTAAAGTAAAAGAAGTTTGGATTAAAAGAAGAAAAAAAAAGAAAAAATAAAATAAAACAGCAATAACCATACTAAAACAAAAGCACTATAAAAGCAAAATAAAACATAAGATCCACATTAAAAGTAAAACAAACAGTCCTCCTTATTTACGCATATGGGGTCAGGTCCATTTAATATGTGCGTATCTGATTGCTTGGTAGCTTTCAGAATACCATCCAATGTCTCTTAGTTTTCTTTGTACTCTATTTTTATCTTCTTAAGTCACTCTGGGTGTTTGGACACCTTTTTCTCCTTTAGCTGCTTTAGGTTTATGTGTCCGGGTGTCTGGTTTCACTGTTATTTGATTCTGTACAGTTCACAGATTCTGCGAAATTCTAACCTGTGGTCAGCACATCTGCACTCACCACCCTCGCCTCCAGCCTGTGCTTCCCTACCGCAGGGGTGGAGAGTGACCAAAGTGTAATTGGAACTTCCCCCTGAGGTCCTGAGCAGATTTTGTGGCCCGATGGATTTTCTTGTGTCTCTGGAAATTCCAGCTGGGCTAGCCGGTCTGGTCCCAAGATGTACCCTGGGCAAATGAATGCTGGTTCCTGGGTGCCCACACTTACTGCCAGAGCTCTGCCTATTCCAAGAGTGCAGGCTGGATGCACTGTTAATACTGAACCCAAGTGAGAGTGGGTGCAGCTATCTATTGCTGCTGGTATGTTCTTCCAAGGTGTATTGAGCTGTGTTCTCACTTAGAACTAAGCATCTGGCTACCAGGAGGTTGGGAATACCCAGCGGTGGGCCAGGGGTACAGGGTAGGTGCTCAAGGGTCCAGTGTGCGGTGTCCAGCAATGGTCTCTGCCTCCCGCGGGACGTAGAGGCTGGGGGTGCCCCAAGGAGATTTCCGGGTCACCCAGGGCTTTTGCCGCCTGGAGGGTAGGCTCTGGCAAGGTGGCAGGGGTTAGCCACAGAAGCAGGCTCCAATTTAGGGGGGCAGTGTACAGGCACTGATTACTAGTAGGGGACAGGCAGGATGCGCAAGGAGAGTGCTCTGAAGCTTGAGCCCGTGGTGGGGGGTTGAGACTGCGCACACGCTAGGACCCCAGTTTACCAGGGCGCCCTCAGGTACCTGTCTTGGTGCAGGAATCCGTGTGAGCCTCTATGCCGATGTGATCCGGTCGCTGGTGGGCAGACAGAATTCTGGTGGGTGCTGCTCGCTGCTTAGGATGCGGTCCTAAGTCCGTTTTTAGTCCCGGATTATCTTGCCGTGGTAATATCGGGCAGGCAGCTCCTTGGACAGCTGCTAAAGTAGCCCGTGGCTCAGCGTTCCGATCCGCGGTCAGATTGTATCTGCAGCAGGTCCCGTGTCCGATCTTTGTTCTTCTTCAAGTTCAGGGTTCCGCCGAGGTACCAGGATGTGTTTTGGTTCCTGGTATGTATTTATTTTGTTGATTTAGACACTGCTTTCTCAGTATTTAAACTTTATTTACTTCAGCTACTGAGAGGTGCTGTGTCCCTCAGTCGCCATTTTGAAAAAAAAAAAAAAAAAAAAAAAACTAACATTTTAAAGACAAGCAAAAATTCCCCAAGGATGTGGGGAAATGACACAAGCCTTCAAGAGATCTCTGACTCTGATAATCATTTAATACATTTTGGGGTATAATAAAAGACTTGGGGGAGACAGGGCAGGTCTTCAGGAAGGAATTCCCCCATCAAAAGACCTGCCCCAGAATGGGCAGATCTAGCCAGGTCAGAAGATGATTGATATAAAACTGTTTAGTATCCAAAAACTTAAGTGACTTATTTTCCAGTCACTCCACTATGTCACTCTCTCTTTGTGATGTTGTGCTTTAAGTTCTGTCCTATTTTTCTACCTTTGTAATAATAAAATTGCTTAAGCTTAGAATAAAAAGGGGTTTAGGCTATTATTTTCTAAGATAGATAAGAACAAGAACTCACAGCTACATCTCACAGTTTCAGAGCCCAACAGGGGCACCATAATATTTTCACCTTAACACTAAGCACAGAGCCAGAGAGGAGGGTAGGAACTTGGAGAGGGCTTGAGTACCATGTGCATGTATGCCTCTGTCACCCAGAAATTCATCAAGATGTATGATTGCAGTGTTTCAATAAAAAATAAATGAAATAAATTCAAAGGAGAATAGACTAGTTTTCAAACAAAGACCAGAACTGGAAAAAAATAAAATTAAAGAACTGGAAAATAAAACTCAGTCAATCTTGAACTAAGCAAAAAGTTGTAAGACTAGAAAAGACATAATGGCAAAGAACAAATAAGACACCTTCATGAAACAAGTCTTAATTTTTTAATCAAGGTCATTTAATATAATACTGACCCACATGAATGGCCAGGAACACATGGAATGGTGGGCTTCTTCTTTGAAGTGTTCTGGTTTATTAAAGGTGAGATAATTCCTTTTGAAAGAAGACTCCCTGGGAGGAGAGAGAGGAATCCAGGGCTTCTGGAGAGATGAGCATTTTTACAAAAGGTGTAACCCTTTTGAGGATCTTCCTGGAGGGCAATGAAACTTTTGACAAAAGATGAAGCTTCCATTCTTAATCACCTCAGAAATTTTCTGGGCCAGTTCATTATTACTTATCAGTATGGGCCTGGCTTTTTAAAGAATAATCAAGCTCTGTTTCAGATTTTAAAACTGCATCTGCCTTCTCTTCCCAATGTGTTCTCTTTCTACCTAAAATTTATTTCTTCTACCCTACCTCATCAATTTTAGCATGTCTCCCATTCTCCACTTTCCAATGGAAACTTGATCTTAGACATCTCATTATTTGTAGCTTTGAGAAAGAAACATTTTCTGTCTATAATCTACCCAAACTACTGTATTCTATTACAGTAGCTTGAGTCATATACTACAGTTGGTTAAATTTTAATTCATATTGCAAAAAAAAGTAAAAGATTTATGCAAGACAATATTTATTAAAGATAAGGATGATGAGTTAAAAAGAGAAGTAGCAATATTCAAGATACACCGAGAAGAAATATCAACAGTACAAGGTTGTTCATTGTAAGATGAATAAATAAACATGCTTGTTTATTGATATGTAGCTTGGTTTCTGACATACTATTATTCAATGAGTTAAAGAACTAAACAGAAAGTGGAGTTTTGGATATATTAATTGAAAGTAAGTATTAGCAATGTGAAAAACCTAAATGGGATTTTTTTATTGTTGCTATGGAACTCTAAAATTTATCTAAACTGAAAATAACTACATACCAGAAATAGTATATCAAGGACAGAAGAAGAACATAATAGAAAGCTTAGTATAATATGCTGTAATATATTTGTGACATGCTCATAACCAACTTTATAAATGAGTGCAACTGGAGCTGTTTGCTTTTAAATGTAATATTTTAGTCTATTTTTCTGACAAACTCTTGGAAATGTCAAAGATAAAAAAAGATAACGTGGCCGGGCGTGGTGGCACACGCTTGTAATCCCCGCGCTTGGGAGGCAGAGACAGGAGGATCGCGCAGGTTCGAAGCCAGCCGCGCACGCTGGCTTAGGAGACCCTGTTTCCAAAATGAAAATGTAAAAATAGGTCTGGGAGTGTAGCCCAGAGGTAGAAGGGCTTCCAGGAACCCCAGTACCACACACACACACAAAAAAAGATAACCTGTTCGAAGAACAATATGAAATTCTCATGAATGAGAAAATACCCCCATACAAGAAGCTTCAATAAGTAAACTGGACCTTCTATTATTTCTGTCATATGACCATATAGCAATGTGCCATTTTGGAAATAGAAATCAGCCTTTTACAGAGACCAGATTTGCTGGTGTTTTAATTTTGGAGTTCCCTGACTTTGTTAGAACAGCAGGGACAGACTAAAATATTTGGTAAACAGTAGTGGCACAATGTATATGTTTAGAAAATTTTTGAATTAAATTGTTGGGGTGCCAAATATGTTGGGGTGAGTTCTCGGCTCAGGAACTCAGGGTCTTCAGGGTCCTTGGCTAACATGACAAAAATAATTTCAGCACACACCAGTTAAAGACATAGACAGAGGTTTATTAGGGAAAGGGGAGGAAATACACATTCAAGAGAGAATGCAGGCCCCTCAAGATGAGGAAGGCATTTTGGGGAGTTCAGGGTTCTCTTCTTATAGGGGACTTTTGTGAGGGGTGGGCTAGAGAAGGTAAGGCGGTTTATGGTGGGAAGGAGGTCTGGTCAGCCTTAGGGTGGATGAGCTCAGTCCAGTAGTCCCGAGGTGCTTCCTGATGGTCTGGTGTCTGGTCAACTTTAGGGTGGATGATCTTGGGTTGATTGGGGTCCTCATTAGTTGATTGATAGATAAGCTGGGATATCCTAAATTATAGGTTTTCTCGGAAATATTGTTAACTCTAGGATCTACAGGTTTCCCAGGAATTTATGGTAGAGTCGGGCCTGGGAAAGAGAACTGGTTTGTGCACTAGAGGCAGAAGCACTTCAGCTCCAGGTTCTTATATCAAAGTTATATTTTTACTTTTCCTTCCCGGCTGTCTCCTTTCTACCTACTTATTCCTTCTATCCTACAACAAAATGACATAAGAAATAAGAAAAAATAGTGCAATTTTTATTGTAGCAAATAGTAACAAGTCTTTTTGTTTGAATTCTTGTAATAAAATATAAAAAATAGTTTGATATATACATAAATTTTGTTATGAAAGAAACTACCTATGCACAAAGAATGTTTAAAAGAATGGATTAACTTTGTCATATCATATACAAATCTAACATCATTTAAAAATTTAAGTATAGTGTGCTTAGTTAATGTACCATTTGAGGTTTTATTAATATTTTCCTTATTATTCATACACTTTATTACATTTATTAATAATAATATATTCATTTATATTTTTATTATTTCCAAGTACAAATTTTCACTGAGCTTCTGATAGGGCACTCTCATAAGGTACATAGTATTAAATTCATTAAAAATTAACCTTTTTTATCCTGGAAAATTACTACTGAGCTTCTACAGAGTTAGAAAAAAATCTCAGAAAAATATGGCTCCCATTTCCACAGAGCTTCTGCCAGCATAATGACCACTTATTTCTTGATATATTATATGATACAGTATTCTTTGTGTTCAAGAAGCATGTAGTATAGCAAAAGAGCATGGAAACAGCATTGTGTTCATGAATTTTTCTGTTTTTAATGCATGCTCATCACCCAAAATAGCCTTTTTTTTCTTTTTCTTTTTTTTTTTTTTTTTTTACAGTACTGGGGATGGAACCCAGGGGTATTCTATTCCAATCTACACTGCCAGCCCTATTTTAATTATTTATTTTAAACAGGGTCTCAATGAGTTGCAAATTGTCTCACTAAGTAGCTGAGGCTTTCTACAAACCATGATCCTCCTGTCTCAGCCTCCCAAATACTGGAATTAAAACTGTGCGCCACCATGCCTGGTTAGCCATATTCTTGTAAATCAAGTCTCCAATTTAATGATGTGTTACCTAATAGACCCTGATATAATATATAACATATAATATATATATATATATATATATATATATATATATATATATATATATGTGTGTGTGTGTGTGTGTGTGTGTGTGTGTGTGTGTGTGTGTAATATATAAAATTAGATACACATATAATTTTTGTTTCAAGAGCCTTATTATAAGCTACAACATAGCAAATTCCCTGAATAAGTGATTATAATCATATATCAAACCCTTAATGTTTCTTTAGGCTGCAGACTGAAGTTTTAAATATCCACAAGACATTTAGACATTAATACCTAACATCTACAGACAACTCACATTCATAAATAAGTTGCTAGCCTAAGATGGACTGATTGTGCACAAGCATGGGCTCACCCTCTTACCTCTTCATGTCACAGGCACCTCACCTTTCATTCTACTACTTAACCCCAATTAAAAAAAAAAAAAACTATATGATGTGAATTGAATAAAGACCTTCCTCTGTTCTATTGCTGGATATTTTTGATTCAAAAAGTCTCTTTCACCTGAAGATGCTTTGGGGTTTCTTATATTTAATTCAACTATTTTCGCTTTGTTAAAAAATTAGCCATCAAAGCCACTTCACAGTCTGCTTAAAAACTAATCTAGGGGAGAAAATACTTCATAAATATTTCATGGTCTGGGTCCTCTGAGAAAAGGATACTGAAAATCTTTCTTTGAATCTAGAAACATTATAGATTATAGATTATCTGTAAAAATCTATCCAGTATAGAGGATGTTTGTTTATTGATCAGCATAATAAAACTATAAAAAGAATCTCAGAAACTATTTCAGCACATTAAAATCCCTTTTTTCTCAAAGATGATTAATTTATCTTTCAGAATATAGATAAGTTCTCAATCAAATTAGAAGATATAATGGGTAGTTTATCAGCATTTTCTAATTTCTTAGTTTCTCTTAATGTTTCACCCTACTGCATAGGTAGGTGCTACTTATCCCTCAGGATGTTCTTATAAATCAGGGCCCAGGAAACCAGTACAAGATTTTTGCCCTGGCTGCTGCTTTTATAATGAGTTTAAAGTAGCCTTTGTCTCTGGCCCAGAATTCTCATGTTTTCTCCGCAAATTGATAAGAGAAAAATTTAGAGATGTCCTAAATATAGTTGCAGCTAAGAGAGTGGAAGAATGGAAGAGATAAGAGGAGTTTATATAACTGACAGTTTCAGCTTCAGGCTAAACTAACAAAGAGAACAGAGAAAAAACTATTCCACTTTCCTGTGTGTTAAAGATTAGCTATCAAGGCCACTCCACAGTCTGCTTGCAAAACCGACCAACCAAGAAACAGCAAGTACTTCTTTGTATAGATGATCCTCTTTTTTTTTTTTTTAAGACTTTGCCCGCATTTGTTGTTGTTTGATTTCTTTATGCTTGCTACTCTCACTGGGGTTAGATGGAATCTCAGTGTAGTTTTGATTTGCATCTCCCTGATGGCCAGTGATGAAGAACATCTTTTCATGTATCTATTAGCCCTTTGTATCTCTTCTTTTGTGAAGTGTCTATTTAGTTCATTTGCCCATTTCTTGATTGGGTTGTTTGTTTTGTTGGTGTAGAGAGCCTCTAATATGCCCAAACTAGAAAACACAAAGGATACCAGTAGGACCCCAGATATTAGAGGGGAAATACTAGCTAAGTTTTAATGGAAAGATAGGAGAGGAGAAAGGCCGATCTTGATTAAGGAGCATCTTCACCTGAACATGTGTAAAATTATGAATAAGACATGGTTAACCTGGCCAACCATTGGTGGGGGGGGGAGAAAACGGGGGCGGGGGGAGAGGGCACCAAATATAGTGTAAATGTATACTATTTATGTTCAATAAAAAAAATTGTTAAAAAAAATAAAATAAAATAAAATTTAAAAAAAATAAAAAAAATAAAAAAAAAGACTTTGCCCACATTGTATCCACCTGTTTTTTTTTTTTTTATCTATACACAATATAGTCTCAATATAAATAGCTAATACATTTTTGTGCCCAAATTTTTATTACTACATATTCTGGCTTCTAGATCCAGTGCATATTTTTACATTTTCTATCTTTCCATGATGCTGATGGCTTAGGGAATTTGTTCTAGGACTTCTCTTTTATTTGAGAGCAGCACTCTTTGTTCCAAAGATTTCTTGGTATCTAAATTTTGATTAACAATATGTATAACCATTGAAACTTCACTTACTAACTTGCAAATAGAGTGAAATATTACAACTTTCACAGTTATTTGCCTTTCAGAGTCTTTTCACACTTTTTCCTGATCAGATTATTAGCATTAGAAGTCATCTAGGATGCTATCACTCTAAAGTCTCTTTTTTTTTAAATTTTCATTAGTATATTCACATGAAATCATTCCAATAGAAAGTCTCTAGTCTCAGACTCATTGTATAACAATATTCAGTAAATGATGTTTTATTAAGTTAAATAAAATAAGTTAGTGTGTGCATAGTGTGTGTGCGTGTATGTGTGTTTGTGTGTGTATGTGTGTGTGATACTGGGAATTGAATGACTGCATTCTATTTCTGAGCTATATCCTAAACACTTCTTCATTTTGTTTTTTGTTTTTGTTTTTGAAACAAGGTTTTACTAGCTTGCCATCATTCTCTGTAATTTCTGAGACTATCCTGCAACCTACAGTCTTCCTGTCTTAGCATCCCACTTACTGAAATTACAGATTATAGGTATGCAAAACCACACACATATTCAAATAAGATTCTTCAAAAACATTTTTTAGGGGGGAGGGATGTTAGAAGCATTTAAAAATTCTTCAAAAGTTCTGAAGTTTCCCTATTTTTGATATTTATCTCACTTTTTCTTGTTTCAAGCATTATATTTAATATCTTTAGAATCACTGCTTTTTTCTTCATGCAATTAAAATTTCCAAAGGAAGGAATTTTGTATTTATTAATAATTCTTCCAGTAACATCAAATCTGACATCTCTGTTTTTGTTTTAAGTTAATGTTTTCTTATACTAATAAATATTTAATGTACCTGCAATATGGAGTTGACTACTATGTTTTGATTCATTATTTAGACAGATAATATATTACTCTAATGTTATTTATTGCTGTTAAAATTATACTCTGCAAAACAGATCCTCTTATGAACAAACATAGTTGTAATAAAAGTGTTAAAAGAGATTTCTGTAAATAACATATACTTAATGACTTTAAATGTTTTATGGGTAAAATTTGACATATATAAAATTTTATATCAAGCTCATCACTATTTCATTTATGTAGATGTATATTGGTATAAAACTAAAAAAAAAACTATCTCTACTTAAATATAATTAACCCTTCAAGATACTATGCCTTTTTTTTCTTTTCTTTCTTTTTTTTTTGGGGGGGGGGTGGTACTGTGGTAGAACCCAGAGGCTTTCTACCTCCGTGCTATACTACCAGACCTATTTTATATTTTATTTGGAAACAGGGTCTCACTAAGTTGCTGAGAGCCTCACTAAGTAGCTGAGGCTGGCTTCAAACCTATAGGATTTTCCTGTCTCAGCCTCCCAAGCACAGGGATTACAAGCGTGTGTCACCATGCCTAGCTTTTTTTTTTTTTAAAGACCATTTTCTATGTTTTACCTCAAGCTTTTTTTTTTTTAAAGACCATTTTCTATGTTTTACCTCAAGTTGTTTAGAATAATCTAATTAAATTAAAAATAAAATATTATAAATATGATTTAAAAATGTGCAAAAACTAAAAACATCATTTTATCTGCATTTCTAGACCAGCAGGTATCAGTACACCTAGTCCAGAGCCCTCCACTCAGAGACCTTCTTAGCAAGAGCCATATTAGAGGAACACCTCAGGCACCTATGCTGAGATACCCTTAAATGGAACCCATGGTTGAAGCACTTTTCTTACTCTAACTTACTGATGTTACCCTAGCTCCAGTTTTCTATTAATACTGATCAATCTGGCCATTATTCACTATTATTCCATGGGGAAAGATAGACCATTTTTACCTTTTGTTTACATTATTGAGAATGTTCTTTGGACATCTCTTTCTTTTAACATTTCAATAGCATATTGTTCTCAACTCCTTTTATCTACCACCTCAGGCAGAAAAAAATATTATAGTCTTGCTTCTGGTTATTTTCATGGAAAATCCCTGGGGGAAAGCTTGTTAGCAACAGAAAAATCTCAATCTGCTTTAGTAAAGATAGATATGTGAGTCAAGACTTCCAGGAAAAAGTGGAAATGTCAAATAATAATAAAATTCTCAGGACATAGAGCATTAAAATGATTTCAGCCCTATTTTAAAGACATCTTGTTGATACCATAATTGTGATCTTTTTCTTTTGAACTAATATATTTGGGAGGTTGGAATGGGGAAAGAATATGTTACAACTTATATGACAAAATGCCTGAAAATATCAATTTAGAGGACAAAAGCAATTATTTGGACTCATGATTTTAGAGTTTCAGGATTTGGTACACTGGCTCTTTTGTTTCTGTGCCTGTGGTGAGTGTAACAGAAAAATGTGGCAGAGAAAATCTGTTCACTTAAAGGTAACTGGGAAGTATAGAAAGAAAAAGTAATGGTTCAATGATCAAATATGCCCTTCAAGGTATGCCCCACTGACCTACCTCTTCTAATTAGCCCTCTGATTTCCATCATCTTTCAATAGTGCCATCAGATATAAAACAAGCTTTTCAACTCTGAGCCTTTGGGGTACATTTTTTATAAATTCTGTTACTCTAGAGAACTTTGACTAATACTGTGGGCAAATCATCTAGGGAATGAAATACACTGAAATGATCCTTTTTCTTTAGCTAGAATGAAGAGTAGGCTAATAGTTTTGGGAAACTAAGTGAGGTAGTCACAGCTCTTTGGGTACAGTGCCTTCTATAGCTGTTATTCATTTAGGGAAAATCATTTGACTGTGCTTTGTTAAAAATGAGGACATGCCACTGCATATGTGTGTCATTTTGGCCTAGTGCCACTGGCAGAGATAAAATAGCAGTAAATCAACTCTTAAAGCAACAAATGGGTTCATGAATAATATAGGGAACATAATATGCACCTATAAGAGAAAGTATTGAACCTCCTTCTGGAATGTGTAAAAAACTTGTACCTCTGGGTCAATTCCCAATTAGGAGTACTTTTATACCTGTTCTTCTATCCCTCAGTTTTGGTCCATGGATACTTATTTCCATTGTTTTTGGCTTCATATGAGGTTAAACATTATGGGGTAAGACTGAACACATCATAGAGTGAGGTTGAACAACATATAAGTGAGGTCAAACATCAATGTATACAAATACATTAAAATATGACCTAACTGAACCAACATGGTAAAGTAAAGCAATAACAGGGGAGTTCAAGGTGAAGCAAAGTAGTTCACATCATGGCAGCTAGAAAGTAGAGAGGAAAAAAAGAGAGAAAGGAGACAGGAGAAAATAAACCATTTTAAGCCATGCTTCCCTCATCTACTTTTACTCAAGAGACCAATCTAATGTTTTACTCAATCTAATGTTTTACTCAATCTAATGTTTTACTCAAGAGACCAATCTAATGTTTTAAACACCTCCCAATAGTGCCACCTCCAGTATCCAACCTTTTGAACTCATGAGCCTTTGGAAGTCATTTATGATCTCAATTATAACAGCTAGTTAAAACATCATAAAGCTAGTGACTCAACTTATTTGTTTTTCTATACATGCTCAGTTTATTGCTAAAACTTGTGACTAAGTTACAGAGATCTGGAAGCTAATTTTTAATTTTTTTAAAAATTTTACTAGTATTTTTGCTGCTTTTGTGGGCAAAAAAATATTTTGGAAGTTTTTACTTTGCTACTTTTACTGACATTACTTCTTTGCCTTAAATTTTGTAATTGTATTCTCTACTTCTCCTTCTGTTCAATACTTCTGTAACTAAGAGAATAATATATCTGATGTTCAGTATTATGTAATCAATTTTCTTATACAGTTGTTCCTCAGTATCTTTGGGGGATTAATTTCATTATTCTTCTCTAATATCCACATGCCTGTGTATATAAGACCCTTATATTTCAGGGGGAAGGATTGCTTCCTCAACTCAGGATCATTGGGGTCATTGGACTATGATAGAAAAAAAATTCTAGATGTATCATTCCAAGACATACAGGTTTATTTAGAAAAGGAGGAAAAACACAGGTAAGGAAGAATGCATACTATCTTAAGAGGGAAAATATTTCTTTGGGGGTTTAGGTCTCTTATTTTATAGAGAATTCTCATGATTGGTGGAGAGAAAGAAATATGCTCAGATGACTTCAGTTAAGTAATTTCAAGGTGGGCTTTGGTGGTCTGATTATCCTTAGAGTCCTCAGGCTAATTGAAATCTCCATTATCTGATAATCTTGAGAGTCTCCTAAATTATTTGTTCCTCAATGTATCATATTATCATATTTGTTTGTTAACAATTCAAAGGGCAATTATAGTGCCTTGTTCAACATTCTCACTGCTCAGGGCATGTTTTTTTGGAAGGGGAGAGAGAGGGAGGGAGAGAGAGAGAGAGAGAGAGAGAGAGAGAGAGAGAGAGAGAGAGAGAGAGAGAGATGCAAGTGCCCTGAATTTAATATCACAGAAAAAAGAAACGAGGAAGAAGGGGAAAAATCATCTTATGTAACTCCAAAGTACAGTACATTCTCCCATGGACCCCTTCTTAGCAACAAAGATCTTATTCCAAATTGATACCTTATTTCCATTATGGTTAGGAAATTTTTAAATTGAAAACATTATACTCTACCCCTACCACCACTCCCCCAGATTTAATGGCCATCTCATAGTGCAAAAGGCATTTAGTTTATCTCCAAGTGTTTCATAACCTTAACAGTTTTAGCATCACTTAAAGTGTCAGTCTCCTTTGAGATTCAAGGTAAACTCTTGGCTGTGGGCCTCTATAAAAATAAAAAGCAAGTTACATGCACCCAATGTACAATGGTAGAGAGTGAACATTTGCATTCCAAAAGAGAACAACAAAGTCAAAGAAAAAGGAAATGAAACCAAAACAGGATAAAAGTCTGTTGGACCTGACGGCCCCCAGGTAGCACGCGTCCCTCCCAGAAATCACACACAGGCAGAAATCGATGCAATTTGCAAGAGGTTTTAATCTATCCAGCACTGGGGTTGCCTCACAAGTTGAGGAATCAACCCTTAGCAACAGATGTTTGCAGCTTTTATACACTTCAACTATAGAGGCGCGGTTAACATTAGGTGTTTTACTATCATTGGTTCTTATTTCTGACCTTTGCTAGGATTGGGTAGTTTATCAGGTATTATTCTTTTTGGAACTTAGCAACAGTTGCAGCTAGCAACAGTTTCTTTGGTGGGCCAGTTCCTGGAACACAGGGAAGTAAAGTCCCAGCAGCAGAAAGTCCCAGTACCTGTAAACAGGGGCACTGAGGCAGAAAGTCCGGAATGCTGGGGCGGTTGGGGTGCTGGGGTCCTACAGGGCAAGAATTTAATTCTGCATTTCTCTTTCTAGCATCTGGGGTACATGATAGTAAGGTGGGATCTCCAAAGGACCTTGAAAGCTCCATCCCTGTGGTCTGGTTGACTGCAGTCAGTAGCATACTCACACTTCTAGCCTGTCTCTATGTCTTCCAGTCTGAAGCCTTTTCTCAAATTAATTTCATACTTATATTATCTCTAAATTACAGAGATTTTTCTTGTAAATTTGGCTTCATCTTCACAGCTTTACAAATTGCCCATTTGGGCTTTCCTATGTTACTGGAGGCTTGTTCCATAGAGAACAAGAGATAGAGGCTGGAGCAGAATTAAGCCAGTTTCTTTATCAGTGATGGCTTAGTGAGTGAAGCTCAAAATCTGAGCCTCAAATGGTTCATCATGCAAATTATATAGCCCCAGAGGGACAGGTTTTGATGTGGCAAGGTACTGGACAGAACCATAATGGACTTCACTGAAAGTCAGTGGGGGGTGCCATCTTGCAGAACTAGTTGCCTGTTCTTGTGGTCTTAGCTGTCTGGAAATGCCCTCTTTGCCTCAGAGGAAGGCTGTGAAGACAGCTATCTTGTCCTCAAGTTTGTTTTTTAGCCTGGATTCTACTTCAATTGAAAAATTCTGACCATGCCCTGTTGTCTGGCTTTCTAGAACTTGCTTTGATATGTAAAAAAAAGACTCCATGACTTCCTTTTTTCCAGCAAAGCAAGAATTATTTTGTATGCTATCTTTAATCACTGCTGCAGAGCCCTTTTTAATCACAGCTACTGGATGCTTTACAATTACAGCCAATGGCTGCTGCTCAGTCTGCCTCCATCATGGCTGCCACTGTCCCCACATTCATCATGGTCATCACTGGCTAAGCCTCGATCAGAGTTACCACTCCATATCTTCTTTCATTCAAGTTACTTTCTTTTTCTTTTTCTTTTTTTTATTGGTGTATTGTAATCATACATCATATTGGGGTAAAAAACTTGTGTGTACATACATGTACACATCACTGATTTAACCCATACCCAATTCCCACCCCATTCTCTCCCCATCCCTCCTTCCCTTGCTTGGCTTAGTGTTTAACTTCGATATGTTTAAGTACATTGTGTGTTTTAGTGATTTTCCTCTCCCTCCCCCTCCTTTCTCCTCCTTTAGGTTGTCTTGTTTGCTCCTCTATAGGATTTTCTTTTTCATTTAGAGTTCCTCCTATGACCCATTTCTCCCTAACTCTCATATATTAGGGAAAACATCTGATTTCTTATTTTTTGTGACTAATCTCACTTAGCATAATGTCCTCCAGTTCCATCCATTTCCCTGAAAATGATGTAATTGAGTTTTTTTTTTTAATGGCTGAGTAAAATTCCATTGTGTACATATCCCACAGTTTTTTAATCCATTCATCTGTTGATGGACATCTTGGCTGGTTCCATAGTTTGGCTATGGTGAATTGTGCAGCTATGAGCATAGATACACATGCATTAGTTTGGTAGTTTGGCTTCCTATCTTTTGGGTAGATACCCAGAAGTGGTATTGCTGGATCCAATGGTAGATTTGTTCCCATTCTTCTGAGGATTCTCAATCTTGTTTTCCAAAGTGGTTGCACTAATATGCAATCCCACCAACAACATCTTAGAGTTCCCACTTCTCCACATCCTCGCCAGCATCTGTTGTTGTTTGTGTTTTGAATGATGGCCATTCTACTTGGAGTTAGGTGAAATCTCAGGGTAGTTTTGATTTGCATCTCTCTGATTGCCAGTGATATTGAGCATTTTTTCATGCATTTATTGGCCATTTGAATTTCTTCTTTTGTGAAGTGTCTATTTAGTTCATTTTCCCATTTTGTTATCGGATGCTTTCTTTTCTTAACATTGAGTTTCTTGAGTTCTCTGTATATTCGAGATATTAGTCCTCTATCAGTGGTGTAGGTGGCAAAAATCTTAGCCCATTCTGTTGGCTCTCGATTGAGCTTCTTCGCAGTTTCCTTTGCTGAACAGAAGCTCTTCAGTTTCATGCAATCCCATGTATTGATTCACCTTTTAATTGGTTGTGCCTTTGGGGTCTTGTTGAGAAAGTGTTTACCTGTGCCTATGTGTTGCAGTGTTGGACCTATGTCCTCTTTGAGGAGCTTCAAGGTCTCCAGTTTGATTTCCAAGTCTTTGATCCATCTTGAGTTGACTTTTGTACAGGGTGAGAAATTGGGATTAATTTCCAGTTTTCTGCATATGCTTAACCAGTTTTGCCAACATGATTTGTTGAACAAGCTATCTTTTTTCTAGTGTATATTTTTGGCCCCTTTGTCAAAAATCAATTGGTTGAAAGTGTGTGGACTTGTTTCTGGGTCTTCTATTCTGCTCCATTGGTCTATGGATCCATTTTTTTTTTTTTTTTTGCCAGTACCATGCTGTTTGTATTACAATGGCTTTGTAGTATAGTTTAAAGTCAGGTATTGTGATTCCTCCTGCATGGTTTTTGTTGCTGAGAACTACTTTTGCTATTCTGGGCTTTTTATTATTCCAGATAAACTTAAGGACTTATTTTTCTATGTCTGTGAGGAATGATCTTGGTAGTTTAATGGGCCTTACGTTAAATTTGTAGATCACTTTTGGAAGGATGGCCATTTTAATCATATTTATTCTGCCAATCCATGAACATGGAAGATCCTTCCATCTTCTAAGATCTTCTTCGATTTCTTTTTTCAGTGTTTTAAACTTTTTTTGTAGAGATCTTTTACCTCCTTGGTCAAGTTTATTCCTAAGTATTTTATTTTTTTGTGGGAGATTCTGAGTGAAACTGTTTTATGAATTTCTTTTTCAATAGATTTATGGTTGGTGTACAGGAAAGCTTCTGATTTTTTATGATTGATTTTGTATCCAGATACTTTGCTGAATTTGATCAGTTCTATAAGGCTTTTGGTTGAGTTTGTTGGGTTTTCTAAATATAGTATCATGTCATCTGCAAATAGTGGAAGTTTGAGTTCTTCTTTTCCTATTTGTACTCCTCTGAATTCCATTTCTTGCCTTATTTCTCTTGCTAGAGTCTCTAGTACTATATTGAAGAGAAGTGGTGATATGATATCCTTGTCTTGTTCCTGTTTGTAGGGGGAATTCTTTAAGTTTTTCCCCATTTAATATGATGTTGGCAGTGGGCTTATTGTAGATTGCCTTAATAATGTTGAGATATGTTCTTCTATTCCAATTCTCTGCAGTGTTTTTATCATAATGGATGTTGAATTTTATCAAATGCTTTTTCAGCGTCTACTAAAATGATCATGCGATTTTTGTCTTTTTCTTAAACAAATTTTTTATTGAACATAAATAGTATACATTTACACTATATTTGGTGCCCTCTTCCCCCCGCCCCCATTTTCCCTTCCCCCCTCCCACCAATGGTTGTCCAGGTTAACCATGTCTTATTCATAATTTTACACATGTTCAGGTGTAGACCCTCATTAATCAAGATCAGCCTTCCTCCTCTCCTATCTTACCATCCAAACTTAGCTAGTATTACCCCTTCAATATCTGGAGTCCCACTGGTATCCTTTGTGTTTCCTAGTTTGAGCATATTAGAGGAAACATATGTATCTTCTCCTTCTGTGCTTGGCTGATCTCACTTAACATAATGTTCTCCAGGGCTTTCCATCTTCTTGCAAATGATATAATTTTGTTCTTCTTTATGGCTGAATAGAATTCCATTGTGTGTATTTCCCACAGTTTTGTGTCCATTCATCTGTTTATAGTGATCTGGGTTGGTTCCATATTTTGGCTATTACAAATTGTGCTGCTATGAACATAGGTATGCATATGTTGCTGTAGTTCTCTGAATTCAACCCCTTTGGAAAGATACCCAGGAGTGGTATAGCTGGATCATATGGTGGATCTATTCCCACCTTTCTCAGGAATCTCCACACAGATCTCCATAGTGGTTGAACTAATTTGCATTCCCACCAACAGTGTAAAAGAGTTTCTCTTTCCCCACATCCTCGCCAGCATTTGTTGTTGTTTGATTTCTTTATGCTTGCTACTCTGACTGGGATTAGATGGAATCTCAGTGTAGTTTTGATTTGCATCTCCCTGATGACCAGTGATGAAGAGCATCTTTTCATGTATCTATTAGCCCTTTGTATCTCTTCTTTTGTGAAGTGTCTATTTAGTTCATTTGCCCATTTCTTGATTGGGTTGTTTGTTTTGCTAGTGTAGAGTCTTTTGAGCTCTTTGTATACTCTGGATATTACCCCCCTATCAGAATGGCGGCCGGTAAAGATTCTTTCCCATTCTGTAGGCTTCCTCTTTAGGTTATTGATAGTTTCCTTTGATGAGAAGAAACTTTTTAGTTTGATGTTATCCCACTTGTTTATTCTTGCTTTAATTTCCTGAGCTTTGGAGGTTTTGTTGAGAAAGTTACTGCCTGTGCCAATATATTGTAGTGTTGAACCTATGCTCTCCTCTACTAACTTCACAGTCTCGGGTCTAATTTCTAAGTCTTTGATCCATCTTGAGTTGATTCCTGTGTTTGGTGAGATATAGGGGTTTAGATTCATCTTTTTACAAATGTTTAGCCAGTTCTCCCAGCACTTTGATTCTGTTTATATGGTGAATTACATGGATTGATTTCCATATGTTGAACCAGCCTTCCATCCCTGGGATGAACCCTACCTGGTCATGGTGTATGATTTTCTTGATGTGTTTTTGAATGCATGTTGCTAGTATTTTAATAGTTTTGCATCCAAATTCATCAGAGATATAGGCCTGTAGTTTTCCTTCCTTGAACTGTCTTTATTTTGTTTGGGTATTAGTGTGATGCTGGCTTCATAGAATGTATTTGGGAGAGTCCCAGTTTTTTATATTTCATAAAATAGTTTGAGTAGTATTGGGGTTAGCTCTTCTATAAAGGTTTTATAGAATTCACTTGGGAAGCCATCTGGTCCTGGGCTTTTCTTTGATGGTAAGCTCTTTATTGCTTTTTCAATCTCTTTGATTTTTCTTGGTTGGTTTAAGTTTTCTATATCTTCTTGACTCAGTTTAGGAAGGTTGTATTTATCTAGGAAGTTGTCGATTTCCTCCAGATTTTTCATTTTTTTGGAGTATAATTTTTCAAAGTAGTTTCTGATAATCCTCTGGATTTCTACACTGTCAGTAGTAATTTCTCCTTTTTCATCTCTTATCTTCATAATTTGGGTTGATTCTCTCTTTTTTTTTAATTAGGTTGGCTAGTGGTTTATCTATCTTGTTAATTTTTTCAAGAAACCAGCTTTTGGTTTTGTTGATTTTCTGTATTGTTTTTCATTCTCTATTTTGTTAATTTCTGCTCTAATTTTAATAATTTCCTATCTTCTACTGGATTTGGTGTTCAATTGTTCCTGCTTTTCAAGGGATTTGAGGTGTGTCCTTAGGTTATTTATTTGAAGATTTTCTGTTTTTCTTATGTGAGCACTCAGTGCTATAAATTTTTCTCTTAATACTGCCTTCAAAGTGTCCCAGAGGTTTTGATATGTTGTATCTTTATTTTCATTTGTTTCTAGGAATTTCTTGATTTCACCTCTTACATCTTCTATGACCCATTCTTCATTCAGAAGTGTGGTGTTCAGTCTCCACATGTTTGTGTTGTTTCTCTGGGTCTTCTTATAGTTGATTTCTAGTTTCATTCCATTAGGGTCTTACATGACACAGGGAAGTATGTAACATTTTTTTTAAATTTGCTAGCGCTCATTTCATGTCCTAGGATGTGATCTATTTGGGAGAAGGTTCCGTGAGCAGCTGAGAAAAATGTAAACTCTGCTGTAGTTTGGTGAAATATTCTATATGTGTCCAACAGGTCCATTTGGTTAATGATGTTCTTTATTTCTGGGACATCTTTACTGACCCTTTGTCTGGAAGATTGGTCTAGTGTTGTGAGAGGTGTGTTGAAGTCTCCCAGTATTATTGTATTGGGATTTATGTGTGACTTCATGTCACAAAGAGTTTGATTTATAAAAGTAGCTGCACCTATGTTTGGGCATAGATGTTGATTATTTTATTTCCTCTTGCTGGATTATTCCTTTTACCAGTAAATATGACCTTCTTTTCTCCTAATAAGTTTGGGTTTGAAGTCTAACTTGTCTGATATCATAGTTGCTACTCCTGCTTGTCTTTGATTTCCATTAGCATGGATTACCTTGCTCCAGCCCTTAACCTTGAGTTTGTTCCTATCTTTACTTGTAAGGTGTGTTTCTTGTAAGCAGCAGATGGATGGATTCTGCTTTTTTAATCCATTTTGCCACTTTATGTCTTTTTTATTGGGGAGTTGAGGCCATTTACATTCAGTGTGATTATAGAGAGATAATTTTTAGTTCCTAACATGTTAAGATTTTATTTCTATTTGAGATATTGTTTATTCTTCTTTGATTAGTTGTCTGCTGGATGGGAAATCCTATTTCTTTTGTTCTGGCATGTATTACCTATTTCTTCTTTGCATTTTATCTCCTTCAGTATTTTTTCTAGCCCTGGTTTTGAAGACATAAATTCCTTCAGTTTCTGTTTGTCATGGAAGCTTCTTATTTCCCCATCTAATTTGATAGATAGTTTTGCTGGGTAGGAAATTTTTGGCTGGAAGTTGTTTTCTTTCAGAGTTTGGAATATATTACTCCATGACCTTCTGGCTTTCGTGACTTGGTTTGGGAAGTCTGGAGTGGTTCTAATTGGTTTGCCTCTGAATGTCACTTGGCTTTTTGTTTTTGTTGCAGAGAAATAAAAACTGTAAATACAAGAGACTGAGAAAAAGAGGGCTGGAAGAACAACCAGACACCAGAAAGAAACCAGCCTGCAGTGCTGCGGCCAGATCCGTAGCGCACAGCTGCACCAGCACCATCTTCCCTCGCAGCACCATTCTCCAGAGAGGAGGGGGACTCAGAACTGAGCTCAAAACCAGAAAGGAGATACGCTGGCCTCACGGCCGAGGACGCGACAGCAGCGCTATGCTGTCCACGGCAGCGGCAAGTACACCAGATGGCTCCAAAGCAGTGCACTCAACAAGCCACAAGGCTCCAGAGAGGAGGGGTAGACAGCCTTTGTATGGCAGATATCGTATTCTCCATAGAGAGAGGAGAATTGTAAATATTCGCTAAACTTAGTGCCATATTTAGAATTCTGGAAATTAAACTCAACCTTTCAAAGATATTTGTTATGTGACACAGTGACTAATAGATTATAGAACAGACACAAATATGGAAGTTTACCCAGGAGGGCTCTGGGGCAGAGTCTACACATATTGCTGATGTTGATGTGTCATGAGGAGGAAGATCTTTATCAAACATCACCAAGTCTGTATTTTTAAAAAGTAAAAAGATAAATTCTCAGATATCTTCAGATCTTTGCCTACTTGTTTCTCCCTATTTATGGAACAAGGATCCATTTTTTTTATTTTACACTGAGGCTAAGCCATGTAGTAAAATTTAATTCTCTTTCTCTTTTTCTTTCAAGTCCTCTGCCTCAAAGTAATTCTATTAAATTATACCCTAAAGGTAAATCTCAGGGATAGACACTAAATTATTTATTATCTTGTAATTTATGTAATCTAAAGATTTGTCTTATATTATTCTGAAAAAATGGATAGTACTTTCAGTGCTTCTACCAAGATAAGATCTTTATTTTGTCTCATGGTGTCATTATACTGGTGGCCAGGCATATCTTCCATGGACTTACAGTTCAATTCTAATGAACATTAACAGTTTTTTCCACCTATAAATGATTGGTTAATCAAGCATCCACAATACTAATATAAAGTTCCTAGGGTGGTCCATTAGTCACTACCTCCCATGTTATTTTAAAAGCCCCTACTTGATTTTTTGAGCCTGCTCAAGGTTCTCAGTAAAACATCAAAAAGTTTCTTATGAAAACTGAGTATCTTTGAGATATCAAGTAATTTAAATGTGCTAAATTTTAATTTACCATTTTATAAGAATGATTACACAAAACCCTCTAAAGGGTCTTAAGGAAATCTAAGGATAGTCCCAGAAAGAAAGAAAAAAGTTATATTATAATATACTTTTTACATAAATCAGTTGCTCTTAACCTGAAGGTAAAGCAAGTTTTTATTCAGTTAGCATCAGTAGTATAGATATTTATCTCAATTTACACAATGAAAAAAACCCACATTTTCTGGAGATTATATATATATATATATATATATATATATATATATATATATATATATATATATATTGACAAAATTAGACTCATGTCTTTCTACATATCCAGTATAAAAATAAAACACATTTTAATTAATATAAAGTTCTAACAATATTCTCTACCTAACAACTATACAGACTGGTTTTTCTAAAGCAAAAAGTACTAGATTTCAGAATCACAATTTACATTTACAACAAAGTCTTAGAGAATTAAGAGTCCACATGTGTAGTGCTTAGTGAAAGTAGTTCTCTTGCCTATCACATCAAGTTCAATTCCATTTAAAATGTGTCAGAAAATTTTCTTTTCTGAAGAAACTCATAGATGCTCAAAAACACTGGAAAATCAATCTCTCATATGTATTTTCCCAGAGGAATAACATGCTTTATATTTAAAAACATAACAAGCCTCAGAACCCTGTTATAATGTTTTTCTGATGTCTTGGCATCATTTTAGTGTGTAATTCTGTGGGTAATCTCTCTGCTTCAATCTTAGCACTAGAAATTTAAATGTGTCAGTAGGTTCTTGCATGGGTAAGCAGTGCTTTTTTCAATTGTGAGGGTTAGGTAAGAAGAAATGAGCTGGGGCATTAGGTAGAGAAGTCAGGTAAAGGAGAGGATATGATTAAGTTATGTAATAATTTAAGTATAATAAGGTAATATCTGATTGAGAATGAGAGGTTAGATAGCAGGACCCTTATAGTTCATAGAGTATTTAAATATGGAGATATGAAATACCTTGAATATAAAACAATGAGATAGAGTAAGAAAAAAAAGATAGGTTTTGAGAGAAGAGAGGCCAGAATGAGAAATTATATAAAAGGAATGGGAGAAAGGAGCAAAGAAACATGTATAAAGTAACAAACAAATTACAAAAATTAAGAATTATAAATGAAAGACAAAAAACAACCAAAAGAAAAAAGGAAAGAACAAAGACCAAAAAAGAAAAACAACAAAAAGAACTACCAACATTTTAAGAGAACAAAACAACAACAAAAAACAAAAACAGCAGTGCTGATAATTTACATATATAGGGCCCAAGATCATATAATATCTGTATATCTGTTTACTATGGTAGATTCTGTAGTATATTCCAATGTCTCTCATTTGCTCCATAACCTATTGTCAGCTTCTGGACCCATTTTATGAGTGCTTGCGCCTCTTTCTCACCTCTGACAGCTTGTATTTATGTATCAGGGCATTCGTTTTTATTATTAAGGAATTCTGTGTAAGTTCAGGGTTCTGGGTTTTTCTACCTTGGGTTCTGTGCTTTCCAGCCCTGTTGTCTGTGTCATCCAGTCCTAGGCTCTAACCCTGGGCCCTGTGCCCTCAGGCCCTCAACTCTGTGCCCTTCAGCCCTGGCTCTGTGCTCTCAGCCTTGAGCTCTACAATCTCAAGACTTTTGCTCTGTGCCTTCTCACCATTGACGTGCACCTCCCTATCCACACTGGCAGAAGATTTCCAGTATACTCTTTAAGTGACCCCTTGTGACCCTGTGTAGACACCACATCTTGAAGACTATAGGCCTTTCCTGTGTCTCCAGAGGTTTTAACTGTACTATCTCTGGGATGGGACTTCAGCTTTTAGCCTGTTGGGGTCTTGGCTGCTTTGGGCAGTCTTCTGTCTTTGCTGCTCACTGCGAAGTACATACCTTGCTGTTCTACAGGCCAGGTTTCTGGAGAGCACAGTGTGCCATTGCAGTTGTTGACTCTGTTGAGCACATGGGCTTTTGGATCTTTTTCTGTGTCTCTGAAGCATGGTGCTGGTCGCTTAAGATGTTAGAACTCTGCAACTGCTTTCTCCACTTCAAGTTCTTGAATTGTTGAGATTTTTCTTTTTTCATTGCAATGCTGGATCTGGAAATTGTGGTTCAGGCTGGTGGCCTGAGATGGCACTGGCTGCCATACCAGGTCAATCACGCAGTTGGGGTTTTTCCAGTGTATCTCATGTTCAGAGTATTGGATTTCCTTCTGCCATGGTTCCCAATTGTAATTTGCTTCATGACTACTTCTGCTTGTTGTGTTTGTTTGTCAATAAGCTGCCTTCTTGATAGTTCAACTTTATTTGTCGCAGCACCAGCATCACTGAAGCTTTTCCTTGCACCAGAAGCAGTAGGCTTATACTTATTTCTTGGAGGTCTGAGCTCCTTACTATAAAGGAACTTTTTCTCACAGTCTACATTTTTATAATTTCAAATTTGTTTATTATACTATATGTAAGAGTGACATATTTTTCTTGCAATTATTTAGGCCTTACCTCTGTACTATTTTTCTTTATTCATTTAGTTCATTTGAGTTAGTTGCCTAAGATGGTGCTGCCATGAACCCACTTAGTGGAGCCTAAACTTTGCACCTGCCACATGGATAATATCAGGCTCAGGAACTAAAATTAAAATTTAATCCAAGCTTCCACATCAATAAAGCCAATAAAGACCTGACCTGTCACCGTGAGGCTATATAATCTGTATGCTGATACTCATTTGGGTCTCAGTCTTTGAACTTTAGTCCTCTGGACTCTGACAGTGGAAATAAAGAAATCTGTCTTTCCAACCTGGTCTCTGGATCATCATCTCTCCACATTTGTCCTCTTACAACAATTCAGTGTCTGTACTGGAGCAATAACCTTTCAATATTTTTTAAAATGCAATTTTAAATTAGTCAAAATTATGCCAATGTCCATATTCCCATCCTTAAATCCTTACCCTTTTATTCTGGTCTCATCTTTTTATTACCTAAATCAACGTCTGAAATTATAAAAATAGGCATTATCAAGTACAATAACTCACACAACTGCTGTAGAAAATGTGTGTGTGTGTGTGTGTGTGTGTGTGTGTATGTGTGTGTGTTTACATATGTGTGCATATTGTCATGGTGATTCTACATGTCTGGTAATCTTTCCATTTTAAATCTAGTCTGGTTGGTCCATCTGACTTTAACACACTGCATAGGGTTGGTTTTATCATTTTCTAGCTTAACAATTTTTAATAATTCATTTTTAATTCCCAATGGCTCAACTTCCTTATCTCTAAAGTAAGAATTTTAAAATGATCTCACCCAAGGATTATTGTAAAGGTGAATTAATAAATATAAAATGCTTAGAATAGTATCATCACATGGAAATTAATATATGACTATCAACTAATTTTATTATTATTTGTACTCTACTGGTACATAGTCTGATGATATCTCTACTAGAAAAATGCAATCTATTCTGAGCCAGGTACAATGGTGCCTGTCTATAATTACAATTCTTGGGAGGATGCGCCAGGAAGATTGCTTACTATAGTCCTGCTTTACCAACTTAGTGAGACCCTCAGCAACTTAGTGAGACCTTGCTTCAAAATAAATAAATAAATAAATGAATAAATAAGAGTTGTAGAATGACCCTGGGTTTAATCCTCAGTATCCATAGTATACTGAGTATTGTATCCATATATACAACATAAATGTAGAGCATTTCAATAAACTAGAAATGGCTTGTTTAAAAATAGAGAACTCATTTAGCCTTTACCTAATGCCCACCACATTTCCCCCCTTTTTTTCCTTCTCATGTTTGTCTTAGTGATTGACTTTGATATGTTTAACTACAATGAAATGCTTAAATGACAATATTTAAACTACAATGTTTAAAAAACAAAAATCTCTATAATTATGAAGTAAAATAAATTATATAAAATATTTACATATATAATAATTAAGAATATAACTTGAAGTTCACTTCCGTTTTTTCATATGTTCTTAAAAGAAATATGAAGGCAGAAGATATTGACATGTGTAGTTTTGATAATATCTGTAAAATGTTAAGACCATTTATACTAAACAGAACTTTTCATTTTATTACTCTTCTCTGCTCATTCTGTAGCTGAGGCTTATTTCTCTTAAATAAAAATGCTGAATGTCTAGTTGAACATGGATATTGTTATGTTCTTGTAGTATGGTGACAAAAAAAAGTTTGAAGAAAACCGTCAAATTTGCCAGTCCAGTCCTAATAATGGAGTACTGTAATTTTTGCATTAATGAAATATATATTTTCACTAAAATGTGGACAATAGTTATCTGAATGTACTACAAATATGGAGAAAATTATTGCAAATATATTTTAAGAAAATATAAAACACATTGCACTATGTGCATCTGTAAATAGTTATGGAGCACCTTTCTATTTCAGAGCATATATATTCCCCAGAGCAGCCATCCAGAAAACACCATCAAGCAGTGTGTGACAGATAAATACCCCACATAGAGAGCTACCCATTTCCTTCTTTATTATACAAAAAGTACCTAAAATAACAAGGGGTGAAAAGAAGTGTAGAATGTACTTTACAATGTAATACTGCACTACCTGAATTTTTTTATTTGTGTGTAATGTATTTTTCACTGAAGTGAACTATTCTCATGCAAACAATCATTTATTATGGGCCTAGAAGTATCTCTTTTCTTCTGGCTGTCCTATATATTTTTTATTTTCATGTATGTACTCTTCTCTCCTCTATTTGAATATCAAAGTTTTCCCCTGTATGTCAAAACTGTTTGTTTCATAAAATTTAGCAGTATTTTAATTAAGAGAATTGAACAGAACAGTGTGCTTTCCCAAGTCTTGTTTTCCTTTTGTGGTGCTGGGAACTGAACCCAGGCTCTTGAGCATACTAGGAAAGTGCTCTTCCAATGAGCTTTATCACTAGTCCTCAAGATATAATATTTTATATGCTTATACTTCCTAAATGCATCAATACCCTAAATGACAGTGAGAAGAGAAAGTTAAAAGAATGCTACACATCCTAAATTATACTTAATTTTTTGTTACTAATCCCTAAATTTTTCTTAATGCATCCCTGTTGAATCTCCAATTCTGTAAACATTACCAGTGAAAACTTCTGCTTTTATAAAAGCTTGTCTACCTTAAAAAACAATTTAAAAGTTGGGATTTTAGAGGAGAAGAAGAAGAAGAAAAAGAAGAAGAAGAAGAAGAAGAAGAAGAAGAAGAAGAAGAAGAAGAAGAAGAAGAAGAAGAAGAAGAAGAATTTTTCCTGTTTCATTCTATTTCATTTTCTTAGATTTTTAAACTAAACTAAATTTATCAATTTATGAAGGGGTAGAACATAAAAGTAAAGGATGCTGCCATAAAAGTTGGAAATATATCCTCAATAACAATTTCTGGGGCCAATCTGCATAGCAAGCCATGGTTGTTTATTCAGTGTGAAAGCTAATAAATCTATTCACAAGAACTTCTAAAAGGCAATCATTTTTAGAAAGAACAGACTTTGGCAAAAGCTATTGTTTCAGCAAATCCAAATGACATGTTATTTAATATGACAACATTTGCAGTTTGGGGGAGATAGTATTTTGAAATCATAAAAGTAGCAACACATTCCACATGGCAAAACAACCTTTGTTTACATCTGTCCTATTTTTATGTGCTGATAAAGGGTATGCACAATATATTAAGAAAAGGAGAAATGACAAATTATAAACCTACATATATCTAGTCATTTTGCAAGAAAATATTTCTTTTATATTTTAGCTTTTCATCAATCTGCCTTGGTTACATAAACTTAAATGAATTAGAAAATTTATCTTGAAAGCTTTGACACACTGTTTCTGCTGTTCTTCATAGGGTCTACATTATGTTTCAATAACTTTCTACTTTGTTGATAATGGCAAATAAAATATAATTATTTTTAAGTTAATGAATGAAATGAATTCTTTTCTGTCATGTGCAAAATTAATGTTCAGTGATGCCTTTGGAACATAAAATTCAGTTCCCACTAAGTTTATTTCTTCAGTTTCTACTTTCTTTTTGTCACTAGGATACAGTGCAGTCAACATTGTGAAAAATGAAAAATTGATGGTCTTTGCCCTGAAGCTTACAATTTGAGAATAAAAACTTGAGACAGGCAGAGTCAAATGGAAAATCTGTAGCAAAATGAAGTAAACATTGTTAGAGGTAAAGCAATAAGAAGGCAAAACAATATGCTGTAAACTTGGAAGAAAAGACATCAAACCAAACAAAATTTTATTTATTTAAGAAATGCCAGGCTCTGAAGTTATATTCTGCTAGATGATCACTAACAATCATAGTAGACTAAGATATTTTTGTTTCTATTTTTACTGATATAGCCTTTTACCTGAAGCTTTATTTCTGCCTCAATCAACACTGTAGAACATTCCCAAGAACACATGAGTCTCTGAAGCCATTCTATGACATACTGTGATGAGAACCACTATTTTCTATCACATTTAATCTAATCCCATTAACTAGTTTTTAAAGTCCACTATTGTGTGAATTCACGTTTCCCAATGTCCCCACCCTTCCTAGTCAATACTCATGACAGATTGATATTGCCCCGCCATATTAATTAAAGTGCTTTACTTCCTGTGCTCTACCTATTCAAACTCTCAATGTCATTAAAATACAGATTAGCAATCACCTTTCTCACCACTCTGACACTTAGGTCTTTTATAAATCTCAATTGCACAATAAACATTTGCCTTATTGATTGTAAGTTTCTTTGTTGTTGTTTCTGCCCCAGTTTGACAATTTTCTGCTGGAGAATATCTATGGAGTATTGTCATGCCTGTATTTCTTAAAATTTCTTGAATAGATGTATTCTATTATACTTGAGATCATTATTGTGTGATTAAATAAGAAAAGGACATAAATGCTCTATAGACAGATTCTTCATTAATAAATATACTACTAACATACTTATTAGATTAAGAGCATTAGATATAAGTGATGAGTTTAAACAGTGACTTGTTTATATTAAGTGTTCTATATTTATTTTATAGAAAGTGTTACATAGCATTCACCTTTTAGATAAATTTCTACAATCATACTTTTTCAATTCAATTCCCTTCTAATTAATTTAAATGGGAGAAGGAGTTTCTCTTATAAATTTTAGTTGTCATTGTACAAGTGATAAGTGTGTGTAGTCACAGGAACACAGGATTATTAAGTTTATCTATTTTTTTTTTTGTATATGTGTATGGGAGTTGCGATTGAACTCAGGGACATTCCACCTTCAATCTACACCCCAACTCAATTTTTTTATTTTTGAAACAGTGTCTCAATAAGTTTCTGAGGCTGGTTTCAAACCTGTAATCCTCCTTTTTCAAGCATCACAAGTATTTGGATTACAAGCATGCACCACCATACCTGACTATTTAAATGTTTCAATATTGATAGCCCTCACTGCATTATAATAACACACCACTTTTCCACACTCATTAAACTTTTTCCTTTATTAATAACTTTCGCATCAGGAAGATAATGACATTTATTTTTATAAATCTACATATTTTCAGGTAATACCTACTGTAATTTTGGCTTATATAACAGTTTAGTAAAAATTAGTGAAAGATTCACTAATTATAACAGTATAGATAATGTCATTGAAGATATTAATAGCATTTTTATAATATCAAGCAATATAGTCACAATTCTGCTTGGTACATCTTGAGGCAAATATATTGTGAAATGAAATGAGATTGAAACTGATCTTTCTGCTTCTGATGCTCATTTTTTTCTAACCTAACTTGCAGTTTTTATGTGCTCTATATTATAAAATAATAATTAGAAATATTTCAGATATAGTAAAGAAATATATACAAAATTATTTATAAATATTTGTTAAGTAGAGCTTTATAGTAAATCAGTGTTAAAAATGAATTATTTATACATATTTACACCATAAGAAACAAATATATATTATATATTGCATATTACATATTACATAGTGTATATATATTCATTCCTATATAAAATATATTTCTACAATAATTATCACATTTTACAAAACTCTAAGTCAAATCATTAGCTGTCTTTATTCAACTTTTTTGTTACCACACTGACAGACACACTACACTGGCCCAAACTCAAATTTATTAAAATTTTTAAAATTGCTGGGCGTGGTGGCGCAAGCTTGTAATCCCCGCGCTCGGGAGGCGGAGACAGGTGGATCGGGCAGGTTCGAAGCCAGCCGCGCTGGCGTAAGAGACCCTGTTTCAAAAATATAAAATAGGTCTGGGAGTGTAGCCCAGAGGTAGAAGGGCTTCCAGGAACCCCAGTACCACCAAAAAAAAAAAAAATTAAATACATTTTGGTCTTCTTGTTAATCTCTTCACCTGTACTATTCTTTCTGCCTGGAAGTCTTACCAGACTCCACCTAAATTCTTCTTAAGAGTTGCCTTCTGCTTGAAGCTGTCACTATAAACTCAGTCTAATGTCCATCTCCTTCTCTGGAACTCTGGAGCTCCCTAACATTTCTTTATCACTGATCTTCATGGATATAATATGGGCTATAAGACAGTGGTGTCAGTTATCTCTATGAGCTAATTATTAAAGGAAGTAGCTGAACAGCAATAGATGCTCAGTCATATGTGGCTAGTATTATTGAATATAAGGTAGTTTGGATAGTTGAGAAAGAATAAAGTTTAAAAAATAATAGAAACTCCTAGTATTTTGTTGAGCAGTTTTGCATCTCAGTTCATTAAAGTTATAGGCATGCAGTTTTCTTTCCTTGAGTTGTCTTTATTTTGTTTTGGTATTAATGTGACATTGGCTTTATAGAATGTATTTGGGAGAGTCATATTTCTTTCTGTTTTATAAAATAGATTGGGGAATATCAGGATTAGCTCTTCTATAAAGGTTTTATAAAATTCACTTGGGAAGTCATCTGGTCCTGGACTTTTCTTTGATGGTAAGCTCTGTATTTCTATTTCAATCTCTTTGATTGCTTTTGGTTGGCTTAAATTTTCTATACCTTCTTGACTTATTTTAGGAAGGTTGTATTTAAAAAGTTCCAAATTTTTATGTTTTTAGAGTACAGTTTTTTCAAATTAGATTCTGATAATCTTTTAGATTTCTACACAGTGCAGAAATCAGTGTTAATATCTCCTTTTTTATCTCATATCTGTAATTTGGGTTATTGTCTCTTTTTTGGTTAAAATGACTAGTAGATTATTTATCTTGTGAATTTTTTCAAGAAATCTGCTTTTGGTTTTGTTGATTTTTTGTATTTTTTTATTCTCTACTTGGTTGATTTATGCTGTTTTCAATAATTTCTTGTCTTCTATTGGACTTGAGGTCAGAGTGTTTCTTCCAATTATTCAAGTGTTTGAGGTGTATTATTAGGTTATTTAATTAGTGCTATGAATTTTCCTCTTAAGATTGCCTTCAAAGTTTCCCAGAAGTGTTTTTTTTTTTTTTTTTTTTTTTTTTTTTTTTTGGTGGTACTGGGTTCCTGGAAGCCCTTCTACC
Organism: Muscardinus avellanarius; assembly: GCF_963383645.1. NCBI lineage: Eukaryota > Metazoa > Chordata > Mammalia > Rodentia > Gliridae > Muscardinus > Muscardinus avellanarius. Next base: position 33,545,548 of record NC_137791.1, read on the forward strand.
TCTGGGCTACACTCCCAGACCTATTTTATATTTTTGAAACAGGGTCTCTTACGCCAGCGCGGCTGGCTTTGAACCTGTCCGATCCTCCTGTCTCCGCCTCCCAAGCTCAGGGATTACAAGAGTGTGTCACCACACCGGGCTTCCCAGAAATTTTGATATGTTATACCTCTATTTTTATTTGTTTTTATAAATTTCTTGATTTTACATCTTCTATTCAGCAGTGTGGTGTTCTATTCATTCAGCAGTGTGGTGTTCAGTCTCCACATGTTTATGGGGTTTCTCTGGGTCTTCCTATAGTTGATTTCTAATTTCATTCTATTATGGTCTGAAAAGGAATAGGGAAGCATTGTCACAATTTTTAAATTTGCTAGTGCTCATTTTGTGGCCCAGGATGTCATCTATTTTGGACATGGTTTCATGAGCAGCTGAGAAAAATGTGAACTCTGCTGTAGTTGGGTGGAATATTCTATATGTGTCTAACAGATACATTTGGTTGATTGTGTTCTTTTGGTCTGAGGCATATTTATTGACATTTTGTCTAGAAGATTTGTCTTATCATGTGAGAGGGGTGTTGAAGTCTCCTAGTATTTTTGTATTGTGACTTATGTGTGACTTAATGTCACAAAGAGTTTGTTTTATGAAAGTAGTAGAATCTATGTTTGGGACTTAAATGTTAAACTATCAATATTTCTTCTCTCTGTATTTTTCCTTTTACCAGTAAAAATGGCCTGCTTTGTTTCTTCTAAAAATCTTGGGCTTGAAGTCTAACTTGTCTGGTATGATAGTTGCTATTCCTGCTTGTCTTTGAGTTCCATAGGAATGGATTACCTTGATCCAGCCTTTAGTTTAGACATTTCAGTTATCAGAGCCAGCAAGACCAGGCCCAGAGCCTGTGGTGTGGCAAGGTGAGGACTGGAGCCAGCAAGGCTGGGCCTAAAGCCTGCCATGGAGCAAGGACCAGTCTGGAGCCAGCGTGGCTGGGCCCAAAGCCTGCCACAAGGCAAGGCTGGGTCTGGAGCCAGCGAGGCTGAGCCCAGAGCCTGTTGCACAGCAGGCCTGGGACTGGGACTTTCTCCACAGCAAAGGACAAACAGGTCTCTGCAACTGTGTAGCTAGGAAGCAGTAGAAGCTGCCACCGACTCACCTCACCTCTCAGCAGATTCCTAGATCCAAGTGACCTATATTAAAAATAAATTGGTTGTGAGTGGATCATCTTGTCAAAGTTACTCACCTTCTGGCTTTCAGGATTTCAGTAAGTGGGAATAAGTGTGGAGATTAAAGAAGAACTTCCAAGGAAGAAAGAAACTCTTATTGATCAGATGTGGAAAAATAAAAGCTCTAACACACTATTGGTAGAATTGCAAGTTTATGCAACCACTTTGGAAAACAGTATGGAAGATCTTCAGAAGAAGGGAAATGAACTTACCATATGATCCAGAAATACCACCTCTGGGTATCTACCAAAAAGAATGAAAACTAAATTACCAAACTAATGCATGAGCAACCATGTTCATGACTGCACAGTTCACCATTGCCAAACTGGAATCCACCAAGATTTCCTTCAATGAATGAGTGAATTTCAAAACTATGGGATATGTATACAATGGAATTTTGCCCAGCCATAGGGAGAAAAAAATTATGGCATTTACAGTGAAATATCACAAAAATAAGAAATCAGATGCTTTTTCTAATGTGTTAAAACTAGGAAAAAATGGGTAACAGGTGGAATTCTAGATGAAGGGATCCTATAAAGGAGCAATTAAGGTGTCCTATCTGGAAAGATGGAATGGGGGAAAGGGGAAACTCTTTAGGGCATATGATGTACTTAGACCTATCAAAGTCAATCAGGAAGCCAGGCATTGGTAGGAGGGAGAGGAGAAAAGGGGTTGGGGATTGGGTTATGTGTGCATGTATATCTCCACAGGTTATTTTTTATCTCATTAAGCTGTATGTATGATTACAATGCACCAATAAAAATGCATTAAAACAAAAGAAAATTCAATTATCAGAATTAGAAATATTAAAAAACATTCTTTGAAAAATTGTAAAAGGCAAGAAAGTGACATTATATTTGTATTGGTGTCACTTACACAAAAAGTTATGAAACATAGAGTCCTACATGTGTGCACAATTTACTTATTTTATTGTTTTATATGTTTTAATTTGTGCGTTATACTCTTATATCATAATGTAGTTCACACTTATAGTGACATGTATGCACACAAGAGTTGTTTTGCTTCCTCCTATCTTCCTCTCCACTTTCCCATATACACAGTCTATTTCAAGGCCTACAGAATACTTTATTTTATTTATACTTTATAATGTTGATTATAATCATATACAATAAAAGGCCAGGTGATGGCATATATTTCTCCATATTGTTTACTTAAAATTAATTAAATGAAACACTTCTATAACATTATTAATGGGCAGCAAGAAATAATAAAAACAAGATTTATAAATATTCTTTTATACCTGTTATCTTTCCTTCTGACACAATAAAGAGTAGATTTAGTTAGTAACCATAAATAAATCTCTGTCCATAACCAGGCAGAACTCTAAATCAAAACTATCCTATCAAAAATAAAATTACTTTCTGTGTCTAATGACTAAAGACTTTCTATTTGGAAAACTGATATAATATTGAGCTTATGTGCATTTATTGCAATAAATTCACAGTGTTTTCAAAAAACTTTTTCACATTTTACTTGCCAATTTTACTCTCTAAATTTCACTTTTTGTTTCAGTCATGACTCTCACACCCATAATCCAAAGATCAGATCATATAATTTAGAGAAAAGATTTGTTTTCTATTGTTTTTGGTTCAGTCCATGTAAGGCCAGAGATCACAGATCTAAGGGCATGTCAGTGGGGAACAGAGACAGGAGGAGCACATGGACTGTGATCTTCATATCAAGGAGGCTGAAAGCAAGAAAGAGATTAAGAGGAGGAGAAACCAGATGTATAATCCTCAAGGCCATACCCCCAGAGACAACCTCCTCCAGCCACACCCTATGGCAAACTGGGTATCACCTAGGTAAACCCATTAAAAATCACTTATCCACTTCTGCAATTACGACATCATGACTCCACTATGTCAATCCTGAATACTAACAATTAAGCTCTTTTAAGACACATTTTATGTCTAACTATAAATGTTCTGTTTTCTATAAATATTTCTATGATGATGCCATCAGTTTCATATTTATATATGATTAAAACAGACAGTTCACCAATTTATTTGTGGTGCAGAGATCAAACCCACTATTTTGCTCATTCTAGAGAAACACTTGATCACTTAGCTGTGCCCCAGCTCAAGACTTCCAAAATTTATATTTATAAATAATACACACACACACACACACACACACACACACACACAAATTATATATATATATATATATATATATATATATATATATATATATATATATATATATATATCATCTCAAACTCAAAAGTTTTAAAATTTGATCCCTCATGTTTTTTTAAGCCTTCTATACCACAGCTTCCTCAATCTCTTTCCCTGAAAACTCACATCATCCTATTGTTCTGTTAAAAAATACTAATCATTCTAAATACTACAGTTTCTTTCACCTACCACAACCATTAAAAATATTGCTATCATCTGTACTTTTGCAATTTCTGTCAATCTTTTAAAATTTTAATCTCTTCACTATTGCTTAAATCACTGTTTTGTCATGCCTAGATTGGTATTCTAATCACTAGGGCTCTATACTTGCTGGGTAGAATCTGTACTTAAGAGATTATAAAATGTGACAGTGAATCTATAAAATGAGAAGAATATCTTTTATTTAATCAAAATGAAGCAATAACTGCATTTTCCTGACAGTAAAAGTCTAATAACTTATTATGAGCATTTGCAAGGTCTATTCCTGTTGTGAACTTAATTGGGTCCCATCCCCCAAAATTTGTACATTGATGATTTCTGACCCTGTTATGGTACAGATATAGAATATTTTCTAGAAAATCTCATGTATTGCCAATGCAAGTAAAAACGTTCAGAGGTTGAACATGGTATGATGGTACAGTACTTGAGATAATGAGACAGAAGGATTGCAAATATGAAGCCAGCCTCAACAAATTGGCAAGACTATCAGCAACCTAGAAAGACCCTAGTTCAAAACAAAAAGAAAAAAAAGGAAAAAAGGAAAAGAAAAAAAGGTTGGGGACAATGTTCAGACTTAAAATACCTCTGGGTTCAATCCTCAGTAACTCCACCACTCCATATGTTGTTCAGAAGTAAAATAATTAAAATAATTGAATCATGAGCATTCTAATCTCAAAAATGGATGTCTACTGATAAATTAATGGATTTATTTAGGACTCGCCATATATATATATATATATATATATATATATATATAATTTATATTATATATAATATATAAATATATGTTATATTTATATATATTTATATTTGTATAAATATATAAATATATATTTATATATATTTATATATTTATATATAAATAAATATAAAAATGTGAAAAAAATATATATGTCTCCACTTTTGCTGCTTCTTGCCGGCATGCCCTGAGCTCACAGATGTGACCAAGTCTAACATATATAAAACTTCTAAAGCTGCCAGAAATGTAAGCCTCTGAATAAATATTTCTCTTTAAGTTGTAGTCATCAGTTATTTGGGGTCACAGCAATGAGAATGATGACTGAAATGGATAGCCTCTGTGATGGTGTTTTGAGATGAAGCCTTTGGTATATAATTAGGTGTAGATTAGGTTATGTGAGTAAGGCATCATGATAGGATTAGCGTCCTTCTAAGAAGTGCCAGAGAGTTTTTCCTTTTGTTCTCTGTTTTGTGACAGCAAAGTGAGAAGGTGACTCTAAACTAGGAAAAGAACCCTCACTCAAACCTAGATTATATCAGGCCCTAATCTTGGCCTTTCACCTTCTAGAACTATGAGCACACATAGTTTTGTAGTTGTCATCAGTCTAACATACTTTATTATGACAGATGAAGCTGATTTATACAAATCTTTGCTGATTTTTCTCAATTATTCTTCCATTATCACTGTAATCCTGCTAACATCTCATATTTTTTTTCTAAAACTACCAGACAAAAACACTACTGTAGCATCTAGTTTTATCTATTTCTTCTGCTTGGAAGAATCTTTTGGAGGATCTACATTTTAAAAAATGATTTTTCTCTGACTATTCATTTGTAGAATGATGGAAATAAATTCTTAACTTCTTGTCATGCAAAAGAATCAACTCAAGATGGATCAAAGACTTAGAAATTAGACCAGAGACTGTGAAGTTATTAGAGGGGTCTAAACACTCCAATATATAGGCACAGGCAGTATAACTTTCTCAACAAAACCTCCATAGTGCAAGAAATTAAAGCAAGAATTAACATGTGGGATGGAATCAAATAAAATGGTTCTTCTCACCAAAGGAAACCAAGAAGCTAAAGAGAAAGTCTACAGAATTGGAGATCTTTACCAGCCACCACTCAGATAGAGGGCTAATATCTAAAATATACAAAGAGCTCAAAAGAATCTACACTAGCAAAACAAATAACCCAATCAAGAAATGGGCAACTGAATTGAATGGACACTTCACAAACGAGATACAAATGGCCTATGGATACATGAGAAGATATTCAACATCATTAGCTATTAGGGAGATGCAAATCAAAAATATGCTGAGATTCCATCTAACCTCAATGAAAGTGGCAGGCATAAAGAAATCAAATAACAAATGACAAATGTTGATAATTTGAGTTGATTCTCTTTTTCTTTTGGTTAGGTTGGCCAGGGGTTTATCAATTCTATTAATCTTCTCAAATAACCAACATTTTGTTTTATTGATTCTTTGAATTGTTTTTGGTGTTGTTGTTGTTGTTATCTATTTCATTTATTTCTGCTCTAATTTTAATGATTTCTTGCCTTCTGCTGGCTTTGGGAATAGACTTGCAGAATTTCTAGGTCTTTGAGTTGTGTCATTAGGTTCTTTACTTGGTGGTTCTCTGTCCTTCTTATGTGGGCACTCAATGCAACAAACTTTCTTCTTAATACTGCCTTCATGGTGTCCCATAGATTTTGGTAGGTTGTATCTCTGTTTTCATTTGTTTCCATAAATTTCTTTATTTCTTCCCTAATTTTTGCTCTTACCCATTCATCATTCAATAGTGTATCATTCATTCTCCATGAATTTGAATACTTTCTTTCGAGTTTCCTGTTGTTGATTTCTACTTTTATTCTGTTGTTGTCTGAAAAGATGCAAGGAATTATGTTATATTTTTTTAATTTGCTGGTATTTTCTTTGTGTCCCAGGATGTGGTCTATTTTGGAGAAGGTTCCATGGGCTGCTGAGAAGAAAGTGTATTCTGTAGTTCCTGGTTGAAATAATCTGAAAATGTCTATTAGGTCCATTTGGTTTATGGTTTCCTTTAGTTCTAAAACGTCTTTACTCATCTTTTTCCTTGAAGATCGATCCAGTGGTATGAGAGGCATATTAAAGTCTCCCAGAATTATTTTATTTGGATCTACTTGAGATGTGATGTCCAGAAGGGTTTGTTTTACAAATGTGGTTGTACCCACTTTTGGGGCATAAATATTGACTATCATTATATCTTCTTGGTGTATTTTTCCTTTTAATAAAAGTAAGTGCCCTGATTTGTCTCTTTTGATGTGTTTTAGTTTAAAGTGTTTTGTTAGATATCAGGTTTGCTACCCCTGCTCTTTTTGGTCACCATTGGCATGGTTTATTTTTTCCCATCCTTTCACTTTCAGCCTGTGAATGTCTTTGGCTGTGAGGTGAGTTTCTTGCAGATAGCATATATTTGGATTATGTTTCCTAATCCACATTGCCAATCTATGTCTTTTGATTGGTGAGTTAAGTTCTTTGATGTTAAGAGATATTATTGAAATATGATTTTTGTTTTCTGCCATTTTGTGTTCTGTCTACTCTTGGGTGGTGTGATCTTTCTTCTTTACTTAAATGACCCACTTATTAACTTCCTCTCTTCTCTGATTCTGAAGTCTGCTTCTTTTTTCTTCCTTATGGTTTATTTCTTTACGAATTTTCTCTAGTGTTGGCTTTGAATTCATGAATTTTTTGAGATACTGTTTATCCTGAAAGACTTTGGTTTCACCATTGATCTTGAATAGTAGTTTTGCTGGATAGATGAGGTTTGGTTGGAAGTTATTTTCTTCCAGGGTCTGAATCACATCATACCAGTCTCTCCTAGCATTCATGACCTGGGTTGTATAGTCTGGGGTTATTCTTATTGTTTTGCCTCTATATGTCACCCTTCCTTTTGCTCTCACTGCTTTTAAGATTCCTTCCTTGGCTTCTATGTTGGTCATTTTGGTTATTATGTGGCGTGGAGTGGTCTTTCTTTGGTCCTGTCTCAGTGGAGTTCTGTATGCCTCCTGGACATGAAGGTCCAAGTCTCTTTCCAAATTTGGAAAATTCTCTGAGATTATTTTCTTAAAGACATTACAGAAGGCATTGATCTGTACCTCTATTCCCTCTAAATGAAAAAGGAGATATCACCACAGATAGTGACGAAATTCAAAAGATTATCAGAAACTACTTTAAAAATTTATACTCCAATAGACTTGAAAACCTGGAAGAAATTGATAGATTTCTAAGCACAGTTAACCTTCCTACATTCAGCCAAGAGGACATAGCAAGCCTAAACCAACCAATAACAACCAAAGAAATAGAAACGGCAATAAAAATTCTTCCACCAAAGAAAAGTCCAGGCCCAGATGGGTTCCCAGCTGAATTCTACAAAACTTTCAGTGAACAACTAACACCAATACTTCATAACATGTTCCGGGAAATCGAAAGAGATGGAACTCTCCCAAATTCCTTCTATGAGGCCAGTATTGCATTAATCCCCAAACCAAATAAAGACACCTCAAGAAAGGAAAACTACAGACCAATATCCTTAATGAACATAGATGCAAAAATTCTAAACAAAATACTAGCTATACGCATTCAAAACTTTATCAAGAGAATAATACATCATGACCAAGTCGGTTTCGCCCCAGAGAAACATGGCTGGTTCAACATAGGCAAATCAATACATGTTATTCACCACATAAATAGAACCAAGAACAAAAACCACATCATCATAGCAATAGATGTAGAAAAAGCATTCAACAAAATTCACCATCTATTTATGTTAAAAACACTGCAAAAAATTGGGATAGAAGGAAAGTACTTCAACATCATTAAGGCAATATACTGTAAACCCAAAGCCAACATCATATTGAATAGGGGAAAAACTCCAAGAATTTCTGCTAAAGTCGGAAACAAGACAAGGATGCCCACTATCACCACTCCTTTTTAATTATGTCCTTGAGACTCTTGCTGCAGCAATAGACAAGAGAAGGAAATCAAATGAATTCACATAAGAAGAGAGGAATTAAAATTATCCTTATTCGCAGATGACATGATCCTTTATCTGGAAGACCCAAAGAACTCAACCAAAAAACTTCTGGAGCTGATTGACAAATTCAGCAAAGTCGCAGGTTACAAAATCAACCTAAAGAAATCAGTGGCCTTTCTTTATGCCAACAATAAATCCACAATGAAAGAAACAAAACAAAACAAAACAAACAAACAAACAAAAACAATTCCATTCACTATAACCTCAAAACCAATAAAATACCTAGGAATAAACCTAACCCAAGATGTAAAAGACCTCTACAACAAAAACTATAAAACATTAAAGAAAGAAATTGAAGAAGACTTTGGAAGATGGAAATATCTCCTGTGTTCATGGATAGGCAGAATAAATATCATCAAAATGGCCATTCTGCCAAAACTGATCTATAGGTTCAATGCAATTCCCATTAAAATACCATAGACATTCTTCAGAGACCTAGAAAAATCAATCATGAACTTCATATGGAGAAAGAAAAGACCTAGAATAGCCAAAGAAATTCTCAACAATAAGAAACATGCAGGAGGCATTACAATCCCAGACTTCAAACTATAATTTAGAGCAATAGTAGTAAAAACAGCATGGTACTGGCACAATAACAGATATACTGACCAGTGGATTAGAATAGAAGATACAGAAACAAACCCACACATCTTTAGTCAATTAATCTTTGACAAAGGGGCCAAACACATATGCTGGAGAAAAGACAGCCTTTTCAACAAGTGGTGCTGGGAGAACTGGCTAACCATTTGCATCAAAGGAAACTATCAATAACCTAAAGAGGAAGCCGACAGAATGGGAAAGGATCTTTACCAGCCACCATTCTGATAGGGGGCTAGTATCCAGAATATACAAAGAGCTCAAAAAACTCTACACTAGCAAAACAAGCAACCCAATTAAGAAATGGGCAAATGAACTAAATAGACACTTCACAAAAGAAGAGATACGCCGGGCATGGTGGCACACGCTTGTAATCCCTGCGCTTGGAAGGCAGAGACAGGAGGATCGCACAGGTTCGAAGCTAGCCACGCATGCTGGCTTAAGAGACCCTGTTTCCAAATGAAAATGTAAAAATAGGTCTGGGAGTGTAGCCTGGATGTAGAAGGACTTCCAGGAACCCCAGTACCACCAAAAAAAAAAAAAAGAAGAGATACAAAGGGCCAATAGATACATGAAAAGATGCTCTTCATCACTGGTCATCAGGGAGATGCAAATCAAAACTACACTGAGATTCCATCTAACCTCAGTCAGAGTGGCAAGCATAAAGACATCAAACAACAACAAATGCTGGCGAGGATGTGAGGAAAGAGAAACTCTTTTACACTGTTGGTGGGAATGCAAACTATTTCAGCCACTATGGAGATCTGTGTGGAGATTCCTAAGAAAGGTGGGAATAGATTCACCATATGATCCAGCTATACCACTCCTGAGTATCTTTTCAGAGGGGTTGAATTCAGAGAAATACAGCAATATATGCATACCTATGTTCATAGCAGCACAATTTGTAATAGCCAAAATATGGAACCAACCCAGATCACCATCAACAGATGAATGGATAGCAAAACTGTGGGAAATACACACAATGAAATTCTATTCAGCCATAAAGAAGAATAAAATTATATCATTTGCAAGAAGATGGAAAGCCCTGGAGAACATTATGTTAAGTGAGATCAGCCAAGCACAGAAGGAGAAGATACATATGTTTCCTCTAATATGCCCAAACTAGGAAACACAGAGGATACCAGTGAGACTCCAGATAATGGAGGGGAAATACCAGCAAAGTTTGAATGGCAAGATAGGAGAGGAGGAAGGCTTATCTTGATTAATGAGGGCCTACATCTGAACATGTGTAAAATTATGAATAAGACATGGTTAACCTCAACAACCATTGGTGGGAGTGGGGAAGGGAAAATGGGGGCTGGGGGGGAGGGCACCAAATATAGTTTAAATGTATACTATTTATTTTCAATAATAAAATTGTTTTAAAAAATGTTGGCAAGGATGTGGGGAAATGGGAACACCTTTACACTGTTGGTGGGAGTGCAAACTAGTTTAGCCGCTATGGAGATCAGTGTGGAGGTTACTTAGAAAATTGGGGATTGATCTAACATATGATCTGGGTATAACACTCCTGGGTATGTATCCAAAGGGATTGAAATCAGAGAACTACAGTAAAATATGCACACCCATGCTTATAGCAGCACAATTCATAATATCCAAAATATGGAACCAACCTAGGTCTCCATAAACAAATGAATGAATTGCAAAATTATGGAAAATACACAATAGAATTCTACTAAGCTATAAAGAAGAACAAAATCATGTAATTCACAAGAACGTAAATACTTTTACACATATTTAAAGTAGCTCCCTTATTAATCAACTTCAGTTTTTCTTATCTTCTACTCTTTCATTTTAGCTTTGCTGTGGTCCCCTTCATTATCTGGAGTCCCTCTGGTATTCTTCATAGTCTCTAGATTGGGCATATTTGAGGAAACATATGTCTCTTTTCTTTCTGTGCTTGGATAATCTCACTTAATATACTGTTCTCTAGGTCTTTCTATGTTCTTGTGAACACTCATTGTTGGGAAGGGGAAGGAAAGCAGGCCTGGGTAGAGGGCACCAAGCAGTCTGCATGTATGCCATTTTCAATATGATCAATATAAATAAAAAATAAAAACAAATATTTTTCTTTATTTATTTCATTTTTCAAATCACACTTCTTTAATAAAGTCAATCCTGATTGCTCTATTTCTACAGCTTTAGCCACTACATATAGACTTCTGTAAGTGGAGTTTCTCTATCTAATTTTTTGTGCTTCTTTCATAGAATACTTACATTGCCCATAAGTTGTAATTCATCTGTTGATGGAGACTTAGGTTTGGTTCCATATTTTGGCTATTGCAAATTGTGCTGGTATGAACATGTGTATGCATATTTTATTATAATTCTCTGATTTTAATCCTTTTGGGAAAATACCCAGTAGTATTATAACCAGATCATATGTTGAATCCATTCCCAGTTTTCTAAGGAACTTCCACACTGATCTCCATAGCAGCTGAATTAATTTGCACTCCCATCAACAGTGTAAAAGAGTTCCTATTTCCCCAAATCCTCACCAGCATTTGTTGTTATTTTACTTATTTATGCTTGCCAATACACACAATGGAATCATACTCAGCAATAAATAACAAAAGCATGTCATTTGTAGGAAGATGGGAAGACCTGAAGAACATTATGTTAAGTGGGATTAGCCAAGCACTGAAAGAGAAGGGACATAGTTCTTTCTAATATGCTCAAGATTGCAAGTATTAGAAATACCAATGGGAGTCCAGATTATGCAGGGGAAACCTCAGCGAAGCCAGGAAGGATGGGTAGGGGAGGAAGAAGGCTGAGTTTTATTAATGGAAAAGCTACATGTGACTATGTGTATATATGTGAATATAACATTTTTTCCCTGGACACTCAGTTTTGGGAGGAAGAAAAAAGGGGAAGGGAGGGGGCATCAAGTACTGTGTGAATATATGCCATTGCCAAAATAAGTCTTATAAAACTATAGAACAGCAATAAATAAATTTTAAAAAGAACAATTATATTGCAACCATAAGATAAAATTCACTGATTATGATCAATATTAAGTGCTGTTCTCTGCCTCATAATCTTTAAACATTACAAAGACAGGTATTTTTTTTCTTTATAATTCTTTCTTAATGAATCTCAAACGTGTATTGAATATTTTTTCTTTTATTATTTTTCTTTTTCTTTTTTCTGTGTCGGCAACTGGGGCTAGAACCCAAGGGCATTCTATCTCTGAGATACACCCCAGCCTTATTTTTTATTTTTTATTTTGAAACAGGGTCTCACTAGTTTGTAGAGGGCCTCACTAAGTAGCTGAGGCTGGCCCTAAACCTGTGATCTTTCTTTATTACCCTCCCAAGTACTGAGATTACAAGCATGAACCACCATGTCCAACAGAGAATATTTTTTTTCTTAAAGATTAAACTTTAAGGTGTTTTACATTATAAAGACTAGTTTTTATTGAACACTCAGAAATTTCAGTTCTTATGATTATTATTAGTGATTAAATAGATTTTATAATATTTCTATTTAAATATTTAAAATAATTATTTCTTTACTTTTATACTCACTATTGACTTTAAGACTTTTATATATGAATTTACTTTTTTTCTTTTTCTAAATTTACTTTTATATTTTTATTGGTGCACTGTATTCATACATCATAATGGGATTAAAAAAAATACTTCTGTAGTCATACGTGCACACATTGTCCAGTTAGCCCCTACCCCACTCCATTCCCTCCCTCACCCTCCTTCCCATGCTTGGCTTAGTGGTGCATATCTAATATAGCAATTTATCCAAAATTAACAATGATAATTTTACATAACAGATTCATTTGTCTGATATAAAACTTTTGATCACTTAGAGATAACATTTCAATGTTTCTTTTTGCTTTCTTTCCTACCAGAGATATATTTTTTCTTTTTTTAAAGGTGAAACTATCATATATTTTTTCCAGAAAAATCTATCTTAACATGAAATATGAACTCTAAATACCCAAAACAATCTAGAAAAAGAACAAAGCAAGAAGATGTATATTTTCAGATTTCAAACCTTATAAAGCTACATTAATTGAAACAGTGTAGTACTGCTATTAAGGCAGATATATAAATTAGTGGAGTAATATAAAAAGCCTGGAAATAAATTCTTCCATACATGGTCAAGTTATTTTTGACAACATTTCCAAAAACATTTGGTGAAGAAAATAATGATCCTTTCACTAAATATTGTTGAAAAATAATAATTACATGAAAAAGAATAAAGTTGGACCCTTACCAAACACCATATACAAATATTAACTCAAAATAGATAAAAGACCTAAATGTAAATCTTAAGACTATATAAACTTTTAGAAAAAAACCTGGGTCATAACACTTCACAGCATTGAAATTGGCATTGATTTCTTGAATATGATTTCAAAGGCACAGGCAACAACAGAATTAACAAAAAAAAACTTCCTAAAATAAAAAAATTGTACATACAAAGACAATGTAAATAGAGTTCAAAGTTACTGATAGAATGGGGTAAAATATTTCCAAATGCTATATCTGAAGGTATATTACTATTCCAAATAGAAATCCTAAAAATTAGCAACAATGAAAGCAAACAATACAATTTACAAATAGGTAAAAGATTAAAATAAATAAAGAATCTCCAAAGATTTTAACCAATAAACACATGAATATATTCTTCTTTGCTTAGTTGTATGCTGGATGGAAAATCTTGCTTCTCTGGTTCTGGTGTGTATTACCTATTTCTTCTTTGTAGTTAATATCTTTGAGTACTTTCTCTAGCAATGGTTTTGAAGACATAAATTCTTTCAGTTTCTGTTTGTCATGGAAGCTTCTCATTTCCCCATCTAATTTGATAGATAGTTGTGCTGTGTAGGAAATTTTTGGCTGGAAGTTGTTTTCTTTCAGAGTTTGGAATGTGTTACTCAAAGCCCTTCTGGCTTTCATGACTTGGTTTGGGAAGTCTGGAGTGATTCTAACTGGTTTGCCTCTGAATGTCATTTGGCCTTTTATTTTTGTTGCCTTTAATATTCTCTACTTGGCTTCCACATTGGTCATTTTGACAATTATGTGGCATGGGGAACCTCTTCTCTGATCCTGTCTAAAGGGAGTTCTAGGTTTTTCCCAGATGGCAATGGAGAGACGGAGCGTCCCTCACTAGCTGAAGCACATTAAGTTCAACTACTGAGACAGAAGTGTCTTAATAAAAAAAAAATTAAACGTACAATCTAAAACAGACTTGGGGAGTACAGCAGAAAAAATCCAGCAACTGAACTGCAAGATTCACTACAACACACAAAGAAAGCAGATAGTGAGCTAAAGAATTGGTGGCCGGCAGAGTGCAGGCGCAGGCGCAGTGGCCTCAGGGCCGCTGGCTCAAATGGGACTTTTGGGTCTTTAACATACCCAGAGAAGCTCTAAAGTCTGAAAGTGACCAGAGAGTTCCAATACCTGAAATTGCTAGCTAACTGGAGCTCCTGAGTGGCTCCCAACAAAGGCGGCCCCTCAGACAAGCCTGGAGATCGGCAGGGACATGAAAGTGGACCTGCTCACCACGGGAGCGAAAAGTCAGCAGGATACTGGAGAGCTGCCAGAGCTTCAGAACCACAGATTGGCCTACCAGTGTGAATTCAGAGCATCCACGGACCCAGCGAGCACACAGTGAGTACAATATATGTGAGTGCCTGTGTGTGCAAAGTGGGCCAATTCAACTCCAGGACCAAAGAAGAGCACTCAAGGCGTGATACCTACATGGGGCCACAAAGGGACACTCCAAGCAAATACAAGATTCACCATATACAAGATTCACAACATAGTAGGACTGTTATCTCTTTTATTATTATTATTATTATTTTTTACTATTTTTCTATCCTTTTATATTTTGTTTTTTACTATTGCGGTTTGGTATTGTTTGTTTTACTTTTTGGGGTCTTTGGGTTTGTTTTGGTTTTTGGTTTTCTGGGAGGATAAGTTTATTTTCTGGGAGGATAAGTCTTTTCTAAAGTCCTAATACAAAGACTGGGTTAAAAATAATACCCACTAACGATGGGAAGACAGCAGAAAACCAGACATGAGAAATCTGAAAATATGAAAACTAGGAACAATGGATAAATGACAGAAATCACGAATACTGACCTACAAGAAATTCAGGAAGGGGAGTTCCAAATCTTGATCTACAATATGATGAAAGGATTTAAAAGAAGTTTAGAGGATATGAAAGATGAGTTAGACACAATAAAAAATAATCAGAAAGAGGCTTGGAATTAAATGAAAGAGTCAATAAATGAAATGAAGTCAGCAATAGAAAGAAATTCTGGAAGATTAGAGGAAATGGAAAGTAGAATATCACTGTTAGAAGACAGTTCATCCAACACTGAAAACACAGTCAATAGTATGCAGAAGTCATTACAGCAACAAAACCTAAACATACAGCAAATTTGGGACAACATGAAACACCCTAACTTACAAATAAAAGGCACAGAAGAAGGGATAGAGGTACAGACCAGGGGCATCCATAATCTCTTCACAGAAATAATTTCGAAGAACTACCCAAACATGGAACAAGAGATAGATCTTCATGTTCAAGAGACATACAGAACACCATTAAGACAAGATCAAAAAAGAACCTCTCCACTCAACAAAATAGTCAAAATGACTAACATAGAGGCCAAGGAAAAGATCTTAAAAGCAGTGAGAACAAAAGGTCGGGTGACATACAGAGGCAAATTAATAAGAATCACCCCAGACTATATAACCCAGGTCATGCATGCCAGGAGAAATTGGTATGATGTGATCCAGACCTTGTAAGAAAATAACTTCCAACTGAAGCTGTTTTATCCAGCAAAACTACTATTCAAAGTCAACAGCAAAATAAAAGTATTTCAGGATAAACAAAATCTCAAAAAAATTATGAATTCAAAGCCAACACTGGAGAAAATACTTAAAGAAATAAACCATAAAGAAGAAAAAAGAAGCAGACTTCAGAACCAGAGAAGAGAGGAAAGTTATCAGAGGGGCTTCTAAGTAAGGAAGAAAGAAAAAACTACCAAACAGATGACAGAACACAAAATGACAGAAAACAAAAATCATATTTCAATAATAACTCTTTACATCAGAGGACTTAACTCACCAATCAAAAGACATAGCTTGGCAATGTGGATCAAAAAACATAACCCAAATATATGCTGTTTGCAAGAAACTCACCTAACAGCCAAAGACACTCACAGACTGAAAGTGAAAGGATGGAAAAAGATATATCATGCTACTGGAGAACAAAAAAGGGCAGGGGTAGCAATCCTGATATCCAACAAAACAGACTTTAAACTAAGACACATCAGAAGAGACAAATAAGGGCACTTCCTTTTATTAAAAGGAACAATACACCAAGATGATATAATGATAGTAAACATTTATGCTCCAAATGTGAATGCAACCACGTTTGTAAAACTAACCCTTCAGGACATCAGATCTCAAATAGACTCAAATACAATAATTCTGGGAGACTTCAATATGCCTCTCACACCACTGGATCAATCTTCAAGGCAAAAGTTGACTAAAGACTCTGGATCAATCTTCAAGGCAAAAGTTGACTAAAGACTCTGGATCAATCTTCAAGGCAAAAGTTGACTAAAGACTCTTTAGAACTTAAGAAAACTATAAAACAAATGGACCTAATAGACATATACAGAACATTTCATCCAGAAACTACAGAATACACATTCTTCTCATCAGCCCATGGAACCTTCTCTAAAATAGATCACATCCGGGGATACAAAGAAAGTGCCAGCAAATTCAAAAGATGTAATATAATTCCTTGCATCTTTTCAGACCATAATGGAATTAAAGTAGAAATCAACAACAGGAAACTCAAAAGAAACTGCAAATACGTGGAGACTGAATGATATACTATTGAATGATGAATGGGTAAGAGCAGAAATTAGGGAAGAAGTAAAGAAATATTTGGAAATAAATGAAAACAGAGACACAACTTACTAAAATCTCTGGGACACTATGAAGGCAGTATTAAGAGGAAAGTTTATTGCATTGAGTGCTCACATAAGAAGGACTCAGAATCACCAAGTTCAGACCCTATTGGCACAACTCAAGGATCTAGAAAGACTGCAACAGTACAACCCCAAAGCCAGGAGAAGACAGGAAATTATTAAAATTAGAGCAGAAATAAATAAAATAGAGAACAAGAAAACAATTCAAAGAATCAACAAAACAAAAAGCTGGTTCTTTAAAAAGGTTAATAGAATTGATAAACCCCTGCCCAACCTAACCAAAAGAAAAAGAAAATCAATGCAAATTACTAAAATCAGAAATGAAAAAGGAGACATCACCACAGATACTGAAGAAATTCAATGGATTATCAGAAACTACTTTAAAAATTTATACTCTAATAGACAAGAAAACATGGAAGAAATTGATAGATTCCTAAGCACTGTTCACCTACCTAAACTGAACCAAGAGGACATAGCAAGCCTAAACCAACCAATGGCAAACAATGAAATAGAAATGGCAATAAAAATTCTTCCATCAAAGAAAAGCCCAGGCCCAGATGGGTTTCCAGCTGAACTCTACAAAGCCTTCAGTAAAAAACTAATACCAATACTTCATAACTTATTCCAGGAAATTGAAAGAGATGGAACTCTTCCAAATTCTTTCTATGAGGCCAGTATCACATTAATCCCCAAACCAAATAAAGATACCTCAAGAAAGGAAAACTACAGACCAATATCCTTAATAAACATAGATGCAAAAATTCTAAACAAAATACTAGCCACACACATTCAAAACCATATCGAGAGAATAATACACCATGACCAAGTTGGTTTCATCCCAGAAAAACAAGGTTGGTTCAACATATGCAAATCAATACATGTCATTCACCACATAAATAGAATCAAGAATAAAAACCACATCATCATAGCAATAGATGCTAAAAAGCCTTCGACAAAATCCAACACCCATTCATGTTAAAAAAAAAACACTTCAGAAAATTGGAATAAAAGGAACATACCTCAACATCATTAAGGCAATATACAACAAACCCAAAGCCAACATTATACTGAATGGAGAAAAACTGCAAGAATTCCCCCTAAAATTGGGAACAAGACAAGGATGTCCACTATCACCACTCCTCTTCAATATAGTCCTTGAGACTCTTGCCACAGCAATAAGACAATAGAGGAAAATTGAAGGAATTCAAATAGGAAGAGAGAAATCAAAATTATCCTTATTTGCAGATGACATGATCCTTTACCTAGAAGACCCTAAGAACTCAACCAAAAGACTTCTGGAGTTAATTAACAAATTCAGCAAAGTTGCAGGAAACAAAATCAACCTAAAGAAATCAGAGGCTTTTCTTTATACCAAAAATGAATCCACAATGAAAGAAATAAAACAATCAATTCCATTCACTATAACCTCAAAACCAATAAAAAATCTAGGAATAAACCTAACCAAAGATGTAAAAGACCTGTACAACAAAAAATATAAAACATTAAAGAAAGTAATTGAAGAAGACCTTGGAAGATGGAAAGACCTCCCATGCTCGTGGACAGGCAGAATAAATATCATCAAAATGGCCATTCTGCCAAAAATGATTTATAGATTCAATGCAATTCCCATCAAAATACCAACTACATTCTTCACAGACCTAGAAAAAGCAATCATGAACTTTATGTGGAGAAAGAAGAGACCCAGCATAGCCAAAGCAATTCTCAGCAACAAGAATCACGCAGGAGGCATCACAATCCCAGCCTTCAAACTATACTATAGATCAATAGTAGTAAAATCAGCATGGTATTGGCACAGTAACAGGTACACTGACCAGTGGAACAGAATCGAAGATACAGAAACAAATCCACACACCTACAGTCAATTAATCTTTGACAAAGGGGCCAAAATCATACAGCGGAGAAAAGACAGCCTTTTCAACAAGTGGTGCTGGGAGAACTGGCTAACCATTTGTAGAACGATGGAACTAAACCCCTATATCTCACTATGAACAGAAATCACCTCAAGATGGATCAAAGACTTAGAAATCAGACCAGAGACTGTGAAGTTATTAGAGGAGAACATAGGCTCATCACTACAACATATAGGCACTGGCAGTAACTTTCTCAACAAAACCTCCAAAACTCAGGAAATTAAAGCAAGAATAAACAAGTAGAATAGCATCAAACTAAAAAGTTTCTTCTCATCAAAGGAAACCATCAAGAACCTAAAGAGGAATCCTACAGAATGGGAGAAGATCTTTACCAGTCACCACTTCGATAGGGGGCTAATATCCAGATTATACAAAGAGCTCAAAAGACTTTGCACTAGCAAAACAAACAACCCAATCAAGAAATGGGCAACTGAAATGAATAGACACTTTACAAAAGAGGAGATACAAATGGCCAATAGAGTCATGAAAAGATGTTCTTCATCATTAGCCATCAGGGAGATGCAAATCAAAACTACACTGAGATTCCATCTAACCCCAGTCAGATTGGCAAGCATAAAGAAATCAAACAATAATAAATGCAGGCGAGGATGTGAGGAAATAGGAACTCTTTTACATTGTTGGTGGGAGTACAAACCAGTTCAGCCACTATGGAGATCGGTGTGGAGATTCCTTAGAAAACTGGAAATAGATCCACCATACGATCCAGCTTTACCACTCATGGGTATTTTTCCAAAGGGGTTGAAAACACAGAACTACAGCAACATATGCATACCTATGTTCATAGCAGCACAATTTGTAATAGCCAAAATTTGGAAACAACCTAGGCCCCCATCAACAGATGAATGGTTTGCAATGTTATGGGAAATACACACAATGAAATTCTATTCAGCTATAAAGAACAAAATCACATCATTTGTAAGAAGATGGAAAGGGCTGGAAAGCATTATGTTAAGTGAGATCAGCCAAACACAGAAAGAGAAGGGGCATATGTTTCCTCTAATATGCCCAAACCAATGAGCATTGGGGATACCAGAGGGACTCCAGATAATGGAAGGGAAATCTCAGCAAAGTTTGAATGGAAAACTAAGAGAGGAAGGAGGCTGAACTTGACTGATGAGTGGCTATTTTCAAATAGGTGTAAAAGTAAAAATATAGCAAGGTTAGCCTGGGTATTAAGTATCGGGAGGGGGGAAGCGAAACGAGGGGGGAAGAGGGCACCAAATACAGATTAAATGTATAACATTTACTTTCAATAAAATAAAAATAAATAAATAAATAAATAAAATTAAAATAAATAAATAAATAAAATTCATGATCTCTCCGGGCATGGTGGTGCACGCTTGTAATCCCTGTGCTTGGGAGGCAGAGACATGAGGATCGCGCTTGTTCAGGGTCAGCCTTGCTGGCTTAAGAGACCCTGTTTCCACATAAAAAAGTTAAAAAATAGGTCTGGGAGTGTAGTCCATGGGAGTGTATCCCGGAGGTAGAAGGGCTTCCAGGAACCCCAGTACCACAAAAAAAGTAAAAATAAAATAAAATAAAAATAAAAATAAAAATAAAATAAAATAAAAAATAAAGGGAGTTCTATACCTTTCCTGGACCTGTGTATCGATCTCTTGCTCTATGTTTGGAAAATTTTCTGCTATTATTTCTTTGAAGATATTATTGATCCCTTTGGTTTCACCTTCTTTTCCCTCCTCTATTCTGATTAGTCTTAGGTTAGCTCTCTTAAAATGGGCCCATATTTCTTCAATGCTGACTGATTTTTTTTCTAAGTTATAAATTATGCATTCATTTTTGTAGTGATCATCTTCTAGGAGCGAGATTCTATTCACCATGTGGTCTAATCGATTGTTTATACTTTGAATTGAGGCCTTTACCTCAATGATTGCATCCTTTATGTCTTGTAGACTCTCTCTAAATTCTTTTCAAAGGTCCTGTATTATTTCTACAGTTATATTCCTGAATTTCTGTGTTATCAGGTTCTGATAATATGGGGTTGTGGGCATTCATTGCTCTATTGTTGTTCCTCTTTCCCATGATGTATCTCGAGTCTGTGGTAATCTCTGCCACCGCTACTCCTTCACTGGGTTGGACTGCAAAATCTCTGACCAAGGGAGATTATCAAAGTCCCTGGGCATGCAGTACAGAGATTTCTCCTTTAGGGGCCACAATTTCACTCAAGGTTATTGTGCATGTTGATCAGGAGCTGTCGAGAGTGCGGTGAACTCACTGTCACTGCTGGCAATATGGTGCCACTGCCACACCCTCAGCCATGAGGCTGGAGCTGCTGGCAATATGGCGCCGCTGCCATGCCCTCAGCTGTGAGGCTGGCATATTTCTTTTCCGGTTTTGAGCTCTGTTCTGAGTCTCTGGAAGGCATGATGAGCTTGACCACTGGGAGTTTTAGACTTTCTTTTGGAAGAACTGCTGAATTATACCCGAATGATCTGCAGCAGCTCATTTCAGCTCCTTGTTTACCTTTCCTCTCTGGATCCTGGTGCTGTGAGGGAGGATGGTGCCAGCGTGGCCTCGCTGCTGCATTGCAGGCTTGATTTCTGGTCTCTGGTTGTTCTTCTAGTCTTTTTTTTTTCTCTGTCCCTTGTGTTTACATTTCTTATTTCTCTGCTGATGACATTTTCTGGCTATGAAAAGTGCTGATTTTTTGGCAATAGAGATCATGTTTTAGCAGGGCTCGTAAACGCTGCTTTTCTCGGTCACCATCTTCCTGATAGTCCTAAATTTTCTTTTTATAATGTTCCTTTTGTTAATGCATAAGACATAACTTCATTAGGCTATACTCATTCAGAATTTATATAAATATATGTTTATTTTAGAGACAGAGCTAGCATCATAAAATTATAGTTTTTGAGCCAGTGGCACAATGGATAAAATTATTTATAAGACATTACAATTAAAATAGTTTGATATATATCTGCCATTAGAACAGAAACATTTTTATCCTCAATCTTATATTCTCATGAACAATGGATTCAGAGCTATAGTGCTTTCTGTTCCAGATGCAAAGCTAGCATTTCACATTGAACATAATAAACTTTATCTCATGATTTTATCAAGATATGTTTTATAAAAATAAGAAAGAAATAAAACATAGATTAATAGATTATACTGGTAGATGTAGTGGCTAACACTGTACAAATAGGACTGGTATTATTGACTTTAATCAGAAAGTATAATTTTACAATGATCTGATTCTCTTCCAAGTAAGAATTAAACAACTAATGCAATCAGTGAGGTGTAAGTATTGAGATTATTTTTAATACTGTAAAAAGTTATTGTTTAAAGCATGGTCACACCACACATGATGTCCTCTCAAATTCATAAATTTGGACCTTTTGTTTTTCTCCTTTATATCATGTTACTTTTACTGAAATATCTACATGTAGTTTTTGTAAAAATTTTACTCTCTTTTATGCATTGTAATGTTTTATCTCAAGTAAGTTGGTATATGTGAAATGAGTTTAAAAGTCAATGAAATTTACTATTACTTCAAAATAACATACCTTCATCCTGTCTCATCACTACATTTTTTGTGTGTGGAGGGGTAGTGAATATTGAACCCAGCAGCATTCTACCTCTGAGCTGCACTCCCAGCCTGATTTTTTATTCTTTATGTTGAAACAGGGTCTCACTAAGTTATGGAGGGACTCACTAAATAATGGAGGTTGGCCTTGAACCTGGATCCTCCTATCTCAACCTCTCAAGTACTGGGATTACAAGTGTGCACCACCAGGCTGGTTCATCACTACTTTTTAAAATTCTAGATTACTACATAAATTGCTCTCTTTTGGTTAGTACAGTTCACTCCTTCCATTTACATTTGTTTCTCCATATTTTTTTTACTGTTTTTATTACATATTTCTATTGCATTATTAGAATAGTTTGAGCTGCAAACTGTTCTGCTGTGGTCTCAAGTTTCTGCCTTAGAGTGAATTAGGCACATAGGGAAAAAGCTTAGCACCTGCACTGCATAAATAATTCTCAAAATAGGACCCAAGTGACTGAACATGTGAATATGCATAATGCCAAAGATACTCATAGGATTTGATATTCCTATCAGGGAGAAAGAAAAAAAAAAGATCAAGAAGGATTCTGTGAGATCATCTACTTCAACTTCTTGCCCTGAGGCAAGCAAATGTTGATTTTATCCAGGAAAGATTATATTCTAATTATCATTCTGCAGATTCTATTCTAACTTTTTATCTTTAAACTTACATAAACCATTTTTAATTATACACATTCACATGGCAATGCAATTACATGAAAAATATTACATTACTACTTTAAATTTAGATAATATTAATATCTTGCTGAATTAAATTTAGATATCAATTCTAGCTAAAATAAAGGTGCAATAAACCCTTTATAAGGAATCAGAAAAGACTCAGTCTATACCTTTGAAGCCTGATTACTTGGAAAAAATGTTATTTCTTTATCATGTGGTAAAAATAATGTCTGAATGAACCACCTCATTGGTTATTCTAAGAATTAAATAAACTTGTTACATATGACAGTGTCAAAAACCTGTGGGATGCTGTTTATTATTTATTTATTTATTTATTTATTTATTTATTTATTTTAATATATTTTTGTACTAGGAATTTAAACCTGGGGAATTCACCTCTCATTTACATCCCCAGCCCTTTTTATATTTTATTTTCAAACAAAATATTGCTAATTTATGAGGGTCTTGCAAAATTGATGAGGTTGGTCTTGAACCTGTGATGCTCTATCTCAGCCTCTCAAGTACAGGCATGTGTTGCCATGCCTGGAACTGTTTAATTTTTAGAATTTTAATCACTGCCTCTTCTATGTCCACCACGGAAATGTATGTACATAATTATTATAGCACTCAGGGCACTTTTTATTTGTATTAAATATCTCTGTTCTGTATCTTATGACCATATTGTCAACTACCAAAAAGCAAATGTACTGGTTTATTGTTATATTCTTTGAATTTTAAAAATATAGTATCATAGATATAATAGCCAATATGTAAATATGAAATAAATTAGCAAATAAAATAAGTCCTTGTATATATTCTTATCTTTCTTCTTTTATCCTTGTGTGAATGTCTCTATTTATTTTGGGGGGGAGGGTTGTACTCAGGGTGGAACCCAGAGACTTTCTACCTCTGGAATATACTAACAGGCTGATTTATGTTTTCATTTGGAAACATAAGTTGCTGAGAGCCTCACTAAATAGCTGAGGCTGGCTTCAAACATATGTGATCCTCCTGTCTCAGCCTCCCAAGTGTGGAATTTACAGGTGTGCACCACTATGCTTGACTAATATCTCTGTTTCTAAAACACTGTAATTGGCAGTTAAGGTCTACTTGAATCTAAGACAATTTCATTTTAAAATTTCTAACTCAATTGCATCTAAAATATTTTCCAAATAAGGAAACATTTTTAAATTAATCAGGATATGTTTTACATTGTAATTACTCAACATATGACCCTTTAAATTTAGTTATTATAATATGTATAACTTGTAGATATTTTATAACTAAATTTATCAGAGTTATTTATCAGAATTGTCCCTATAGGAAAATAAGAAATAGATATAAAGGGAATGAAGATCTAGAATAAAGTAGGACAGGATCAAGGCATCAGGTTCAGGGAAACTACAGATTTCCTATCATTAAAGTAAAAAGAAATAGCCATATTATTTTTTTTTAACTTTTGAAAAAAAAAATATATATATATATTTGGTGGTACTGGGGTTCCTAGAAGCCCTTCTACATCCAGGATACACACCCAGACCTATTTTATATGTTTATTTGGAAACAGGGTCTCTTAAGCCAGCGAGGCTGGCTTTGAACCTGTGCAATCCTCCTGTCTTCACCTCCCAAGCGCGGGGATTACAAGCATGCGCCACCACGCCCAACAAAAATATTTTATTTATTTATTTTTTATTTTTATTTTTAAAATATTTTTATTGGTGCATTGTAGCCATATATCCGAATGGGTTAAAAGATGGTGGAGACATACATCCACACATCAACCACTTATCCTTACCCAATTCCCATCCCATTCCTTTCCTCTTCCTCCTCCTAATGTTTAGCTTGGTGATTGAGATTGATATATTTGTTAAAGTACATCATGTGCATTAGAGAATTTCCCTCTTCCCCCCTCCCATCCCTTCAGTTAGGTTGCCTTATTTGCTCATCTATAGAATCTCCTTCTTTGTCTAGAGTTTCTCTTATGAACCATTTTCTCCCTAACTTCCACATATTAGGGAAAGCATCCAATTTCTTATTTTTGTGACCTACTAATTTCACTTAAAATAATATCCCCTCATTTCTCCATTTCCTTGTAAATGATGTAATTTTGTTTTTCTTTATGACTGAGTAAAATTCCATTGTGTAGATATTCCATAGTTTTGTAATCCATTCATCTGTTTATGGACATCTTGGCTGATTCCATAGTTTAGCAATAGTGAATTGTGAAGCTTTGACCATAGATACACATTCATTAGTTTGGTAGTTTGGTTTTCTCTCTTTGGGTACATACCCAGAATTGGTATTGCTGAATCATATGGTAAGTTTGTTCCCATTCTTCTGAGACTCCTCCATACTGTTTTCCAAAGTGGTTTCACTAATTTGCAATCCCACTAACAATGTTTTAGAGTTCCCACTTCACATTCTTACAAGCATTTGTTGTTGTTTGTGTTTTCATTCTAGTTGGTTATAGGTGAAATCTCAGGGTAGGTTTTATTTTCTTCTCTGATTGCTAATGATGTTGAGCATTTTTTTATGCATTTATTGGCCATTTTAGTTTCTTTCTTCATGAAGTATCTATTTAGTTCACTTGCCCATTTTTTATTGGGTTGTTTTCTTAGTGATGAATTTCTTGAGTTCTCTGTATATTATAAATATTAGTACTCTATTTTAGGAGTAGTTGGCAAAAATCTTCCCCCATTTTATTGGCTCTCAGTTGAAGTTCTTGATAGTTTCCTTTGCTGTACAGAAGCTCTTCAGTTTAATGCAATTCCACATATTGATTTGCCTTTTAGTTTCTTGTGCCTTTGGGATCTTGTTGAGAAAGATTTTATCTGTGCTTATGTATTACAGTGTTGAACCTATGCCCTTTTCTAAGAGTCTCAAGGTCGCTGGTCTAATTTCCAAGTCTTTGATCCATCTTGAATTGCCTCTTGTGCAGGGGGATAAATTTGGATTTATTTCCATTTTTCTACATATGGTTAACCAGTTTTTGCCAACATCATTTTTTGAACAGGGTATCTTTTTTACAGTGTATGTTTTTTACCTCTTTGTCAAAAATCAATTGGCTGTATGTGGATTTGTTTCTGAGTCTTCTATTCTTCTTTATTGGTCTATGTATCTGTTTTTGGGCCAGTTAAATTTATTTGGAACACAAAAACCCAGAACAGCCAAAGTGGTTTCTCAGCAACAAAAAACATGCAGGAGGAATCACAATACATGACTTTAAACTATGCGACAAAGCCATAGTAATTTTAAAAAGCCATATTTAAAAAGAAATAAAAAAGCCAAGTGTGGTAGCTCACACTTGTAATACAAGAATTTGGAAGGCTGAGATAGGATTGTGGTTGGCAACTGTCTCCATTGTTTTAGGCCTAAGATTAATTAGAATATCATAGTGAAAGGGTGTGGCAGAGGAAAGCAGCTCACCTCATAGAGATTTAGAAGCAGAGAAAGATAAAGGCTGGAAACGTTCTCAATGCTCAACTCACTTAAACCAGTACCCACCTCCTACAGTTTCCACCACCTCCCAATAGTCCACTGCTACATAAGCATCAATAAATTAATATGTTGACGAAGTCAGAGCCCTCCTGATCTGATTATTCCCCAAATCCCCCCTTTTCACATTGCTTCACTGGGGACCAAACCTTTATAGGACACTCTTCAATCAGATTATAATAGTAAGGATCCTGAATTTACCCTCTTTCTCCCATCTGCATAAAACATGCAGTAAAGTATCTGGAAATATAATGTTTTATGTAAGTTTATTATTCTTATGCCTCATACCTTAATATATTTTATTTATTATATTAGAGATTATAATTTCTGAAGTACTGTTGAGAGCCACTATTTCAAATTTCCCATTTCTTTCAAAATTAGTAAGACATAATAGTATCCTCTTAAGCCTGCCCTCTCAAACCTGAGAGAAGGGCAGGCTTCCCACACATCAGCAAGATTCCAGTATTTAGTGATCATTTTCACACCACTTTATTATAACAATCACCAAGCCTCATGTTAGACATGAGGAGACCTCATGTGAAACATTTAAACATTTTCTTCATCTTTGACCTTTCACCAGTATCAGCTAACATCCATCTAAGGTCATAATAGCCTTTTATTTTATGATTTAAAACTAAAGGCATAAGACAAAGAACCCAGAGTTTTATTCCTTAGTATTTGCACAAACTTTGTCATCTCAAATTTTTCAGATCAATTAGTAAAAGTTCTAGTTTAATATAATGAGCCAAACCCCTAAGTGATGAGAGTATTGGCTTTATGCTTCAGTGGGGAGTCAGATTTCTACAATATAATTAATGCCTGATTCAGAGAAGATAAGAAGCTTAAACAAACATTACAATATTCTTTCCTGTCTATTTCCTTTGTAACCCTGAAATTTTTTATTAAAATTTACCTTAAATGGATGATAGTGTTTTTAAAAATTCATAACCTATACATGAATAAATAAGCTTAATCAAGATATAATAGAAACAAAATTTTTTGTACAAAATATAAGTTCAACTCCAACTAGAAAGGCAATCACTCAAAACACAAGCAACAGCAAATGCTGGTGAGGATGAGGAGAAGCGGGAACTCTAATACATTGTTAGTGGGATTGCAAATTAGTACAACTACTTTGGAAAACAGTATATAAGATTCTCAGAAGAATGGGAATGAACCTACAATATGATCCAGAATACCACTTCTGTATTTTGACCCAAAAGGACAAAAAGAAATTTACCAAACTAATGTATGCACACCTATGTTCATAGCATCACAATTCACAGTTTCCAAGCTATGAAACTAGCTCAAATGTCCAACAACAGATAAATGAATTACAAAACTATGATATATGTACACAATAAAATTTTACTAAGCCATAAAGAATAACAAAATTATGTCATTTGTGGGGAAATGGATGGAACTGGAGAACATTATGATAAGTGAGATTAGTCAGTCACAACGAATAAGAAATCATATGCTCTCCCTAATATTTGGAATCTAGGGAGAAAGTCAGAAGAGGAACTCTAAATGAGGAAGGAGAAACCATAGATGATGAAATAATGTGACCTAACTAAAGATAATACAAAGGGGAAGAGTAAAATTCCATAAGGTACATGATATACATTCATAAATATACCAAATTCAATCAGTAAGACAAACATGAAAAGGAGAGAGGGAATGGGGTGGGAATTGGGAAAGGCTAAATGAGTGATGTATGCATGTATGCCTCTACCATCATGTACCCTAATTTGATGTATGACTAAAAAGCACCAAAAATTTTTTTTTTAAAGTACTTGATAACTCTGGAGAAAAATGTCCAGACCACTTTTGTAAAATTTCTTGTCTCCTCTAACCACGGCTGAACTTAACATCAGTGAACTGTGTGCAATTTTGCTTCTTTCTTCTAATTCTTTCTACAAGGAGTTTTGTATACCTGTAGTTGAGAACTTCAATGATTAAAATAGAAAAGGGAACATAGAATAAACTGGGAAGAAGATAAAAACAAAGGACAAAAATATAAAGAGTTAATGGCTGAAGCACAGCTTTTGAAAATACCAAGCAAAGAACTGAGCAAGGAAAGTGGAGTAAAAATGAAAGAGTAAGGAGAAATTAATATAAATGTTGTAATTCTGATTTCCCATCCCTCCTCTCACTATAAAGTAATCTCAGCCAAAGCAAGCTCTTTGCCTTTTTTTCTCAAATTTTTTGTATTTTCCACTTGTGCAATCAAGATTAGAGCATAAGCAATAGCTACATATTATCTCTAAGTGAATGAAGGAGAAAATAAAATAATACAGAAGATTTTAATATTAGAAAAATCTATGTGTCTAAAAAACAGAATTCTGCTAAAAGAGTTAAGGTGCTAGTACATGTAAGAAATACTCGTTTGTTTATAAAGTAAATATTAATTAGGAGGAAGCTATGGCACTATGGTAACACAGCAACATCACACTCATATAACATTTTATATCTCTCAGTGCTGTAAAACGCAAATATAAATGATCAATTTTATGAATTCATCAGCTTCAAAATTGTTTGTTTTTTTTATTCTTCACTGGATTATAACTTTGTAAGGACAGCAAGAGTAACTCGTTTATTTTTTTTCCTGATACTACAGAGTATTTCATTCACAGAAGGTGTGCATTTATTAAATTAATGAAACTAAATCCCATGAAAATTTCTCAGCAAAACTGACATCCTGCCAGATCAAATCAATCCTGTTCTAATTTCTGAAAGCAAAGAATACTCATATTGTTACTTTGTGAAGTCTTTAGTAAAACAGGTAACATTAAGAAAATCCTCCTCTGGTTTTAAAGAACCATGGCTTTGACACTAATTTGATTTGTTAAATGTTTACCTTTATATAATCCTATCACTCTAGGCATGCACTACAAATGTGTCTTGACAGACTGTTGTTGATGCTCTGAAGGTGGTGTATCCTCCAGGAAAAAAGCACTTAAACCACTGATGCTTATATCATATGATTCAGAAAAGCAGCACTATAAGGGCACAGCTTCCACACAATGAGAGGTTTATACTCTGTCTCCTTGGGCTATCATTTGATTTGTGCTGATAAAAATCCTATCTATATGAATTACCTCAAACAGAGAGTTATAACACCAGGCACCAAAAACACACAAAGTCATACTACTACCAGGAGATGAGGGGACCTACAGAAACATGCCCCCTTAAAATGCTCTAATTATTTCCATTCAAAAATAAGGAAGCAATTTCAAAGAGATAGTGGCCTGATCAGTATTGGTGAGAATAAAACTATGATTAGAAATCATATATCCTAGGTGCTAGATATAAAACATTATACCAACTAAATTAATGATTATCAAACCAATATCTTGAGAAGTCCGGTGCTATTTCAAATGGTAGACATGTACCTCATGTAGTTGAAACTAAAATTTAAATTAAATGAATGCTGTAGGTTCTTAATCACACTAGCCTCATTTCAGGTGTCCAAAAACTATATGTGACTGCAACTCCTTATTGGCAGTAAAGTTATAAAACTTTTATTTTTATCAATCCAGGAGATACTGCTGAACATTACAGCTCTAAAAATTTTGTTAGCATCTGACTGCTGCCCTGAGCTTTATATTTATATCAAACTATTACATATTTCTGTATTTCTATATACTTTTTTACCTAACATATTTGATTTATTAAAATAAATTTTAGAGGACTTCTGGGAAGATGGCGACCAAGAAAAGCGGGGCTTAAGAGCCCCGCTAACAACAAATCTCCATTACCACAAAATCAGCGCATTTCATAGCCAGAAAACACCATCACCAGTGAAACAAAAAATCACCAGGCTCCAAAGAGAAAGCGGACTGAGAACATAGCCACAGAGGAGATAACCGGCCTTGCGCCCGAGGATGCAGCAGACACGGCAGCAGTGCCATACTGCCTGCGGCACCAGCGAATTCACGGGACAGCTACAGCAAGCCGAGGTGAGCCACTGTGGAACAGCTAGGCGGGATTTCTCTGCGCATCTAAAGCTCCCAGTGGCCGAGCTCAGCACACGCTGCAGGGATTCAGAGTAGAAATCAAAATCAAGAAGAAAAACGCCAGCCCCATAGCCGAGGGCGTAGCAGCGGCACCATATTGCCACCGGCGGCAGCAGCAGCGAATTCAGCAAGACCAGTACAACTACATCTGCGTACTCAAGAACAGTGAGTCAAATTGCAGGCCACAGAGGAGAAATCCCAGTACTGTACTCCCTGGGACTTGACCCAGTTGGGGAGGGGCGGTGGCAGAGATATCACACCATAGGAGAACTGCAACCTGGCACCCCCCACAGTCTAAAGCAGCCTCTATCGACTCTCTGGGTCGGAGACTCTGTGATACAACCCAGTAATGGAGTAGTGGGGTCTGAGATACTACTGACTCGAGATCCAGAACACCTTAAGGGAAGTCATAGTGACCCAAGGGAAGAACCCAGAGAAGGCACAAACCTCCGAAAACATGGGAAAGAGGAATAATACTGGAGCAATTAATGCCCACAACCCCACAACATCAGAACCCAATAAAACAGAAAATCAGAGATTTCTAGAAGATCAAATCAGGAAAATAACTGTAGAAATAATAGAGGTGCTTCGAAAAGAACTCAGAGAGAGACAAAAAGAGATAAAGGATGCAATTAATGAAGTAAAGGCCTCAATTCAAAGCACAAACAACCAATTAGAACACATGGAGAACAGAATCTCGCTCTTAGAAGATGAGCAATCCAAAAATGAACTCATAGTTTCTAATCTAGAAAAAAATATCCAACAGCAGGAATCTGACATTGAAGAAATATGGGTCCATTTTAAGAGAGCTTACCTAAGAATAATTGGAATAGAGGAGGGAAAAGAAAGTGAAACCAAAGGGATCAACAATCTCTTCAAAGAAGTAATAGGGACTTCCGGGAAGATGGCGACCGAGAAAAGCGGGGCTTAAGAGTCCCGCTAACAACCAATCTCCATTACCACAAAAGGAGCGCCTTTCATAGCCAGAAAACACCATCACCAGAAAAACAAAAAAAACCACCAGGCTCCAGAGAGAAAGCGGACTGAGAACAGAGCTCAGGGCCACAGAGGAGACACATGAGTCCAAGGACGCGGCAGCAGCGCCATACTGCCGGCGGCCACGGCGAACTCAACAGATGGCTACAGCAAGCCAGGTGAGCCGCTGCGGAACAGCCAGGCGGGATCTTTCGGCGCAGACAGCATTTAAAGCTCCCAGTGGCTGAGCTCAGCACACGCTGCAGGGATTCAGAGTGGAAATCAAAACCAGAGAAGAAAAAATACGCCAGCTTCATGGCCGAGGGCGTGGCAGAGGCGCCATATTGCCACCGGCGGCGGCAGCAGCAGTGAATTCACCGAGTCCAGTACAGCTACATCTGCGTACTCAAGAACAGTGAGTCAAATTGCGGGCCACAGAGGAGAAATCGCAGTATTGGGCCTCCTGGGACTTGACCCAGTGAGGGAGTGGTGGTGCCAGAGATATCACACCATAAGAGAACGTGCAACCTGGAACCCCCCATAGTTTAAAGCAGCCTCTATCGACTCCCTGGGTCGGAGACTCTGTGATACAACCCAGTAAAGGAGTAGTGGGGTCTGAGATAATACAGACTCGAGATCCAGAGCACCTTAAGTGAAGCCATAGTGACCCAAGGGAAGAACCCAGAGAAGGCACAAACCTCCGAAATCATGGGAAAGAGGAATAAAACTGGAGTAATGAATGTGCACAACCCCACAACATCAGAACCTGATAAAACAGAAAATCAGAGATTTCTAGAAGATCAAATCAGGAAAATAACTGTAGAAATAATAGAGGTGCTTCGAAAAGAACTCAGAGAGAGCCAAAAAGAGATAAAGGATGCAATTAATGAAGTAAAGGCCTCAATTCAAAGCACAACCGATTAGACCACATGGAGAACAGAATCTCGCTCTTAGAAGATGAGCAATCCAAAAATGAATGCATAGTTTCT
Source organism: Muscardinus avellanarius (assembly GCF_963383645.1). Taxonomy (NCBI): domain Eukaryota; kingdom Metazoa; phylum Chordata; class Mammalia; order Rodentia; family Gliridae; genus Muscardinus; species Muscardinus avellanarius. The sequence goes on from NC_137791.1 coordinate 33,578,260, forward strand.
AATCTAGAAAAAAATATCCAACAGCAGGAATCTGACATTGAAGAAATATGGGCCCATCTTAAGAGAGCTAACCTAAGAATAATTGGAATAGAGGAGGGAAAAGAAAGTGATACCAAAGGGATCAACAATCTCTTCAAGGAAGTAATAGAAAATTTTCCAAATATAGAGCAAGAGGTTGATACACAGATCCAGGAAACTTATAGAACTCCCTTTAGACAGGATCGGAGAAGAGGATCCCCACGCCATATAATTGTCAAAATGACCAATGTGGAAGCCAAGCAGAGAATCTTAAAGGCAACAAAAACAAAGGGCCAACTGACATTCAGAGGCAAACCAATTAGAATCACTCCAGACATCCCAAACCAAGTCATGAGAGCCAGAAGGGCTTGGAATAACATATTCCAAACTCTGAAAGAAAACAACTTCCAGCCAAAAATTTCCTATCCAGCAAAACTTTCTATCAAATTAGATGGAGAAATAAGAAGCTTCCATGACAAACAGAAACTGAAGGAATTTATGTCTTCAAAACCAGCGCTAGAGAAAATACTCAAAGAGATTAACTACAAAGAAGAAATAGGTAACACTCACCAGAACCAGAGAAACAAGAGTTTCCATCCAACAGACAACTAAGACTGGTTATCTGTGGAGATTCATTATTTATGTTAGTCTTTTACCTATCTCTAAATGGTATTGTTTGCCTTTATTGTTGTTAATTTTTAGGATTTCTAGTTGGAATATTAATATACCTTCAGATATAGCATATGGAAATATATTATCCAATTCTATTAGTAACTTTTAACTCTGTTTACATTGTCTTTGGATATACAATATTTTCTTTTATTTTTTAGGGATTTTGTATATTCTTCTGTTGCCTGTGCCATTGAAATCATATCCAAGAAATCACTGCCAATTTCAATGCTGTGAGGTTTTATGACCCAGATTTTCTCCTAAAAGTTTATAGTCTTAAGATTTATATTTAGGTCTTTTATCTATTTTGAGTTAATACTTGTATATGGGATTAGGTAAAGGTCCAATTTTATTCTTTTCCATGTAATTATTATGTTTCAACAATATTTAGTTAAAAGATTATTATTTCCACCACCAAATGTTCGTGGAAACCTTGTCAAAAATAACTTGACAATATAGGGAAGAATTTAGCTCTAGGCTTGTATTTAGCTCCAATGGTCTATATATCTGCCTTTAGAACAGTACTACACTGTTTCAATTATTGTAGCTTTATATGGTTTGGAATCAGAAAATATATATCTGCTAGCTTTGTTCTTTTTCAAGATCGTTTTGGGTATCTAGAATTCATATTCCATATTAGGATAGATTTTTTTCTGAAAAATAAATATATAAATATATGATAGTTTCACCTAAAAAAAACAGAAAAAAAATATGCTCTAGTAAGAAAGAAAGCAAAAAGAAATATTGAAATGCTATCTTTAAATCATCAAACACTTGGTATCAGACAAATGAAACTGTTATGTGAGATTATCATTTTTAATTTTGGATAAATTGCTATAATACTAGATGTCAACCACTAAGCCAAGCATGGGAAGGAGGGATGGGGAGAGTATGGGGTGGGGATCGGGTGGGTGCAGACTGGGCGATGTGTGCATGTATGTCTACAAAAGTTTGTATCCCACTATGATGTATGAATACAGTGCACCAATAAAATAAAATTAAAAAAAAAAGAAGTAATAGCAGAAAATTTTCCAAACATAGAGCAAGAGGTTGATACCAAGGTCCAAGAAACTTATAGAACTCCCTTTAGACAGGATCGAAGAAGAGGATCCCCACGCCACATAATTGTCAAAATGACCAATGTGGAAGCCAAGGAGAGAATCTTAAAGGCAACAAAAACAAAGGGCCAACTGACATTCAGAGGCAAACCAATTAGAATCACTCCAGACTTCCCAAACCAAGTCATGAGAGCCAGAAGGGCTTGGAATAACATATTCCCAATTCTGAAAGAAAACAACTTCCAGCCAAAAATTTCCTACCCAGCAAAACTTTCTATCAAATTAGATGGAGAAATAAGAAGCTTCCATGACAAACAGAAACTGAAGGAATTTATGTCTTCAAAACCAGCGCTAGAGAAAATACTCAAAGAGATTAACTACAAAAAAGAAATAGGTAACACACACCAGAACCAGAGAAACAAGAGTTTCCATCCAACAGACAATTAAGATTGGTTATCTGTGGAGATTCATTATTTATGTTAGTCTTTTACCTATCTCTAAATGGTATTGTTTGCCTTTATTGTTGTTAATTTTTAGGATTTCTAGTTGGAATATTAATATACCTTCAGATATAGCAATTGGAAATATTTTATCCCATTCTATTAGTAACTGTTAACTCTGTTTACATTGTCTTTGGATATACAATTTTTATTTTTATTTTTTAGGGAGTCTGTATACTCCTCTGTTGCCTGTGCCATTGAAATCATAACCAAGAAATCACTGCCAATTTCAATGTTGTGAGGTTTTATGACCCAGATTTTCTCCTAAAAGTTTATAGTCTTAAGATTTATATTTAGGTCTATTATCTATTTTGAGTTAATATTTGTATATGGGATTAGGTAAGGGTCCAATTTTATTCTTTTCCATGTAATTATTATTTTTAAAAAATATTTATTTAAAAGATTATCATTTCCACCACCAAATGTTCGTGGAAACCTTGTCAAAAATAACTTGACAATATAGGGAAGAATTTAGCTCTAGGCTTTTATTTAACTCCAATGGTTTATACATCTGCCTTTAGAATAGTACTACACTGTTTCAATTATTGTAGCTTTTTATGGTTTGAAATCAGAAAATATATATCTTCTAGCTTTGTTCTTTTTCAAGATCGTTTTGGCTACCTAGACTCCATATTCCATATTAGGATAGATTTTTTTTCTGAAAAATAAATATATAAATACATGATAGTTTCACCTAAAAAATAGAAAAAAATATTCTCTGGTAAGAAAGAAAGCAAAAAAAATGTTGAAATGTTATCTTTAAGTCATCAAAAGCTTGGTATCAGACAAATGAAACTGTTATGTGAGATTATCATTTTTAATTTTAGATAAATTGCCATAATACTAGATGTCAACTACTAAGCCAAGCATGGGAGGGAGGGATAGGGAGAGAATGGGGTGGGGATTGGGTGGGGGCTGACTGGGAAAAGTGTGCATGTATGTCTACAAAAGTATGTATCCTACTATGATGTATGAATACAGTGCACCAATAAAATAAATAAATAAATAAATTTTAAAACTAAAAAAAATTTTTATTTACGGTTCATTGAAATGTCACACCAACTTCTTTTGTGTGTGTGTGGTTCTGGAAACTGAATCCAGGTGCAGTCTACCTCTGAGATACCTTTCCCCAACCCTATTTTACTTTTTATTTTGAAACATAGTCTCACTAAATTGTTAAGGGCTTCACTAAAGTAGCTGTGGCTGGTTGCAAATCTTCCATCCTCTTCTCTAAGTCTCCCAAGTACTGGGATTACAAGTTTGCTTCAATGCATGCCCCCAACACACCAACTTCTTGACTTTGTTTCTTTTCAATACAGGAAATTCTGCTAATATTTTCACTAATTTTCCATTTTGCATTAGTTCATTCCTTAAGATACATTGATAGATTGGGTGTGTTTTTAAAAAAGTATCACAATCCAAGAGGCTTAAAGCAGTAGAAATTCATAGTTTCAGAGATGTAGTAGCCAGAAGTTCCTCTGAAACACCTAGAGAAGCATCTGTGCCACATATTTTTTGACTTCTAGTAGTTATCAGCAGTTCTAGGCAGTCTTTGGCTTGCAGCTGTAACTCCTCCAAATCACTGTATGCTTTACACGACTGTTTTCCCTCTGGTATTTTCATTTCTTCTCACATGAACTCTAAATTATAATTAGTTTGAGGCCCTACTCATTCTCACCTCAATATAACATCATCTTAAATTACTGTCAAAAGTCATCCTTTGCCCAAACAAATCCTTGCTTTAAGATATGGGGCTTTAGAATTTTGAGGATAGGGGAGAAAATCTAATCCATGATAATTTCTTACAAAATCTCTTATAGAGTTTCAGATTTATATGTCATTTTCTAATCATTGGGTTATTGTACAAAATAAGAACTTATAGTTGCATATTATAAAAAAGATTTAACTAAAACAGTTTATTCACTAAGTTTATAATAATTATCAATAATATAAATATAGCACTCTATTTCAATGAATATAAAAATTTTATAAATGTTTTATTGAAATAATTATACTCTCGACTTAGCCTTGATTGATTGATATCTTAAATATTATAACCCAATATCAAATATAGAAAATTACTCTTAATTCAAAATGCAGTTTATTCAAATTTCAACAGTTATATATGAACTGATGTGTAGCTTTATGCAATTTTATCACATTTAGTTTTATGTAATCACCATTAATCAGGATTATTTTCACAGTCATAAACCTCCCTCATGCTATTTTTTTAAAGCTCCCTCCCCTACTCTCTGCAATCTTTGTCCCTCATTAAGTAACATTAATACATCATTAATTAATATTAAATAATTAATGTTAATTTAATGAATGCTATATAATCAGTATCATTCAGTATATATTATTTTGTAATTGGCTTACTTCACTAAGCATAATTTTCTTGAAGTTCATATAAGTTAAGTGTATCAATAGTTTGCTCCTTTTTATTGCTGAGGAATATTGAATGATATGGATGTTCCACTGTAACTCACCATTTTCTCTCTAGACAACATTTAACAATTTCTTATTTTTTAAATTATGAATAAAGTTGAAATAAATATTCATGTACATATTTCTGCATAAAAAAGGTTTTATTTTTTGGCATTCATGCCAAAGTATACAATTCTTGGGTTGTATATTGAGACTACTTTTAGTTTTAAAAGTAATTGTCAGCTAGGCGTGGTGGCCCAAGCTTCTAATCCCTGTGCTTGGGAGGCTGAGACAGGAGGATCGCACAGGTTCAAAGCCAGCCTCAGCTACTTAGGCTCTTAGAAACTTAGTGAGACTTCTTTTTTTTTTTTTCTTTTTTACAGCTAAAGTATAAAATAGGTCTGGGATTATAGCACAGAGGTAGAAATCCTCAGCGTTCCACCCCCAATACCACCAAAAAAAGAAAGTAATTGTCAAGCTCTTTTCTAGCATTACTATCTCATTTTACATTTAAAATAGTAAGGTTACTCACCCAGTTTTGACAAATCTTTGTCAGCATTTGATGTTTTTGCAATTTCATAATTTAGCCATTTTAATAAGTGTTATCTGATATCTTGTCATGCTTTGATGCATTTTTCTGATGGCTACTACTGTTGAAGATTTTTATGTGTTTTTGTTTAGTATCATCTTCAGTGAAATGTTTGTTTATAACTTTTGATGTTTTTCTAATTATGCCTTTTATTTTACTAATATTGAATTTGACTTTTTTCTTTACAAATCCCTGGAAGTCTTTTGTTAGATTTAAAAACACTTTATACCATTCTGTAACTTAAATTTTTATTTTCAGATCTTTCACAGGAATGAGCACCTAGATGAGATTCAGCTTATCAAACTTTTATATGATATGTCATATGAAACCCAAGAATTCTGCCTAGTCCTAGGCCCTAAGCATCTTAATCTATTTTTTCCAGAATTTATATATTACCTTGTTATATTTAGTCCACTGCCAAATTGAGTTAATTTTGTATAATGTGTTAGATTTAGGTTATGATTAAGTATTGGCCAATATTTATTCAATGGTTTTAGTACCCCTTGGTGAATAAGCTATCCTTGTAAAACTGCATTATTTTGAATCATTTGTTAAAAATTATCTATGATTAATTTTTAACTCTTTTGCCCAAATTTCTAATAGGTTGGCCATCTTTTTCTTAATGACTTGTAGGTATTAATGCTGTATGTACTATCTGTCTAATAAATGTGTTACCCAGTTTATATTTAACATTTTTAGTTTGCTATTCATATTTAAATCTTTAATTCACCTAGAATTGATTTTGTGTTCATAAGAGTTATGAATCCAATTTTCTTTTTATGAGTAACCATTTGTCTCAGGATAATTTATTAGAAATAAATTTTAAAAATAATTCTTAAAAAGAAGTAGGTCCAATTTTTTTTATTTTGCTCCATTTATCTGTATGTCTATGCTTCCACCAGTACCACACTTCTTGATTGCTCCGGATTTAGAACATACCTTCATATTGGTAGGGTGTTCCTTCTTATGTTATTCTTATTTTTTCAAATTGTTTATCCATGCTAAAGTATTTCCATATAATTTTAGAAAATATTTGTTTGTGTTTACAAATCTTCAGTAAAATTTAACTAGGGATTGTATATAACCTATAAGTTAATTTAAAGAGAATTGACATCTTTAAAATATTGATCCTTCTCACCAATGAATATAACATGCCTATCTAAAATAGTTGAGGCTTCTCTCATTTTTTCTTAAACATTTTGGACTTGTTTTGTTCTGTTTTGTTTTTAAACATAGAGACATTCTACTTCTGAGTTACAGCCCCAGTCTTATTTTATTTTAATTTGGAATAGGGTCTCACAAAGTTTCTGAGGCCCTCACTAATTTGCTAAGGCTGGCCATGAATCTGTAATCTATCCTCTTATTTCAGCTTCCCAAATATGTGGGCTACAAGCATGTGTCACCATTCCCACTTTATATTTTGGAATTTTAAGCATATAAATACTGTATATAATATATTGGGTCTTTATATAATTTATTTTATTTGAATCAATTGCAAATGATATTGCATTTTAAAATTTCCATCTCAGTCAGGTGTGGTGGCACACATCTATAACTTCAGTATTTTGGAAGCTGAGACAATAAGATTGCAGGTTTGTGGACAGCCTCAGAAATTTTAAAAGCTCTGAAAAAACTTAATAAGAAATTATTTTTAAATAAAATAAAATAAAATAGAGCTGGGAGTGTAGTTCAAACATAAAATGACCCGAGTTACAATCCCCAGTAAAACAAAAACAACAACAAAAGACAAATCTTTGTTTTTATAAATGTATAAAAACATACTTGATTTAAGTATTGGTGTTATATTAAATCTTCATACTGAATTAAGTTCTAGGAACTTTTTTTTTGGTGCATTGTACTCATAGGTCTTAATGGAGTACAAGATGGTAGAGGCGTACATGCACACATCACTCATTTTGCCCTTCCCCAATTCCCATATCATTTCCTCTCCCCTCCTTCCTTATCATGTTTGGCTTACTGATTGACTTTCATATGTTTTTGAATATACATCATGTACATTAATAAAGTTTTTACTTGCCCTCCCATCCCTCTCAGTTATGTCACCTTATTTGCTCATCTATGAATTCTCGTTTCTTGTCTGGGATTCCTTCTATAACCATTTTTTTCTTCATAGTTTTCACATATTAGTAAAAGCATGGATATTTAATTTTGGTGACTTACTAATCTCATTTAGCATAATGTTCTTCAGTTCCATCCAAATCCCTGCAAATGATATAATTTTGTTCTTTTATATGGCTGAACAAAATTCTATTGTGTTATGTATTCCATACATTTATAATCCATTTATCTGTTGATGGATATCTTGGCTAGTTTCATAAATTGGCAATTGTGAATTGTGTGGCTATAAACATAAATATGCATGCATTAGTTTGTTTTTTATTTATTTGGGTAGATATTCAGAAATGGTATTGATGGATCTTATTTTAGGTTATTTTCATTCCCCTGAGTATATTCCACATTGTTTTCCAAAGTGATTGTACTAATTTGCAGTCTCACTGACAACACATTAGAGTTCTCACTTCCCCACATCCTTGCCAACATTTGCTTTTGTTTGTGTTTTGAATGATTGCCATTTTGTTTGGAGTTAGGTGAAATCTCAGTTTAGTTTTTATTTTTATCTTTCTCTTTGCTAATTATGTTGAACTTTTTCATGCATTTATTGGACATTTAAATTCCTTATTTTGTGAAGAGTTCATTTAGTTTACTTGCCCATTTTTTATTTGCTTATTAGTTTTATTAGAAATTAGTTCCTTGAGTAATCTCTAGATTCTAGATATTAGTCCTCCATCTGAGAAAAAGTTGGCAAATTTTTTCTTCCATTCTATTGGCACTGTGTTGTGGTTCTTAATAGTTTCTTTGCTATACAGAAGGTTTTTAGTTTAATACAATAAAACAAATTGATCCTCTTTTTAATTTCTTCTGCTTTTGGGGTCTTGTTGAGAAATATTTTACCTGTGCCTATGTGTTGAAGTGATGTAATTATGCCATCTTTAAGAAGGGCATAGTTCTATAGATGTCAACTTACCTACACAGAACCAGGCAATTACAATGCTAATGAAAACTAGCAATGCAATTAAACTGCAAGGTCTCTGGTCTGATTTTCAAGTCTTTGATAAATCTTGAATTGAATTTTGTGCAGAAAAAGAAAGTTGGGTTTATTTTCATTTTTCTGAATATGGTTAATCAGTTTTGCCAACACCATTTGTTGAAGAGGCTATCTTTTTTCTAATGCATTTTTGGTATTTTTGTCAAAATTAATTGGACATAAATGTACAGATTTTGTTCTGAGTCTTCTGTTCTATATTGGTCTATTTGCCTGTTTTTGTGCTCAATACAATTTTGTTTTTATTACTATGGCTCTGTAGTATAGTTTGAATCCAGATATTGTGATGCCTCCTGCATGGCTCTTATTGCTGAGAACTACTTTGTCTATTTTGTTTTATTTTTTAAATAAATTTAAAGACTGCTTTTTATGTCTGTGAGAAATGGCCTTGGTAATTTAATGGATATTGCCTTGACTCTAAAGATGAAGAATGGCCATTTTTAAGATATTTATTCTGCCTATTCAAAACCTTGCAAAATCTTTCATCTCTTAAGGTCTTCTTTGATATATTTTTCTCAATGTTTTATAATTTTCTTTGTAGAGGACTTTTACTTCCATAGTTAGATTTATCCCTAAGTGTGTGTGTGTGTGTGTGTGTGTGTGTGTGTGTGTGTGTGTGTGTGTAATACCCTGAGTGAAAAGTGTTTTCTGAATTTTTTTCCATTGGATTTATGGTTGGCCTTTGTGTGTGTGTGTGTGTGTGTGTGTGTGTGTGTGTGTGTGTGGTACTGGGGTTCCCGGAAGCCCTCCTACCTCCGGGCTACTTTCACTTTTCAGGACACTGTTTTTATGGCAATAGAATCAAGAGTCAGGGGGACTGTTATGTGCTGCTTCCTTTGGTTGCCATCCATTTCATGGAAGTTCCATGAAATTTTTAAATAGGACACCATACCTTCTGCAAATAGTTTTATTTCTTTTCAATCTGTATTCTTTTTCTCTTACCTAATTGCTACATCTAGAAATTCTAATATATTGGCTTTCTTTGTTTTGTTTTGTAGATAAAATATTTCTTTTATTGCCATTTGTATAATGTTTACTGAAGAATATTATTAGCTATTCTTTATGTGGATGTGTGGTATTTACTGAGAATTACTGATGAATTTTATTTAAAAAATTTCAGGAATTATCCATAAAATGACTTTTGTTTTGTGCTAGCATATTAAACTAAACATACGATCCACTTGGACACATTTTATTATTCCTTGTATACTTTAAGTTCATAAAAATATTGGTTTGTAGTTTTTATGTTGTTTAGTTTTAGATTTTTTTTTCCATTTGGCTATAGTATGAGGATAATTCTTGCCTCTAATAAAATAAATTCAGCATAAAAGAATATTTCTCTTCTATTTTCTAGGAGATTATGACAAACTTGCATTAACTCTTTAAATTTTTCTTGCAATTCTCCAGTAAAACGACTGACCATGTGGTTTGAAATCTGATTTTTTAGGAGACTTTAACTTATAAATTCAGTTTGTTCAATGGTCATAGAATAATTGAACATGTCAGTTTTATCCTAGTTGAGGTTTTTTAGCTGATGAGTTTTTAGGAATTAAAATTATTTTTTCTAAATTGTCAAATGTAGCCAGGTATGGTGGCACACACTTGTAATTCCTTTGCTTGGGAGGCAGAGACAGGAGGATCACACAGGTTCGAAGCCCGCCTCAGCTACTCAGTGTGGTTTCCAGCCACCACTCCTGGCTAGTCCCAGTTTTATATGAAATCTTCACACTGATCTCCATAGCTGCTGAACTAGTTTGCCCTTCCAACAACAGTGTAAAAGAGTTCCTCTTTCCTTACATCCTTGCCAGCATTTGTTGCTATTTGACTTTGTGCTTGCCACTCTGATTGAGGTTAAATTGAATCACAGCATAGTTTTGATTTTTATCTCCCAGATGTCTAATGATGTTGAACATCTTTTCATGTATCTATTGGCCATTTGTATCTCTTCTTTTGTAAAGTGTCTATTCAGTTCAGTTGCCCGTTTCTTGTTTGGATTACTTGTTTTGCTAGTGTAGATTCTTTTGAGCTCTTTGTATATTCTGGATATTAGCCCTTTATCAAAGTGGTGGCTAATAAACATCTTCTCCAATTCTGTAGGCTTTCTCTTTAGGTCCTTGGTGGTTTCCTTTGATGAGAAGAAACATTTTAGTTTGATGCTATCCCACTTGTTAATACTTGTTTTAATTTCCTGTGCTTTGGAGGTCTTGTTGAGAAAGTTACTGCCTGTGTCTATATGTTGGAATGTTGAACCTATGCTTTCCTCTAATAACTTCACAGTCTCTGGTCTAATTTCTAAGTCTTTGATCCATCTTGAGTTGATTCCTGTGAATGGTGAGAGGTAAGGATTTAGTTCCATATTTCTAAAAATGGATAGCCAGTTCTCCCAGCACCATTTGTTGAAAAGGCTATCTTTTCTCCAGCCTATGAGGTTGGCTCCTTTGTCAAAGATTAATTGACTATAGGTTGGTGGGTTTGTTTCTGTACCTTCTATTCTCTTACACTGGTCAGTATGTCTGTTGTTGTGCCAATACCATGCTGTTTTTACTACTATTGATCAATAGTATAATTTGAAGTCTGGGATTGTGATGCCTCCTGTCTGAGTTTTATTGCTAAAGATTGCTTTGGGTATTCTGGGTCTTCTCTTTCTTCATGTAAAATTCAGGACTGATTTTTCTAGGCTGATGAAGAATGTTGTTCATATTTTAATGGAAATTGCATTGAATCTATAGATCACTTTTGGCAGAATGGCCATTTTTATAATATTTATTCTGCCTATCAATGATCAAGGGAGATCTTTACATATTCCAAGGTTTTCAATTTCTTTCTTTAATGTCCTATAGTTTTAATTGTAGGGTTTTTTTATATCTTTGAATAGGTTTATTCCTAGGTATTTTATTGGCTTTTAGGTTATAGTGAATGTGATTTTTTATATATTTCTTTCATTGTAGATTCATTGTTAGCATAAAGAAAAGCAACTGATTTTTTAAGTTGATTTTGTATACTGCTACATTGATGAATTTGTTAATCAGCTCCAACAGTCTTTTGGTTGAGTTCTTTCAGTCTTCTAGATAAAGGATCATGTCATCTGCAAATAAGGATAGTTTTAATTGCAGTGTTTTGAACATAAATGGGTGCTGGATTTTCTCAAATGATTTTTCAGCATGTATTGATAAGATCATGTGTTTTTTTTTTTCTCAGTTCTAGGTATGTTGTGAATAACATGTATTGATTTGTGTATGTTGAACCAGCCTTGCTTTTCAAGGATGAAATCTACTTGGTTTTGGTGCACAATTCGTTTAATATGGTTTTGAATGCATATACTAGTAATATGTTTATAATTTTTGCATCTATGTTCATCAAGGATATTGTTCTGTAATTTTCCTTTCTTGAGGTATCTTTATTTGGTTTGAGGATTAATGTGATGCTGGCCTGGTGGAAGGAGTTTGGGAGAATTATATCTCTTTTAAATCCCAGAACAAGTTGTGAGGTATTGGAATTACTTCTTCACTGAAGGTTTTATAGAATTCAGCTGAAAACTCATCAGGGCCTGGGATTTTCTTTGATGGCAGAATTTTTTTGCTGTTTCTAATTCTTTGCTTGCTATTGGTTGGTGTAGGTGTGATATTTCCTCTTGATTCAATTTAGATGGGTTATATGTGCTTAGAAATCTATCGATTTCTTCCATATTTTCCAGTCTATTGCAGTATAAATTCTCAAAATAGTTTCTGATACTCCTTTATATTTTCCCACTGTCTGTGGTGATGTCTCCTTTTTTATTTCTGATTTTTTTTTCCCTGTGGTGCTGAGAGTGGAACCCAGAAGCCTTATACCTTTGGGCTACACTCCCAGACCTATTTTGTATTTTATTTGGAAACAGGGTCTCATTAAGTTGCTGAGAGCCTCACCAAATAGCTGAGGCTGGCTTCAAACCTGTGCGATCCTCCTGTCTCAGCCTTCCAAGTACTGGGATTACAAGTGTGCGCCACCATGCCTGGCTTATTTTTGATTTTAATAATTTTAGTTTATTTTCTCTTTCTTTTATTTCAATGTGCCAGGGTTTTGTCAATCTTATTCATCATTTTATAGAAATAGTTTTTTGTTTTGTTGATTCTGTGAATTGCTTTTTTTCTATGTCAGTTATTTAATCTCTGATATTAATAATTTCCTGACCTCTGCTGGCTTTGGGATTAAATGTTGCAGGCTATCTAGGTCTTTGAGATGTGTCATTAGGTCATTTACTTGGTGACTTTCTGTTCTTCTTATGTCAGCACTCAATTCTATAAACTTTCCTCTTAACACTGCCTTCAAAGTTCCCCATAAATTGTGGTGAGTTCTTTCTCTATTTTTATTTAATTCCAGAAATTTTTTTTATTTCTCCCATAATTTTCTAACTTACCCACTTGCTGTTCATTAGTGTATCATTCAATCTCTGTGTATTTATTTATTTATTTATTTATTTATTTATTTATTTATTTGTGGTACTGGGGTTCCTGGAAGCCCTTTATCTCTGGGCTACACTCTCAGACCTATTTTATTTTTGGAAGCAGGGACTCTTAAGTCAGCACAGCTGGCTTCAAAGCTCTGCGATCCTCCTGTCTCCACCTCCCAAGTGCAGGGATTACAAGCGTGCACCACCACATCCAGTTTGTTAATCTCTGTGTATTTATATAGTTTCTTTTGGGTTTCCTATTGTTGATTTCTACTTTTATCCCATTACGTTCTGAAAAGATGCAGGAAATTATATTACATATTTGAATTTTCTGGTGCTTGCTTTGTGGCCCAGGATATGATCTGTTTTGGTGAAGGTTCCATCAGCTGTTGAGAAAAATGTTTATTCTGTTGTTCCTGGTTGAAATATTCTGTATATGTCTATTAGGTCTATTTGGTTTATAGTTTTTTTTTTTTTTAATTCTGAAAAGTCTTTACTCATCTTTTGCCTTGAATATCAATCCAGTGGTGTGAGAGGTGTGTTGAAGTCCCCCAACATTATTGTATTTGGGTCTATTTGAAATCTGATGTTCAGAAGGGTTTGTTTTACAAACATGGCTGCACCCACATTTGAGGCATAAACATTTACTATCACTATGTCTTTTTGTTGAATTTTTCCTTTAAACAAAAGGAAGTGCCCTCCTTTATCTCTTCTTATATGTTTTAGCTTAAAATCTGTTTGATTGGCTATCAACATTGCTACCCCTGCCAGTTTTTGCTCTCAATTAGCATGATATATATTTTTCCATCCTTTCATGTTCAGTCTATAATACATTGCCAGCCTATGTCTTTTGATTGGTTAGTTAAGTCCTTTGACATTCAGAGTTATTATTGAAATATGATTTTTGTTTCTTGTCATTTTGTATTCTGTCTTCTGTTTGGTATAATGTAATTTCTTCTTTACTTAGATGCCCCACTTTCAACTTCATCTCTTCTATGGTTCTAAAAATTATTTCTTTTTTCCTCTTGTTTGTTTTTTTAAGTTTTTTATCTAGTCTTGGCTTTGAATTCATAATTTTTTTTAGATTCTGCTTATCTTGATACACTCCATCAATTTTGAATAATAATTTTACTGGATATAGCAGTTTTGGTTAAAAGCTGTTTTCTTCCAGGGTCTGGATCACGTCATAACAGCATTCTGTTCTGGCATTCATGTTCTGGCATTTATGACTTGGGTTGTATAGTCTTGGGTGATTTTGATTGTTTTGCCTGTATATGTCTCCAATGCTTTTGTTTTCACTGCTTTTAAGATTCTTTCCTTGGCCTCTATGTTAGTCATTTTGATCATCACATAGCATGGGGAAGTTCTTCTTTGATTTTGTCTTAATGGTGTTGTATATGTTTCCTGGACGTGTAGGTCCAAGTCACTTTCCATGTTTGAAAAATTATCTGAATTTATTTCTCTGAAGAGTTTATAAATGCCCTTGCTTTTTCCCTTTATCTCTTCTTCAAAATCTTTTATCTGTAACTTAGGATGTTTCATATTGTCCCATAGTTGTTAGATGTTCAGGTTTTGTTGCTGTAATGACTTTGTATGCTTTTGACTGTGTTTTCAGTTTTAAATAAACTGTCTTCTAATAGTGACATTCTACTTTACATTTCATCTAATCTTCCAGATTTTCTCTCTATTGCTATCTTCATTTTATTTATTGACTCTTTCATTTCATTCCAAACCTCTCTCATTCCTTCTTATTGTCTCCATTTCCTCTTTCATTTCTTATACACTTGTTTTGAGGCCTTTCATCATATTTTAGGTCAGGATTTGTAGTTCCCTTTCTTGTATTTATTTTTGGTCAGTATTCATGATTTCTGTTGTCTCTTCACTATTTATAGTTTTCATATTTTTAAGGATCTCAGACTTGTTTTTCTGATGTCTTCACATCTTTTCTGGGTATTATGTTTAATCCAATAATAGTAATAGAAATTTAGAGGTGTCAGCAGGTAAAAAGTGCTTTTTCCAGTGGTGAGGATTGGGTAATGGGATAGAAGCTGGAGTGATGGGTACAGGATTTGGGTAAGGTAGAAGATATGATTAGGCTGAGTAAGAATTCAAGTATATTAAGGCTAGAGTATCTTGTTGAGAATGAAAGAAGGTTAGATAGTAGGACTCTTGTAGTTAGTACAGTATTTAAGAATGGAGATAAGAAATAACTTGAATGTTAAACGTGGAGCTACAGTAAGAAAAAATAAAGTTTTGAGAGAAGGGAGTAGATCTTCTAGTGTGAAGAAGTTTGTAGAAGGATTTGGGGGAATGAGCAAACAAACATAAATAAAGTAACAAAACAGGATACTAAAGCTAACAATTATACATCAAGACAAATAAAAGGAAAAAAGAAATAAGAATGAGAAGAGAAAAACTAAAAAAAAGACAAAAATATAATAAAATCAAAAGAACTAGTAACAGTGTGAGACAGCAAAGCAAAACAAACAACCAAACCAAAAAAAAAAAACAAAAAAAAAAAACAAATAAAATAAAGAAAAGAGAAAAAAACAGAGAAACAATAATAACAACAAAAACACAGTCCTAATAATTACGAATATGGAGCTGGGTCTGTACAGTATCTGTATATCTGATCATTGTGGTAGATTCTGAAGTACATTCCAATGTATCTTATTTGCTCTGTACTCTATTGTCAGCTTTTGAACACAGTCTCTGCTTAAACCTTTTTCTTGCCTTTGCCAGCTTTGTGCAGAGGACATCTACTGTAGACATGGCTTGACCCTCTGTGATTCTGTGTAGGTACTGCACCTTGAGCACTTTTCCAGTGTCTCTGGAGGTTTTAACTGGGCTAGCCAGCCGGGTCCCATGGCAGGTCCTGACCAGCTTCTCTGGGCTCACACAAATACCTTGCTGGGTCTCTGGAGGGCTTGCTGTGCCACTGGGTCTGGCTGCATCTCTGGGCACACAGGATTGCCTGGTCATGCTCCGGGTCTCTGGAGGGCTCATTGTGCTACTGGGTCCTGCAGCTTTTCTCAGCATACACAAATACCTGGTGAAGCTCCAGGCCACTTGAGAGCTTGCTGTGCCATTGTAGATGCCATCTTTGGTGAGCACAAGGGCTTCTTGTTCTGATGCCACTCGCTGCTTAATATATTGGAGGTCTATGGCTGCTTTCAAGCAGTTGGATTATTTTTCTGTAGTTATTGTGGCTGCCACACTGGTGTCAGTCAGAGCCCACACTCACATTTGGGGCTACAGCCTGTGGTAGCTCAGGTAGCCAGTCTGCAGCTGGTCTGTTGCATGCTCAGATTTTTTGCAGTGGATTTTGTAGTTAAGAGTTGTTGGATTTCTTCCGCCATGGTTCCTGTTTCTGTTTTGGTCCATTAGCTGTATTTATTTTGCTTGCACAGATGCTGCCTTCTTGGTAGTTGAACTTTATGATCAGTGACTGAGTTGTTATTTTGATTCCCCCTTGTTGATATTTTTTAAATGGGATTATTTAGCTTTTTCTCATTGCTAGTGAAAATGAGTGCAATTAATTGTTAAATAGATCACACAGTTAGTCACAAACTCCTTTAATTTTTTATAAATGTAGTGAATTTTTAAATATTTTCTATATGTGAGATAATGATGTATACAAGTAGATTGGATTTTCAGTTTTCCTTTGATGTATCTAAATGTGGTACTTGTACTTTTTTAAGGTTTATTAAGTCTTTGTTGATGTTTTTCATAAAAATATAAAATTTTCATTCATTTTCTTTTGAAATTTTCTCTTTTTCTCCACTACTCCAATTATACATTTTTTGTTGTGCTTAAAGATGTCTCACATTTATTTTAGGTTATCCCTCTTTTTCTATATTCTCTTTTGTCTGAGTCTTTATATTGTACAATTATTATGTCATCATCATTATAATTTTTTCTTTTGCCAATTTACATCTACTCTTGAGTTTCTCCAGTTTTTCTTTCCAATTTCTTTACTTTTTAATTCCATAATTTTATGTTAGTTTTTTCACTTAATGATATCTTCTCTTTTATAGGGCATTATACTTTAAATGTATAATATATATAATTTAAGCACTCTTTGTTCTATTTCCATGAGCATATTCATCATCTCTGTTTGGAAGTATTTTTTTTTTACTCAGTGTAATAACTGGGCCCCTCTCACAAAGAGTTCTGAATTCTGTTTGTTGAGTTTTATTTTCCTTTTAAAGTGATTTTTTCTTTACTTTTTCATTTTTTCCTTTATGTTAAAAGCAGGATATGTTAGAAAACATATGCTAGCAGATCCAAATACCCTTGATCAGAGCTCCTCATTGATTATTTATTTACTAGGTTAGATAGTTCTAGCTAAAGCATTACACTAAAAAAAAAATCTTCCTACACTATAAAGCTTTTAATATCACTACACAGTGGCTGTAACATTTGACATTTTCACAATCACTGTAGGACAACATTGATTTCAGCAAGGTTCTCTCTGGTTATTTCTCTGCATGAATTCTCTGGTAAACTGTCTTTCTGTGTGTATGACATCCAGCTAATAGACCTAACTGATTGCTAGCTGTTTTGATATCATAACAGTTCTATGAAGAACAAACTGCTTCACAGACTGTTCAAACTAAATTCAAGCCCCCAAGCAAAGATTGTTTTTAATGCTTAGCTTTTAAGTTTGTTCTGATATCAGGAGGCCTATTGTTATCTGTATCTTTATCTGGCTTGATCTGGTAAATTAGTTATTCTACTTACCTGGTTGTTTTCATAGATCTATAAGTCACTACTGAATTGCCTAAAATCAAAGTTTGATGGTTAAAAAATTTTGCATATTTATATTTTCTTTATACTTTGTTTCAAATAATCTATTTTTAAGTTATTTAAGAACTTCTCTATTCTTTTGCTTCTTTTCCTAGACAAAACATATTTCTCCTAGACTTGGACTAATAAATATATTTGGACTTGGTTGTTACACATTGAAGTAAAATAATAGTTGAATTTTGAAAAATATTCTAGAAAGCTTTAAAATTATAAATATTTTAAAAAGTAAAGATTAAATTTAGAATTTTTCTGAAAGCATTAAATATAACATTTCTATATCACATATACCTATACTAACTACTGTTACAAGAAGAAATTGTTACCACAGAATTGGGCTCTATTACATGTCTGCTTTACACATGCCTGTCAAATAGTCAGAATTGGGTTTATTCAAAACCATCACTGAAGAAAGATAAAAAAAGACCAT
Source organism: Muscardinus avellanarius (assembly GCF_963383645.1). NCBI lineage: Eukaryota > Metazoa > Chordata > Mammalia > Rodentia > Gliridae > Muscardinus > Muscardinus avellanarius. The sequence goes on from NC_137791.1 coordinate 33,596,310, forward strand.
TATTTTGTCAGGGGTTTGGGGGTAGAGAATATTGAATTCAGAAACATTCTCCTTACAAGCTTAACACCCAGCTTTTTTTCTGATTTTTTTCTTTTAACACTTTTTTATTGAACATAAATAGTATACATTTAAACTATATTTGGTGCCCTCTCCCCCCTGCCCCCATTTTCCCTTCCCCCCTCTCATCAGTGGTTGTCCAGGTTAACCATGTTATATTCATAATTTTACACATATTCAGATGTAGACCCTCATTAATCAAGATAAGTCTTCATCCTCAACTATCTTTCCATTCAAACTTTGCTGGTATTTCCCCTCCATTATCTGTAGTCCCACTGGTATCCTTTGTGTTTCCTAGTTTGGACATATTAGAAGAAACATATGTACCTTCTCCTTCTGTGTTTGGCTGATCTCACTTAACATAATGTTGTCCAGTGCTTTCAATCTTCTTGCAAATGATATAATTTTGTTCTTCTTTATGGCCGAAGAGAATTCCATTGTGTGTATTTCCCACAGTTTTGCTATCCATTCATCTGTTGATGGTGATCTGGGCTGGTTCCATATTTTTGCTATTACAAATTGTGCTGCTATGAACATAGGTATGCATATGTTGCTGTATTTCTCTGAATTCAACCCCTTTGGAAAGATACCCAGGAGTGGTATAGCTGGATCATATGGTGGATCTATTTTCACCTTTCTTAGGAATCTCCACACAGATCTCCATAGTGGCTGAACTCATTTGCATTCCCACCAACAGTGGAAAAGAGTTCCTCTTTCCCCACATCCTCACCAGCATTTGTTGTTGTTTGATTTCTTTATGCTTGCCACTCTGACTGGGGTTAGATGGAATCTCAGTGTAGTTTTGATTTTCATCTCCCTGACAGCCAGTGTAGAACATCTTTTCACATATCTATTGGCCCTTTTTATCTCTTCTTTTGTGAAGTGTCTATTTAGTTCATTTGCCCATTTCTTGATTGGGTTGTTTGCTTTGCTAGTGTAGAGTCTTTTGAGCTCTTTGTATACTCTGGATATTAGCCCCCTATCAGAATGGTGGTTGGTAAAGATCTTTTCCCATTCTGTAGGCTTCCTCTTTAGGTTATTGATAGTATCCTTTGATGAGAAGAAACTTTTTAGTTTGATGCTATCCCACTTGTTTATTCTTGCTTTAGTTTCCTGAGCTTTGGAGGTTTTGTTGAGAAAGTTACTGCCTGTGCCAATATGTTGTAGTGTTGAACCTAGGCTCTACTCTACTAACTTCACAGTCTCAGGTCTAATTTCTAAGTCTTTGATCCATCTTGAGTTGATTCCTATGTTTGGTGAGATATAGGGTTTAGATTCAGCTTTTTACAAATGGTTAGCCAGTTCTCCCAGCACCACTTGTTGAAAAGGCTGTCTTTTCTACAGCGTATGTGTTTGGCCCCTTTGTCAAAGATTAAGTGACTAAAGATGTGTGGGTTTGTTTCTGTATCTTCTATTCTAATCCACTGGTCAGTATATCTCTTTTTGTGCCAGTACCATGCTGTTTTTACTACTATTGCTCTATAGTATAGTTTGAAGTCTGGGATTGTAATGCCTCCTGCATGTTTCTTATTGTTGAGAATTGCTTTTGCTATTCTAGGTCTTTTCTTTCTCCATGTAAAGTTCATGATTGATTTTTCTAGGTCTCTGAAGAATGTCGCTGGTATGTTAATGGGAATTGCATTGAACTTATAGATCAGTTTTGGCAGCATGGCCATTTTGATGATATTTATTCTGCCTATTCATGATCATGGGAAATGTTTCCATCTTCCAAGGTCTTCTTCAATTTCTTTCTTTAATGTTTTATAGTTTTTGTTGTATTAGGTTTATTCCTAGGTATTTTATTGGTTTTCAGGTTATAGTGAATGGAATTGTTTTCTTTGTTTCTTTCAATGTGGATTCATTGTTGGCATAAAGAAAAGCCACTGATTTCTTTAGGTTGATTTTGTAACCTGCGACTTTGCTGATTGTCAATCAGCTCCAGAAGTCTTTTAGTTGAGTTCTTTTGGTCTTCCAGATAAAGGATCATGTCATCTGCGAATAAGGATAATTTTAATTCCTTTCTTTCTATGTGAATTCATTTGATTTCCTTCTATTGTCTTATTGCTGCAGCAATAACTCTATTGCTATAACTATATTACTCAAGGACTATATTGAAAAGGAGTGGTGATAGTGGACATCTTTGTCTTGTTCCTGACTTTAGCGGAAATTCTTGCAGTTTTTCCCCATTCAATATAATGTTGGCTTTGGGTTTACAGTATATTGCCTTAATGATGTTGAAGTACTTTCCTTCTATCCCAATTTTTTTGCAGTGTTTTTAACATAAGTGGGTGTTGGATTTTTGTCGAATGCTTTTTCAGCATCTATTGCTATGATGATGTTTTTTTTTGTAATTGGTTCTATGTATGTGATTTGCGTATGTTGAACCAGCCTTGTTTTTCTGGCATGAAACTGACTTGGTCATGGTGTATTATTCTCTTGATATAGTTTTGAAAGCGTATAGCTAGTATTTTGTTTAGAATTTTTGCATCTATGTTCATTAAGAATATTTGTCTGTAGTTTTCCTTTCTTGAGATGTCTTTATTTGGTTTGGAGATTAATGTGATACTGGCCTCATAGAAGGAATTTGGGAGAGTTCCATCTCTTTCAATTTCCTTGTACAAGTTATGAAGTATTGGTATTAGTTGTTCACTGAAGGTTTTGTAGAATTCAGCAGAAAACCCATCTGGGCCTGGGCTCTTCTTTGGTGGAAGAATTTTCATTGCTGTTTCTACTTCTTTGGTTGTTATTGGTTGGTTTAGGCTTGCTGTGTCCTCTTGGTTGAGTGTAGGAAGGTTAACTGTGCTTAGAAATCTATCAATTTCTTCCAGGTTTTCAAGTCTATTGGAGTATAAATTTTTAAAGTAGTTTCTAATAATATTTTGAATTTCTTTACTATCTGTGGAGATATCTCCTTTTTCATTTCTAATTTTGATAATTTGAGTTGATTCTCTCTTTCTTTTGATTAGGTTGGCCAGGGGTTTATCATATCTATTAATCTTTTCAAAGAACCAACTTTTTGTTTTATTGATTCTTTGAATTGTTTTTTTGTTCTCTATTTCATTTATTTCTGCTCTAATTTTAATGATTTCTTGCCTTCTGCTGGCTTTGGGAATAGACTGTTGCAGAATTTCTAGGTCCTTGAGTTGTGTCATTAGGTTCTTTACTTGGTGGTTCTCCGTCCTTTTTATGTGGGCACTCAATGCAATCAACTTTCCTCTTAGTACTGCCTTCATGGTGTCCCATAGGTTTTGGTAGGTTGTGTCTCTGTTCTCATTTGTTTTCATAAATTTCTTTATTTCTTCCCTAATTTCTCCTCTTACCCATTCATCATTCGATAGTGTATCATTCATTCTCCATTAATTTGAATACTTTCTTTCGAGTTTCCTGTTGTTGATTTCTATTTTTATTCCATTGTGCTCTGAAAAGATACAGGGAATTCTATTACATCTTTTAAATTTGATGGCATTTTCTTTGTGTCCCAGGATGTGGTCTATTTTGTAGAAGGTTCCATGGGCTGCTGAGAAGAATGTGTATTCTGTTGTTCCTGGTTGAAATAATCTGAAAAATGTTTATTAGGTCCATTTGGTTTATTGTTTCCTTTAGTTCTAAAGCATCTTTACTCATCTTTTGCCTTGAAGATCGATCCAGTGGTGTGAGAGGCATATTAAAGTCTCTCAGAATTATTGTATTTGGATCTACTTGGAATCTTATGTCCAGAAGGGTTTGTTTTACAAATGTGGTTGCACCCACATTTGGGGCATAAATATTGACTATCATTATATCTTCTTGGTGTATTGTTCCTTTTAATAAAAGTAAGTGCCCTGATTTGTCTCTTTTGATGTGTTTTAGTTTAAAGTGTTTTGTTAGATATCAGGTTTGCTACCCCTGCTCTTTTTTGGTCACCACTGGCATAGTATATTTTTTTCCCATCCTTTCACTTTCAGCCTATGAATGTCTTTGGCTGTGAGGTGAGTTTCTTGCCGACAGCATATATTTGGATTATGTTTCCTAATCCACATTGCCAATCTATGTCTTTTGATTGGTGATTTAAGTCCTTTGACATTAAGAGATATTATTGAAATATGATTTTTGTTTTCTGCTATTTTGTGTTCTGTCTACTCTTGGGTGGCTTGATCTTTCTTCTTTATTTAAATGGCCCACTTATTAACTTCCTCTCTTCTCTGATTCTGAAGTCTGCTTCTTTTTTCTTCCTTATGGTTTATTTCTTTACGAATATTCTCTAGTGTTGGCTTTGAATTTATGATTTTTTTGAGATTCTGTGTATCCTGAAAGACTTTCATTTCACCATTGATATTGAATATTAGTTTTGCTCAATAAATGAGCTTTGGTTGAATGTTATTTTCTTCTAGGGTCTGAATCATGTCGTACCAGTCTCTCCTAGCATTCATGACCTGGGTTGTATAGTCTGGGGTGATTCTTATTGTTTTGCCTCTATATGTCACCCTTCCATTTGTTCTCACTGCTTTTAAGATTCCTTCCTTGGCCTCTATGTTGGTCATTTTGGTTATTATGTGGCGTTGGGTGGTCTTTCTTTGGTCCTATCTCAGTGGAGTTCTGTATGCCTCCTAGACATGCAGGTCCATGTCTCTTTGCATGTTTGGAAAATTTACTTAAAGAGATTTGATGCCCTTAGTCTGTACCTCTATCCCTTCTTCAATGCCTATTATCCATAAATTAGGATGCTTCATATTATCCCATATTTTCTGGATGTTTAGGTTTTGTTGCTGTAAATATTTCTGTATATAGCTGACTTTGTTTTTGGTTTGGGATGTACTGTCTTCTAATATTGATATTCAGTTTTTCATTTCATCTAATCTTCCAGAATTTCTTTCTATTGCTGTCTTCATTTCACTTATTGCCTCTTTCATTTCATTCCAGACCTCTTTCTGATTCTTTTTTAGTGTTTCTAACTCACCTTTAACCTCCTCTAGACTTGTTTCAAATCCTTTCATCATATTGTACATCAAGATTCTGAACTTCCCTTCCTGCATTTCTATTAGGTCAGTATTCATGATTTCTGCTGTCTCTTCATAATTCCTGGTTCTCATATTTATAGCGTTCTCTGTCCTGTTTTTCTGATTTCTACCCATCGTTTGTGAGTATTATGCTTAGTCCAATCTTAATATTAGGAGTTTAGGGGTATTGGCAAGTCAGCAGAACTTTTCCAGTGTTGAGTGTGGGTTATGTGGGAGGTCCTGTGGTGATGGGTAAAGGAGTCAGATGAGGTAGAGGGTATTTTTAGGTTGAGGAAATATCTTGCTGAGAATGAGAGAGAGTCAACTAGTAGAACTCTTGTCATTAGTAGAGTAAGTATGGAGATATGAAATACTTTGAGTATTAAACAAGGAGGTATATTATTGGTAAAAGTTTTGGGGGAGAAGAGTATATAGGTTAGTGTGGAGAAGTTTGTAAGAGGGGTGATGGAAGGAACATACAAATATAAAAAAAATCCACACAGGGTACCAAGACTATTATGTAATCCAAAAAAAAGAAAGGAAAAACCAATCAAAGGAGGAGAACGAAAAAAGGAAGGAAAGAGGAAGAAAAAGAAAAAAAGGAGAAGAATAAAATAAAAGGGACTTCTGGGAAGATGGCGACTGAGAAAAGCGGGGCTTAAGAGCCCCGCTAACAACCAATCTCCATTATCACAAAATCAGCATCTTTCATAGCCAGAAAACACCATCACCAGAGAAACAAAAAAATCACCAGGGTCCAAAGAGGAGGGTACTCAGAACGGAGCTCAGAGCCACAGATGAGATATGCTGGCCTCACGCCCAAGGACGCAGCAGCAGCGCCTTACTGCTGGCAGCAGCGGCAAATTCACCGAGTCCATGACATCTCCATCTGTGTACTCAACAATAGTGAGTCAAATTGCGGGCCCCAGAGGAGAAATCCCAGTATTGTACTCCCAGGGACTTGGCCCAGTGGGGGAGTGACGGTGGCAGAGATATCACACCATAGGAGAACGCCCAACCGGGCACCCCCCACAGTCTAAAGCAGCCTCTATCGACTCCCTGGGTCTGAAACTCTGTGATACAACCCAGTAAAGGAGTAGTGGGGTCTGAGATACCACAGGCTCGAGATCCAGAGAACCTTAAGTGAAGTCATAGTGTCCCCAGGGAAGAACCCAGAGAAGGCACAAACTTCCAAAATCATGCGAAAGAGGAATAACAATGGAGCAATGAATGCCCACAACCCCACAACATCAGAACCTGATAAAACAGAAATTCAGAGATTACTAGAGGATCAAATCAGGAAAACAACTGTAGAAATAATAGAGGTGTTTTGAAAAGAATTCAGAGAGAGCCAAAAAGAGATAAAGAATGCAATTAATGAAGTAAAGGCCTCAATTCAAAGTACAAACAACCAATGTGACCACATGGAGAATAGAATCTCGCTCTTAGAAGATGATCAATCCAAAAATGAACGCATAGTTTCTAATTTAGAAAACAAAATCCGACAGCAGGAATCTGACATTGAAGAAATATGGGCCCATTTTAAGAGAGCTAACCTAAAAATAATTGGAATAGAGGAGGGAAAAGAAGGTGAAACCAAAGGGTAACATATTCCAAACTCTGAAAGAAAACAACTTCCAGCCAAAAATTTCCTACCCAGCAAAACTTTCTGTCAAATTAGATTTAGAAATAAGAAGCGTCTATGACAAACAGAAATTGAAGGAATTTATGTCTTCAAAACCAGCACTAGAGAAAATTCTCAAAGAGATTAATTACAAAGAAAAATAGGTAACACACACCAGAACCAGAAAAACAAGATTTTCCATCCAACATACAACTAAGATTAGTTATCTGTAGAGATTATTATTTATGTTAGTCTTTTACCTATCTCTAAATTGTATTGTTTGCTTTGATTGTTGTTAATTTTTAGGATTTCTAGTTGGAAAATTAATATACCTTCAGATATAGTATTTGGAAATATTTTATCCCATTCTATCAGTAACTTTTAACTCTGTTTACATTGTCTTTGGATATATAATTTTTTAAAAATTTTTAGGGAGTTTGTATACTCTTCTGTTGCCTGTGCCATTGAAATCATATCCAAGAAATCACTGCCAATTTCAATGTTGTGAGGTTTTATGACCAGTTTTCTTCTAAAAGTTTATAGTCTTAAGATTTATATTTAGGTCTTTTATCTATTTTGAGTTAATATTTGTATATGGGATTAGGTAAGGGTCCAATTTTATTCTTTTCCATGTAATTATTATTTTTCAACAATATTTCGTTAAAAGATTAATATTTCCACCACCAAATGTTCGTGGAAACCTTGTCAAAAATAACTTGACAATATAGGGAAGAACTTAGCTCTAGGCTTTTATTTAACTCCAATGGTTTATATATCTGCCTTTAGAACAGTACTACACTCTTTCAATTATTGTAGCTTTATATGGCTTGGAATCAGAAAATATATATTTTCTAGCTTTGTTCTTTTTCAAGATCATTTCGGGTGGGTATCTAGAGTCCATATTCCATATTAGGATAGATTTTTTTCAGAAAAATAAATATATAAATATATGATAGTTCCACCTAATATTAATATATATATATATATATATATATATATATATATATATTCATATATATATTCATATATATATATATTCATATATATATTCATATATATATATTCATATTCTCTGTTAAGAAAGAAAAAGCAGAAAGAAATATTGAAATGTTATCTTTAAGATATCAAAAGCTTGGTATCAGACAAATGAAACTGTTATGTGAGATTATCATTTTTAATTTTGGATAAATTGCTATAATACTAGATGTCAACCACTAAACCAAGCATGGGAAGGAGGGATGGGGAAGGAATGGGGTGGGGATAGGGTGGGGGCTGACTGGGTGATGTGTGCATGTAGGTCTACAAAAGTTTTTGTGTATCCCACTATGATGTATGAATACAGTAATACAGTGCACCAATAAAAAAATAAAAGGAACTAGCAGCTGTGTGAAATCAGAAAATAAGGCAAACTATCAAATATATATATATATATATATATATATATATATATATATATATATATATATATATATTGCAACAAGTTAAAGTAAAAGAAGGATGGGGAAAGAAAAAAAATATAAAACAGCAATAACCATACCAAAACAAAAGCACTGTAAAAGCTAAACCAAACAAAACATCCACAATAAAATTTTAAAAAAAGTCCTACTTATTTACTTTATTTATGTGGGGTCAGGTCCATAAATATTTGCATATCTGATTGATTTGGTAGCTTTCAGAACATATTTCAATGTCTGTTAGTTTTCTTTGTACTCTATTTTTATCTTCTTAGGTCACTCTGGGTGTTTGGACACCGTACTTTCCTTTAACTGCTTTGGGTTTCTGTGTCAGGATGTCTAGTATCACTGTTATTAGATTCTGTACAATTCCCAGGTTCTGCGTAATTCCAACCTGTAGTCAGCACCTCTCACACTCACCACCCTAGACTCTGGCCTGTGCTTCCCTACAGCAGGAGTGGAGGATGTCCAAAATAGACTTGGAACCTCCCCCTGAGGTCCTGTGCAGATGTTAGATATTGTGTCTCGATGGATTTTCCTGTGTCTCTGGAAATTCTAACTGGGCTAGCCAGTGTGGTCCCAAGATGTATCCTGGGCAAAGGGATGCTTGTTCCTGGATGCCCACACTTACTGCCAGAGCTCTGCCTATTCTGAGAATGCAGGCTGGGTGTGCTGCTATTACTGGATCCATGTGTGAGTGGGTGGGTGCAGCTGCCTAGTGCCTGCTGCTATGCTCCTCCAAGGTGCATTGAGCTGTGCTCTGGACTAGAACTGAGTATCAGGCTACCGGGTGGGCGGGAACTCCCAGCGGTGGGCCAGGGGTATAGGATAGGTACACAAGGGTCTGGGGGCACAGGTGCTGCATGGTGTCCAGCAATGATCTCTGCCTCCCGTGGGGCGTAGAAGCTGGCGGCCTGAGGAGATTTCTTGGGCGCACAGAGCTTTGGCCACCTGGAAAGCAGGGCTCCAGCAAGGTGGTTGTCTGGGTTCCAGTGGGGGCTGGGGGCTAGGCACACAAGGTAAGCTCCGATTTTAGGAGTGGCACTGACTCTCCTAAAGAGAGGTCTGGGGTCCGGGGCGCAGACAGGGTGCGCGAAGACAGTGCTGGGTTCTGAGGCATGGGACAGATGCCCCGGGCCAGTGCTGGGCCTGGGGTGCACACTAGGACCCACACTTTCCCTGGACACACTCAGGTACCTGGCTTCCTTGGTCCAGGCATCCGAGGGAGTCCCTGTGCTGTTGTGATCCAGTCGTTGGTGAGCACACAGAATTCTGAAGTGGGTGCTGCTCGCTGCTTAAGATGAGGCCCTATGTCCGTTTTCAGTCTCGGATTATCTTGCCGTGGTGATTTCAGTCAGGGATCAGGAGTGCAGTTTGGGCAGGCAGGCAGCCCGCGCAGGTAGCCCACCACAGGCGTCCTGATTTTATCTGCAGCAGGTCTGGTGTGGTGTCCGATCTTTGTTCTTCTTCTTCTTCGAGTTCAGGGTTTCCGCCGAGGTACCTGGATCTGTTTTGGTTCCTGGGATGTATTTATTTTGTTGATTAAGACACTGCTTTCTAAGTAGTTGAACTTTATTTGTTTCAGCTACTGAGAAGTGCTGTGTCCTTCAGTCGCCATTTTTGAAAGTCCCTTTTTCTGATTTTTAATTTGAAATATAGTTTTGTTAAGTTACTAATGCTAGCCTCAAACCTGCTTTTGTCTTGTCTCAACATCCTAAGTAGTGAAATTATAGGCCTGTGTCCATCATGCCTGACTAAAGAAATTATTCTTGTTTCAAATCTCCAATAAGCTGGCCATAGTGGCGCATGCTTGTAATCCTAGCATTCGGGAGGCTGAGACTGAAAGATAGCATTTTGTGGAAAGCCTCAGCTACTTAGTGAGGCCCTCTGCAACTCAGTGAGACCCGGTTTCAAAATAAGGAATAAAAAAATAGGGCAGGAGGTGTAGCTTGGAGGTTGAATGCCCATGGGTTCCATCCCAAGCCACAAAAAAAAAAATTATTTACAAATAAACACTCTTATAAAAGATGAGAAATAGAGGAGGATTGTGCAGTTTCTAAGCCAGCCGCGCTGGCATAAGAGACCCTGTTTCAAAAATATAAAATAGCAGACCCCTAGAGAAACCGGGCCAAGTAAGACGCTGGGTTCCGGGTGGGGGTTGCACGGGGCACACCAGCCCCGGGCCGAACTGCGCATAGCACGCCAGACCCCTAGAGAAACCGGGACCAGTAAGACGCTGGGTTCCAGGCGGGGGTCGCGCCGGACATGCCAGCTGGGGCCTGGGTTGCGGGACCCCCGGGCCCTGGGCCAGAACATGCATAGCATGCCAGACCCCTGGAGAAACCGGGCCCAGTACCCTGGGACCCGGGCGGGGGTCAGGCAGGGCACTCCAGCCAGGGCCCGGGTCGCGGGAATCTGGGACCCGTGCCGAACTGCGCGTAACACGTCAGACCCCTGGAGAAATTGGGCTCAGTACCCTGGGTTCCGGGCAGGGGTCATGCGGAGCACACCAGCCGGGGCCCGGGTCATGGGATCCTGAGCCCCAGTCGGAGTAGTGCGGAGCACTCTGAACCCATGGGGAAACCGACTGGGTTACAGTGCTACTGAGTGAGTGCCTGATCCCACTACCTCCTCAAACCACATATACTGTCTTCTCTTATTAAAAAAAAAAAAAAAAAAAAAAAAAAGAACAGAAAAAGAAAAAGAAAAATATTGAAAAATATCGGAGAGAAGTTAAGAAAGCTGTTGCGGATGCCAGGACATTGGAGATGCAGACAAAACTTATCTAAATGCACTGGAACTTATGGAAAAATTCCCCGTGAAGGAGGACTGCTGTTTCTCTATATTGTTAAGAATCTCGGAAATCACCTGTAAGGAGAGAGTTTAGCGGAGACCAAGGAGAAAGGCGGTGTTGAAAGAGGTCTCTGCGATGGTGGTGGAGACTTGTATTTAGGAGAAGCAGAAACCAGATCCTACAAACCTTATTTTTTTGGAGAAATTACACCAAATGTTGAATGCTACCATCACGCATGCTTAGGAACACTGGACAACATTCAGAGTGGAAAAAGAGCCTGGGAAGGATTTGAAATGGTGGAGGCAGTGGCAATGGCAGTGGCCAGTACTCAGGGGAGGCAGACATCTGATACATTACACCTGGAACCTTTGAAATAATAACCACAGAGACAGTGATCAGAACCTGCTGAGGGGTAAGGTGGGCGCCGGGGCCAGTGGCTGACATCGGAGCTTGCTGTGAGGCAAGGCCACTACTGAGGCCACCGTGGCCGGGATTGGAGCCTGCCGAGGGGTTAGACCGATGCTGGGCCAGCGAGGCCGGCATCGGAGCCTGCCATGAGGCAAGGCTGGTGCTGGGGCCTCCGAGGGTGGGTCCAGAGCCTGCCAAGGTAAGGCCGATGCTGGGGCCAGCGAGGCCGGCATCGGAGCCTGCCATGAGGCATGGCCAGTGCTGGGGCCTCCAAGGCCGGGATCGGAGCCTGCCGAGGGGTTAGGCCGGTGCTGGGGCCAGCGAGGCCTGCATCGGAGCCTGCTGTAAGGCAAGGCTGGTATTGGGGCCTCCGAGGCCAGGATAAGAGCCTGCCGAGGGGTTAGGACGGTGCTGGGGCCTGCGAGGCCGGCATCAGAGCCTGCCTTGAGGCATGGCCGGTGCTGTTTTCTCTGAGGCCAGGATTGGAGCCTGCCAAGGGGTTAGGCCGGTGCTGGGGCCAGCGAGGCTGGCATCGGAGCCTGCTGTGAGGCAAGGCCGGTGCTGGGGCCTCCAAGGCCAGGATAAGAGCCTGCCGAGCGGTTAGGCCGGTGCTGGGGCCAGGGAGGCCGGCATCAGAGCCTGCCATGAGGCATGGCCAGTGCTGGGGCCTCCAAGGACGGGAGCGGAGCCTGCAGAGGGGTTAGGCCAGTGCTGGAGCCAGCGAGGCCGGCATCGGAGCCTGCCGTAAGGCAAGGCTGGTATTGGGGCCTCCGAGGCCAGGATAACAGCCTGCCGTGGGGTTAGGCCGGTGCTGGGGCCAGCGAGGCCGGCATCGGAGCCTGCCTTGAGGCATGGCCGGTGCTGTGGCCTCTGAGGCCAGGATTGGAGCCTACAGAGGGGTTAGGTCGGTGCTGGAGCCAGCGAGGCCGGCATCGGAGCCTTCCATGAGGCAAGGCCTGTACTGGGGCCCCCAAGGCCGGGATTGTAGCCTGCCGAGGGATTAGGCAGGAGCTGGGGCCAGTGAGGCCAGCATCGAAGCCTGCTGTGAGGCAAGGCCAGTACTGGGGCCTCCGAGGCCTGGATAAGAGCCTGCCGAGGGGTTAGGCCGGTGCTGGGCCAGCAAGGCCAGCATCGAAGCTTGCCTTGAGGCATGGCCAGTGCTGGGGCCTCCTAGGCTGGGAGCAGAACCTGCCGAGGGGTTAGGCCCGTGCTGTGGCCAACGAGGCTGGCATTGTAGCCTGCCGTGAAACTAGGTCGTTGCTGGGGCCTCCGAGGCTGGGATTGGAATCCTGCTATGGGGTTAGGCCGGTGTAGGGGCCAATGGCCAGCATCGGAGCCTGCCGTGAGGCAAGGCCACTCCTGCAGTCTCCAAGGCCGGGACCAAAGCCAGCTGAAGGGTTAGGCCAGTGTTGGGGCCAGCGAGACCAGAACCGGGTCCTCCCATGAGGCAAGGCCACTGCTTGAGCCAGCGAGGTCTGGATCATTCCACTGAGTATCCAGGCCACTACTGGGACCATCAAGAGTGGGATCGGTACTTGAAATGCAGCATGCACAGAGAAATATCGCAGAAAATATAAATCAGATGCTTCTCTTAATCAGCAATAACTAGGAGGAAAGGGGCAACAGGAAGAGGTTGAGCTAAAGAAAGGGCCCTATAGTGAAGCAACTAATGTGACCAATCAGAGGGTATGTAATAGTGGAGGACGGAGCCTCTTTAAAACGCAGGAGGTACATAAACAAATGTATCAAAGTTAATCACCAAAGACGCATGGGATGGAGGGAGGGGGAGGGAATGGGATGGGGGCTGGAGGAGGGCTAATTGGATGATGTGTGCTTATATATCCTCTCAAGTCTTGTACTCCAATGTGATTGATATATGACTACAATGCACCAATTTAAAAAATAAATTAATTTAAAAATAAATTAATTAGCCGGGAGTGGTGGCACACGCTTGTAATCCCCGCACTTGGGAGGCAGAGACAGGAGGAACCCGCAGGTTCGAAGCCAGCTGCGCGCGCTGGCTTAGGAGACCCTGTTTCCAAATAAAAATGTAAAAGTATGTCTGGGAGTGTAGCCCGGAGGTAGAAGGGCTTCCAGGAACCCCAGTACCACCAAAAAAATAAATAAATAAAAAATAAAAATAAAAATAAAAATAAATTAATTAATTAAAAAATGAATAAAAATAAATAAATAAAACAAGAGAAATATATGTTTATATGTATATTTACACAAATATATAATTGTGTGTATATATATATATATATATTTGTGTTCATATATGTGTATATTTATGTATGTGTGAATATGCATATATAATGTGTGTGTGTATATATATATATGTATGTAGCCAGAATACTATTCCATATCATCCAGCTCTCAGCTTTTATATCACCTACAAGGACAGAGAGTCGGGGTGAGGTTGTCAGCTCATTAGCCTTTACTCAGATCATGGGAAATGCAGAATGCAGAAACATGGGTTATAAGAAAGTTATCAGTTTTAGAGATAAACAAATTTGGTTTTCAAAAAGTTCTCAAATTTACAAGATAACTGTTTCAATTTCTCTGTTTTCCCTCATAACTTAATCTTAGGGAATTGGGAATTCATGTTATTTAACTGATAGTCCATTGTTGGATCAGTGTGTAGATACCATGTAGTAACTCAAACAGAGAAGTCAAATGTTTATTTCTGAAGGAGAATGTCTGTAATATTTAATAGCTTTTCCTAAATCAAGGGCTTTGGTGCCAGTTCACATAAGAATTCTCGTGCTATTACCTTCCAGCTGTTTGTGTGTGTGTGGGGGGGGGGGGAGAAGGGCTTGACAAATGACTCCATGTCATTTTTCTTTCATCTCTGAATAATTTCCTCTTAAGATACTGCTGATTATTTTCCAAGCTTCTTTCTTCTTGTTTTGGAAGCCTTATCCCATTAGTCCAATTGATTATTACTATGTTGGAAGAAAAGTTACAAATAGTTTGAGTCAGTATCAGAAAACTCTATTTAGCCCATTTTAAGTAAAAAATAAAAATTTTGAAACGATTAACTCTTCGGACAGAAAAAAATATTCATATGAGCAAAGAATTTTAGCTTGCATAATAAATTTGATCTAATAAACATAACATCTTTAGTTGTATCATCTTTATTCAATCAATTAAACTCACAAAGCTATAAAATGCAACCCTGTAAAATCTATACTAAGGAGTCCCAGTCAGCTAGAGTATTTCTTTAAGAAAAAAATCACTGTTGATCACAATCTGGGTAAAAAGTTTAATACCATATCTTTTAAAATATAAAACTAAAATCTTTGAATAGCCTATAAGAATTAATATTATTTCATCAATTCAAAACATATATATTGATATATACGCATATAGATGTGTTCTATTTATATTTATGTGTGTATGTGTGTGTAGTTCTAAGTCTTGCTAAAAACAGCAAAGTCCTGATATAAACAAAACACTTAAATAACCTCCTTTAAAAGAGAAAGCCTTATATCCTACAAGATCTTTAACCTTGGATTTTTCTTAAAATGGAAAATGAATAAATTAAAATTGCCTCTCATCTCATATCAGACAAAAGAGACTTCAAGCCTAAATTTATCAGAAAGTATAAAGCATGTCATTTTTACTGGTAAGTGGAACAATACAAGAGGTTATAATGATAACAATCATTCCCCAAACATAAGTCCAACAGATTTTATAAAACAAACTGTTCATAATATTAAATCACAAATAGATCCCAATACAATAATATCGGGTGATGTCAGCACTCATCTCATATCAGTAGAGTTATATTCTGTACAAAAGGCCAATAGAGATGCCTTATAGAACACTATAAACCAAATAGATCTACAAGATACATGCAGAATATTCCACTCAACTATTGCTGAATACACATGCCTTTAAGCTACTCATGAAACTTTTTCCAAAATAAACTACATCCTGAAAACAAAGCAAACCCTAACAAATTTTAAAAATGTGACATAACCCACTATATCTTTTTAAAACAATTATAAAGAGACCCAGAGAAACACATGGAGATTAAACACCACACTGTTCAATGAGGAAGGGGTCATAGAAGAAATAAGCAGAAAAGGTAAGTAATTTCAAGAAACAAATTAAAATAAATATATAACTTATTAAAATATATGTTAAAATTTGAAGGCAGCATTAAGAGGAAAATTCATAGCACTGAGTGGTAACATGAAGAATAAAAAATTACCAAATAAATAACCTAATGACACACCTCAAACACTTGAAGAACAGTAATAGTCTCATTCCAAAGCTACTAAAATACAGAAAATTATTAAAATCAGAGCAGAAATCAATATAGTAAAGAATAAACACAATTAACAAAAACCAAATCTTGTTTCTAAAAAAATACAATGTGACTACAATGCACAAATAAAAAATTTTAAAAATGAATAAATACAATAAATAAACCACTATCCAACCTAAATTAAAGAAACAACCGAAATAACTAAAATAAGAGATGAAAAGGTTGTATTACCACAGACAGCATAAAAATTTAGAGGATTATCAAAAATACTTTGAAATACAACACTTTAGAAATTACTCTAAAAAACTGACATATTTCTAGACATATACATTTCCTAAATTGAATCAAGAAGATGTATAAAATTTAAACTGAACAATATCAATTAAAGAGATTGAAGCAGCAATAAAATGCATACCATTAAAGAAAAGCCCAGGTCTAGATGCTTTCCCAGGTAAATTTAATAAAACCTATAAGAAGTTAGTTTCAATACTCATTAGTCTATTCCATGATGTAGAACAAAATGAGACTCTCACAAATACATTCTATGAAGCCAGCATCACATAAATGCCAATATCAAAGTAGCTTAAAAAACTACAGATGAATATTGCTGATGAACTTAGACATAAAACTTCTAAACTAAATACTAGCAATGTGCACTCAGTCCAACACCAAGAAAATTATACATCATGACCACATTGGGTGCATGCCAGGAATGTAAGATTGGTTCAACATATTAAAAAAAAAATGCAATTCTCCACCTAAACAGAACTAAGAGGAAAAAAAAAATAATTATTTCACCTATGTTTAAAAAGTATTAGACAAAGTCGACCGACCACCCACTTATTCTAAAAACACTACAGAAACCCAGAATAGAAGGAACATACCTTAATATCATAAAGGCAATTTACAATAGGCCCACAACCAACATCATCTTAAATGGGAAAAAAAAAACTGTGAGAGTTCTCCTTTAAAATAGAAACAAGATGAGAATATCCAATACTATCACTCCTTTTCAATACAGTACTTGAGAATCCAGCAAGAATAAAAAGGCAAGAGAAGAAAATCAAAGGAGTAAAAATAAAAAAGAAATAAAACTATGTCTATTTGCAGATGCCAAAATATTATACTTAGAAGGCCCCCAAACTCAACCAAAACACTTTTAGAACTGATGAGCAAATTCAGCAGTGTCTGGATCCAAAATCAATTTGAAAAAATTAGAATCTTTCATGCCAACCATAGACCCACTAAGAAAGAAATCCAGAAAACATTTTCACTTATGTTATTCTCCTAAATAAACAAGCAAACAATACTTAGGAATAAACCTAATAAGAAGGAAAATGACCTCTACAATAAAAATTATAAACATTAAAAAAAGAAAGTGAAGATCTTAGAAGATCAAAGGACCTCCCATAGTCTTGGCTAGGCAGAATAAATAAAATAAAAATGGCCATTCTTCTAAAAGTGATCTACAGATTCAATGCAATACCCATTAAAACATCAAGATGAAAAATTAATCCTTACATTTATTTGGAAGAAAAGCAACAACAACTAAATCAAAATAGCCAAAGTATTTTCCAGTGACACAAATGTTGCAAGAGGCATCATAATAACTGACTTTGAACTATACTGCAAATCCATAGTAATAAAAACAACATGGTATTGGCACAAAAGCAGACACATAGACCAATGGAGAGAAGACTAAAAAAGACTAAAAAAAGACTAAAAGACTAAAAAACTAATTTACACTCATATCGCCAGAGGATTTTTAACAAAGGAATAAAAAACATACACTAGAAAAAAAAAAAAAGATAGCCTCTTCAACAAATGGTATTGACAAAATTGGCTATTCAGAAAATGAAAATTTACCCTCAATTTCTTGCCCTTCAAAAGTGTCAGGTTAAGATGGATTAAAGGCCTAAACATTATATCAGAGACCTTGAGTTTACTTGGAGAGGGCATAAGACCAAAACGAACACATAGGCACAGATAAAAACTTTCTAAGAAAGAACCAAAAGGCACAAGAAATTAAACTAATGATCAATATGTGGGATTGCATTAAACTGAATAATTTGTTGTCAGCAAAGGAAATTATCAATAGCCTCAACAGAAAGCCATAGAAGCCAGGTGTGGTGGCACACTCTTGTAATCGCAGCATTTGGGAGGCTGAGACCAGAAGATAGAGGTTCGTGGACAGCCTAAGCTACTTAGTGAGGCCCTCTGCAACTTACTGAGACTCGGTTTCAAAATAAAGAATAAAAAAATAGGACAGCGGTTGTAGCTCAAAGGTCAAATGCCCCTGGGTTCCATCCCTAGACCCTCAAAAAAAAAAAAAAAAAAAAGCCATAGGAGATTTTGGCCAGCTATCATCTGAGGAAGGTCTAATATCTAGAATATACAAAGAACTCAACCAAATTCACTACTAAGAAATAACCCAATCATCAAAAAATGGACAAGTGAACTAAATAGACACTTCACAAAAGAAGAAATTAAAATGGCCAATAAATGTACAAAAATGTTCAGCATCATTAGCAATCAGAGAGATGCAAATTAAAACTTCCCTGAGATTTCATCTAACTCCAACTCGAATGACAATTATTAAAAAATACAAACAACAATAAATGCTGGTGAGGATGTGCAGAAATAAAAATTCTAATATATTTTAAAATTGCAAATTAGTGCGACCACTTTGGAAAACAGTGTGGAGCATCTTCAGAAGAATAGAAACAAACCTACCATATGATCCAGCAATACCACTTCTGAGTATCTACCCAAAATGATGGAAACCAAACTATGAGACTAAGGCATGAATACGTATGTTTGTAACTGCACAATTTACAATTGCCAAACTATGGAACTAGTCAAGATGTACATTAACAGATAAATGGACTAAAAATCTATGGGATATCCACACAATGGAATTTTTTTCCGTCATAAAGAACAAAATTATGTCATTTTAAGGGAAATGAATAGAACTGGAAAGCATTATGCTAAGTGAGATTATTCAGTCACAAAAAGTGAAAAGTCAGTTGTTCATTTAATATGTGGAGGCTAAGGAGAAAATGAGTTTTAGAAGGGACTCTAGACAAAAGATTAAACTTAAAAGAATAAAGAATAAGAGGTAACTAAGGGACATGGGGGGAAGAAGGTAAATAAAAATGCACATGATGTACATTCACAAAAATAAAAACATCAATCATTAAGCTAAATTCAAGAAAGAGAGAGGGGGTGAAATATTATGGAAATTGGAGAAGGGCTAATTAGTGATGTGTGCATATATGCCTCTACCATCTTGTACCCCATTAAGATAAATGATTACAGTCCACCAATAAAAAATGAGACATTTTGTATAACAGACCAAAAAAAAAAAAAAGAATGGTGGGTACATTCTGATTTCTTAATTCACAATTCTTACCTTTTAATATTGATGGTTTTCTACATCACTACTTTTACACTGTATAAATTGTTGTTTTATTTGCTTATTTATAATTGAATCAGCCATAAACACAGGATGTGAAATCAAGAAACAAAAAACTCTTCAGGACACACACACACACACACACACACACGCATGTGCATTCTCTCTCTCTCTCTCTCTCTCTCTCTCTCTCTCTCTCTCTCTCTCTCTCTCTCTCCCTCTCTTCTCTCCCTGTCTCTCTGTCTCTCTCTCACCTCCATTCCTCCATTCCTATATAATCTATGTCTTCTTAACCACATTGAAGCTTCCCTGGTTTTATAAACCTCAAATTAAAAGTTTCCAACTCTTGTACTATTTTGACATTAGACATAGCACAAGATTTATTTAATAGCTTTGAGGGACATTTTAAGTAGACAGTAAAGCATTTTGCTAATTAGAACAATAAAACTCAGGCAGTTTATAAAGAAAAATATAAAAACAATAATGTAAATAACTTTTTTTTATAACAACAAGTCTGTCTGAATTGCTGTTACATTTTCCCAGTGTCAAATCTGCTGCCCAAATTTCATGGGATATTGCCTTTAACAGATTACCTCCTGCTCAGTGGGGCAGAGTGGAGGATTTTGAAGTAGAATATCTTGGCATTTTGGAGTATGTAAACTTTTGCTGCATTTTTTAAAAAGTGGGGTCCCACTTCACAGTGATAAATCAGAGCTTTAATAAAAAATGAGTTATCATGTAAACAGTGCCATGTAGACTTATTTTTAGTTATAGGTTAGTAAAAGAATGGATGTTGAGCATCAGAGAAAAAGCAGAATCATCAGAGGAAATTGCTCTGATATGAAAAAAATCACATTAAGCCACTGGTAAAATCTCACATAAATAAATTAGCATTTTATACATAATGTATAAAATTAAAGAAATTCAAAAACAATTCACTACATTGTGTTGAATGTGGTAAAACTCAAATTCTTCAAACAATAATAATATGTTTAAACAAAATTATAGTTGTCTTTAACATTTAATTGCATACCATTGACTTGATAAATTAATATCAATTATATCAAAATATGCTAATATTTCTGTAGACTATCGGATATAATATTACTTCTCTAATGTAAGAATTCTTGTAGGAAGTTGAGTATATAAAGTTATTTGATTCTATAAATAACTGCTTCTATAAATAGATGATATATATTAATTTAGATTTTATGTATGAAATAGATTAATCTTTAACACAACAAACTTCATGCCTATGTAAGCAATCACATCTAAATTGAGATGACAAAAGTTTTAAAATTATATCATCTATGAAATGTTCATTATGTGTGTAATCAAATCTATTAAATTACAGTAATAAGGACTACATAGAAAAATCTAAATTTTGCTTTTAATTACATTTAAATAATATTAAGACATCTATTTTACCATAATTTGAGATTTTCAAATAATTAGGCATACACTCTAAGGAAATTAAAACAAAGAGAAAAGGGGAGGTTGAGTCTAAAAATACAGCTCTTCAAACATCTCATATATGTGTACTGACTGAATAATATATTGTATATTAATATATTATGTACTATAAACTAAGTCCTGTTATGAATATGATGTAAACAAGACAAAA
Source organism: Muscardinus avellanarius (assembly GCF_963383645.1). Taxonomy (NCBI): domain Eukaryota; kingdom Metazoa; phylum Chordata; class Mammalia; order Rodentia; family Gliridae; genus Muscardinus; species Muscardinus avellanarius. The sequence goes on from NC_137791.1 coordinate 33,616,938, forward strand.
ACACTTTCCTATTTTGTTGTATCATGTTTGTGTTTAATGATATGATACAGGTAATGAGCAAATAGAAAAATTATATAGCATGCTGTATATGCCTATAGAAATAAATAATCAGTAAAGTTGAATAGGTATACTTTTGATAACATGTAGATAGATTTATAATTTTGCATAGGGTAGCCAGGAATTGTTACTGATTAGCAGTTATTTGAAGAAGGTGAAGAAACTATTCACAGAGGTAATTTGCGTATGTGTACTAGGTAGAAGAAATAGTGTTTAGGTCCAACTTGGTATACACATGATCTTTAAAAAGAAAAAGGAAGCTATAACACTAGATATTTTGAGTTAAGGAGAATCTGCAGGGGTGTTAATAACATAGCTGAAGATCTAATGGGCTTCCACAAAATGAAGAAAGTTTAGAAAAACAGAATGAACATCTACTATCTAGTGCCCTGAATATAAAGTGAGAGTATTATTTAAGAGTAGGCCAAACTATTTTCATCACCAGCTCCATAGCTGTGGCTTAGATATCTTTCAGGCTATTAAGTGAAGTGGGTCATAAGAACAATAACTTCTCAATTACTTGAAATAAAGTATGAAGAAATTCAAGTGTAAAAACATTCTTAAAGACAATAGATATTTTGGTGGTAATCAATTTAAAGGAAGACAACAGTTTTATGTAAGCAACAAGAAAAATCTCTAGGTCAGTTAATTTATCAGAGCTAACCAGGAAAAAGGACAGCAAAGAAATCCATCACACACACACACACACACACACACACACACACACACACACACACACCCTCAAGAGAAAACACTAAAACTCTTCCAGAATATGAGATTGAATTCAATTGGAGAAGATCATGGACATTCTTAAAAACAAAAGCAAATTTAGTCAGAATTTAGCAAGGCTGAACAGTTGGATATAATGCCACCAGATACAGGTAGCTTCATAAGAGATCAAATAATTTTTTTTAATTCTACAAAAAATAATATCATCCCAGAGTTGTATGTGCTCAGGTTGTACTCATTGGGGAGTGAGATCAAATATGTCACATTCTGGGGGGACTCAGATCTCACTGCAATAGTTTAGCTAAGTCAATAAGCAACAAACAATGAAGCAATAACAACATAATGGATAGGGAAAAAGAAGACACAAATTTACCAAAAATCTTATCTAGAACACTTTTTAACAAAAATTGTGACCATTGCAATGAAACAGGAAAAATATAAATCATCAAAGGAACCAAATCCTGCTTTTAAGAGGATCCAGTTGTTACATTCAATAGACAAAGACTTCAAGGGAGCCATTATAAATATGTTCAAAGAGCTAGTGGAAGCTATGCTTAAACACTAAAGAAATTCATGTTGGTAATGTCTTATCCAATAAAGAATATCATTCAAAAAGTAGAATTTATAGGCAGAGATAGTGGCACATGCTTGTAATTCCAGTAGATGGGTGGCTGTGACAATAGGATTGTGGTTTGTGGACAGTCTCAGCTACTTAGTGAGGCCTTCTATAACTTAGTGAGACTCTCTTTCAAAATAAAGAGTAAAAAATAGAGCTGTATACCTTGGAAGTAGAATGCCCTTGGGCTACATCCTCAGTACTGCAAAAAAAGTAGAATTTTTTACAAGAAACAAATCAAAATTTTAGAGCTGTTTATTATTAAAAAGGAAAATAATTCACCATAGTGGTTGAATGGTGCATTTGCATTCGGAGACACCTGGATTAATAAACTTGAAGATACCTGGAAAAGAATATGCAATCCAAAGAAAGAGAAAAATATATTTTAAAAAAATATCTTAATCTTCATCTTGAGTATAAGTCTCACTGATGAAACAATTTAAAAGTTCACCTAATTTAACTTATGACTTTGACTCCCCCTTATGTTCTACATTCTCATATATAATTGTCCTTCTGGTTTTAGGCTCATAGAAGAAATATAATATGGCACTGATGTCCAAAACTTCTGAGTATTTATAAAATGCTATAAAACTAAACTTATTCCTATTGTGGTTTTGCAGGTCCAGGACCACAGACACCATAAAATAAAAAATTTCTATTTCTGTGAGTTACTGGAGAGTCCACGAGTCCTGTTCAAAGTTTAAAAAAAAAACAAAACTGTGTACTATAAACCAGAAATATTGCTTCTTTCTACTCTTGTGGAACTTTTTTCTTTCTTATTATGAATTTTTTTGCTAAAGAAGGAATATTTAAGATACTTAAAGAGTTAATGGGATCTTCCATGAATTGGAATAAAAGATGATAAAATAACTTTAAACTTAAATATGCTTGGTTTATAGATGGCTCTGAGAAATATCTAAAACTATAGATAACAGTGGCATATAATCTTGCTAATTGACGGGATCATAGCAGTCAAAATGCAAATTGTATGGTGTGTTTTTAGCTTTGTGCCATATAACTAAATAGGTTGGCTACTTGGCTTCCAGTTTCAAATGCTAATCACTGGATAGTCCAGAGAAGAGATATATCTGGGTTACTGTATAATGCACTAACATGTCAAATTTTTTGGTGTAGATGCCCATTACAATTGCAATACAATCAAAAAGCAGATGAATTAATTTGTTATCCAAATAACCAGTCTTATGAATGTCAACTCAGACTCTCTGATGGTAGGCTTGGCACTATGGGCATAACAAAAGCATCAGGCACATAGAAAAAATAACTTACCCAGTACCATGTTTCTTGGGATGTGTCTTTTTTAATGTAAACTTCTTATCTTACTGTAAAGAACACAGTTTAATAACTGATGTTAATTTATATCTTCTTTATCTGTTTTTTATAGGTGCACTGTAGTCATACATCTTAATGGGGTACAAGGTGGAAGAGGCTTACATGCACATATCATTCATTTGGCACCTGCTCAATTTCAACCCGTATCCCTTCCCCCTTACTCCTTTTTATATTTGGCTTAGTGATTGACTTTGATTCATTTGTGAATGTACATCAAGTACATTAGAAAATTTGCCCCTTTGCCCCTCCTCTACCCCTCAGTTAGGTTGCCTTATTTGCTCATCTATAGTTTTGTCTTCTTCATTTAGAGTTTCTCTTATGACCCATTTGCTCCTTAGCTTCCACATATTAGGGAAAGAATCCAATTTGTTATGTATTATGACTAATATCACTAAGCTTAATGTTCACCAGTTCCATCCATTGTGCTTTTTTTTATGGCTGAGTAAAATTTCATTGTGTACATATCCTATAGTTTTATAATCCATTCATCCACTGATGAACATCTTGGCTAGTCCCATAGTTTAGCAATTGTGAATTGTGCAGCTATAAATATACATATGCATGTATTAGTATCATAGTTTGATTTTCATTCTTTTGGGCAGATATTCAGAAGTGGTATTGCTGGATCATATGATATGTTCATTTTCATTTTTCTGAAAATCCTCCATACTGTTTTCCTAACTGGTTGCACTAATTTGCAATGCTACCAACAATGTATTTGAGTTCCCAGTTCTCTACATCCTCACCAGCATTTGTTTTTGTTTGTGTTTTGAATGGTTGTCATTCTAATTCGAGTTAGGTGAAATATCAGGAAAGTTTTGATTCATATCTCTCTGATTGCTAATAATGTTGAGCAGTTTTCATACACTTATTGGCCACTTGATTTTTTCTTCTGTGAAGTGTCTATTTATTTCACTGACCCATTTGTTTCTTGAGTTTTCTTTTTTTTCTTTTCTTTTTCTTTTTTTTTTTTTTTTTTTTTTTTGTTGATACTGGGGTTCCTTGGAACCCTTCTTCCTCCGGGCTACACTCCCACACCTATTTTATATTTTTTATTTGGAAACAGGGTCTCTTAAGCCAGCGAGGCTGGCTTGGAACCAGCGTGATCTTCCTGACTCTGCCTCCCAAGCATGGGGATTACAAGCACGCGCCATCATGCCTGGTGAGATTTCTATATTTTATATATTAGTCCTCTATCAAAGGAGTAGGTGGCAAATTTTTTGTCCCATTTAGACAGCTCTCTGTTGAGGTTCTTTATAGGTTTTTTTTTTTTTCTGTACAGAAGCTCTTTAGTTTAATTCAATTCCATGTATTGGTCTGCTCTTTAGTTTATTGTGCCTTTCAGGTCTTGTTGAGAAAGAGTTTACCTGTGCCTATGTGTTGCAGTGCTGAACCTATGCCTTCTTCCAGAGCTTCAAGGTCTCTGGGCTAATTTTCAAGTCTTTGATCCATCTTGAATTGACTTGTGCAGGGTAAGAAAGTGGTGTTTATGTTTATTTATCTGCCTATGGCAAACCAATCTTGCCAACTGTTGTGGGGTCCAGATATCAAACAAAAGAGACCACTGACTCAGAAGATATAGTTACAGATTTTATTCCACAGGGAGAATTTATGGTTCACCAGAAGTATAATCAGGGTATGAACTTTTCAAAGGCTAGTTTTGAGTTACCAGGGTGTACGGGTTTTATAGCACAAAATGGCAGACCATCTGGAATGTTTAAAATGCTTGTTGAATGCTGGGCATGGTGGTGCATGCTTGTAATCCCCGCACTTGGGAGGCAGAGACAGGAGGATCGCGCAGTTTCAAAGCCAGCCTCACTGGCTTAAGAGACCCTTTTTCCAAATAAAATTATATATAAAAAATAGGTCTGGGAGTGTAGCCCAGAGGTAGAAGGGTTTCCAGGAACCCTGGTACCACCAAAGAAATAAAAAATAAATAAATAGAATAAATACAAAATTTTAAAAATGCTTGTTGGCACCAGTGGAGCTTTGTGCAAGACTTACACAAGAAAAAAAAGCACTCAGTTTGTTTCAGCTTAACAGCATGACAGACAACCCAGATAAGGTTGTCTTTTCCAAACCATAAAATTATTAGCCCATGTCTTGTATTCTCCAAAATCCTAACATCATTAACTCATGGCTTGCTTTTCTGGTCCAGAAACAAGATATAATTTTTAATCTGGGCTGTGGGAGGAAGAAATAATGCCAGTATACCTCTTTTTACATATAAACTTAAGCCATTTCTGAGCCCTTTACATATAGACTTGAACATTTTCTGTGTCTTATAACATTACCCCATTTTTTCTTTGTAACTGAGTCAAATCATTGACTCTAGGTCTATATCAGCAAGAGGTTGAAGGGATGCAGGAAGAGGAGTCTTCCCCAGCATGAGAGTTTAGTTGGGAAGACTTTCTCTCCTAATGAGAATGAGGTGTGAAATAAGATATTGATAATATTAGTGTGTGGAACCTATTAGGAATAAGAAAGTAGGATATTAGAATTAAGGTAGGATCCTTATAGAAGTAAGAGATTAGAATATAGAATTAAGATATACAAGTAAGGTAATATTGGAAATAGAATGAAGATCTGTGAGCACAGATGCCCAGAAGGCCCCCCTCCAGCTTGTCGGACAAGGTCTCTGTCCTCCCCATGCTTCCCCTGCCCACAGCTGCAAGTAACATGAGCCCCATATCTCTGAGCTAGATCAACCCTCTCCCTCCGGCCTCTGGAAAAAGGCCATTCTAATTTGCTCCTCAGACAGGTTCCTCAGCACAGAGATAAGCCTGGCCCAGCCAAGGTAAATGGGAAAGGCAGCCCCTCCTTGGATGGGGATTTTCCAGCCCAAAGAACATTTTACAAGCACTTCCACTCAGGCTGGGTCTGGTTTATGCAGGGAATTCAGACTGAGCACAGGAGGCCACATGTGTGCCTTCCTTGCCCACTCTCATCCTTGTAATGTTCTGCAGGTCCTCCACAGATTCCTGCGGGAAGGCCAGGGGCTTCAGACAGTCACACCACCATGCACGGACCTGTGCGGGGACACAGTGGCTCCCAGCCAGGCCCAGGGTGGCTATAGGGCAATGTTTGGAGAGGTACTCCTCCATCCCCCCAACCCTGCAGTGCCAGGGCCGGTGCCAGGGCCTGAGCGAACCCTCTGGAGGGATCTGGATGCCAAGGCCTGTGTGGGCAGCGGCATGGATACTGAATATTCCTGGCTCACAGGAATAGAGTCCAGACCCTGGCTGCAGGGCAAGTCTGAGGGGTCAGGAAGAGAAGGGCTAAAGGGAAGGGCCAGGCGGGTCTAGGACAGTGGGCCTGCAGGAGCCCATGGAGTGGAGCAGGCTGCGAGTCAGGACCACCTGGCCTCACCCTTCCACTACTCTGACGATACAAAACAGGGACCCCTGCGGTCCACCATGGGCTACAGCCTCGGGCCTGACCCCTGACCTCTGGCCAGGCATCCCTGGTACTGTTAAGAATGACTTTAGAGAATTAAGACATTGGGATTTAGGATTCAGAATCTAGTTAACCTGTAAGTCCCGGTCTTTCTTTAATAACTGCCTACTCAAGTTCTGGCTTCTGTACAACTGCTTATGTATAGGTTCAACATCTGTTCGGTAATAGTCTTTCTCATTTTAGACTTGCTTGATGTTTAAAGAATATTAGAAATTGCTTTTTAGGAATTGCTTTTAAGTGCTTTAGAATGTAAAAGTAGTTCTTCCTGATTTACAAGCCTGTATCTACCTGGAAACATCTGCATTCCACAAAATTGGCCAGAGGCAGCCCTAGAATGAGCACATACCATAAGGGAAATAAGCAGTCTTTGGCGGGGTTGGACTTTGGGCAGGCTCTGAATTCTGACGGGTTCAACATTATTGGTTGTACTTGTTTGTCCCTGTATCTGATTGGGTGTATTCTAAGGTTGGCAGGCTCTGACGTGTGTATCCACTCCCTCCTGGGGCTATAAATCCAGACCCCCAAGTGAGCTCTTGGTCGAATTCCTACCCGCTTTCCTTGCTGACTCCTGAGGCTAATGCTAGCTTGGCCAGAGTCTCACTCTGGTAGCTGTGGGGCAATTCCTCGACTGACAGTCAAGCTAGTGGAGGAATTTCAACCACTGGCTAGCCAGTAAAGAGCTGCAGCACAATAAACCCTGCCTGTGTGTTACATCCTTGGTATGTTCTTCATTATTTGGGTAAGGGAGGCGATTCTCAGACCCTAACAAGGTATATAATGAGTGCCAAAACCATGAGCTAAGACATTGATAATGCATGATCCAATGGTTAAACTTAATAGTAACAAGGTTAGGCGTCCAGCTAGAGCAGTTAAAATTTCCTTACATATCCAGGTTTAGATATGAGATGAGCTTGCCTAAGACTTTTACCTAAAAGCAGAGATACTGCTTCATTCCTCACTAGTTTTCATCAGTGAGTCAAATTATGCACTCACCATATGCAGGAAAGAGGTTATATTGTCCCCTAATAACTAGTAACTAGAATGCATTTACTTTTTTTCTGAAATAGGCCACTAGGTGGCCTATGTCATGATTCAGGACACCACAAATATAACCAGTAATAGAAGGAGTAAGGGGCCTGCAAAAATGGTGACTGATACTAATTGTCAGATTATTGGTGGTGCTTTTTTAAAAACTGTTAGTTTTGACCAAAGGTAAACTTTCTCTTATAACTTCTGATTTATTAGTGTAAACACAACATGTTTCAACTAAGGCCATGCATAATCGTCCTTGCGTTATAAACAACATATCTAGTTCTCCCCTATATTGTAGGACTACTTCAGAAAGGGAATCTATCTGTTCCTCTGGACAGGAGCTTGAGATTTTAAGTGACCTAGTTTGGCATTGACCTGGGTGCCCCTAGATCTTTAAAGTTTTTATTCCTTATTGCTAACGCAGAAGTTTTCATGGCTTCTGACTTCACTATCCCTGTCCCTCCAACAGGGACACAATACCAGAGCTGTTCTACAGACTCTGAGCCCAGTCTCTATTATAGGGTGTTTTTGCCCTTTGTCTCCCTGATATAAACTTGACAAGAACAAATACCAGAACACAGAAAGTTGGTTATGTGTTATAACTGCTGTGAGGGGTATTACTGTTTTACTCCATTATTTTAAGTTCCAATACCCACTTTTGCAAAGGTCTATACATTTTTATAAAATTTGTAAAACACAGTGATAACATAAAAATGAGGCCTCTTGTTGAGTCTTTAGCGAATCTGGAGTTTGAGTTACTCTTCATCTGCTGTCCTTTGCTAGAGAATTCTTTAGCTGAGTGTGGTGGATTCAAGACAAGATTCCAGAAACCATGGGGCTGGTGGGGCAATGGAATAAGGTTCTTTCAAGGTTTACTCTAAAGTCCAGGAGAGCATCTGTTTTACCCATGTCAGGTCTCCAGAATGGGAGGAGTATACTGGCTCTCCAGAGGTGAAAGAGTAGGAGCCTTTTAGCCTGGTGAATAGCCTTCCTAGTTTGATGGAGTGCCTATAAGGAATTCTATAAGAAAAGAGTAGTTAGACATTTAAACTTTGAGCACATCTTCTAATTTAGGCAGGAGAGGTGAGGATCTAACAAACATTATTTTAAAGGTGAGGGTCTATCAAATATTATTTTAAAGAGTAAAACTTTTCTGATATGGCATATTCCTTTCTAGTAGGAGGGTGAAAGGGGAAAGTGGTCCAAGTTTTATTTGTTTTGAAGATCAGTTTAGTCAAGGTCTCTTTTATAGATCTATTTATTTTTTCTACCTGTTCTTAACTCGGAAGTTTGTATGTACAATGTAATTTCTAATTAACATTTAAAGTCTTTGTCAAATTTTGAGAAAATTTGGCCATGAAGAGCAGGCCATTTTGGGACCCCAATGAGAAGGGCAACCAAACTTTTCTGTAGTCATTTTGTGGTGACAATTGAAGCAGTCTCAGTCTAGGCTGGGTAAGTTTCCATCCATATAGAAAATGTGTCCACAAACACAAGAAGGTACCTGTATTTTAAAGCAGTTGATTTTACCTCTGTAAAATTCACTTCCCAGTGCTCCTCTGGCAAGCTGCCCTGAAATTATATTTCTTCTGGGGATTTCTTTCCTTTTTTTTTTTTGTATCCACCATGTGCATGCTTTGCATTTGGACACCAGATATTTTGCAATTTGATCTAGCTTTGTGATGTAGCACCTGGGTCTGAGGAGTTCACTGAGTCTTGTTGCCCTTTGGTGCGTGGTCTGGTGGAGCTGAAATATTAATTTTCTTTCCATTAACTAGTATCAACAACCCTGTTTCATCCAGTATCACACCTCCCTGTTTTGCCCAGTCATTCTTTACAGCCACATATATTGGCTTTTGTGGTAATTATGGCTCAGAATACATGACCAAGATGGACAAGGGCCCCACTGGTTCTAGGGCCACTTTTCAAGCCTTTTGGTTGGCTTCCCTTTTACTTCTGGCTTCAAGAGCATCTCCCATTTGTCTTGGTAGCCAGATGGCCTCTAGTAGGGCTAGAATTACATCATTTCTTTATCTGCTTGTCCTCTGAAGTGAGGAGTCCTCTTTTCTTGTACAATGCCCCTTGAGCATGAACAGTGGCAAAAGCATTACTCATGCATTAGTCCTCCACCACTCTGGGATCCCACTCAGGGGGGCTCAACTGAATGAGAGGTGGTCAGGAGCAATTTTTGGCCCAGCATTAGCTTTTTGGCCTCCTTTGCCAACATGGCATTAGCAGCCACAGATCACAGATAGGCCAGCCTGCCTGGCACCACAGAATCTAAGCTACTGGCCACTTTCAAGAGCCCAAGATTTGAACAAAGTCTCCCTTGAAAATGTCCTGACTTCATCCACAAATGAAAGGAATGGCTTAGTAAAATCAGGGAGCACCAGGGTAGGGGTGGAGACTAAGGCCTCCTTTCAAGTCTCAAAAGCTTCTGACCACTTGAGAAAGCCATCTTCCTCTAGACTTCTGTGTAGTGGCTTGGCAATCCCTGAAAAATGCAGGATCTACAGTCAGAAATATCTTACTACCCCCCAAAATGCTTGCACTGGCCTCTAATTCTTTGGCATTGGAAACTGGAGGACTGCAGCAATGCCACTCTGTGGCAATGTTCTCTTTCCTCTCTCCAGACTGCACCCCAAGTAGGTCATACAGGTCCTATAGATCTGAGATTTCTTGACAGACATGCAGAAACCCAGGTCCTGAATTATTTGCAGGAACTCCTCAATGACTCTTGCATGCCTACACATATTGGAGCATGGTGCTTTTGGGGTATGATTGCCAGAACTCTCTCTAGAAGGTTGACACTTAGGGCTTTATCAAACAGAATTGGAAGGTTCTTAAACCCTTGGAGAAGCCAAGTCCAAGTTAGTTGTCCCATACAACCACTTTCAGAATCTGTCCACTCAAATGCAAAGATAGGTTGACTGATGGGGGCTAGTGGCAAGGAAAAGAATGCATAAATATGTCTTTCAGGGGCAACAGGCTCAGGAGGGTGTACAGGTTGGGGACTGTTAGGTGAAGAGTCTCAAACTGTTGACCTTCTGGAAGTCTTGGTCAGGCTGATACTCCTGGGTTCCTGGTTTCAAAACTGGAAGCAGTGGTGTGTTCCAAGGAGAATGGCAAAGAATTAGGATTTAAGCTCCTCTGAATCCATTTATATGTTTGACAATGTCTTTTGGGCCTACTCATGCTGGAGTTGCTGTAATTAAAAGCTGAACCATGAGCAGAGGCCAATGGGCAGCCAGCCCAGGAGAATTATTATCTTCCCATGCCTAGGAGAATTTTTCTTTAAGTCACCTGGTCATTCTCTTTAGGATGTAAGAGATATTATTCTGACAGAGTGCATGTCATAAGGACAGTCAGAAATACCCCATACTTATGCCGTGGTGGGGATCCTTTAGGGTTTATATTAAGGGGAATGGTTGCTCTCAATTTGTGGAAGAGGTCTCCACCCAGCAGAGTATATGAGGCATCAAAGAAACAAGTCACACTAATTTGTCTGAGATTTACCATTTGTGACACTGTTTGAGAGTATGAAACTGTTGTTCTGGTGGTCTACTGGATAGAACTCATTGAGATATGATGGGTCCTAGGGGATGTTTGATAATATAATAGGAAGCTCCTGTGTTTAGGAGGAAGTTCAGGAGAGTTCCCCAACTCTCATCTTTAACATGGGCTCTCAGAAGCTTAACTACATAGAGCCCTGGCCCACTCAGTTCTTCTCCAAGTGAAGATTTGGGTACCTCCCTTCTTTTTCTTTTTTCTGAAGACACTCATGTTTCCAGTGCCCCTTTTGTTTATAGTTAGCACATTGGTCCTTTCCTCATCTTTTCCATCCTGATTTTCCTTGGTCCCTTGCGTTATGTTTTCTGTCACCTCTCATATTTTTCCCTCTCATAGCTGCTGCTACTACTGCCCTGGCCAGGTTTTGGTTATGTCTATCTTCAGCCATGTCACACCTACTGTATACTTTCTGGGCAATTTTCAAAAGCTGTGACCTGGTTATGCCTTCAAGTCCCTCTAACTTTGGCAACTTACTTTTAATATCTGGGTCCAACTGGGTGACAAAGGCAATGAATGTTAATAGTCTGCTGATTTTGTGTAGCATCTGAGTTTATCAGGGTAGAAAACCTATTGGCCTCTTGGAGCCATTTAAGAAATTTTGTAGGATAATCCTGAGGCTTCTGAACTACCTCAACAATCTTAAATAAGTTAGTGGGTTTATGGGCCAACAATCTAATCCTAGCCAATAGAACCTGGTAATAGTTGCCCAAATTTTCTTGCCCTCTCCTATATTGGGGTACCAATCAGGCCTGGTAAAAGAGAGGGTATCTATAGTGCATTTCTCATTCTCTGGTGTAGGGGGGTCTGCTATTACCTGGGCCCAGAGCAGCCTTGTTGTTTTTCTCCACCCAAATTCTATCTTTCTCTTCACCTGTAAAGAGTGACTAATAACTATTGGCAGTCATCCCAGGTATGCTTGTGCATGTGGAAGACAATATCAAGCAGCCAATTAGGAACTGGTATTTTTTTTAAGAGAATGAGGGATTCTGGGTCTTCCAATTATACAAACTACTGGTAGAAAATGAGACCTAAACCATTAAAGGGATTCTGTTCTGCCCCAATTTCTTTTATAGGGTGCTTCACAAAAGGTGAGAATGGGCATTGTCAAAGCTGTAGCAACCACTAGTCTTGCCTCTCAATAAGTGGAGCCTCCTCTAGAAGGAGACAAGAGACCCATAGAAGATAAGACTGTTTTTTCTCTCCAGCAGTCTTGTCACAGTTTGGTGGAGGATTTCTAGGAACATAAGAAGGAAGACTCTCCATTCCTCCCCAGGAGATGGCAGGACAGGAGGGGTATCAGAGGCCCAATAATGGGCATCACTCAGAGTATGAGTGGGACTCAAAGATGGGTGGTTGGGAGACATCAGTGCCTGCGGAGTTTCCCCATATAGGTTAGGATAGAGCCTGCAGGCCTGTGGTGGAACATATGCAGAGGAGAGCTGGATCTTCCTCAGGCTGTTAGGACCAATTAAGGTGGTTCCATCTTCTTTGGGGGAAGGGCTTTTGGGGTGGCCATAACAGGGAAGGTCATGGCATTGCCTGGTACAGAAACTTTTTTTTAGCCAAGTGGTGGGTTTCTCGAGCACAACATAAGGAACCTGATCTGGTTGGCCCTGAGATGGGAGGATGTACTGTTGGATAAACAGGAGACAGTTAAGATCAAAGGACCCACACACACACTGGAAACCACCCCATCCCAAAGGAAGGCCACTCAAGAGAATAAAACATCTGCAGTTTTCCTGGATATATCCAGTCTCCAGATTCTGAGGCTTTCATCTGGAAATCCTAGATGAGAAAAGATTAAGTGGTGGGGATAATTCAATGAAATGATGACTGGCCCATTTTTATAGATAGCACTGTTGGTGACATATACCCTTAAATTTAAAGAGTCATTTTAGGGAATCCTAATTTTCTTATACCACCAAACATTTCCTCTGGGTTTTAGGGCAAATTATTCTGATCAGACTGAGTCAGTGTCCAAAATCACCCATGTCCTTCAGGCTCATATTGACTTTGTGAGAGATTATTCTTTCTGAAGTATGGATAGCTTTAGCAAAGGAATAGCACCATCAGGCCTGGTCTTAGTGATCCACCAGAGTCTCCAAGCTTTGCAAGGTTACCTTATAGTGGTCAGATCTGTGTGTCAAGTGCACTTCAGACCATACACATAGACTGTACTTGTCTTGATTTGATCAAGATAGTATCAGTAACCACATAATGTTAGTTGAGATAAATTTTGAACTCAGAGTTTACACCAAATTCAGGACTTTTAAGAGGAATTGCTAATAGCTACTAGCTTATAAAAGCCAAGCCAGCAATCCAATGGACTTGAGCTTCCCTTTTGATCTGCCTCAACTGAGTACCAAATGTAGAATTTAATTTGGGGCCATCCACCACTTTCTCTATTACTAGAATCTGCAGGAAATATCAAGATAAAGGAAACAAGAATATAGGAATCAGAAAACAAAAGGTGTTCTGCCAATGACCAGTCTCATGGACTAGCAGAACTCAAACCAATTTAAAAAAATGAGAATCAAAGAAATAAAGAGACTTAGAATCCAGTTGTTTAAGCACCATCCAAAGGAAGCTAAAGTGGGGTCCATGAACCACCAAAGGCCGAAAGTGAAAGTGCCTTTACATCAAACAGAACAATCATACAAAAATATAAACCAATTGAAAAAAGGACAGACACACAGATATTAACACAGACAATATAACACAAAAGTAACAGACAATGTAATAAACAATGGGTTTTACTGTGTGGCTGTCTAATAGAACCAGATACAGATTTCCCCTCAGAAATTTTGAAGGGGGAGCAGAAAGGATTGAGGGCATCATCCCCTTGAATCCTCCAACTTGAAGATTAATGCTGCGTCCAGTTTCTCATGAGTCACTGGATTTGCAAACAACCTGAACATAATCTCAGACCAAAAACATGCAGAGGACCAAGACCAATGTTCGTTTCTGGGGTCCCTGGGTCAGGGTCTTGTGATGGCAACATCTGGTATGAGCCCCAATATGTTGTGTGGGCTCATTTGAGATAACAGGTTAAAGAAACCACTGACTCAGAAGATGTAAAGCCACAGATTTTATTCCACATGGAGTAACTCTGGTGTACCAGAGCTATACCTGGGGTCTGAACCTTCTGAATGTAGCCTTGAGCTACTGGAAGTACAGGTTTTATAACCAAAAACAGCAGAACAGCTGGAATGTTTACAAAGGCTTTTTGGTGCCAGTGAGGCTTTGAACAAAAATTACAGCTTGCATCAGGATGACAGGATGCAGACCCAGATAAGGTTGTCTTTCCCCAAACCACAAAATCATAACCAATGCCTTGTCTTCCTCCAAACCATAAAATCATTAACTCATGACTTGTTTTTCTAGTCGAGAAAAAAGATATAGTTATTTTATGGCTTTGATCTGGGCTGTGAGAGGGAGAGAAAACTGCCAGTATAGACTTGAGCCATTTCTGTGCCTTTTACATATAGATGTGAGCCATTTCTGTATCCTATATCACCAACACCATTTGTTGAAGAGGCTATCTTATTTTCAGTGTATATTTTGGCACCTTTGTCAAAAATCAATTGCCTGTAAGTATGTGAATTTGTTTCTGAATCTTGTATTCTGTTCCATTTGTGTATGCATCATGCTGTTTTTATTACAATGGCTGTGTAGTATAGTTTGAAGTGAAGTATTATGCATGGTTTTTGTTGCTGAGAACTACTTTGGTTATTTTTTGTTGCTCCAAATAAATTTAAGGTCTTATTTTTCTATATCTTTGAGGAATGACCTTGGTAACTTAATAGGTATCACATTGAATTTGTAGGTCATTTTTGAAATTATGGCCATTTTGATGATATTTATTCTGCCTATCCAAGGACATGGAAGATCTTTCCAACTTCTAAGGTCTTCTTTGATTTTTTTTCAGTGTTTTAATAATTTTCTTTGGAGAGGTTTTATACCTCCTTAGCTAAGGTTATTCCTAAGTATTTTTTTTTTTGTGTGTGTGTGTGTGTGTGTGGAATATACTTAGTGGAAGTGTTTTCTGGATTTCTTTTCAGTGGATTTATGGTTGATATACAAAAAAGCTTCTGATATTTTAAAAATGATTTTGTATCCAGACACTTTGCTGAATATGTTGATTAGTTCTAAAAGCATTTTGGTTAAGTTTGTTGGGTCTTCTGAGTATAGTATTATGTCATCTGCAAAGAGCGAAAGTTTTAGTTATTTGTTTTTCTATTTGTACTCCTTTTTTTTGCCTTATTGCTCTGTTTAGATTCTTAAGTACTATATTCTTAAGTACTATATTATGCATATCCTAATCTTGGTCCTGTTTTTAGGGGGAACTCTTGCATTTTTTTCCCATTTAATATGGGTTGACTGTATATTGCCTTTTTGATGTTAAGGTATGTTCTATTTTGATTCTTTGCAGTACTTTTAGCATACATGGGTGTTGGATTTTGTTGGATGCTTTTTCAGCATCTATTGAAATGATCATGTAATTTTTGTATATGGTTCTGCTTATGTGATGAATTATGTGGATTGATTTTCATATGCTGAACCAGGTAGGGATGAACCCTACCTGTTAATGACATATGATTTTCTTGATGTACTTTTTAATGCTTGATGCTAGTATTTTGTCTAGCATTTTTATCAAAGTTCATTAATGATATAGGCTTGTAGTTTTCTTTTCTTGAGCTCTCTTTGCTTTTAGTATTAATATGATCTTAGCTTCATAGAATATATTTAAGAGAGTTAAGTTTCTTTCCACTTTATGAAATAGATTGAGGACTACTGAGATTATCTCCTCTAAAGGTTTTATAAAATTCACTTGGGAGACCATCTGGTCCCGTGCATTTTTTTTTTTTTTTGATTGTAGGTTATTTATTGCTGCTTCAATCTCTTTGACTGCTATTGGTTTAAAATATTTATATATTCTTTACTCAGTTTAGAAAGAGTATACTAATCTAGAAAATTAAAAAAATTGTTCACACCTCTTATTTTGTTGGAATATAGTTTTTCAAAGTATTTTTCTGATAATCCTCTGAATTTCTACGCTGGCATTTGCAATATCATTTTATCACTAATTTTTGTAATTTGCATTGATTCTATCTTTTGGTTAGGTTGGCTAGTTGTTTACCTATCTCCTTTATTTTTATTTTTTGAAACCAGCTTTTGTTGATTTTCTCTATTGTTTTTATATTCTCTACTTCATTAATTTCTTTTCTGATTTTTATAACTTCTTTTCTTCTACTGGCTTTAGTATTAGACTGTACCAGATTTTCAAGGATTAGAGGTGGGTCACTAGGGGTTTATTTGGTGATTTTCTGTTCTTCTAATGTGAGCAGTGATATAAATTTTCAATACTGCTTTCAAGGTGTCACAGAGGTTGTGATATGTTGTATTTATATTTTTTTGTCCTTAAGAATTAATTAATTTCAACTCTTACTTATTCTTTGGCCCTTTTTTAATCAGCAGTGTGGTTTTCAGTCACCATGTGTTTATGGGGTTACTTTGGGTCTTCTTGTAGTTGATTTCTAGTTTCATTTCCACCATGGTCTAAAAAGACACATGGAAGTATGTAGCTTTTTTTTTTTTGTGTGTGTGTGTGTGTGTGTGTTACTGGTGTTCCTGGAAACCCTTATACCTCTGGGCTACACTTCCAGTCCTATTTTATACTTTTTATTTGGAAAGAGGGTCTCTTAAGCCAGCAAGGCTGGCTTCGAACCAGCGTGATCCTCCTGTCTCCGCCTCCCAAGCATCATGGGGATTACAAGCGTGCGCCACTACACCTGGCAGTATGTAGCATTTTATAAATTTACCATCACTCAATTTGTGGCCCAGGATATGAACTATTTTGAAGAAGGTTTTGTGAGCAGCTGAGAAAAATGTGAACTATGCAATAGTTGGATGGGATATTCTGCTTGTGTCTAATAGGTACATTTGTTTTATGGTGTTCTTTAAGTCTGAGGCATCTTTACTGACCTTTTGTCTAACAGCTGTGTCTAATGGTGTGGGAGGAGTGTTGAAGTCTCCCAGTATTATTATATTGGCATCTATGTGGGACTTAATGTTACAAAGAGTTTGTTTTATTAAAATGGCTGTACTTATATTTGGGACATAAATTTTGACTATTGTTATTTCCTCTTATTGTATTATTTCTTTTACCAGTAAAATAAATAAATAAATAAATAAATAAATAAATAAATAAATATACCTGCTTTGTCTTTTTATTTTCTCTTTTCTTTTTCTTTCTTTCTTTCTTTCTTTCTTTCTTTTTTTTTTTTTTTTTTTTTTTTTTGGTGGTACTAGGGTTCCTGGAAGCCCTTCTACCTCTGGGCTACACTCCCAGACCTACTTTTTTATATTTTTATAAGCCAGCAAGACTGGCATGATCCTCCTGTCTCTACCTCCCAAGCACAGATATTACAAGCATGTGCCAACATGCTTGGAGTGATCATCTTCTAAGAAGGAGATTCTATTTTTTATTTGATATAATCTATTGTTTATTGTTTGTATTTATTTCTTCACTTCAATGATTATATTATTTATTTCAGGCTCTCTCTAAGTTATTTTAAAAATTCCTGTATCCTTTTTTTTTTTCAAAATGGCGACTGAGGGACACCACTTCTCAGTAGCTGAAGCAAATAAAGTTCAAATACTTAGAAAGCAGTGTCTTAATCAACAAAATAAATACATACCAGGAACCAAAACACATCCAGGTACCTCGGCGGAACCCTGAACTTGAAGAAGAAGGACAAAGATCGGACACCAGACCTGCTGCAGATACAATCGGAACGCCAAACGGAACGCCAATCGGCGGGCTGCTTTCATGGCTTCCCGTGGAGCTGCCTGCCCAAAATTACCGCAGCAAGATAATCCAGGACTGAAGACGGACTTAGGACCTCATCTTAAGCAGCGAGCAGCACCCACGTCAGAATTCTGTGTGCTCACCAGCGACCAGATCACAACTGCATAGAGACTCCCACGGAATCCTGAACCAACTCAGGTACCTGAGGGCACCCAGGGAAGTGGGGGTCCTAGCGTGTGCGCAGCCCCAATCCCCCAGCACGGGACCAAGCCTCAGAATTGAGCACTCTCCTCGCGCACCTTGTCTGCGCCCCGGTCCTCTGCTAGTAGTCAGTGCCTGTGCCACTGCCACCCCTAAATTGGAGCCTGCATGTGTGTCTAGCCCCACCACCTTGCCAGAGCCTGCCTTCCAGGCTGCAAAAGCCCTGGAAATCTCCTTGGGGCACCCCCAGCTTCTACTTCCCGCAGGAGGCAGAGACCATTGCTGGACACCGCGCACTGGATCCTTGAGCAACTATCCTGCACCCCTGGCCAACCGCTGTGTGTTCCCACCCTCCTGGTAGCCAGATGCTTAGTTCTAAGCGAGAACACAGCTCAATACACCTTGGAAGAGCATACCAGCAGCAATAGACAGCTGCATCCACTCACACTTGGGTCCAGTAATAGCAGTGCACCCAGCCTGCACTCTCGGATTAGGCAGAGCTCTGGCAGTAAGTGTGGGCATCCGGGAACCAGCATCCATTTGCCCAGGGTACATCTTGGGACCACACTGGCTAGCCCAGCTGGAATTTCCAGAGACACAGGAAAATCCATCGGGCCACAATATCTGCACAGGACCTCAGGGGGAGGATCCAATTCTACTTTGGTCATTCTCCACCCCTTCTGTAGGGAAGCACAGGCTGGAGTCTAGGGTGGTGAGTGCAGAGGTGCTGACCACAGGTTAGAATTTTGCAGAACCTGTGAATTGTACAGAATCAAATAACAGTGAAACCAGACATCCAGACACATAAACCTAAAGCAGCTAAAGGAGAGAAAGGTGTCCAAACAACCAGAGTGACCTAAGAAGATAAAAATAGAGTACAAAGAAAACTAAGAGACATTGGATGGTATTCTGAAAGCTACCAAAGCGATCAGATATGTACATATTATATGGACCTGACCCCATATGCGTAAATAAGGAGGACTGTTTGTTTTACTTTTAATGTGGATGTTTTGTTTTATTTTGCTTTTACAGTGCTATTGTTTTGGTATGGTTATTGCTGTTTTATTTTTTCTTTTCTTTTAACCCACACTTCTTTTACTTTAACTTGTTGATTTTTTATATATCTCTATATTGGATAGTTTGCCTTATTTTTTTATTTCACACAGCTGCTAGTTCCTTTTATTTTATTCTTGTTCTTTTTTCCTCTTTCTTCCTCTTTCCTTCCTTTTTTTTCATTCTCCTTCTTTGATTGGTTTTCCTTCCTTTTTCTTGGATTACATAATAGTCTTGGTATCTTGTGTGGATTTTTTTTTTTTGTCTGTCTGCTCCTTCCATCACCCCTATTTACAAACCTTCCCACACTAACCTACATACTTTTCTCCCCCAAAACTTTTCCCCATAATATACCTCCTGGTTTAATACTCAAAGTATTTCTTATATCCATAATTACTCTACTAACGACAAGAGTCCTAGTAGTTAACACACTCTCAGTCCTAGCAAGATATTACCTTATCATACTTAAAGTCTTTCTCAACCTAAACATATCCTCTACCTAATCCGACTCCTTTACCAATCAGCCCAGCTCCTCCCACATCACCCACCCTCAACACTGGAAAGGCTCTGCTGACTAGCCGATACCCCTAAACTCCTAATATTAAGATTTGACTAAGCATAATACTCACGAACGATGGGTAGAAATCAGAAAAACAGGACAGAGAACGCTATAAATATGAGAACCAGGAATTATGAAGAGACAGCAGAAATCATGAATACTGACCTACTAGAAATGCAAGAAGGGGAGTTCAGAATCTTGATGTTCAATATGATGAAAGGATTTAAAACAAGTATAGAGGAGGTTAAAGGTGAATTAGAAACACTAAAAAGAATCAGAAAGAGGTCTGGAATGAAATGAAAGAGGCAATAAGTGAAGACAGCAATAGAAAGAAATTCTGGAAGATTAGATGAAATGGAAAACAGAATATCAATATTAGAAGACAGTACATCCCAAACCAAAAACACAGTCAGCGATATACAGAAATCTTTACAGCAACAAAACCTAAACATCCAGCAATTATGGGATAATATGAAGCGCCCTAATTTATGGATAATAGGCATTGAGGAAGGGATAGAGGTACAGACCAAGGGCATCTGTAATATCTTCAAGGAAATAATCTCAGAGAATTTTCCAAATATGGAAAGAGACTTCGATCTTCATGTCCAGGAGTCATAGAGAACTCCACTGAGACAAGACCAAAGAAAGACCACTCCACGTCACATTATAACCAAAATGACCAATATAGAGGCCAAGGAAGAAATCTTAAAA